>NC_137856.1:14473410-15673410 GCF_948465745.1 Chenopodium album
ACTAAATTAGGATTAGCAGCATGGCACATTGAACAGTAAGTCAGCTACTACGTCAGTAGTTTAATAAATAATAAGCCCTAAACTAAGTCATTACTAACCTTCTTCAAGTACCCAACACCAAATGCACGAGTGACCTTCAGCTTTCCTTTCACTTTCCCTGCAGTAATTGTTGAAGGATCATCACGATGATTTGATACAAGTTTAGATCTCTCAACTTCATTGTCAGTAGTATGAATATCTGTTAGTTGGATTGCTTTTAAATTTATAGTCTCTCCAACATCACAACCACTGCTCTGTGTTGCAACAACAACTCTACTATCACCTAAATTCATTGTATACAAATCTTTCCCAACAAGCAGTGCAACTAAAACACAAGATCCAACAGAAACGAGATCAGGGCGGTCTTCCATATCTTGCTCAACCATGGACAGGAAGTCAATCTCAGCTTGACTAAGAGCGCGTTGGAGACACTCTAGCACCCCTTTTCTAAATGAATCTGATGATGTGTCTATCTCTGTATTACAACTGTAACTTGAAGCATCAAAGTTGACATCCTTTCTACCACCTATTCTTATTATCTTTTGCCCAAATCTAGAAATATTGTCATCATCTAGCACATTCTGGAACGAATCATCTGAAGCAAAACAATTAGATACTTCAGCTATATCATCTTTATTATCCCAATTAAATAAGTTGAAGTTCATAAGAAAAGTATCATATAATGTCCCAGCTAGGAAATCAGCTGCATCTCTCCCATTGAACCCATCATAAACCCCACAAAAGAGCCATCCATCTTCTTCAGAGCAAACAGCAATAACTCTATCTTCACCTGCAGCTCCACCAGCAACTTGCACTTCCACAGCATTGAGAAAGCCTTCTTTTGGGGACGGAGCACTCATGAACTTAAGATATGAGTCACTTTCAGGCGATTCTCCTAGAGAAGATGGACTAACACTCAAATTTGACAAAGTACTCTGGAGCGAAGATGACAATATATCAACTTTTGAAGAAAGTGACGGAGAAGATGGAATCCTGCGGAATGAATTAGGTGAGTCCCAACTCGGCAGTATCTCTGAACCTATTATGCCATTGCAGATGTTTGTGTTTGCTAATGTAGTGTTAGCACTTAATGCAGCACCAGAAAGACAGGAGAAAGATCTGCTAGTTCTTCTAAGCCGAGCCTTAGGGACGATTTCATGTCCATCAGAATCTTCACAGATGGCCTTCTTTCGAGCACACTGATAACCAAAACTCACTTTAATTTCACCATCAGCAGAACTAACAGGTTCACCAAACATTGCACCTGTGGACAAACAACAATGATACACAGTAACTTTTCTTTGAAAATATTATCCAAGTTGAAATAACACTTAATGTCATCATGCATTCATGTGACAGAAAATCAGCAATTTAAGCTGTGTAGCTACACAACATCAACAAAAAATATAATGATATCAATATGTGAAGCAAGCAAACTGTAAATGAGAAAAACTTGTGAACAATGCTACACACTGTCTATAATGCTTCATTTATCAGTTCACTAACCCCTAATCCCTATTTACAAGCCAACTTGATTTCCCAAAGTGTGCCTCACATGGCTCACAAGTCACAATATACTTTTATTTCTAAATAAATTGTTGACAATATAACCAATCCGAAAGGTACAATAAAACAAGAGGGAGGAATTATCACTTATAAGCATAAATAAGATAATCTAAATCAATAATATGCATTATAACATAATAAACCCCGTAATAAAACAAATAAAAGGAGAAATTTTAGATAGAAATCACATCAGTAACAGTAATCAAGTAATTTCACTTTAAACAAAAGTAACATTTACATATCAAATTGCAAATATTTGCACCTTGCCGAGTGATACATAGCTTATGATCACTTCCTTGAAAAACCATCTTATTGAACTACACAAGTCATCCTTCTTTACTGCATCGAGTGCAAGAAATAAGTAAATATACTACTCCGGGTACCATTTACCTACTTCATCGGTTTTAGTGGAACTAGAAACGTTACATCTATTGTGAAACGGAGCTAGTATAACACAAACCTCAAAATAATATCAATATATTTGAGAGACATCTCATAACTTCAATGTGCAAGCTTAAAAAACAAAGGCTTGTTTTAGCTTCGATACCTATCTCATCTTAATCAGCAGGTATCTCATTCCCTTTCATCTAATAAAACTTTTGACCTAATGCCTACTTCCCAAAACTAATTACTTCATATGTAATCAGATCAACATAATTACTTCAATGGGTCAACGAATCCTTCAAATATGTCATGAACTCTTCCTTTTACAATTCAATTTGACAAAAATGTGTCATACTATCTAAAAGTTGATCAATTTTGCTTACGAAAAACTTAATCAATATGCATTAAACCCAACATCAATATCTTTAATTTGTAACCAGTGATCAGATTAACATCGAACATTAGAAATTAACTGGAATCCACGATCAAATACTGTAAATTAAACAAAAAAATAATGAAATCACACCTAATTACTTCAATGGGTCAACGAATCCTTCAAATATATCATGAACTCTTCCTTTAACAATTTTAATTTGACAATTGTGTCATACCATCTAAAAGTTGATCAATTTTGCTTACGAAGAAAATTTATCAATCAATATGCAATAAAACCCATCATGAATATCCTTAATTTGTATACAGGGATCAGATTAACATCGAAATTAGAAATTAACAAAAACTCAGATATCAAATACAATTAATTAAACAAAATAATAATGAAGTCATACAAAATTCGGAAGTTTCTACCTGATATATGATTGATTCTGAAGAGCGTAAAAAGGAAAACCCAGATTGCAAAACCAGATATTTAATTATCGAATTTCAATTGTGAGTCAAAAAGAGAAGATAAATGAGTGGAACACAACGGAAGAGAGTGACACAAAAAGATAAGCAAAAGGTCAGAAGCGAGAAGTGCAGAATCTTGGGAGATCAACATTAATATCATTTGAGGGATTTTAAGGGGAGGAATGTTATGATTTATAAATGTATAACAAGGGGCATTCATATAATTACACGTATATACAAACATATACTTTCTCCGTTTTCTTTTAAATGCAACACACAATTTTCACGGTATTTAAAACATGTGGGGTTTACATGATATAATATACTTTAAAATGGGATGAGTGGTTGTTAGGAGTGTAATTTAGTGGGTCATGTGATTTAAATCAATAACTATATACTAAAACACACACCAGCAATGACACATGTCATTTCCTGGTGTGTCCTTAGTTTTTTTTGATGAATTTCTATTAAGGAAATAAATATTATACAAAAATAATTTCTAATCTTATACGATATAATTATTTAAATTTTAAAATATCTGACATATATTTCACACAAATATTTATAGTAATTAAAATAATCCCCTAATCTTATACAATTTATTTACTTAAAACAAAAAATATTTGACATATTTTAATACAAATATTTACAGCTATTAAAAAATTATTTTTAACATAATAATTTACAATATATTCAACTATTCATTTTTTTTCTTGATAAAACATCTATAATTATGGATTAACATCCATCATTTTACTACAAGAAGGTATATAACAAATCAATGCTTATAGAAAATTAACAACACATACTCCGTATTTCTATTATCTCTCGATAATCTACATTTACAATAGTTATAATTAGTCAATTATCTATAATCTATCAATTTATACATATTGGGGTGCTTAATTAGTTAATTTACAAAATGACACATATCACTATTTCATTATAAATCTCACTTTTTTCCATTCTCTTATTAAAATAATTTGTGTAACATCACATCCTTAATACAAAAGTTAGAATATAATATTAAATAGACATTAAAAAACTAATGAAGATCTATTTTATTTGTTAAATTATTTTGCTGTATTAATCTTCCTATTAATTAACATATTTTTTCTTACACAAACTAATGGAATTTATTTTTCATTTTAAGTGTTACTCCATATTAATTATTTTACCGTTATCGTATCTTTGATTATAATACATAATCTTATGAATTCCGTATTTTTTTTATCAAAATTTGACAATAATGTCTTTATTTAATTTTTTTTATTTATAAAAAGTTAATTATAATGATAAATTAATAATAATTATTGAAAAATACCGTGCATGGCACGGGAACTAACCTAGTAAGGAAAATAGTATAGTTTTTTCCTAAAGTAACTTTCCTTTTATAGTGTGTTGCAAGTATTGTGATATTTCCTTTTTAGGGAAAACGGGGGAAGTACATATTAGGGCAATAGCCATAAGAGGTTTGTGGGAATAATTTTTTTTTTTTCAGTCAAAAAAAAAAAGAGGTTTGTAGAGAGGTTTGTGGGAATAATTTAGAGGTTTGTTCACAAACCTCTTGTTGTTGGGTTGAGGTTTGTTGTGGAGAGGTTTGTGTAGACAAACTGGTTTGTATTTGCTTAGTTGGTAAAAATTGAAGCTTTTTTTTTTTCTTTTTTTTGTAAGGAAAAAAAGTTGTAGGGACAAATTTAATGAGTTGTATTGATAGGGGGTCCCCTACATAAACCTGTAGATAGGTTAATCTATAGTTGATGAAAGGTTTGTTAGGGAAAAGGTTTGTGTAATGATGACGTGTCAAGTGAATGCCCTAAAGATATCATTGGATGAAAGGTTTGTGTAGAAAGGTTTGTTCTATTGTGAATGCCCTAAGGATATTATTGGATAATTAAATAATACCACCGAACATACGGTGATATATATATATCCCTACCTTATAAAAAGTGGGAAAAATAGTGTTAGGACATTTTTAACCCTGAAAATGTTTAATTACCTTTATACGCCCATTAATGTTGTATGAGTAGTTTATGAATAATCAATGTATTTATTTTATTGTAATTTGTTATTATTGATCAATTTCACAACATGGGTTTTATCGTTAATTTAATTGCTCACTTGTCAGTATAATCAATTTTGGATTGCTTTAATTATTCTAACCTTCATAAGTATTTTTTTTTTTTTTTAAAAACCTAACCTTCATAAGTATGATTATGAGAGGTTTTGATTTTACATTCTTTCCTATATGAAGCACAAGGAACTATGGAAGCAAGCATTTGTCCAATATAGTGCAAAAGCAACTATGTTGAAACTGAAATTGATATATGAGAAATCAGGCTCAAGTGTGGGTTGGTGAATCGGTTATATTTCGGACAGTAAGAGAAAACCGATGTCCGTGATTTTGATATAAGTTTACAAGGGTATTGGTTCATTTAAAAAAGTTCATGAAAGTGAAATTCGAAAGATCACATGAGTAGTTCTAACAAAAAAAAATACTAGAAGCTAAGACAAAGGTTGGTCAAATACAATAACCAGAAAGTTATTCAAGAGATTGCGGTATTAATGCCATTAAGATAGTTTAGTTAGTTTGGTGACTCTTAAGGTCCAAGCAATAATTGCCCAAGTTTTTACTCATTTGAACTGAAGATTAGCTTGGTAGAAAATTGAATTGGGAATGAACTTGATTGGCAATTTCACACAGTCAATCACTCAACATCTATTGTTATTAATCCTTGGACCTTATTTCTCCACTTAACTTAGGGTCTGTTCTCATTGACTGAATTGAGCTGAACTGAATTGAATGAGAGTTTTGATTAGTTCAAGATTTCAATCTTTATCCAAGGCTCTTGGAGCCTTCTGATCTTGCTACCGACTTAAGACACACTATGTTCGTTGATTCCGAAAGCCTTAAGATATGTGAACTGAACTTATTAGAGCTGAACTAAACTAAACTAAAATGAATATTTTATGAGAGAAGAAAATTAGGAGCTGAACTGAATTGAACTGAACTGATCTTATTAGAGCTAAACTGTACTGAACTGAAAATAATCGTATGAGAACAGACCCTTAGTTTTTGAGGTTACTTGGTCCATTTTGTCCACTGCATTTTTTACCGATTCAAGAAAATAACTTCATTATTTTTGTAACTTCAACAAAATAAATTAATGACTTATAACATTAATTTACTCTGTAAAATAAATTATTTACAAGGCAATCATTGTTTAATGACATTTACTGTAATTATTATGATCATAACTTTAATCGATTAAAACTTAAAGTGAGGTGTATTGGTATCTTATATGAATACAAGAAAAATATAGACATGTGATGCATGTCCAACTAATTGAACCATTTCAATCAGTAATTTAAATATAGCAAACATTTCCATGTCTAGATTTCAATGCTTTATACAACTCCTTCACTAATTCTAGAGTAATTTGCTAAAGTTTTGAGCATTGCTAAGATACATGACATTCAACATATTAATTGCATATGTACAAATAGTTATAATAAAATATATGCAAACATGCATAAGGTATTAAGACTAAATGCAATAACTCAACTTGAAACGCTACCTATACCGCGCGCATTGCGCGCGTAGGATCCCCTAATATATACTACCTCCGTTTCTTTTTAGTTGACACGTATTCCTTTTTAAGAAGTTTCTTTTTAGTTGACACGTTTTCTTTTTGGGTAAATTTTTTACCTTGCATTTACAAGCTACTCCACTTGCTTTTTCATTCTCTATCACTCTTTCTCATCTCCTTAATATATGTGCCTAAATCAAACGCGTCAACTAAATAGAAACGGAGGAAGTATATAATCAAGATCATGCGAAAACCAAGTTGAATAATCGGAACTAGGAACTCATCTGAGCCGTCCATCGCGCTTCATCTGACAGCCTATATTACGCGCGCTTCATTAAGGGTATTTTAGTAATTATGCTTGTTGAATGACCTCCGTTCTAACATTCTCTCTACTTCTTACTTTCTCTCTCTACATTCTTACTTTCTCTCTCTACATCTGGGCACTGAAGGCGATTTCATTGTTCTTCCATTTTTGTTCTACGATTTCATCGATTTTCTTCTTTGATTTCGTAAATTCTTCGTTGTTCTTCTGCGATTTTGGTCTTTTTTCTATGATTCGAACAATCTTGAGAGGTAATTATTAGATTTTTTTTTATTTTGTTTATGTTTTTTTATAGATTCATATGTACTTAGGGTTTTTGCTCTGTTTTTTTCGATTCTGTTATCGTTTTCTATTATAATTGATTTTTCTATAATTCAGTTAGTTTCTTCTAATTAGTCTCTGATTGATTTAATTAATTGCACACTAAGTGTTCGATGAAATGTCTTACTTAATGGAATGAATATTATGCTATGTTACTAGCTGAGGTGTGATTAGCCTAGTTGGGTTTTAAGGGTTGGGGGTGTGCAAGGTTGTAATGAGGTGAGGATGAATCGGTTTTATTTTGCTCGTGTGGGGAGCTGTTGTTGGGTGGAAGTGTTTTGGGTACTGCAAAAATTTTTATAGCCTTGAACATAGTGTGATTGGTCTGGCTATATGCATTCAGTGAGCAAGAGTGTATGTGCTGCTGTGTGTCATTGGTGATTGTTGCGTGTGTATGAGGGAAGATAGGTGGTGTGCCAATAGTGTGTTTGTCATTTTACAATTGCAGTACTAAGCCTAAACTTGGCCAAAATGTTGTGCTTATCACACAAGTATGAGAAATACTGTAGTAGCTGACTACATTTTCTAGACTTCTTGCTTTATTATATACCTATAACACTTCTACAAAGTTTGCTGCAATGGCATGGGCAGCATGGTCTTATCGAAATTCAGTGGTGTTTGGTTACCCTTGGCAGAGTAGAGAGGTGGGAGTGCTGGGTTTTGTTCAGTTGGTTGAAGATTATAAATAGTACTCTAAGGCTATCTTTTCTTCTACTTATAAGGCTGCAAATGTGACTAGACACTATAAGCAATTGGGCGTGTCTGGGGTAATCAGAGTTAATGTTGATGCTGTGGTGTGGTGTGGTAATGGGCTGGCCTTGGTATAGTCCTAAGGGATGACAGAGGGAGATTGTTGCAGCTTGTGTCTGCAAGTTGCAGTTGATGATGATGGGCATGTTCTAGAATGGGCAATAACTTCCTACTTCTATCTTCCTACTTTCTATCTAAAGTTTTTTTTTTCATGAATAAAGCTATTAAGGGCTATTTTGTAGAATGTCTAATTAGTTAGTCACTAAAAACAACTAATAGGCTATAGCATTAAGTTACAATAGTCCGTGGATAGTTATATAGTTTTGCTAAACCTGATTTTTTTGACTTTTTGCTTGCACTTTCTTACATACTTGCATAACAACAGTCTTACCAATTCTTTATCTTCTCAGGTACAAATACTTGGTCTTAGTGGCTGGTGGCATTGGTATATCTCCTTTTCTTGCTTTCCTAAAGTGATGTCATGCACCGTCTAAAAGAAGGAAAAGCTTGCATGCCTAAAACATCTTTATTGTTTGGGCTATCAAAAACTCAGATGAGCTGCCACTTCTGTCAATGATAAATATGGAGTCCATGTACCCCATTTTCTGTGATGCCTTAAATCTCGACATTCAAATTTGTGTCACGCGACAATTAGAACCTAAACTAGTCAGTTACCCTTCTGTTGTTATCTTTATCCCTATATATTGTATTCTGTTTTGCACTTATCATGTGCATTTTTCCGTATATATTCGTAACAGGAAGAGCGGTAAGCATTTGGACCTATGAACACTTGTACATATCCTGTCTCAAAACGCTCTACTATACCAGTTTTGGTTGGTACTGGAGGTAAATATGGTATGGGATTTGCATCATTGCTTCTTCAATTGGTTTCTTGGTCTTCCTGGGTTTCTTGGATGCTATAGTTTGATACCTGCATCTGGTTATAATTGATATTTTAAAATAGTAGTGAATTTAGAAGTAATGTGTGGTGTCGAATATGCAATATGAACAAACACATAACTAAATGGTTGCGTTAGGAATCAATTGGAGATGGTGGCTAACATTATCATTCACTACATGATTTATTTTGCTGTAAGGAAGAGCAGTAGTTTATGTATTGTGTTTGATCGACTCTGATTCTGATGCTGGAAAACAAGAAATTGTACTTCGTATACTATATAGATGTTTTGATTTACTTTTGATATTTGTTTCATTTACTTTTGAGGGTTTTTTTTTTTTTTTTTTTTTTTTGAAACATACACTAGCCTACTAGCTCAATCGGGAGAGCATTGTGCAATTGCACACTGATGTGGGTTTGAATCCCACATAGGTTCATTTGTATTTACTTTAAAAAATATTTTATTTACTTCAACTTAATTTGTATCTACTTTTAGTACTTAGAAACTCAGGCTCACTTATCCAAGGATTAAAGGTATGACAGAAGGTTTTATAATCTTATACTACATATTTAAGCATTCATAGCAATTAAAGACTGTCAATAAGCATTCTTTCTTAGCAATTTCCTATTATTTAGAAGTAGAGAAGGTGAATTTCATTTCTATTTACTTTAATTAATATTTTATTTACTTTAACTTATTTTGTATCTACTTTTATTACTAGAAACTCATGCTCACTTATCTAAGAGTTAAAGATATAAACATGATGGTAAACTAATGCCCTGGTTTTTTTTTTTCTCAGTAATGTTTGCCCTAGATTGAATAGCTGTTGTCCCATGCTCTAATTTGACCCTTTCTTTTATAAGTTTTACTAATTTGCTTTTGAGTAGATATAATTTACTTTTGAGTATAGACTATTTACTTTTAAGTTAAAATCATTTACTTTTGAGTCAATATTATTTATTTACTTTGATGTTATTTTAATTTACTTTTTAGCGCTTTTTATTTACTTTTAAGCTATTATGATTTAATTTTGAGATATAATTATTTACTTTTGACTTCTTTTCGAGCTATTTTAAATTACTTTAGAGATGATTTTTGAATTACTTTTTAATTTCTCTATTTAGTTTTAAGATAGTTTGATTTACATTATGGATTTTTTTATTTACCTTTAAATGTTATTTAGACAATATTTCTAAGTAGCATACCTTTTTTTATGCATCATTTATTTTGATATTAGAGAAAGGTGAGATTGTTAGAAGTTGAAATAGAGCTTAGTGCTTATTTACTAGTACATGTAGCTAGTACATAAAATTCTACTATTTTGATATTTACTTTCTTTCTTATTTATTTTTTAATATATTTTGAATAACTTTAAAGTATTCTCATGTTTACTTTTATAGAACCTATGTAGGAATCGAACCTACACCTCTATGCATCTGCATAGTGCTCTACCATTTGAGCTAATAGGTTTAATTTAATGTCCTTTTTATTCACTTTGTATTGATTTACAGAATTGGTTTTTTCTAAAATTTTTTTTTGAATTTATTTATTTACCTTAGAGTAATTTTTATTTACTTTTATACACTCATTCCTCAAGCTTATTTTTTTTTTAACAAGGTTGTTGCCCAGCCTGCTGGTGCCCTGCCTACCAAGGCTGCTGCTGCAGCTGCTTCTCTGCCATGGCTTGTTGCAATTTTTTGTCATCTAACTTGGGGTTGAAGGGTTCTTTATTAAAACTATAGTTATCACATCTAATTATAACCCATCCAAGAAAAGGAAGTAGAAACCTAAGGGACACAAGTTAGGATCCTAGTATGACTAGCAGCAAAACAAAGTTTACAATAAGTTTGAGAAAGGTCTTCATAGCACTGATTAGGCCAAACATGATGACATTATATTTGATATGCTTGTTGAATATGATTCCCTGAGTATTTATCCTTAACAAATTTAGGGATGAGCTAAGATGTATGTTCCACTCTTAAAACATCATTGATCTCCCAGCATAAATGCATGTCATGTAAAATCATTGTGGCATTACATCTCCAAAAAACTAAAAGGATCTTCCTAATTAATCTTCACCATCAACCAAATACATCTCAGTTATTTTAAATAAAACACTATTTACTTTACATGTAAAATCATATACTTTACCAAAAATCAAAAACTCCATAAAACAATACTCTGTCCATATTAATTAGAAAGCTACAAAATCAGTTAATTTTTTTAAAAAAACCTTGAATCATGTACATGTAATCTCCAAATTATGCACATATGTAATCATCCTTAGGACCAATTAGCATAAATTCAAGCTCCAAAATTAGTCTAGATTAGCTATTGAAACTGAAAAGCCAAAAACAATCATTCATAGTGAAGAATTACAAAGGTTGAAAATATCATTATTCGCTAAGTGATATATGATCTTGAAATATTAGTGGATTTTAGAAATTCAATATATGCTCGTTTAATAGTCTAATTTGGTTAAATTAAAGCAATACTTCAACTGAAACATTAAAAAAAAAAATCAATAATCAATATCGAACAAATCAATAGTCTACTTTGATCAAATTCATACGCTACATCTAGAAATATGATTGAACAAAAATCACAATATGATTATTTTAGTCTTTTGATTTACTTTAAAATATAATCGATTTACTTCTACTTAATTTCTATCTACATTTGAAATTGATAGAATAATAGAATTCATTGGGGAATTTTGTCAAACAGTTAGCGAGCATCAAAATTTAAGAACAAATTAGTGAAATACAAGTACCAAAATCGACAAAATCAATCGATATAACCATTCATAACCTCAAAAATTATAAATAAAAGATCGAATTTCACAATAATGAACCCTAAATTGACAGCAACAAAAAAATCAACGATGAATTGAAATTCGTGATTCAAAAAAAAAAAAACATATACAAAAAAGAGAATAACAATCATCTTACCTCAGAAGCTGCTTCATTAGAGTAAAGAAATCTCGAAAGCCGCTACAATGGAGAATTCAGAAGCATCGTTGCTATGGAGGAGAGAGAAAATGCGAGGAGAGAGAAAGGATAGATGGTTGGGAAGTGAATGGAATAAGTTTGAATTAATCTGAGCCGCTCATCTAGCGCCCATCCAAGGTAGATCTAACGACCCTAAGGCCCCGTTCTTTAGAGCTGCTCTGCTCTGCTCTGCTCTGCTTTGCTCTGCTGAAATCTGCTCTGCTTTGCTCTGCTGAAATTTGCTCTGCTCTGCTTCAATCTGCTCTGCTCTGCTTTGCTTAAAATTAATACTTAATATTGAATTATTATAATAATAATGTATATTTAATAAAAATAATAATAAATAATTAATACTTAATGATAATAATAATTAATATTTAATAATAATAAATAAATAAATAATATTTATTAATAATAATTAATATTTATTAATAATAATACGAAGTATATAATTAATATTTAATAATAATATAATTAATATTTAATAATATAATTAATATTTAATAATAATAATAATTAATATTTAATAATAACATAATTAATATTTAATAATGATATAATTAATATTTAATAATAATAATATTAATAATAATATAATTAATATTTAATAATAATATAATTAATAATAATAATGTAATTAATATTTATTAATATTAATATTATTAATAATAATAATATTTAATATTTAATAACAATAATAAAGCATTACAATTATTATTATAGTATTAGTAGTAGTAGTAGTAGTAGTAGTAGTAGTTGTAGTAATAATAATAATAATAATAATAATAATAATAATAATAATAATAATAATAATAATAATAATAGTAATAATAACAATATTAGTAATAATAATAATAATAATAATAATAATAATAATAATAATAATAATAATAATAATAATAATAATAATAATAATAATAATAATAATAATAATAATGAAATCTGCTCTGCTCGGCTCTGCTTTGCTCTGCTTCAATCTGCTCTGCTTTGCTGAAATCTGCTCTGCTCTGCTCTGCTCTGCTCTGCTCTGCTGAAATCTGCTCTGCTCTGCTCTGCTCTGCTCTGCCCTGCCCAGAAGCTCAAAAGAACAGGGCCTAATTAGTTCCTAGTTCCTATTATAGGATTGGTTCATATATATATATCCCTACCTTATAAAAAGTAGAAACATACTCTTATGAATAGTGTAATGCCAATTATACCCTTCAAAATGTGTATTTACATACATACCCTCATTAATATGTAAATGTTATTTTAATGAATAGTGTTTAGACAACTATACCCTCTAAAATATTTATGTACTTTTATGCTTTCATAAATGTTAGTTGTCTTGAACATTTATACCACCTAAATATAGTTGATTACATATTTTCTCTTATTGTTTTTTTTTAGGAAAAATTTCTCTTATTGTTAATTTAACTAATTTTGTGATTTAAAATTCAAATAAAAAAAACCTTCAAGATATGGCTAGCTATGACGCGCGCATCGCGCGCGTTAGCTGCCCTAGTACATATATATATATATATATATATATATATATATATATATATATATATATATATATATATATATATATATATATATATATATATATATATATATTGGGAAGGGATCCGGTAAGAACCCCTAGTTATATAAGAACCAATCTAATCCGCAGGATTAGAATGAAATAGATGGTTAAGATCAATGGAGAGTTAGTAATGGCGTTGTTGTAAATATCACAACATTACACCCACATACACAACCGACTTTTTAATTTTCTCTCTCCTCAAACCCAGCCCAAACTTCTCTCCACTTTCTCTCTCTTTAAACTTACCATATTCTCTCTCCTCTAAACAACAAAATTGCTCAAAATTGAACCAGAAAACAACGATTGTCTTCGAATTTTTGCATAAATTTATGAATTTTCTCATAAAACATTCACAAAACAAGTTAGATCGAATAATTCTAGTAGAAATTTTGCATAGATGAAACCCTAGATTTCGCAAAAGTTGATTCAAAGTAAAATACGAGTGAAAATTAGCGAAGAACAACACAATCCTCTGATATAAGTTCCGGGATGCGAAGATAAGTAATAACCTATTAATTTCAACGAATTTTAGGTATTTGTTTTTGCTTAATTTAGGTATTTTGGATTTGATGTTTATTAATTTGATTAAAATGAAATTAATAGATTAATTTCAACGTTTTGAATGTTGAAATGCAACAATTAACCTATTTTGAATGCTAAAATGCTGATTATTAACTACTAAAATATCCTATGTAGCAATGAGAACCTAATACGTAGTACTTGACTTTTGAGCATTGCGCGCGCGCTTCAATATATAAGTATGCATATATGTATGAATTAGGTGTCTTATATGTTCTAGTTTTCCAATTCCTTTTGGTTCTTTGTAGCAATGCTTTAGAGAAACTGTTATTATAATGGTTTTGAGATTTTTGAATTTTTAACTCCATGAGCATATTAAAGAAGGAAATAATAAAATAAAATAGTTTAGTAGTTTAATTAACATGTTGAATAAGGTCAAAAAAATAAATAGATGGTTAAGATCAATGTTTGGGATAATTTGGAGAATTTTATTGTTGAATGTTTGTTGTATAATGAGATAAAACTTGAAATGGACATAGTGTTTAATCAACATTCGTCTTCGGGCATTTTGGTAGACTTTATAAGTTTATAGTAACTTTCTTCTTTAGGTTCACCTTTCAACTATTGATTTGTTGTTATGAAATGGGGTAAGGGAAAAGAGAAAGTATTATTACCTCATTAGCTTGAATATATCCTTAAATGGATGGTTCAACAGTAGTAGGTAGATTTTGTAATAATTCTGGTAATTGTGGCCTTTTATGGGCATATGTATCACACTTTTTAGTTCTTGTGAGCCATCTTGCAAATCTCCATGATAGGGATCGACCTCAACAACCAAATCCATACTCCATACTCCATACCTGACAAATCTTTTGTATATTCTATTGTTGCTTTTCATCTTCTGTTTTGGCCTTCTGAAGTATAGTTAAAACACCGGGGAAATTAGAACATTGGTTTAGAACATAGGATAAATCATAGAAAAATTAGAAAAAAAAAGGTTTAAATCATAGGAAGTAGGTGATTAAAACATAGGTGAAAAAACTTTGGAGCATAGGTGAAAAAAAAATTAGAACTTAGTTTAGAGCATAGGATAAAATTTTTAAACATATGAAGAAAATAAAAATTAAGAACATAGTAAATAATTAGAACATAGAAAACAAAATTTTAGAACATAGGAACAAAAAACTTAGAACATAAAGAAAAAAAATTAAAACATAGGCAGAAAAATTTGGAACATAATAAAAAAATTTGAGCATAAGAAAAATTTAGAACATAAGAAAAATTTTAGAACAAAGGAAAAAAATTTAGAACATACAGAAAAATTTAGAACATAAGAGAAATTTAGAACATGGAAAAAAATTTAAAATATACGGAGTAAAAAAAATTTAGAACATACAGAATAAATTTAGAACATACAGAAAAAAAATTAGAACATGGGGAAAAAATTTAGAACATAAGAAAAATTTGAGAACATACAGAATTATTAATTTATATTATTTTATGTCAACTTTAAGTATTAGACTTTATCTAGTTATTTACTTATGTTATTTTCTATGGTTGTAATAGGGACTTTATATGCTATATGAATTTATGAACTATTTGGGTGTTTTTATTGAATTATTAATTTTATCATCTTTATTTTTATGCTTAATATTTTGACATATATTTTATTTCATGAAGAACATGGATATTACATTATTACTCAAGTTTAGTTTTCTATGAATGGTGAAGAATTATGTCTTGCTGACAATGCAACTACTCATACAATACTTAGAAATAAAAAATACTTCTCTACATTAATGATGAAAAGGATTAATGTGAGTACCATATCGGGTAGTACAAATATTATTGAGGGCACCGGAAGAGCCACTATAAAATTGCCTTGGGGAACTAAAATTAAAATAATTGATGCTTTATACTCCCCATTGTCTCAAAGAAATTTATTAAGTTTTAAGGATATTCGCAACAATGGTTATCATATTGAGACAATCAATGAAGAAAATAGCGAATTCCTTCAAATCACAAATATAACTCAAGGCACAAAACATGTTTTGGAGAAACTCCTTACATTCTCCAGTGGTTTGTACTACACAAAAATCAATACTATTGAAACTCATGCTATAGTAAACCAGAAGTTTACTGATAATTTTGTTGTTTGGCATGACCGGTTAGGCCATCCCAGTTCAATAATGATGCGAAAAATAATTACGAATTCATGTGGACATTCTTTGAAGAGCCAGCAGATTTTTCATAATAATTTTTCATGCGCTGCTTGCTCAGAAGGCAAGTTAATAATTTGCCCATCACCGGATAAAATTAATTTTGAATCAATTAGTTTTCTGGAACGTATACAAGAAGATATTTGTGGGCCCATACATCCCCCATGTGGACCATTTAGATATTTTATGATTTTAATTGATGCATCAACTAGATGGTCACATGTGTCCTTGTTATCAACTCGTAACCTGGCGTTCGCGAGATTACTTGCCCAATTGATTAAGTTATGGGCACATTTTCCAGATACTCCTATTAAGACTATTCGGCTTGATAATGCTGGTGAATTTACATCTCAAGCTTTCAATGATTATTGCATGTCCATTGGGATAAATGTTGAACATCCAGTAGCACATGTTCATACACAAAATGGTCTGGCTGAGTCATTAATTAAACGTCTTCAGTTAATTGCTTGACCATTGCTTATGAAATCCAATATCCCAATTTCTGCTTGGGGACATGCTATATTACATGCAGCAGCACTAATTCGCATTAGGCCAACAAGTTATCATAAGTTCTCCCCATTACAATTGGTTTATGGTCAGGAACCAAATATTTCCCATTTAAGAATTTTTGGATGTGCGGTTTATGTTCCAATAGCTCCACCACAACGCTCTAAGATGGGTCCTCAAAGGACGGAGGTTGGGAATATATGTTGGGTTTGAATCCCCGTCAATAATTAAATATCTTGAGCCTACAACAGGGGATTTATTTACGGCTCGTTTTGTAGATTGTCATTTTAACGAGTCATTTTTCCCAACATTAGGGGGAGAAAAGAGAGAGCTGGAAAAGGAAATTAAATGGAATGAATTATCATTATCCTATCTTGATCCTCGAACTAAACAATGTGAACTGAAAGTTCAAAGATAATTCATTTACAAAGCTTAGTGAATCAATTGCCAGACTCGTTTGCTGACCCAAAAAAAGTGACCAAGTCACATATTCCAACTGTAAATGCTCCATTTAAAATAGATGTCCCGGAAGGACAAAATAAATTTGCTAATGACTCTAAGCCAAGTCAGAAACGTGGAAAACTAATAGGTTCCAAAGATAAGAATCCTCGGAAAAGAAAAGGAGCATTGATTGATGATAGTCAAATTGAAGAAACAAATTCCGAAAGAACTCCAGAAGAGAATTTAGACATGATACAAGAAGAAATTCAGGTACCTGATAATGAAGAAATTTCAATAAATTATATTATGTCTGGAATTACATGGAACCGAAATCAAATCGACGTCGATGATGTTTTTGCATGCAATGTAGCATTAGATGTTATGGATAATAATGAGGATCATGAACCAAAATCCATTGAAGATGTAGACAAAGAAATGATTGGTCAAAATGGAAAGAAGCAATTAAAGCAGAATTAAAATCTCTTGGAAAAAGAGAAGTATTCGGACTTGTAGTCCGTACACCTGAAGGTGTAAAGCCAGTGGGATATAAATGGGTCTTTGTGCGAAAGAGAAATGAAAAGGGTGAAGTTGTAAGATATAAGGCACGATTAGTTGCACATGGATTCTCACAAAGACCTGGTATTGATTATGAGGAGACATATTCTCCTATGGTGGATGCAACTACTTTTAGATTTCTGATTAGTCTGGCAATAAGAGAATGACTTGACTTACGTTTGATGGATGTAGTCATAGCTTATTTATATGGCCCACTGGATAATGACATTTACATGAAGCTCCCAGAAGGATTCAAGATGCCAAAAGCAGCAAAATCTAGTTCTCGAGAACATTTCTGTATTAAATTGAACAAATCTCTTTATGGATTAAAACAATCTGGGCGTATGTGGTATAACCGTCTAAGTGAGTATTTGTTAAAGGTTATAAGAATGATCCTATCAGCCCATGTATTTTTATAAAGAAATTTGGATCGGGATTTGTTATAATTGCAGTGTATGTTGATGATTTGAATATCATTGGAACTCCTGAAGAGATTTCAGTGACTGTCAATTATTTAAAGAAAGAGTTCAAAATGAAAGATCTTGGAAAGACAAAATTCTGCTTGGGGTTACAAATAGAGCACCTAGAGAATGGAATCCTTGTGCATCAATCAACATACATAGAAAAGGTTCTTAAAAGATTTTCTATGGATATAGCACATCCATTAAGCAGCCCTATGGTTGTAAGATCACTTGAAGTAGAGAAAGATCCATTTCGACCTCGGGAAAATAATGAAAAAATTCTTGGTCCTGAAGTACCATATCTTAGTGCAATTGGAGCATTAATGTACCTTGCAAGTCATACACGACCCGACATATTATTTTCGGTTAATTTATTAGCAAGGTTTAGTTCATGTCCAACCCGGAGGCATTGGAATGAAATTAAACATTTACTTCGTTATATTCAAGGTACGAAGGATATGGGTTTATTTTTCCCAAAGTTGTCCAAAGAAAATTCGATTGGTTTTGCAGATGCAGGTTATTTATCTGATCCTCATAATGGTCGATCACAAACTGGATATGTGTTCACATATGGTGGTACTGCCATTTCTTGGCGTTCCATGAAACAAATCATTGAAGCTACTTCTTCCAATCATTCAGAGATTTTAGCAATTCACGAGGCTAGTCGTGAATGTGTATGGTTAAGGTCGGTAATTTAACACATAAAAGAAGTTTGTGGTTTATCATCTGGGAAAGAGGCACCGACAACTCTATATGAGGATAATGCAGCTTGTATTGCTTAACTTAAGGAAGGATACATCAAAGGTGATGGACGGTGAAACGGTAGGTCGTTGGGCTACCTCCCCCGATCAATCAAACAAAATTTATACACTCAACTAACCCCTATACGAGTATAGTTCCTGAAGGAATTGTGTCTTCGATAAGTGCAATTACTAGATATATCAAGGATCACTATTATGGAGATAATAAGTTCATTCTATTGGGGCGTCATCCTCTGTTGCTAGACTATGAGAGATGATCTTTGGGCTAATCAAATGGTCCAAAACCCTTTAGAATGGATCCTATAAGGTCACACACAAGGGTAATGGGCTAAGCAAGTTAGAGGCCCATTAATGGGCCTCATGAGCATCTTTAGTCATAAGTATGATTGGGCTAAGTGTAGTTTGAGTGGGATTAGGAATTGGGCTTTGACTTGGACTATTATTTAGAGATATGATCTATAAATAATAGTCATGCCTAGGGTTGATTAATTAAGTCACAATTAACATACAGTGAATTGTGAATCTAAGCAACCAACATCCAAAGCCCTCACCCCTCTCAAACTCACGGTCCTCTCTCTCCCCTCTCACCCACGGCCGGCCACCCTAGTGGTCCTCGTGGTGTTGCGCGGTGGTTCTTGGCTAGTTCGTTGTTCGTTCATCTCCGTAGAAGGTCGATTGAAGAGTTCTTTCGCGACTAACTAGCATTAGTGGAGGTCTTAATCTGTGCCTGTGGACCAAGTAGAGGAATCACACTTGAGGTTCTTTATCTCCCTAGTTCTTGCTCGATCACCGGTGGAATCACGCTTCAAAGGTACAATTCTTACTTCTTTATGTGTTATGCATGAGATCCTTGGTTTGGTGCTATATGAATATGATTCATGTTAATTCCGCAATTAGTACCTATAATCTCCTTTAGTGGTATCAGTTAGCCTCTTGCACTTACATATATTGAGTAATAATTCTTTGATAATCCACAATTTTAATTCAATTAGGAGGGAGAATAATTTAATTATGGGTCAATTGTTATTTTAAATGCGATTTAACAATATAGAATCATTAAAGGTGTTTAATTTGCTCCATATTAACCTTGAATTGATCCGAATTTTTGCCCTAATAGCTTTGAAAATTTCGAACCCCAAGAACCCTAATTTTCGAAAATTTCAAAAATTTAAACCCTAATTTGTGAAATTTTGTGTTTAATTTTGATTTATTTCGATGGTAATATGTTTACAAAATTTAATCTATTTGATTACATGTTAAAATTATGAATTTTCATGATCAAATTATTTAATTTAAGTGTTAAATTAAATTGGGGATTTATTTCATGAAGAACCCTAATTTCAAAATTGAATATGATTTAGTTTTGGAATTAATTGGACCACATAAAGTTTAATTTAATTTTACAAATTTGTTTTGTTTTATTTAATTAAAAAAAAAAAATCAGCAGCAGCAACCGCGGCTGGGTGGCGCTGCCACGGCGGCTGCCGCTGCTGGTGGTCCGGAGGGAGGGGCGGGGAGGGGCAGTAGCACGAGTTGGAACAGCAGCAACAGCAGCACCGTGCACCTGCAGCGTGGCAGTGCTGCTTCCGCCCTGCGCCGCTGCACAGCAGTGTACACCTTGCGGTGTACGGCCACCGTGACCGGCTTCGGCTGGCCACACCACGGTGGCTGGCGACAGTTTTTCAAAAAAAAAAAATTTATTTTATTTTATTTTGGATAAAATCAGATTTTCAAATTTTAAAAGGATAAGTTTTAATTTTGAAAAGATAATTAACAAGATTAAAGTTGTTAATTTTGTTAAGTTTGGATAATTATGGAGCAAAAGACTCTATTTGGATAATGATTGATTAAATAATGTGATTATCCCATAATTATTTATGGATAATAATTGATTTAAAATATGTGATTGGTTAGTAATTAGGATAGAATTTCCTAAATTAGTTAGGATAATAATGGAAAATAAATATGATTTATCTTCCATAATTCAAAAGATTTGATTCATTCTCATACCTAAATTAAAATATATGATATTTTATGATTGGTCATGAATAATGTATGATATTATCTAATTACGATAATAAATTAAAATATGAGATATTTAGGAGCCATGTTTCTTTAATTATGATCATTTGATGTTATAGTTTAGGAAAGCATGATGAGTGATTTATTATATGGCACTATATAATATATGATATTATTTATTGTTATATATAGACTAGTATGGCCCATAGATTCTAAATACGATCTGCGCATCGTGATGTATTTTTGTAATCTAAATACGGTCTGCGTACCGTTAAGTGTATTTGTAATTTATTTTATTTTATTTAAGTAGTAGATAGTATAGAATAATATTACAAGTTGCAGTTGATCCAAAAGCCAATGAAGTGAAGGCCCAAAGGAGCAAGATGGATGAGATCCATGAAGGTTCAAGTGGGAGCATTTTACTTTATTAGTTTTCTTAGGATTAAGGGGCCATACTATGTCATGTTTTATTTATGCATTAGTAGATTATGCATGTTTAGGTTTATTTATGTTGCTTGATGATGCGCTAGAGTTCACTAAATAATCACAACATAATAAATCTAGATCCCAGTAATATTGAGACAACTTTTCCAATTAAAAACCCGATGAAACCTTTGACATTTATGATGGGTCATGCCAAAGCTGGGCGTCATAATTTTCATTGGGGAGTGGGGGTAGGACAAATTCTACACTTTTAGTTGGTTATACTCAACAGGTTACCTAAAGATAAAGTTTAGAACCTTGAAGCTAAGGGTCATAATTAAACATGTGATGGTTAATTATTCAACCAAGAATTACAAGAGTTGTAATCAGTTAGAGTTTACTCACCTTGAAAATGTAATGGTTGATGGTAGGGCCAAAGTCCGGTCAATTATTGCACAAATAAAGGATCTTGGAATCATTTTATTCAATAGGGATCATTTAAAATTGAATAAATGCTTTAAAGTTACCAAATTTGAATTTGTTAATGGTACTTTAAATTTATTAAACATAATTATTGAATTTTGCCTCGTTTTGTTTTTGTTTGTAGATGAATAACTTATATGACAACACAGATTTACCAATGAAACTCAATTTAAGGCTAAATCTCAGAAACTACAGGGAATGGGAGGACGAATTGAGGAATGATCTCACAAGCCACAAGCTTGAAGCTCGTCGGTATGTACCCATTGGGAACAAGTGTGCTCTAGGTCAAGATCCTGAAAGGCATGCGAAATTAGTTTCGGATGCACAGAGGGTCAGGAACCTAATACTGGAATCTATTCCAAACTGTTGGTATAATAGATTCAATCGGTATGAGGCGACCAACTTGTATCAATGTCTTCGTGCTATCTGTAGAGGTGGTATGGGGAAATTGGGTAGTGGAGGTGTCAACGATCCTAATGTAAGAGAGATCGTTAACTCGATCCCTTAGATTTACTATTCCTGGGCTGACAGTTTAAGGTATGAGACTTACAAGATTCATGGTAAAATAATGGCAAAGAAACCCTTAACTGGTCAGTCAGTGAGGAACCATGTCAATGAATTGATTGATTTAATCAATCAAATGGATATCCTTGGGAAACCGATTGATGATGACTCCACGCGTGATATTATCTTGTTCTCGCTCCATGATGGTTTTGATATAGTAAGACTTTCTCATAATGATGAGGGATCATCAGCAAATTTGATCAACATCTTACTTAACCATGCTTAAGAGTTCTTGATAAGGAGAGAATGCCAATGCTTCTTTTGTGGTGGATGGCAAGTCCATACACCAGGGTGTCCCCATTACACACCAGACTTGATGTTTTTGTTGTAGAGATTAATCTTACTTCATCTTCACTTGGGTATTCGATACTGTAGGGAATATTTCAAGCATTATAACCCCAAGCTTGAACCCCACTATGATCATACACTTAAGTATGGTGGCGTCCAAAGGGAAAGAAAAGAGAGCAAAAGAGTCGCCAACAAGTTTTAGGAACTTGTAAACCCAAAACGATCCAAGAGATCGTCAACTCCATAAGGTCTTGAACCAAATAGGGTTCAGGGATGAGGGTACGAATCCAATCTACAAAAGAAAGGACCCGCCCTATAAAATAGGCCTCTACTTTGTTGTACTCGTATTCATGTGCGCTTTTCGACTAACATGCAAACATTATATTAATCCTAAACCTGTTTATCTATGTTGGTTGAATATTAATGCACAAACAATTCTATTATTGGCGATCACTTGAATTTAAATCACATTAGCCTAAACCAAATTATTAATTATCTTATTAAGCGTGATTTCAAGTACAAATTCCCTTTAAACATGCATAAAAGGTGTGATCAAGCAATAACAATGATATAAATAATGTCAAGCAACATAATAATAACAATAAGCATAATCATAATAACAATCATAATATAATCATTATCATGATAAAGCATAATAAAGCTTAAATATAATAGCAAGATCCTAGGCATGATACTAACAAGATTAATAACAAATCCTAGCATGTCACTAGGCAATACAGATCAAAGCTTTAAAACTAACATGGTACTAACATGATATTAGAAATAATAAGAGACACCCTAAACATGATACTAAAAAGCATTAAAAACATCCTAACATGATACTTGGAATTAAAATAATATAAGCATTCTTTCTACATTGAAAGAGAGTAATAAAATTACATACTTTGAAGCCTCGTACCTCTTTCTAATAACAAAATACACAAGTTAGTAAACTTCAATGAAAATAATAAAGAATAATTAAAGAATTAAATTAAATAATTGAAAGAAAGAGTTAAAAAATTTAGACTGGATTTGGGACCAAACCCTCAGAAATTATCAACCTTTCACGTCTAGGGTGAAGGTAACTTCGAACTTGGCTAGGTGATTCTAAATCTTGTGTATGTGGAATTGTGTTTAAAAAGGCTAGTTTAGAAAGAGAGAGAAAAAGAATCAAGCTATATTGCTCAAGAGAGAGAATAGAGAGAATCAAGTTTTTCTTGATGAGAATTGATGAAAGTTGATGAATGAAAACGGAGTTTTGGGACCCTATTTATAAGGAAATTATCCGGAAAATCATAGAATTTGATAAGGAATAAAACTACACGCTGTCGCCAGAAATTCACTCTGTCGCGAGGCGACAGTCTGACTTAGACGCGCTTTTCCATGCGGAATCCGATCTTTAATCAACTTGATCTACGGAATCCGTACAGAAGATAAAAACTTTTTTTCAAAGATAATAATAATAATAATGATAATAAAATAATAATATTTTATTCCAAATAAAAGTCCATCTTAAAATAAATAATTATTAAATCTAATAATATTAGAATTAAAAGGAACCTTCTAGAAACTTCTAGAAAGTTATAATTAATCCTAATAATTTTAGGAATAATAATTAACATTGGGCCCTCCTCTAGATCATTGGGCCGTATGTAAATAATTAACCGGGCCCTGTTTAGTATTTTGGCCATAACTTCCTCAATATTCATCGGAATTGGGCTTATAATATATCGTTGGAAAGGTCTCTTCAAGCCCCATCCAACTACACTATTATTGGACCTTAATTATGGACCAAACTAATCCGGTTTGGCTATTTTTAAAAAATAGAGTTATTTTCGAATACAAAGAGAAAAGAATTTTAAATAAGACTAAACCGCAACACTTGACTTTTCCACATTTTCACCTCGTTCGATTATGGTTCGACGTGAAAGGCATTCATCATTGGGTTTGGTTTTGGGGAGACACAAATGGGTGTCTACAGAAGCCCCCACTTTGACTGAGTTTGGAGAAACGAATGTTTCGAAAACAAAAGTCAAAGTAGCGATAGGGACGGAGAATGATTCAAAACGTTCTGCGATTCCAAATCATTTTTGTAACGCCGATACCTGCAAACTAATCATTAGTTAAAAACAGATAAAAGAGTTAAGAAACGCGTATCTTGCACCGTCGAGCACACGTCTCTGGAAGTAACCATTTTGTTGCTGTATTATGTTTTGACGACCTTCTACAAGCTAGAGAACGCCATCTTTGAATATAACATTGCGTCGTCATCTTCAACATTTCTTGGTGACAATCCTCCACAGTATCTCGGGAACATCGTCGAAAAATACCGTACGTCGTCATCTTCAGGGTTGTGGCAGTACGTCGCCACGGCAGTGCGTCGCCGCTATAGACAATCTCTTCTTTATCTTGAGGGTTACTTTACTTTATTGATCCTTGATATTGCTATTGATGCTTCAGGTGATGACAATCCTCTTTTCTTTAGGAACTGTTGTCAACACATCTTTTGTATGACAATCCGATTTAGGGAAAGTTGTCAATGTTTCGTAACAATCCATCCTTGGAAATGTTGCCACGATGAAGCGACAATCCGTATCTCAGAATTTTTGCCAAAATCCCATTTTTGGGAAAAGTTGCCAATGTTTCGTAACAATCTGTCATAAGAACCTTGCTACGATCGACAATCCACGTTTTGGAGCATAGCTCTTGAAAATGATCCACCTTGGAAATTTGCCAATGCTATGCGACAATCCTCTTAGGAAAATATTGCCACTATTGACAATCCTCGTCTTGGAATATTTGCAAAGAAGAGACAATCGACAATCCACTTCGGGAAAATTTGCCAAACAGGAATAAATGACAATCCACGTTGAGGAACCTTTGCCGGAATTTATGATGAAGAGAAGCCTACGACAATCTTTTGGGAAATTTTGCCATAGAGAACAAGGTACATGACAATCCAATCTCGGAAAAATTGCCAAGGCTTTGATGAATACATGACAATCCGAACTTGGAAAAATTGCCAAACAGGGAAGGAGCACGACAATCCATACTTGGAAACTTTGCCAGAGGTGACAATCCAATCTTGGAAAAATTGTCGTGGAAGAAGATACGCGACAATCCACATTTGGAAATATTGTCAGTTGGGGATGACAATCCAATCTTGGAACATTTGTCGTATAAGTGATGCGCTTTTGAACCAATGCTTTGGTGCTTGTGATGAGCCAATAATTAGGCGCTTTAAGCTAAGTGAGACGATTTTTAATTTTTTCAGGTCAATCACTTATTGCGATTATAATCGAGCCGACTACTAATCATGTCAAATTGCTTATAGGGGCTAACTAGCGTACCAAGGAACCCGAAATTGCTGAATAAGATTCGCATAATTTAATATGGGGGGGCACACATTCTATCGCTGAACTGGCGCATGCCAGAAATTCTTGTCGCTGCGATATCACTCTGTCACCAGGCGCCAGATTTTGTCGCCAGACGACAGTCTTGTTGTCTGGCGCTGGAGTTTTTACTTGCTGGAATGTACCTGCCTTTATATTTTGGACTATAGGACTTTGCTTATTATTAGTATTTTTTAGTTATCTTAGGGTTGACCTAAGGCTTAGTGTTGCTTGACTCATTGTATTGTTATGACTCTGGCTTAAAGCGTTTGACACATGTGTTAGACTTAACTCGATGTGATATGACACGACATGACTCGTGTGTAATGTGCGGCTTGAAAATGCAAAAAAGCAAAAAATTTCCGTCATTTTTGTGGAGGGTACCGACTTTCTCCCGAAAAAGAAAAGACGCAAAAAAGAATCGAAGTGTTTAATGGTGCATGTTGAATGAGCTTAGGTAAGTATATGCATTTGATACAATCCCTCAAGGTACAAGGATGAATTCATCCTAAACTATTTTAGTTGACTCGATTATGAAAGTATTTAGGTAACTTAGGCACGGAGGCTAAGTACTTCATACTTCCTGATGCAATGGTGATTATGAGTGATGAGTGATGTTGATATGACAAAGCATGCTTCAACGTTATGTTAAGAATTCATGACAAAGGGTTCCTAATTGGAAGTCTATTTAGTCATTTATCTGTGCAGTGTGTGTGAAAGTGACACTAAAGTTAGGCTGCAAAGGCTAAGTGTATGGAAAAATATTATTTGATAAGAGTCAAGAGATGGTGACTCTTAGGCTAGGTAGGCTAATCATGTAAGGATCAAGCCCCCAAGTTTAGCTCTAAGTGAATAAGGATGAGCATTGGAGATCCCTTGATATGATCACGGTGTAAGTGTGTGAATGTGAATATGAATGCATTTTTATTACGGCCGCACCTCAATGTGAGGTTGCCTACGTATCCGTTAGGAATCAGGCCAAACGTAGCTCTAGCCGAACCTCGCACAAGTGTGTGTATACCTCAAAAAGGTCTTTTTAAGGGTTGTAACGTGGTTAGGCTAAAGGTTGAAGAAGAAGGGGATAAGGGCTCAAAACCCTAGATAAGCCCCCAAAGTGTGCAACCTTGCTTTTGAATCTTTGCATTTTTATGCTTGAGTTTTCTCACTTTTGAGCTTTCTTTCTTTTTTTATTATTTGCTCTTCTTTTTTTTTTTTTTTTTTTTGCTTTCGCATTTTTTATTTTTATAAGTGTGGGCAATCTTGATCATGCGGTCCATCACTCACTTGGCATTCATGTTTCTCAGGCACGGTACCGAGCACTCGATAAGAGACGCAATCTGAGACATGTTCTTATCAAAGATATTTTCATATCAAAGACATTGGAACACTTTGCCTTTTGTACACTTTTATTTATTTTTTTTGTATTATTTTTTTATTTTTGAGATCACTCAAGTTTTTCATATTTGAAACTTGCATAAGTCGCACACCATCCCATCCCGAGGTTAAGTAGATGTGGGTTGATGAAAGAAAGGTCTATCGTTAGACGAGGCTCAAAGTGGTTTATCAAAAAAAGGATTGTATATTTGAAGGGTGAAAGATATGATATGGCTACAAGGGTGCCTCAAATCTTTGGTATACCTTGTGCTTAATTCGGCGATTTTTTTTTTCGCAATGTAATGATCATATGCAAGGAATTAAAATGCTCATTTTATTAAATGGAAAGAGTAAATGAAAGTCCTACAAAGTAAACTAGGGGAAAATGAAAGGTTCCCATGCTAGACTTATTGGGGAAAAGAATAAAAAAGAAATAGAAAAAGCGGTCACGAAATCTTGTCGTTGAAGTTCGCCTTGTGTCGTTGGCTTTATCATCACCCAGTCTTCTGGTTAGCTGAAGGTAATGGGATCTTTTTTGCTTCTATGAGATCTTGAATGAGATTTTGAAGTCTGTAACATTCATCCGTAGTATGACCATTTCCTTGATGATACTTGCAATAAGAATTGGGATTCCACCTCGAAGATCGTTTTTCTGGCGTTGGATCTTCAGTAGGACCAATGGGTTTGATTAATCCTTGACCATAAAGACGATCGAAAACAACATCATATGTCATTCCAATGGGTGTGAGCTCTCTTTTGGGTTTCTTCTTAGATCCATGATTATCCATGGCTAAGACATCGTTATGATCAAAGGTACCAACCTTGTTACTAGAGTGGGCGTTTTCGGAAGAAGAAGGATTGTCGCTCTTCTTTCCTCTCCAGCCGCTGTAGTTACCATTGTTAGTAGCTTTTTGCTTTGCAAGGTCATCTTCGATGTCTATGCCTATGTCGTAGACTGCCTTGAAAGTGTTCAAGTTGTGTTGATATCTCAAATGCTTTGAATACTTCTCTTGTAAATTCTTAATAAACAACCTCACAGACTCCTTCTCAGTAGGGACTTCAATCATATTAGCAGAAGTTTCCCTCCACTTGTTGAAGAAAGAAGTGAAACCTTCTTTTTCTTTTTGTCTTAGCATCTCAAGCTGTCTATTGTCAGTTTCAACTTGAATCAATCAATCAATCAATCAATCAAAGCCTTAATCCCAAAAGTGGGGTCGGCTAACATGAACCAAATTTGATTATTCCGTGTAGTCATCAACATAAATCTTTCTCCTCCATCCCTTACGATCCAAAACTTCATCCTCACGTAAATCCATGCACTTCATATCCTTCCTCACTCCTTCCAACCAAGTCATCTTTGGTCTCCCTCTTCCTCGTTTAATCCCTCCATGGTCCCACTCTTCCACTCTTCGCACCGGTGCACCCTCGGGTCTCCGTCTTACATGTCCAAACCAACGCAGACGATTTTCCCTTAATTTATCTACAATGCCCGCCACACCTACTTTCTTGCGAATAACCTCATTTCTGATTCTATCTCTTAAAGTGTTTCCACACATCCACCTTAACATGCGCATTTCCGTAACCTCCATCTTTTTAATATGCTCTTTCTTAGAAGCCCAACATTCTGTACCATAGAGCAACACTGGTCTTATGGCAGTCCTGTAGAATTTTCCCTTCAACTTTAAGGGAATGCTGCGGTCGCATAACACTCCCGTGGCCGCTCTCCATTTAAGCCACCCTGACTTAATCCTGTGGGTCACGTCTTGATCAATGTCACCATTCTTCTGGATGATCGACCCTAGGTACTTAAAACATTCACTCATGGTCAAATCCTTTCCATCCAAACTCACCACTTCATTGCTTGTCCCCCTCTGAGTGCCAAAACGACATACCAAATATTCAGTCTTACTCCGACTTAGCTTAAACCCTCTAGATTCCAACCTTTGCCTCCATTGCTCCAACTTGACATTAACCCCATCCTTAGTCTCATCCACCAAAACGATATCATCTGCGAACAGCATACACCATGGAACCTCATCTTGAATTGGTCTAGTTAATTCATCTAGAACCGTTGCAAAAAGAAAAGGGCTTAATGCAGACCCTTGATGCAATCCGATTGTAATAGGGAAATCTTTTGTCAACCCTCCGCATGTCCTCACATTTGTTGACACATCCCGATACATATCCTTAACTAGGTCTACATACCTTCGTGGGATACCTTTCTTCAACATTGCCCACCAAAGTATCTCTCTTGGCACCTTGTCATATGCCTTCTCTAAATCAATAAAGACCATATGAAGATCTTTCTTCTTTACCCTATAAAACTCCATCATTTGTCTTATCAAATGGATTGCCTCCATAGTAGATCTCCCAGGCATAAAACCAAATTGGTTATCTGAAATGCTTGTGCATGCCCTCAACCTTTGTTCAATCACCCTTTCCCACAACTTCATAGTATGGCTCATAAGCTTAATTCCTCGATAGTTAGAACAATCTTGAGCGTCTCCTTTGTTTTTATAAACCGGGACCAAGGTGCTCTTCCTCCAATCTTGTGGGATCCTTGTAGCCGTCCATATCTTGTTGAAAAGGTTTGTTAACCAATCAATACCAATCTTACCCAAACACCTCCACACCTCTATCGGTACCCCATCAGGGCCAACCGCCTTCTTAGGTTTCATCTTCCTCAGTGCAATCTCCACCTCTACTCTCCTAATCCTTCGCACATACTCCATGTTGATTTCTTCATCACTCATAGAGGTATCTCCTATCACAACTCCATTACTTCCATTAAATAATTCATCGAAGTACCCCTTCCACCTGTCCTTGATGCCCTCCTCTTGCACTAGGACCATTTGGTTCTTATCTTTGACACACTTCACCATGCCAATATCCTTCCTTGCCTCTTGTCTTCTCTTTGCCATCTTATAAATGATCCTTTCTCCCTCCTTGGAATCAAGCTTTTCATAAACCTCCTGATATGCCTTTTCTTTTGCTTGGCGAACAGCTGCCTTTGCCTTACTCTTAGCCTCCTTATACGCTGCAAAGGTTTCATCACTCCTACATTTTCCTAAGGCTTGATAGCATTCCCTTTTTTGCTTAATTACTGCTTTCACCTCTTCATTCCACCACGAAGTATCTCTCTGTACCGAAGTTCTTCCCCTTACTTCCCCTAAGACCTCTTTGGCCACTCTTAGGAAACAGTTCTTCAGTTTCAACTTGAATGTTACATTTATATCTATCGATGAAAGCATTTTTTATTTCTTCCCAATTGGAGGTCTTCTCTTTGTCCAGAGAAAAGTACCATTGTTGACACACAGTTTCTAATGATAAAGAGAATACAGAATGAAATGCCTTCTTATCTATTCCCTTAATGTTCATTATGGTTTCAAAAGCTCTTAAATAAAAAAAGGGTTGTCCATAGGTTTGAATTTCGGGATGTCGTTGGCATTGAACTTCTGTGGGAGAAGATCCTTATCCACCGAGACCCCTTGTGAGCTAATCCCTTGGAATTTATAATCATTAGATAGTTTGCTCAAACTTTCCTGGATTAGGTCCATTTGCTGTTGTTTCCCAGGGTCATTCATTTGCAAGGTTAAGTTTTTTAATATCTCAGCCAAGTCAGCTACCTCTCCCTTAACTTCATTAAGTTCTTCTTGACTAGCCATTATCTTCTTAGCTTTCCTTTTCCTACTAACCGGTTTGTCAAAAAGTAAGACTTGAACGAAAGTGTTGTCCTTGATTAGACGCCCTTCTCTCCTTGACCAAGTACTGTAGAAAGGGAAATTAGGGATAAGTTTTATACTAATTATTTTGACTCAAGCTTTATTCAACATGCAGTAGATGGGAAAAGATCATGGAAGAATGAGGAGAATGATGTATGGAGAAAGCATGTAGTGAGTGGGAAGATGATAGAGATGGAGAAATATTGAAGGATTGGGAATAGAATGGACCCCCAACTCAAATGACGGAAAAACGACTCATGCATGAACCTAAGACATGGTCATGGTGACATATGCAAAGTGTGTGCTAAGGCTAATGAGTGTAGGTGACATGCTTTGACTCTAGTGTATGACCATGGGACTTAAGTGCCTAGACTCAATTAAAGACTTAGACATGGTTTGAACCATTAATAAACTGATGAACCTGATTAGTATACTGTTTAATTAGAGTCGTCGTGATGACTCGAGCAAGAAACTGGACTGTTGCTAAAACAACAGAACTGTCGCCACTGTTTAAATCTTGTCGCTAGACGACAGAACTGTCGCCAGGCGACAGACGCTAAACAGAGGCGCCACAGCCTAGATTTCTGCGCCATTGCTGGAACATTAATCTGGACTGTTTCCAATAATTTTACTCTAAATGGACATGCCTAAAGTCGTACTAAGTCAAGTTGATTAATTTATTGGCCTTTAATTAATTCTAAATTAATTAATTGATTAATTAGACAAAGTCCTTTTAGTCATTAGTCAATTTATTTAGTCTTAAACACAAGTCAAACAAACGGTTAACACATATATAGTATGCACAAGCAAGGATGCACAAGTAGTTCATATAGCTAGTCACAATATGATGCAATGAGTTTGCAACCTAACCATGGCTCTAGTTCTCTAAAGTTCAAGGATATGGGTTAAGTCAAAGAGGGTCCATGGTTATGAGTTCGGATGCATCGCGCGGAAGCCTAACCGTAAAGGGTTGGCGCGTATGGATGGGACCCCGCAAGTTAAAAACTTGCTTCCATGGTTTGGTGGATTCACAACTTGCATGTACCCGTTGTTGCCAGGAGCGTTCAATTGGGTAGGTGAAGCGTGAACCCCCAGAGGGTTATGTCCATATGTAGAACACATATGGGTTTCAGAAAAGTGAGAAAAGAACTCAATCAGGAAGTAGAATCGAGCCAACAGTACTAGAAATGGTCAAAACAAGAAGGCAGAGTTCTGGCTCGGTATTGGAAGAACTTGGCGCCAGACTACAGGGACTGTCGCCGCAAAAGAACCCCTGTCGCCAAGCGACAGAACTGTCGCCAGGTGACAGAAGCTCTTTACAGGTGACAAGCCCTGTTTTCTAGACGCTAGTTCCTACATGCCTCAGCAGGTATCTGTGCTCTTAGAATTTTCCAGATTTCGCAGCATTATTTCGATTCTAGTTGTGAAAGAAATTTCTCAAATTTCTTACGTGTAAAAATCCTATGTTTTTGACTCATTGGTCTATCCAATGAGAACCTTTTTATGCATTTGACAATAATGTTAATCAAATTACGCACATGAAATACTTAGAATTTTTCGAGTCTCATCCGCTCATTCTAAATCATTGCCAAAATAAATTTTAGGAATTAAAATAGAAATCCTCCCCAGTGGAGTCGCCAAAAAACTGTAGGGAATATTTCAAGCATTATAACCCCAAGCTTGAACCCCACTATGATCATACACTTAAGTATGGTGGCGTCCAAAGGGAAAGAAAAGAGAGCAAAAGAGTCGCCAACAAGTTTTAGGAACTTGTAAACCCAAAACGATCCAGGAGATCGTCAACTCCATAAGGTCTTGAACCAAATAGGGTTCGGGGATGAGGGTACGAATCCAATCTACAAAAGAAAGGACCCGCCCTATAAAATAGGCCTCTACTTTGTTGTACTCGTATTCATGTGCGCTTTTCGACTAACATGCAAACATTATATTAATCCTAAACCTATTTATCTATGTTGGTTGAATATTAATGCACAAACAATTCTATTATTGGCGATCACTTGAATTAAAATCACATTAGCCTAAACCAAATTATTAATTATCTTATTAAGCGTGATTTCAAGTACAAATTCTCTTTAAACATGCATAAAAGGTGTGATCAAGCAATAACAATGATATAAATAATATTAAGCAACATAATAATAACAATAAGCATAATCATAATAACAATCATAATATAATCATTATCATGATAAGGCATAATAAAGCTTAAATATAATAGCAAGATCCTAGGCATGATACTAACAAGATTAATAACAAATCCTAGCATGTCACTAAGCAATAAAGATCAAAGCTTTAAACCTAACATGGTACTAACATGATATTAGAAATAATAAGAGACACCCTAAACATGATACTAGAAAGCATTAAAAACATCCTAACATGATACTTGGAATTAAAATAATATAAGCATGCTTTCTACATTGAAAGAGAGTAATAAGATTACATACTTTGAAGCCTCGTACCTCTTTCTAATAACAAAATACACAAGTTAGTAAACTTCAATGAAAATAATAAAGAATAATTAAAGAATTAAATTAAATAATTGAAAGAAAGAGTTAAAAAGTTTAGACTGGATTTGGGACCAAACCCTCAGAAATTATCAACCTTTCACGTCTAGGGTGAAGGCAACTTCGAACTTGGCTAGGAGATTCTAAATCTTGTGTATATGGAATTGTGTTTAAAAAGGCTAGTTTAGAAAAAGATAGAAAATGAATCAAGCTATATTGCTCAAGAGAGAGAATAGAGAGAATCAAGTAATTCTTGATGAGAATTGATGAAAGTTGATGAATGAAAACGGAGTTTTGGGACCCTATTTATAAGGAAATAATCCGGAAAATCATAAAATTTGATAAGGAATAAAACTACACGCTGTCGCCAGAAGTTCACTCTGTCGCGATGCGACAGTGTTTGTCGTGAGGGGACAGTCTAACTTAAACGCGCTTTTCCACGCGGAATCCGATCTTTAATCAACTTGATCTACGGAATCCGTACAAAAGATAAAAAAGTTTTTTCAAAGATAATAATAATAATAATAATAATAATGATAATAAAATAATAATATTTTATTCCAAATAAAAGTCCATCTTAAAATAAATAATTATTAAATCTAATAATATTACAATTAAAAGGAACCTTCTAGAAACTTCTAGAAAGTTATAATTGATCCTAATAATTTTAGGAATAATAATTAACATTGGGCCCTCCTTTAGATCATTGGGCTGTATGTAAATAATTAACCCGGCCCAGTTTAGTATTTTGGCCATAACTTCCTCAATATTCATCCTAATTGGGCTTATAATATATCGTTGGAAAGGTCTCTTCGAGCCCCATCCAAATACACTATTATTGGACCTTAATTGTGGACCAAACTAAACAGGTTTGGCTATTTTTAATAAATAGAGTTATTTTCGAAAACAGAGAGAAGAGAATTTTAAATAAGACTAAACCGCAACACTTAACTTTTCCACATTTTCACCTCATTCAATTATGGTTCGACGTGAAAGACATTCATCATTGGGTTTGGTTTTGGGGAGACACAAATGGGTGTCTACAGATACCGGTTGTGGTGCTCACATCGTTAATGACGTGCAAGGCTTGAAAGGAAGTAGGAAGCTAGAACCAGGGGAAATAACACTTCGAGTAGGAAATGGAGCAAAAGTTGCTGCACTTGCTATTGGGAGTTACCATTTGAAACTTCCTTCTGGACTTATTTTAGTACTTAATAATTGTTATTACGTACCTAGCATTACTAAAAACATTATTTCAGTTCCAGTTTTAGATATTGAAGGTTTTTCATTTGAAATAAGAGACAAGCGTTGTTTTATTTCGAAAGAAAATATGTTATATGCTAATGCTAAGTTAATCAATGGCTTGTATGTCTTAGAATATGCAACTCATGTATACAACATAGATCATAAAAAGCAGAAAACAGATGGTTCAAACCCAACTTACCTATGGCATTGTAGGCTTGGTCATATTAACCAAAAGCGCATCCAGAAATTACATAAGGATGGACTCCTTTCTTCTTTTGATTATGAATCATTTGAAAATTGTGAGTCATGCTTGCTTGGAAAAATGACTAAGTCACCCTTTACGGGTATAGGTGAAAGAGCTAGTGACCTTTTGGGACTCATACATACAGATGTGTGTGGACTAATGAGTTCAAAAGCTAGGGGTGGATATAATTACTTAATTACTTTCACTGATGATTTAAGTAGATATGGTTACATTTACTTAATGAAGAACAAGTCGGAAGCCTTTGAAAAGTTCAAAGGATTCCAGAATGAAGTAGAAAACCAACTTGGGAAAACAATTAAGGCATTGCGATCTGATCGTGGTGGTGAATATTTAACCCAAGATTTTGATGAACATCTGATTAATTGTGGAATACTTTCATAATTAACCCCTCCAGGGACACCTCAGTTAAATTGTGTGTCAGAAAGGAGAAATAGGACTCTACTAGATATGGTTCGGTCCATGATGAGCTTTACTAATCTTCACATATCATTCTGGGGATATGCATTAGGAGCAGCTGCGAATATACTAAACAGAAGCCCGTCCAAAGCAGTTGAGAAGACACCATATGAGTTATGGACTGGAAGAGTTTCAAAATTATCTTATCTCAAGATTTGGGGATGTGAAGCCTATGTAAAACGTTTACAAAGCGACAAACTACACCCAAAATCAGACAAGTGTTTCTTTGTGGGCTATCCCAAAGAAACAAAAGGGTGTTACTTCTACAATCGCGAAGATAAAAAAGTGTTTGGTGCTCGCGATGGTGTCTTTCTAGAAAAGGAATTTCTATCTAGAAAGCCAAGTGGGAGTAAAGTGGTTCTCGAAGAAATTCGAGACGAGCAACAAATGGATGTGGATAACACCACGTCAGAGGCGAGGGCACATGAGACGATTAATCATCCTATCGTCCCACTTGAATCTAATTCATGCGAAAATCTTCAAGGAGTTGGAGAGAAAATTTCTACTGTTGCTCCTACCCCACGTAGGTCTGCCAGAATCAGAAACAAACAGTTTATTGAGGTTATGTTAACTGAGGATTCTGAAATCTTCTTATTGGAGAATGAGGAACCCACAACCTACAAGCAAGCTTTGGTGAGGCCCAACTCAGATAAATGGCTTTAGGCCATGAAATCCGAAATGGTATCGATGTCTGAAAATAAAGTGTGGACCCTAGTAGACTTGCCTAATGGGGTAAAACCCATTGGTTGCAAATGGGTCTACAAGATTAAAAGAGACAAGGATGGAAATGCCTACATCCATAAAGCAAGACTGGTTGCAAAAGGGTACAGACAGATTCATGGTATTGACTATGATGAAACCTTTTCCCCAATAGCAATGCTTAAGTCCATTCGGATTCTTCTAGCGATTGCTGCATTTTTCGATTACGAAATTTGGCAGATGGATGTCAAAACCGCCTTCTTGAATGGGTTCTTGACGGAGGAAGTGTACATGACACAACCTGAGGGTTTTGAAGATGTAGAAAATCCTAGAAAGGTATACAAGCTTGAGAAATCCATTTATGGATTAAAGCAGGCATCCAAGAGTTGGAATCTTCGCTTTGATGAAGCAATCAAAAGGTTTGATTTTATCAAAAGTGAAGAGGAACCTTGTGTATACAAGAAGTCTAGTGGGAGCAGCGTAGTTTTCTTACACTTGTATGTGGATGACATACTACTCATGGGAAATGACATACCAATGCTTGAGTCAGTCAAGGAATGGTTAAAGGGTCGTTTTTCCATGAAAGACTTGGGTGACGCCGAGTACATTTGGGAATCAAGATCCATAGAGACAGGTCTCGAAGGATGATTGGACTAAGTCAAGAGACTTATATTGATAAGGTTCTTGACAGGTTTGAGATGACCAACTCCAAGTGAGGTTTTCTCCCCATGTCCCATGGCATTACGCTCAGTAAATCTCAATGTCCGGTTATGCCAGATGAGATGAGACGTATGGCTATCATTCCTTATGCTTCTGCAATAGGATCGATTATGTATGCCATGATTTGTACAATGCCAGATGTTGCATATGCTCTAAGCATGTGTAGCAGGTTTCAAGAAAATCCAGGTGAAGCACACTGGACAGCTGCCAAGAACATCCTTAAGTACTTGAGAAGAACGAAAGGAATGTTTCTAGTGTATGGTGGCGAAGATGAGTTGGTTGTCAAAGGTTATACGGATGCGATTTTCCAAACAGACAGGGATGACTTCAGATCTCAATCTGGATACATTTTCTGTCTGAATGGAGGAGCAGTGAGCTGGAAGAGTTCGAAGCAAAGCACTGTCGCAGACTTTACGACAGAATCAGAGTATTTGGCTGCTGTTGAAGCAGCTAAGGAAGCAGTTTGGATAAAGAAGTTCCTAACTGAGCTGGAGATCGTACCAAGTGCTCAAAAGGGAATCGAGGTGTATTGTGACAATAATGGCGCCATTGCTCAATCAAAGGAAGCTAGGTCACACTTCAAATCCAAACATGTAGAGAGGAAGTTTCACCTCATTCGAGAGATCGTTGACAGAGGAGATTTCAAGATGAGCAAAATTCATACGGATGAGAACATTGCTGATCCGCTTACTAAACCCCTTCCATTGCCTAAGCATGAGAAGCATACTAGTGCAACTGGATTGAAGCGAATGATGTAATTAGAAGTTGTTATTTGTTTTTGAGAAAAATAAATTACATATGTAATACATTCATTTGCAGATTTATGTTTAATCAGAAATTTATCATTTCTCTTATTTAATTGTGGTTTCAATATCAAATAAAATGTCCAAAATAATTATGAATTGATGGGCTCACTAGGTTAATGACCTTTTGAATGAAACCCCACAGGTGAACTAAATTCATATATTATTTGAGTTCCTAGTTCGGAATCATTAAAGTGGACATAAATGATTTCTTAAATTGGACTAGCATGTTAAGATTGATTGGATAGCGCAGTTTCATGGGCTATAGGAGTGTAGTGATGCTCGGTCAATCACATGGATATGCATGAGTGATGTATGATCGAACTATAGACCTACTTTGAAGTTCAAGTATAGAGCTTCCGGATATATTAGTGGATTCCTTTGACATGAGTGGAACATTGATCTCATTCAATGGACGTTATAACTGTGGTACATTCAAACGTCTTCCCGTAACTGGAGATTATAAAGGGTGTTTCTTGGTTAGTTCAGAAGTTGAGTGGGAGCCTTGGTTGCCACAAGATTGGATAGAGTCTTCCTATTAAATTAGGAATGTGTCTTATTTCTGCCTCTTGAAGAGGGAGAATTCAGAAAATGCATGGCCATGCTCAAGTGTGTTACATAGTAACCATTTGTTTTGTAATTCTAACTCAGATTTCAAGAAATGATTTGTAGATTAATAATGATTACATAAGATGCAATCATATTATCAAATCGACACAAAATGACTTAAGGAATTTGAATATTGCGCACTTGTCTCAGACAAGTGGGAGATTGAAGGAATTGTGTCTTCGATAAGTGCAATTACTAGATATATCAAGGATCACTATTATGGAGATAATAAGTTCATTCTATTGGGGCGTCATCCTCTGTTGCTAGACTATGAGAGATGATCTTTGGGCTAGTCAAATGGTCCAAAGCCCTTTAGAATGGATCCTATAAGGTCACACACAAGGGTAATGGGTTAAGCAAATTAGAGGCCCATTAATGGGCCTCATGAGCATCTAGTTATTCATAAGTATGATTGGGCTAAGTGTAGTTTGAGTGGGATTAGGAATTGGGCTTTGACTTGGACTGTTATTTAGAGATATGATCTATAAATAATAGTCATGCCTAGGGTTGATTAATTAAGTCACAATTAACATACAGTGAATTGTGAATCTAAGTAACCAACATCCAAAGCCCTCACCCCCTCTCAAACTCACATCCCTCTCTCTCCCCTCTCACCCACGGCCGGCCACCCTAGTGGTCCTCGTGGTGTTGCGCGGTGGTTCTTGGCTAGTTCGTTGTTCGTTCATCTCTGTAGAAGGTCGATTGAAGAGTTCTTTTGTGACTAACTAGCATTAGTGGAGGTCTTAATCTGTGCCTGTGGACCAAGTAGAGGAATCACACTTGAGGTTCTTTATCTCCCTAGTTCTTGCTCGATCACCGGTGGAATCACGCTTCAAAGGTATAATTCTTACTTCTTTATGTGTTATGCATGAGATCCTTGGTTTGGTGCTATATGAATATGATTCATGTTAATTCCGCAATTAGTACCTATAATCTCCTACAGTAGCAAGTCAAGGTCGAACCCAAGGGAATGGTAATTGAGAGTCTATTGTCTAACGCTAAGCTACTCCGAAGTCAAGAACGGGGTTGTAAGCTAGAACTAGAGCTAATTATGCAAATGAACTTGTATGAAATCAAAGGTAATAAACACTAGGGCTAGGATCCACATGTATTTGTAATAGAGAAGGATAATTGGGAGGTCAAATTAACTAAGTCAATCGATGTGAGGGAAGATCAAACATGCAACCAAAAGAGCATATCAAGCTATTCTCTTAGAGGTCTAACAAGCGTCAACTACGATAAACTCTAGCTAGGAAACATCACAAGATACCTCAATCGTGTAAATGCAAGTCACAAATCAATGGTCCGTATCAATGTGAACTTACAATGCAATCTAGTGTAACAATTAAAGGTGGCCAAACTTCAATCGATCACACACATGCACATGAATCATCAACCAAGTTTAATCACATCATCAACTCCATTAATTATCCCCAATTACACTAATCCATTACTCATACATGCTTCACCATTACCCTAGCAAGTAAACTACTCACTAATCATAGTAATTGAGATCAAAACACAACTAATCAACAATTTCATCATCAACATATTAGAAATCTAAAGATCAATGCAAAAATCAATGAAACTTCAATCAAACAATCAACAATCATATGAAAAACAAATGAAATCAACTAAAATCAAACCTATATTGAAATCAAAGATGAGTAATCCTTACAAAACTTGATCAAAGATCAATTACAATGAAGAAATCTTGAATCATCAACAATACACCATGAATTTCTCTCTCTTCAAACTTGAGTTTCTCTCCCTACAAAGTATGAACAAGCTCTAATTCTCTCTCTAAAAATCTAATAAAAAACTAATCAAATGAATTCTAATGTAAAACGTATCCAAAAATAGAAGGAAATAACTATATATACAAGGGAGAAGTCGGTTATGACGTCCAAAAATAGACCCACGCCGGTGCGATCGCACAAAGGAGAGAGAGGGGGCGCACGGGCACAAAACTCACAGGGGTGCGGCCGCACGCGCCACCTGTGCGGCCGCACAAGGCCCTTGTGCGCCCGCACCTAGGAGGGTATTCCTCCCCTTCTTCATCCTTGCTCAACTGGTGCTCACGACCTTGGTGATGGTGATGAACATCGAAGTAGGCAGCAAGTTATGGCCATTTTGGTGGGTACACGGCATAGATGGTGTCCACACCGCTTGCGTGCACTGGTCTTGAAACTTGCCCTTCGAGTTCCTCTTGACTTGAAGCTCAAAACACTAGCACAAGGGATCAAAAGCAATGATAATTGTTGAAGGGAAGCTTGGAAATCTTTGGATGATCGATCATAAGCTACAAACAAAAGAAAAGAAACAAATAATAGAGAAAAACAACAAACAAACAAGAAAATGCACAAAATAAAGAAACCAACTACGAAAAGCACAAAGTAAAGAAATAAAGAGTAAAACTAAAGAAAACTAAGGAAAAGAGCTATAAAATGAAATAAAATTCATCCAATAAGAGATCAAATGAGTGCCATAAATGTCACTCATCAAATTCCCCCAAGCTAAACTTTTGCTCGTCCTTGAGCAAAACAAAGAAAGAAAGAACAAGGATGAAAAATTTATTGAAAATGAAAAAGAAAGACTCAAGATAAGAATGTACACTAAGACTCACTATCGCAGGAATCACAGTTGCTTTTAGCTACAACAAGCCCTTTAAACCCCAAAGTCGCCTATGAGGACGAGTGAGGTCTCGTAAGGGTATCCTAAGAGTTTGACCCATAACTCTCCACCAAACATCAATGAGGCAAATCCATAAAAAGAAAAGAAAAGAAAATGAAAACAAAACCTTTGCAAAATGGACTTACACATAGACTACAATGCAAATGAATGAAAGTCTTTCTCAAGTGATTAAGGTATGCACTTTTCAAGATATCTAAGGTTGATTGAAACATAGGGTATGCTAGGCATAGGAACTAGACATCACAATCCACGTTCATCCCAAACGATCTTACCGCGTTCTCCCCACTAGTCTCAAATCTCCCCTTAGTGAGCATCCCAATGATTCCTCGAAGGAATCGGAAAAAGAGATTTTATTTAGGCTACTCGACAATCTTGACTATGCATCCCCTTTCCTTAGGCAATGACCCATGATTCCCTCCCCCGAATAGTGACTCAACTATCTAGGTCGAAAGGTCTTTCCTAAAGGTTGTAACGTAAGGCATAAAGGGTGAAGGTAGGCTAAAATTCAAAATTTGGTGATTTTCCTAAAAAGTGAAGCAAAAGGGTGATCAATCCTCAACAACACAATCAAGAAATTACCAAATAAAAACAACACCCCCAAGCTTATTTGAAGCTATACTCACAAGAAATATATACAAAAAGCGTAAACGCTTCTCCCCCAAGCTAAAATGAAGCATTTTCCTCAATGCTTAGAAGGAGAAAAGAATACATCAAAATATTTTTTGAATTTTCAATTTTACAATTTTTTATTTCTTTTTCATAACTTGAACTTGCAATGTCCTTGCCTTGTGCTAAATTCGGACGGCTCTTTCTATAATGCAATTTATTAGTCCATGCCTTTTATGAAGTAGGACGGCTTTTACTTAAACACTTGCCATTATTCACAAAGAAAACTTTATCACAAAATTGCACTCATAAAAACCAAATCTCCAACTTATCCACCACAAACTCCATCATACATGATCAATTTGCTTCACAAAAACCAAATAAAAAGAAAATGAAACAAAAGGTCAAAGAACTAAAGATGTGGCTTGAAAAGAAGGTAATAGGCTCAAATGGTTGCAAGAAGGCAAATGTAAACCCAAAAACAAAGAGAATAACAAACTATCCTAAAAATGAAAAATACCACCCCGAAAAAAATATGCCTTTTTCCTCCCTAGATAGCTCGGTCTCGGATTTAAGAATCAAACATCAAGCTTTATAGATTAGGTTTGCATAATCAAGGATCCACGCCGCTCATACAAAGTAGGTTGAAGGCTTGAAAAACAATGAACCTCACATGGATGTAGCAAAAACTCACTAATGGTGTCAAATTGACTATAGAGAGCAACTACCAAGCATGCCACAAACAAGTAGAATCCGGCTTCATGATCCTTATAGTTCAAACCAACTACCCTAGCATACACCTATCCTAGAGTCAACCGAACATAGTCTCAAACCTTGCATACCTTTACTACCTAGGAAGAAAATCATGCAAAAGACAAAGTCCAATTCAAAAAGATAAAAAAATGAAAAATAAGCCACAAAATCATACCACAAATAAGAAAGAAAATAAAAGAAAATAAAAGGAAAGAAAAATAAAAGAAAATAAAATAAAAGAAAAGGAAACATAGAAAAAGGAGAATAGGAGAAAAATGGTGAAATGGACTAGAAAGCAAGTTAAACACATATAAATCCCAATCGACAAACAAGTGATCGAATGACATCATCGTCATCGATCCCAAACACATTACGTGTTAACAAGCATTCATCCTCGAACCATTCAACTTCCCCTAAACTAATCCTAGTCTATGCAACCAAAGAAAAATAAAGAGAAAAAAATTAGAAAGGTCTCACCGGGCTCCAAGCTTAGCAAAAATAAACGAGGGAAAAAAGAAACCACCTTCGTTGCATTCCAAGACCAAAAGCATCTTCAAGAAGCCAAGTGAGAAAAAGAAAAATAAAAGAAGCTATAAACAAAGAAAATGGTTAGTAACTTCAAAACAAATGAAAGAAAATAACAAATAAAAGTAAGCTAAACTAAGCAAAAGCTATAAACAACTAAGCAAAACAAGAGCTAAACTATCAAAGATTAAAAGAAATAAAAGAAAGAAAATCTAGGAAAACAAGAAAATAACTAACTAACTAGAGAACTAAACTAAACTACAAGATTTGGATATTAGGGATTTGGATAAAAGGGATTTGGATACAAGGGAGCAATCACAACAACAACATCATAGTCAAATTATCATCACAACAACAAGAAACCAAGAAAATCGGGCAAGCATACATGCTACAAGAGGAGTAGCATAAAGATCAAGAAAATGAAGCAAACCAAACAAGAAGAGCATAAGAAGCAAACAAGCAAACAAAGTATGCATACAACAACAAGTATTGGCTACCGAGTCAAGTCTTAGTTCCCCCAAGATAAATAAAGATACATCTTAACATCCCAACAATACAAAGCAAGCATCAAAAACATAAGGGTTGGAGGCAAAAGGCACAAAAAGCAAGGGAACTAATGACTACTACCATCACCACCACTACCACTAGGCCCGGACCCATTGCGGTCATTGTTGCCCATGTGGTCATCGAAGGATGGGGGTGGATAAGGCTCCCATCCTCCGGTGAAACCCTCGGGCCACCCATAATGCCCCTTGAAGTTATCTTGTTGCCAAGGAGCAAGAGGGGTGAAGTTATCGGGCAAAGCTAGTTCGTAGGGGTGGTTCTCATGCACATAGGGGTAGTTAGGATCACCCCTATAGTCGCATCCATCGGGAGCCTTGTAATCGTAATTACCTTGCTCGTCAGGATAAAAACGACGCTCGGTATCGGGGACCAAGGTCCTTGCCAATATGGATGCCCATACGAAGGTATAGGACCTTGTTGGGGCGGAAAATAAGGATAGTTGACCGGGGGAACAATGTTCCCGCGGTCAACCTCCGCATCATAGAGTTGTTGTTGTTGTAGGAACATACCTCGTTGCATCTCCGAGATACCTCTCATTTGGTTATAAAGGGCCTCGAAGTCTTGATCGTACATGCCATCCAAACGGATTTGCAATCCGCTCAATTGCTCACTAAGAGCCTTCATATCGGAATTTTCATAAGCATGTTGCCCTTGTTGTTGTTGCTCTTGTGGAACTTGTTGTTGTGGAATTTGTTGTTGTTGTTGACGTTGTTGTCGACGTCGTTGTTGTTGTTGTTGAATTTGTTGGAATTCTTCCTCATCATCATCATCATCTTCCTCGGAGTCATAGTTGGGGCGCCTAAAGGACTTGGGAACGTGCCATACGTTCTCGGTGTTGATCCGGTTCAAGGAAGTCAACCCGGGGTTGGGCAAGTAGCACCAATGCTCATTATCTCGCAACCACTCATCCTTGCCATCCTCATAGTGCTTTGAGATGAATTACACTTCACCTAGTTGCTTCAAATCAAGGTAAAGAGTAGTGCCATCTCTAACTTCTTTGCAATATGGCAAGTAGTGATCAAGGCGAAGACGATTCAAGAGCCTAGTTACCATGCCTCCACATGGTATCTCTCCGGTGTCCCGGCCTCTCAAATGAAGGCAATAAGTGGCAAACACATATCCCAAGTTCAAACGGCCTCGATATTCGGGACGGGTGGCTAACCAAAGAACCTTGAGCTCCAATTTGCTCATTTTTCCCAACTCTTTCTTGGGAAATGCAACATACCCCAAAAGACGGTGCACTACCCGTAGACAAGGTTGGTACACCATTGAAATCTTGGCTTTGCTCGTAACAAACTCATTACCCCCCGAAATATCTTCCCACCATGAATTTTGATCGTACTCCGGGAAGATGTACGGCTCAACATTAAGAATATCACCATGAGGATCAAAGTCTAATGCCGCATTGAACTCTTCCAAAGAATGATCGAAGAAGTGGTTGAAAATTTGAAACCTCACTCTATATTGCCCTTTCATGGGCACAACATCCAAGGTAGCCAATAATTCCAAAGTCGGCTCCTTATAGGTGCGGAAGGCATTGTTGATGAAGGATCCCATTCTCAAGTTGAGGAGCAATGACCTTACATCCTCATTTATCCCCAAGCTTGTCATGTCTCTTTGGAGATAGTGGCGGGTCGGTTTGAGGGTCCTCTCATCTTTTAGCTTTTGGTAGAGGATCTTTTGGTCGGGGTCAAGGTTTTTCTTTTTGGGAAGAGGTGTTGGTGATCGTGTTTGAGAGGGTGAAGAAGATGTGCTAGGTCGGGGTTCTTCGATGGATACATTGGTTTTTCTCTTTTTAGTGAACTTTTTGATGAGGTTTGACATTTTGTGGCTAAGTTGTTCACCAAAATCAATCAATCAAGCTCAATACCAATACTCCAAGAAACACCAAATCAAGAACCACACTTTCTTCAATACACAAGTTCAATCCAATTCAACCAAAAACACCAATCAACCAAGAATAACCTTCACCAACAGTTCAATACACAACCAATCAACCAAGACCAAGAAGAACACCTTACTACCAAAAATTCCAATTTCAATCTCAACAAGTTTCAACCAAAATTGATGACAAAGGCTACAAAATCAACAAACAAAGCAATGTTATGCAATTTCAAACAACAAACATCACAAAATTTCATCCAAAATCAATAACAAGCATCAAAAATCACAAAACCCATACTACCACTATTCATGCTCATACAAAAATTTCAATCAACCATATATATGATATAATTAACCAAATTGAAGTTAAGAAAGATGATTATACCATATAAGAAGCAAGTTTGAGCAAGTTAGAGCCTCCAATTTCAACCATACACAAAAGCCCCAATTTTACCCAACAATGGAGGAGAGAGATTGAGTGTTTGTTTAGGTGAATTTGTGTGAAATTTGATGAGTAGAATGGATTTTGAGTGGATTTAGATGAATTTGGAGTGATTTTTGTGATGATTTGATGAAGAAATGAGGGTGAATGGAGGTGTATGAGGTGCGTTCAATTTGAGGGTTTGGAGGTGTGGTGCGTATGAGAGAGAGTGAGGAATGAGTGAATGAAAGAAGAAGGAAGAAGAAGAAGCTTAAGAGGGAGTGCACGGCTAGGGTGTGCAGCCGCACCCTCTATTTGTGCGCCCGCACATAGCAGGTGTGCGGCCGCACATTCCTCTTGTGCGCCCGCACCTGCTGCTCCCTCTTCTTCTTCTTTTTTTTTTTCTTTCTTTGATGCTTGGTGTGTTCTTGGGTGCATACATGAATCATGATGGTGATGAACACCAACATAGGCAGTAGCAAAATATGTTTTTAGTGAGCTCAAAGTTAGAAATTCATGTACCCACCACAAGAACTCACTAGGCATCAACTTCCTTCAACTTTCAAAGCATGAATTTCCTAACTTACCTCTCTAAAATGCTTACCCCTTTACCTCAAATTTCGATTAGAATTGAACATAATCATGATAAATGCCGCAAACACCTTCCATTCATCATGCTAACTTGAAGAAATCCAATCCCGAAAAGTTCATCCTAAAAATCCAAACAAGTAGAAAAGTGAAAGAAAAGAAAAGGTAATAAAAGAGGGAAAAACAAGAAAAATTCAAAAATCAAAAAGAAAGGTTAGAAACTCCGGGTTGCCTCCCAGGAAGTGCTTGCTTAAGGTCCTAAGCTCGACCCTTCCTCCAAATCATGGAGAGTCAAAGAACACCACCTTTTTCAAGGTAGTAGAAAGAGTAAAATCCTCTTCATTCTTAAGCAACCTTCCATTGTTGCTTGATGAAACTTCCATGAAACACTTCTCAAATTCACATTTTTCTTTTCTCAACTTCTTTGAATCACGAGCCTTCTTCTTTGGCTTGTTGTACAATGTAGATGGAACTTCAACATCCACAACCATAGAAACTTCCCCTTCTTCTTGAGAAATAAGCTCAAACCAACTTGGAATCTCAACTTCCTCCTCATCCTTTAGCTTGGGAATCATAATTTCCTCTTCACTAACCTTCATGCTATTGAACATCATCAAAATTCTCAAGAGCATTGTTAGTAGAAGAGTCAATCATACATACATTATCAATAGAACGAGAGGAACTAGCACACATCATATCTTGCACAAAAGATAGAGGCTCATGCATTGGTTTCAACTTAAAACTCTCCTCTTGCTTACCACATCTCAAAGTAATGAGGCCTCCTTTCACATCTATAAAAGCTCCCGAGGTAGCTAAGAAAGGTCTCCCTAGGATGATAGGAATATGTTCATCTTCCTCAATTTCTAACACCACAAAATCTACGGGAAAAACAAACTCCCCAATCTTAAGTGGGACATCCTCAACTCTCCCCTTAGGAATCTTAATAGATCAATCGGCCAATTGAAGGGTTATATTGGATGGTAAAAGCTCACCTAGATCAAGTCTTTTGAAAACCGAATAAGGCATGATACTCAAACTAGTTCCTAGATCACAAAGAGCATTCTCAAACATCATTTTCTTAATCTTGCAAGGGATAGAAAAGTTTCCCGGATCCTCCATTTTCTCCGGTAGCTCACCATGGATAAGAGCACTAAAACATTTCCATCCTTCCACCGAATTGCCCTCATTACATTCCTTCTTCTCTTCTAGAATCTCCTTAAGAAACTTGGAGTACCTAGGCATTTTGGGAATTGGCTCGGTAAAAGGTGTGGAAACATGAACTTCTTTAAGAACTTCAAGGAACTTCCCAAATTGCTCATCCATTTTAAACCTTAAGAAATTTTGAGGGTAAGGTAGATCGGGAAATCTCTCCTCCTCACACATCTTCACAACAACATTCTCTTCCTTTTCCTCTTCCTCACAATGGATCTCCTTGGACACAACCCTTTCAACTTCATTCTCCAAAGCACTCATCTCTTCTTCTTCCTCCATTGAACAAGAAACTCCCTCACTAAGGTCACTCCCACAACTAGTGGTAATGGAATACACGGGTTTCTTCGGTTCAACAGCTTAAGAAGGCAAAGAAGAAGGACTAGCATAGTCCTTGAGAGTGTTTGCTAATTAGGTTAATTGGGTCTCAAGCATCTTATTGTGAGTCATCATCTCATTGAACTTCTTATCACTAACCGCCATGTAGGTGTTATTGATCTTAGTTTGATTGTCAATCAATTCTTCTAAGTTTGTTTTAAAAGATGATGGTTGGGAATAAGAACTCTCACCATTGGGTTGGGACTTTGGAGCAAAACCGGGAGGGGGTCCTCTTTGATTATTATTTTGGAAACTTCCCCTATTTTGGTTGTTGTTCCAACTTCCTATTCTTTGACTATTGCCATTGTTTTGGTAATGGTTACCAAAACCTTGGGATTGGTTTTGATTGCCATACCCATGGCTTGTGTTTTGATTGTTATAACCTTGATGGTTATAGTTGCCTCGGAAACCTTGGTTTCCTTGGTTCTTAAATCCTCCATTGTTATAATTATCAAAACCACCTCCTTGAGGGTGAGAATTTCTATTACCAAAGTTCTTAGGTCCTTTAAACCTTTGACCACCATTAGCATTAGACACAAAGTTCACATATTCACATTCATTATTTTAAACATCATCACATCCATCAACAAAAGCTTGTGAACACATAGAAGAATCATGATCATAAGATCCACATAAATCACAAAACACACAACCACTTGGCATGTTATTAGAAGTAGAAGGAGAAGAGTTAGAGATTGTACCTTTCCCTTTGGTTTGGGAGGGAAGACTCAAAGAATTCACGGACACACTCTCAAGCTTTGCTTTGATTGATGTCATCTCTTTCCCTGGATTTGAAATTTGGGATGACAAATTGTTGATTTCATTGAGGTGATCCACCGAATAGATCGTTGAGCCACTCTTGCTTGTAGACTCTCTCTCTCCTTCTTGCCAATCTCTATAGTACCTCACAACATCCTCAATAATGTCTACCACTTCTTCCTCCGTCCTATTCATTATAGGACCACCGGCTCCTCCATCTAGGCATGACTTGCCTTGAGCACTCAAACCTCCATAGAAAATTTGAATCACTTGATAAGTAGGAATCCCATGATGTGGACATTCTCTTTGGTATTCCTTATACCTTTCCCATGCTTCATAGAGATTCTCATTTGGCCTTTGCTTGAATCCTTGGATTAATGCTCTAGCCTCCGCCGTCTTCTTTTGTGGGTAAAAGCGAGACAAGAAAGCTCTAGTAACATCATCCCATGTCCTAAGTGAATTGGGCTTAACCTCTTTATCCAACCACTCTAAGACACGACCAATGAGAGAAAAGGGAAACAACTTAAGCCAAATGAACTCTTGAGAAATGGCGTTCACCTTGATGGTATTGCAATACTTTTCCAACTCCTTGAGGTGATTTAACGGACTCTCATTCTTGGCTCCACTAAATTGCCTCCTCTCTATTAATGTGATCATGGCCGGTCTTATCTCGAAATCATTAGCCGGTGTTGTAGGTGGAGCAATCCCACTCTCGAACCTATAAGCACCGGGAATCCCCAATTCCTTCAAAGCTACCCTATGATTCTCTCCTATTCCTCCTTCTTGCATCTCTTCTTCAAATTCCTCTTCACTTGAAGAACTATATTGCAGAGATCTATTTGCTATTCTTCTCCTTGAGAGTGTTCTCTCAATTTCCAGATCAAAAGGCACAATAGATCGAGCACGAGCACTATGCATGCAAAATCTCAAAGAAATTTTTAGAAACACGGCTACAAGTGTAGCCTAAAAGAAAGAAATAAAATCTTTTTGTATTTTTCAAATAAAATGGAATAGACTCAACAACAATACACAATCAAGACACCATTCCTCGGCAACGGCGCCATTTTGATGGACGGTGAAACGGTAGGTCGTTGGGCTACCTTTCGCGATTAATCAAACAAAATTTATATATTCAACTAACCCCTATATGAGTATAGTAGCAAGTCAAGGTCGACCCAAGGGAATGGTAATTAAGAGTCTATTGTCTAACGCTAAGCTATTCCGAAGTCAAGAGCGGGGTTGTAAGCTAGAACTAGAGCTAATTATGCAAATGAACTTGTATGAAATCAAAGGTAATAAACACTAGGGCTAGGATCCACATGTATTTGTAATAGAGAAGGATAATTGGGAGGTCAAATTAACTAAGTCAATCGATGTGAGGGAAGATCAAACATGCAACCAAAAGAGCATATCAAGCAATTCTCCTAGAGGTCTAACTAGCGTCAACTACGATAAACTCTAGCTAGGAAACATCACAAGATACCTCAATCGTGTAAATGCAAGTCACAAATCAATGGTCCGTATCAATGTGAACTTCAATCGATCACACACGTGCACATGAATCATCAACCAAGTTTAATCACATCATCAACTCCATTAATTATCCCCAATTACACTAATCCATTACTCATACATGCTTCACCATTACCCTAGCAAGTAAACTACTCACTAATCATAGTAATTGAGATCAAAACACAACTAATCAACAATTTCATCATCAACATATTAGAAATCTAAAGATCAATGCAAAAATCAATGAAACTTCAATCAAACATTAAACAATCAACAATTATATGAAAAACAAATGAAATCAACTAAAATCAAACCTATATTGAAATCAAAGATGAGTAATCCTTACAAAACTTGATCAAAGATCAATTACAATGAAGAAATCTTGAATCATCAACAATACACCATGAATTTATCTCTCTTCAAACTTGAGTTTCTCTCTCTACAAAGTATGAACAAGCTCTAATTCTCTCTCTAAAAATCTAATCAAAAACTAATTAAATGAATTCTAATGTAAAACTTATCCAAAAATAGAAGGAAAAAACTATATATACAAGGGAGAAGTTGGTTATGACGTCCAAAAATAGACCCACGCCAGTGCGGTCGCACAAAGGAGAGAGAGGGGGCGCATGGGCGCAAAACCCACAGGGGTGCGCCCGCACGCACCACCTGTGCGGCCGCACGCGCCACCTGTGCGGCCGCACAGGACCCTTGTGTGCCCGCACCTAGGAGGGTATTCCTCCCCTTCTTCATCCTTGCTCAAATGGTGCACACGACCTTTGGTGATGGTGATGAACATCGAAGTAGGCAGCTCGGAAATCTTTGGATGATCGATCATAACCTACAAACAAAAGAAAAGAATAAAATAATAGAGAAAAACAACAAACAAACAAGAAAATGCACAAAATAGAGAAACCAACTATGAAAAGCACAAAGTAAAGAAATAAAGAGTAAAACTAAAGAAAACTAAGGAAAAGAGCTATAAAATGAAATAAAATTCATCCAAAAAGAGATCAAATGAGTGCCATAAATGTCACTCATCAAAAGGCGACAGAACAAAGCACATCTTACCCAAATTTGTCTTCACTTATGATTTTTAGAAGAATGGAGATATAAAAATATTGCAGATTCGTTCAAGTGAGAATTCAGCAGACTTATTCACTAAGGCTCTTCCGACCGCAACATTTAAAAAGTTAGTTTATCGTATCAGATTGCCTCGTCTCAAAGATCTTCAATGATATAATAATGAGGGGGAGTAATTGCGCGCTGCACTCTTTTTCCCTTATCCATGTTTTTTTCCTACAAGGTTTTTCCTGGAAAGGTTTTTAATGAGGCAGCATATATGCGCATTACATCTATTTTAGATAATAACCATCCAAGGGGAAGTGTTATAAAATATGTTATTATGGATGGTCATTATAGCTTGTAAATATCTCTTTCATGACTACCTTATGTATGGTAGTAATAGCATCCTTGTAACCCTCCTTTGTCATTAGTCCACATTAATCCTCTTGTAGACTTGTTATTTTCAAGATATTTAAGCATAGAACTTTGTTACTCCTTCCATGTCTTCTCTTTCTCACTCTCTCTTGCTCTCTTTTCTTGTTAAATTTCATTAATTTTTGAATGAAATTTCTAGACCTTTTATAAAACTAGTACTCTATCTACACTATGAGTACAAAAGAACATATTCTTATAACTTAGGGTCTGTTCATATTTACTTAATTTCAATTCAGTTCAGTTCAGTTCAGCTCCAATCAGTTCAGTTCAGTTCAGTTCAGTTCAGCTCCAATCAGTTCAGTTCAGTTCAGCTCTTAATTTCCCTCTCACATAAAGTATTCATTTCAGCTCAATTAAGTTCAGTTCAGTTCCAATCAGTTCAGTTCAGTTCTGTTCAGTTCAGCTCCAATCAGTTCAGCTCAATTCAGTAAATGTGAACATGCCCTTAATCAATAAGGATATAGAATTATTATTACTAATGTAAATATTTACACGGTAGATTACTACTTGTAATTATTAAAAATTGTCTACATCATTTTTCAGTTTTGTTTTATATTAATAAACTAGATGAAACAAAAAAAAAAAAAAAAAAAAAAAAAAAAAAAAACTAGATGAAGCCTGTGCGATGCACGGTTTGTTTGATTTTTTTTTTTTTTTTTTTTTTTTTTTTTTTTTTGTATTTATGAGCTAAAATTTATATTTAGATAAAATTCCTAATATTAAAAGATATATTTAATATTTAATTAATTTAAACTTAAAAATCTCATTCGCCTATATATACATATATATATATACATATATATACATATACATATATATATATATATATATATATATACATATATATACATATACATATATATATATATATATATATATATATATATATATATATATATATATATATTCATATATACATATATATACATATATACATATATATACATATATACATATATATATATATATATGATTTGTTAAGAAAATTCCATGATTTTAGGTATTTCATATGTTAGCCATGGAAGTTTGACTCAAAAGGAATCCATTTGTATATTACATATAAAATTAAAACAACCAAAAATATACCCCACCAAATTTTATGTACAACTTAATATTTATTTCTAAGTTTATATGTGATCTACCATAAAAATTGTTTCGGGTAAAAACAATGGGACCTTGCCGAAGGTCCAATAAGGTGGTGAAGACTGGGCTCGGTCCAAGTGATGTTGGGCCGAGGATTTCCTGCACAGCAAACACACGTAAACTAGCCTCGGGGGTGTTGCCGAGGAAGGCCCCTCCGATGCTAAAGTTAGTACAATGTGTAGAGAGAGAAAGCTATGCAAGAGAATTAATTGCTTGAGGCTTTGTGTGTATATGAATGTACAAATGTAATATTAATGGCTTTTATACCTTTGCATGCATGGGAGAATTGGGCTTTGGCCCAATTGACTTGCCTTCTGGACTGATCTTGACTTTAGCACTATTTGGAGAGTTGAAACTTGACCTTGGGCTTTTAATTGGATCATTTAATGACTAGGCCCAATTGGACTAAATTGGACCCAAATAACTTGCCCCCCAGACCCGATTTGGAAGGATGACGGGTCGGGTTTAATTAATCAGAAAAAGGAGGGAAGTAAATGATTTAATTAATCCAAAAAATTCTGAATTTAAACCGCAATTAATGAAATAACGGCGGCTGGATGGATAATTTGAGGAAGTTGGACGGATAATGGGTGGTAAATCATTGGGACGTGTGTTTGACGGTTACTTAGTGAGGTATTTGAGAGAAATTAAAGCGCGGACTCCTAAAATTCCCATTTCTGGAAATAAAACCAAAGAAGCGCGCTCTCTCTCCTCACTTCTTCACAAACACTAACCCAAAACTCTCGAGAAAACCCAAGAATCCGCATCAAAACTTCGCAAATTCCCCGAGTACTGAACTTAGAAACTGAAATTCGTCACTACCATCTTGTAGATCGGCAAATTCCGCTTCAGAACAAGGTAATTTCCTTCGATTTTAGTTTGCTTTCCTTCGATTCGAACTCTTTCCCCCTTTTTTTCGACTTTTTCTTTGAACTCCACAATGGTGAGAGGAGTCAGAGGTAGGGCCCTTGCTCCGAGGAGGGCAAGGCAATTTCCCGACCCTAGGAACGGGACGGGAACATGGAATGGAGAAAGAATAGGGCCCTGACCCTACTGAGGGGATTAGGGCGACCCCAATTTCATCGGCTCCTCCTGAAGGATCGGAGGGGCCAAGCGTTTCTGGATGGGACGAAGAAGTTCCCGCCGATCTCTGGCCTGTCCTTCCTGGATATCAGGAGTGGGAGGACCCAGAGGTTGCCTCAGCCATTATAAAGAACTGCCCCTACTCTTGGTGGGTAAAGCATGTCGAAGTGTATCGGTTTGCTGAACAGATTGAACTGCATTACGGCATCATGGAAGCTGATGGGTATTGGTGCCGAATGCCTGTTGCGTCGGACAGAATTCATCGTCCACCCCCGGGGTATGTGGGGGTGAATACAAGACAACTTCAGTATGGGCTAAGGTTCCCTTTGGACTTATTTGTCCGGGATCTGCTGATACATTACAGGATATCTCTGTGTCAGCTAACTCCTGTCAGCATCCGAAGGGTGATGACGTACTTATGGGTCTGCAAGTTCATGAAATACATCCCCAACTTGCACTGTTTTAAAAAGATCCATAAGCTGGTGTCGAATACCCAGAGTGGACATGGGGATCATGGTCCTGGGTGGTTTCGGATTGAGTCTCGGCCTGGACATCTGACAATGTGGCCGAATGACTCTTCGGATAAGGAGTGGAGAGGCCAATGGATCTGGGTTAGGACGCCCACAGATCCTGACCACCCTTACGTCTTCAGCGCTCCCCGATACCTTTCCAACCCTGACTCAGAAATGCTCAGCCTGGGTCCTTTGGAGAACGATGGCCAAGGAGATCGTAATCTCGATCAGGCCAACATTTTTGGGAAGGCTGAGAATCCAGCTGGGAGAGGTCGTCTGAAGACCATTCCAGCAACTTGGCTCCCTGATAACCACTACATCTTTCAGGAGCATATGCTTGCTGCTGTCGGCCTCAGCCGAAAGTTCAGAGATGGTAAGCTATTTCGGCTGGGGCCGAAGCCTTTTATTTTTATCTTTTTGCTTTCGCATTTAGACTTTATTCATCGTTTTGATGTTGCTGAACTGACTTATGTTCATTTTCTTTGTTCAGTGCTGAACGAAATCACTGCCAAGGTCGACTACAATCGCCTCGGCGTTGACCAGGGGAGGACCATCCTGGACCGAGCCCCTTCCATTACTCCGTCCAAAGATCGCGCCATTCATCTGAGCTATACTCACTTTCAAATCGAAGCTTCTGCCCTCTATCAGCGGCAGAAACCTTGGTGGAAGAAGAGAGATCCTTGGAGTCAACTTTTGGACGAGGAACTCGAAGCTGCTCGTACTGCCGAAGAGGTTGCACGGGCTGCTGAAGCTTTGGAGGGAGGAGAAGGGTCCTCCAGGGCTGCTGAAGAAGACGAAGCAGCCAGGGCAGCTGAAGAAGAGGACGAGGCTTTGCTGAAGACCTCGGTGAGTTATACTTAGCTTTTCAGCTTCAAAATTTCTTTTCTTTTTTTTTTTTTTTTTTACTCATGCTCTTCTTGCCCCCCTATTTTTTGCAGTATGAAGAGAGCAAAAAACAAAGAGAAGGGAAAGCTCCTGTTCGTCCCGAAGATCAAATCCGGGAAGAGTCCGAAGAATCAGAAATGGACGAACAGCCCCTTCGAAAAAGGAGGAGACGGATGGCCATCATCGGCCCTCACGACTTCCAGACGAGGCCGATGTCTGTCGGCATCAGCATACGGGAGCCCGAGGAAGGCGGCGGATCGCCGAGGGTTCCCCCACCACCGCCTCAGTCTCCGCCGAAGACCCCTTCCCCACCTCCTGAGATGGAGGTGGATCAGAAGACTCCCGATCCTAAGGGAGGGGCCTCAGCAGACAAAGTTGAGGAAAGTGCCGAAGGGCACAATGCTGAGAGCGCTGAGAAGCCCATAGCTGAGGGTTTCTCAGCCGATATTGCTAGGGAGGTTGAGGCTTTCGGCCTCAACCCCGAAGAGGAAGCGGAGGTCATCATCATTGACTCTGCTGAGAAGGAAGAAAAGACTGCTGAAGAAGAAGATGCTGAACCTCCTAGGGTTCAGGAAGCTCCTGAGTCTTCCTTCCCCTCATTCCAGACGCTGCACTCTGGAGAGATGGGTTTCTCGGCCCCCCGAATTCCAATTCCAGACCACATCTGGGACATCATCTGGGGCAGATGCTGAAGCCTTGCTCAAGGTCCGCATTTATACTCAAGAGGAGTATGATATGGGATTCAAGAACGGGTTCAGAGTGTGCCGAAGACTTTGTCTCCATGCTGAGCCGAAGCTGGACTGGTCCCAATGTGCTGAATGGGTCCAGGATCCAGAAGATCCCCACACGAAGTTCCCCACTCAAGCCGAAGCTGAAATCCTTGCGGCTGAAGAAGCCGAAGAAGAAGAAGAGAGGAGGGAACTCGAAGCTGAACAGTTGGAGAGGGAAGCTCAGCAGGGTGCACAGCCTGCTTCATCTGCTGCTGGGGCTGAAGCCAACATAAGAGCCAGCATTGCTGATCAGTCTGATCCTCGGGCTGAAGCATGGGAACTCGGGCAGTCGTCTTCAGAATCTTGCGGTTCATCATGTGCTCAACTTTAGACTTGCCGCTTCTGAAATTTTTTGCCTTGTTTTTTGCTTCAGCTTGCCTTGATGTACAAACTGCTTTATCTGTTTTTGTATTGTACTTCGGCAGCTGTATTTTTCCGCTTGTGGGCGGCTGCCGATATTTCATTATGCCTTTGAACAGTCTGAATCCTGTAGCTCGTTTTCTGAGCAATTATCTTATTAATCCGATGCATTTCTTCAATTGCTTTGTCTTTTTCTCTTTATTTTGAATGCGTTGCTGTTTCTGACTTTGAAAAATTTTCTTCAAAAATTAGCAAAAAATTTGCTAAGTACAAAGCTTTCAGCTTGAAGAATTCTGCTGAAGGTAGACTTGCACTGATAGTGCTTCTTGCCCCCCTCAGTAATCTGAAGACCTCAGTCTTTGGATTATTGAGATAGGCTACTTTGGTTTTCAGATAAGTTCTGAATAAAAAATTTCTAACAGTTGCTGTTACTTTTGATTTTCTGTCTATCATTAAAAATGGATATCTGAAACACAAGGCCAACTGAAGGCAATGTTTCAGATAATGGCTTTCTGGGATACAAGGCTCAGTTAAGGCAATATCCTAGATTTGTCCATGGACTCATGTCTTAGAAGAACAAGTCTTACTGAAGCTTAGCTACAGCTGAAAGACCAGGGTTCTTTAAAAAGACGAGTTTATCAGCAATCTGAAACCCAGTTACCTAAAGGTGGAGGTTTCAGACGAGGCTGAATAAAAACCCTTAAAGAGTAGATAGAATAACGAAAATTTGAAAGAATAAAAAGTTGCAAAAATTATAGAAATGGTGGCTCTGAGGCCTTTCATTAATAATTCAAATGTACTTACAAAGATTGTTCTGCCCCGAAGGGTTTACGCATGATATTTCTTAAGTACATCGGCATTCCAGTGAATTTTCAGCTCAGTTCCATCTAACTGACGAAGTCTGTATGTCCCTGGCTGAAGCTCATCATAAATTTCTTAGGGTCCCTCCCATGCAGCTGAGAGTTTCCCATGGATTCGGCCTTTCTGAACTGCAGCAGCATTCCGAAGGACAAGGTCTCCAATTTTGAGAGGTCTTGCATGGACCCTTCGGTTGTAAAACTTGCTGATTCTCTGCTTGTAAGCAGCCATTCTGTCTCGGGCTGAGTCTCTTACTTCATCAAGGAAATCGAGGGATTCCTTCATAAGCTGCTCGTTCTCAGCCGAGAAGTGGTGCACTCTTAAACTTTCAGAACCGATTTCCACTGGAAGAACGGCTTCGGCACCATACACCAGCTCGAAAGGTGAATAGCCCGTTGCCTCTTTTTCAGTTGTCCAAAGTGACCAGAGGGTTCCCGGAAGTTCTTCTAACCACTTGGACTTTTGGTCTTCAACCCTTTTCTTCAAAGCGTTGAGGATTTGTTTATTCGCAGCTTCGGCTTGGCCATTACTTTGTGGATGACACACTGCTGAATATGCCAGTTTGATGCCGAACTGATCTGTGTACCGCCTCAGCGGTAAATTATCAAATTGCCTTCCATGATCAAAGACAAAAACCTTAGGAATACCAAAGCGAGTAATAATGTTCTGCCAGATAAATCTCCTGACAGTTTGCTCTGCGATATTCGAAGCTGCCTCAGCCTCAATCCATTTGCTGAAATAATCGATGCCGACTATTAACCATCTTTTTTGGTAAGGTGCATCTAGAAAGGGTCCCAAAATATCCATCCCCCATTGGGCAAATGGAAGCGGATTAAGAATCGGCTGAAGGTCTCTAGCTGGCTGATGGATGACTGGTGCGAATTTTTGACATTTCTCACATTTTCTGACCAGCTCCTTAGCGTCTGAGATCATGGTGGGCCAGTAATATCCGGCCCTCAATGCCTTATGGGCTAGGGTCCTTCCCCCGATGTGGTTCCCGCAGATGCCGAGGTGAATTTCCCGAAGGATATAATCTGCATCTGTTGGTCCCACGCATTTCAGCAACGGGGCTGAGAAAGACTTTTTCAGAAGCTCTCCTCTGAAGACGATGAACCTTGAGCTCGTTCTTTTCAATTTGGAGGCCAAAATTCTATCCTCGGGAATTTCTCCCCGAAGCTTGAAAGCTAGGATGGGGTCCATCCAACTGGGCTCTGGGTCGGCGCAGCACACTTCAGGTGCTTCGTCGACACTTCTTTCTCGGCGCACTTCCACGTATACAGATCTGTTCAGCTCGGTGAGAGTTGAACTGGCAAGTTTGGAAAGTGCGTCGGCTTGTGCATTCTGACCCCTTGGGATCAGCTGTACTTCAAAAGTTCTCAGCTTTGCAATAACTGATTTGATCTTGGCAAGATAAGCTATCATAGAGGGCTCTTTGGCCTCGTAGCTGCCACCGATCTGATATGCAACTAGCTGAGAGTCTGTTTTTAGGCAGACATGCTCGGCTTCCAGAGAGATGCACAATTCTAGGCCCGCGATTGCTGCCTCATATTCAGCTTCGTTATTCGAAGCCTTGAAAGAAAATTTGAGTGATACTCAAAGGATTTTCCTTCGGGAGAGGTTATCACTACCCCTGCCCCCGAACCATTTACGGTGGAGGATCCATCCGTAAATACGGTCCAGATTTTCTTTTCATCATCTAGCGTCTCTTGGTACGAGCATTCGGCCAAGAAGTCCGCTAGAGCTTGAGCCTTGATGGCTGCTCTCGGCTGGTAGCTGATGCTGAATTCGGTGAGCTCGAAAGCCCACTTGGCCAGCCTACCGGATTTTTCCACTTTGCCGAGAACTTTTTCCAGCGGCTGATCAGTTAAGACCACTATCTGATGACAATCAAAGTAGGGCCTCAACTTTCGAGCAGCTACCACTACTGCAAAGGCAACTTTTTCGAGTAGATGGTAGCGAGTCTCGGCATCCGTCAGAGTGTGACTGACGAAGTAGATCGGTTGCTGAATTTTATTTTCTTCCCTCAGCAGCACTGCACTGATGGTAGCTGGGCTAACAGCCACGTACAGATACAAAGTTTCTCCCTCCACTGGACTAGCCAGAGTTGGGAGTTGAGCCAAATGCTCCCGAAGCTGCTTGAAGGCCTCATTTTGCTCTTCTTCCCAAACGAGCTCTTTTGTTTTTGGGAGTTTCAGGGCTTTGAAGAAGGGTAACCCCTTATCCGAAGCTCTAGAAATGAACCTCGAGAGGGCTGCCATTCTTCTGGTGAGCCGCTGAACGTCCCTCTTTGTTTTCGGCTCAGGAAGATCTAGAGCTGCTTTGACTTTGGAGGGATTAGCATCAATCCCCCTCTTGCTGACCATGAATCCAAGGAATTTCCCTGACTTCACGCCGAAGACACACTTCTTCGGATTCAGCTTCATTTGATGCTTTCTTAAGATGGCGAAGGTTTCAGCCAGGTCCTTAACATGGTCTTCGGATTTTTTGCTTTTGACGATTGAATCGTCAACATAGACTGCCATGTTTCGGCCTTTTTGATCGGCAAAAACTTGATCCACTAGCCTTTGATAAGTTGCCCCCGCATTTTTCAATCCGAAGGGCATCATTTTGTAATTGTACACCCCGGCGTTCGTGACGAAAGCCGTCTTTGCTCGATCGTCGGGGTGCATGAAGATCTGATGATACCCCGAGAATGCGTCCATGAAACTAAGCAAGGCATGGCCACTCGTCGAGTCGACTAGCTGATCAATCCTCGGGAAGGGATAAAAATCCTTCGGACAAGCCTTATTTAGGTCCGTGAAGTCAACGCACATTCTCCAGGTACCATTGGCCTTCTAAACCATCACCACATTTGCCAGCCATTCTGGATACTGACAAGGCTCGATGAAGCCTGCATCCAGCAACTTCTTGACCTCGGCTGCGATGTCTCGGTTCTTATTTGCGGAGTAATTCCGCTTCTTTTGCTTGACTGGCCGACACGTAGGGTCGACGTTAAGCTTATGGGAGATGAGGTCTGGACTTATCCCAGGCATATCAGCTGCCGAGAAAGCAAACACATCTCTGTTGTCCCGAAGGAGTTGAATAAGTTCACAACGGCTGCTCGGATCAAGGTCCATCCCGATTGTTACACATTTCTCAGCGTCTCCTTCGGTCAACTCGACCGTTTCAGTCTGCTGGTCTAGGTCCATTGCTGATGGACTGGACTCTTCACAATCTGGCCTGCTGTCTATATCAGCAGGCATCCCAGACTTCTTTTTCTTCGGCTGGCTCTCTGAGTCTTTCGGCTCAGATGAAGAGTCGACCTTCTCTTTTTCTGACCCTTTTTCTTTGGGTACAGAACCTTGGGCCGAAGCACTTAGACCTTTCGGCTTCTTTGTGCTCGGCTCTCTTTATTTTTCTTTCTCCTCCTCATCCTCATCGTCGTCGTCTGGGCGACTAGTGGATGGCTTGAGGTAGTTGCACCTTCGGGCTTCTTTTTGGCTGCCCTGGATCCTTTCGGGGAAGCCGGCGTCTGAAACGTAGATCATCAGCTGATGATAAGTTGAGACAACCCCTTGGATCTCGTGAATTATGGGTCTCCCCAAAATCACGTTGTACACTGAAGGAGCGTCGATGACCAAAAATTCGGTCATGACATTCCTAGCTGCTTCATCGCAGCCGATGGTGACAGGAAGTAGAACCTTCCCATCCGGATAAGTTGAAGCCCCATTGAATCCGGATACTGGGTAGGATACCGGCGTGAGGTGCTTGGGCTTCAGCTTGATTTGATTATAGGCCTTTCGGAACAAAATATTTGCTCCGCCACCACCGTCAATTAAGACTTTGCTGATGTCGTGGTTGGCCACCGTGGCGATGATCACCAATGGGTCCTCGTGAGGGTACGTCACCCCCCAGCAGTCAGCGGCTGTGAACGTCATGTTCGGCACCGGTGACTGGGGTGGCTGTATATCAGCATGATTCACCTGATGGGTCAGAGCCCTGAGGTGACGTTTGTGCTCCCTCCGAGAGCGTGCTCCTCCCGAGATAACATGAATTGGAGGGAATTTTCCTTCCGCAGTTTTGCTGTTCTTTCGGGGGAAGTCAATTTCTTGCCGAGAGTCTTTCTCAGACTTCTCGGCTTCTTTTTTCTCGCGGTGATCCGCTATATATTTTTTCAAGTACCCCTTTCGGACCATATCCTCGATTTGGTCCTTCAGCTGGATACATTCTTCAGTATTGTGTCCCGGTGATTCGTGGAACTCACACCACTGATTCTTATTTTTTTGCTGATACCACTTTGGGAGCGGTCTCGGCTTTCTGTAACTCTGCTCCTCCTTCGTCACACTGTAGATCTTAGCGCGCGGAAGGGAGAGCGGAGTGTAGGATTCATATCTGCCCGCGAAAGGAACAGATTTTTCCTTCTTCGACTCGTTTGCCGAAGATTGTTCCGAGGCTTTTTCCTTTCCCTTTGCCTTCTGGCCTTGGCCTTCAGACGAGGGTGCTTGTTTTTGTTTCCCTCCCCCCTATTGAGGTTGGGTTTTTTTTTTGTTCAACTCTTCAGCTCAGATGAACTTATCCGAAGCATTCAATGCCTCTTCCAAGGTCTTAGGTGAATTTATGACCATGAAGTCGGAGAACGGCCCAGTTCTGAGACCGTGCTGAAGGGCGAAAACTGCCAGCCCTTGATCCACCTGAGAAATGCTGGATGACTCGTTGCTGAAGCGAGTCAGATAGTCTTGGAGGCTCTCGGCCTCACCTTGCTGCAGGCCCATAAGCTCTGCAGTAGTCTTCTCTCGGCGATTTGCCGTGGAAAACTTGCTCTTGAACTTGGAGGACAGATCGTCCCACCCAGTAATTGAGCCCTCTTTGACTCCCTTGGAGATCCACGCTTGCGCGACCCCCTTGAGAGTAGTTGGAAAATATTTGCACCAAGTCGCTTCGGACCTGGGGCAAAGATGCATATGAGCCTCATATGAGGCAATCTGGTCCTTCGGATCCGAAGTTCCATCATAAGTAATGTGCGACGGGATTTTTACCGTCGGCACATGAGACTCCAGTATCCATTGCTCGAATGGAGAACTGGAGGGTAGCATTACGGCCTTGCCTTTATTCCTAGCTGAAGGGACCGCGCTCCGCCCTCTCAGAGAGGTAGAAGTGGTTTTCGTCCCGGGCTGGGAAGTCTGGGCCTCGGCTACAGGGTAGGAGAAGCGGCTGTGCACGCTCCGTTCCCTATCGCCGAGACGGTCGTGAACGCTTCGGCGAGCAGTTTCCGGCCGAGAGGCAGAACTGCTGCTTTTATGGGTTTGGCTCGTGGTGAGCTGAGTGGAGGAGTCCCTGAAGAAGTGAGAGTTCCTGTTTTTCTCCCTCTCAGTTCTCTAAGTATCCTCTTCCCATTCGCCAAGCTCCTTGAAAGAGGAGAGTTTCCCCCCTCCTGGCCGAGGTTCCTCCGCTGGTTTCTGGTTTGCGGAGGAGTTCGGTCGCGTGGAGGTGGCATGGCTTGGGCCTTCATGGCTTCCATGAGGGCCGCCAGGGCTCTCACTACTTCCTCCGAGGGGGGGCCCGTCAAGGGTGTCCACGGCTGAGAGCGAGAGTGAGTATGAATGCTCCGGGATTGGCTCCGAGCATGAGATTGAGTCCTTTGAGTGGACCTGTTGTCCTCATTTGATCGAGGCGGGCTCGGTGAATGATTGGACTGGATGATGGGAGACTCGGATCTTCCCCTAGGCTCCTCTTGAGAATCAGGTCCCACGGAGGGGCTCCTATCCCGAGGAGGAGATGGACTAGGATTGGGGCGCTCTATGGGACCCCCTCCTAGAGATCTTCGGCGCTTCCTCGGAGGAGTAGCACTGTTACTTTTGTTCTTGCGATTCTTAACCATTAAAAACTAAGATTAAGGTAGAACGATTGGAATGGGCTTAAAAGATTTTTGAAAGCCTTCCCCACAGACGGTGCCAAATTATTTCGGTAAAAACAATGGCTCGGTCCAAGTGATGTTGGGCCGAGGATTTCCTGCACAGCAAACACACGTAAACTAGCCTCGGGGGTGTTGCCGAGGAAGGCCCGTCCAATGCTAAAGTTAGTACAATGTGTAGAGAGAGAAAGCTATGCAAGAGAATTAATTGCTTGAGGCTTTGTGTGTATATGAATGTACAAATGTAATATTAATGGCTTTTATACCTTTGCATGCATGGGAGAATTGGGCTTTGGCCCAATTGACTTGCCTTGTGGACTGATCTTGACTTTAGCACTATTTGGAGAGTTGAACCTTGACCTTGGGCTTTTAATTGGATCATTTAATGACTAGGCCCAATTGGACTAAATTGGACCCAAATAACTTGCCCCCCAGACCCGATTTGGAAGGATGACGGGTCGGGTTTAATTAATCAGAAAAAGGAGGGAAGTAAATGATTTAATTAATCCAAAAAATTCTGAATTTAAACCGCAATTAATGAAATAACGGCGGCTGGATGGATAATTTGAGGAAGTTGGACGGATAATGGGTGGTAAATCATTGGGACGTGTGTTTGACGGTTACTTAGTGAGGTATTTGAGAGAAATTAAAGCGCGGACTCCTAAAATTCCCATTTCTGGAAATAAAACCAAAGAAGTGCGCTCTCTCTCCTCACTTCTTCACAAACACTAACCCAAAACTCTCGAGAAAACCCAAGAATCCGCATCAAAACTTCGCAAATTCCCCGAGTACTGAACTTAGAAACTGAAATTCGTCACTACCATCTTGTAGATCGGCAAATTCCGCTTCAGAACAAGGTAATTTCCTTCGATTTTAGTTTGCTTTCCTTCGATTCGAACTCTTTCCCCCTTTTTTTCGACTTTTTCTTTGAACTCCACAATGGTGAGAGGAGTCAGAGGTAGGGCCCGTGCTCCGAGGAGGGCAAGGCAATTTCCCGACCCTAGGAACGGGACGGGAACATGGAATGGAGAAAGAATAGGGCCCTGACCCTACTGAGGGGATTAGGGCGACCCCAATTTCATCGGCTCCTCCTGAAGGATCGGAGGGGCCAAGCGTTTCTGGATGGGACGAAGAAGTTCCCGCCGATCTCTGGCCTGTCCTTCCTGGATATCAGGAGTGGGAGGACCCAGAGGTTGCCTCAGCCATTATAAAGAACTGCCCCTACTCTTGGTGGGTAAAGCATGTCGAAGTGTATCGGTTTGCTGAACAGATTGAACTGCATTACGGCATCATGGAAGCTGATGGGTATTGGTGCCGAATGCCTGTTGCGTCGGACAGAATTCATCGTCCACCCCCGGGGTATGTGGGGGTGAATACAAGACAACTTCAGTATGGGCTAAGGTTCCCTTTGGACTTATTTGTCCGGGATCTGCTGATACATTACAGGATATCTCTGTGTCAGCTAACTCCTGTCAGCATCCGAAGGGTGATGACGTACTTATGGGTCTGCAAGTTCATGAAATACATCCCCAACTTGCACTGTTTTAAAAAGATCCATAAGCTGGTGTCGAATACCCAGAGTGGACATGGGGATCATGGTCCTGGGTGGTTTCGGATTGAGTCTCGGCCTGGACATCTGACAATGTGGCCGAATGACTCTTCGGATAAGGAGTGGAGAGGCCAATGGATCTGGGTTAGGACGCCCACAGATCCTGACCACCCTTACGTCTTCAGCGCTCCCCGATACCTTTCCAACCCTGACTCAGAAATGCTCAGCCTGGGTCCTTTGGAGAACGATGGCCAAGGAGATCGTAATCTCGATCAGGCCAACATTTTTGGGAAGGCTGAGAATCCAGCTGGGAGAGGTCGTCTGAAGACCATTCCAGCAACTTGGCTCCCTGATAACCACTACATCTTTCAGGAGCATATGCTTGCTGCTGTCGGCCTCAGCCGAAAGTTCAGAGATGGTAAGCTATTTCGGCTGGGGCCGAAGCCTTTTATTTTTATCTTTTTGCTTTCGCATTTAGACTTTATTCATCGTTTTGATGTTGCTGAACTGACTTATGTTCATTTTCTTTGTTCAGTGCTGAACGAAATCACTGCCAAGGTCGACTACAATCGCCTCGGCGTTGACCAGGGGAGGACCATCCTGGACCGAGCCCCTTCCATTACTCCGTCCAAAGATCGCGCCATTCATCTGAGCTATACTCACTTTCAAATCGAAGCTTCTGCCCTCTATCAGCGGCAGAAACCTTGGTGGAAGAAGAGAGATCCTTGGAGTCAACTTTTGGACGAGGAACTCGAAGCTGCTCGTACTGCCGAAGAGGTTGCACGGGCTGCTGAAGCTTTGGAGGGAGGAGAAGGGTCCTCCAGGGCTGCTGAAGAAGACGAAGCAGCCAGGGCAGCTGAAGAAGAGGACGAGGCTTTGCTGAAGACCTCGGTGAGTTATACTTAGCTTTTCAGCTTCAAAATTTCTTTTCTTTTTTTTTTTTTTTTTTTACTCATGCTCTTCTTGCCCCCCTATTTTTTGCAGTATGAAGAGAGCAAAAAACAAAGAGAAGGGAAAGCTCCTGTTCGTCCCGAAGATCAAATCCGGGAAGAGTCCGAAGAATCAGAAATGGACGAACAACCCCTTCGAAAAAGGAGGAGACGGATGGCCATCATCGGCCCTCACGACTTCCAGACGAGGCCGATGTCTGTCGGCATCAGCATACGGGAGCCCGAGGAAGGCGGCGGATCGCCGAGGGTTCCCCCACCACCGCCTCAGTCTCCGCCGAAGACCCCTTCCCCACCTCCTGAGATGGAGGTGGATCAGAAGACTCCCGATCCTAAGGGAGGGGCCTCAGCAGACAAAGTTGAGGAAAGTGCCGAAGGGCACAATGCTGAGAGCGCTGAGAAGCCCATAGCTGAGGGTTTCTCAGCCGATATTGCTAGGGAGGTTGAGGCTTTCGTCCTCAACCCCGAAGAGGAAGCGGAGGTCATCATCATTGACTCTGCTGAGAAGGAAGAAAAGACTGCTGAAGAAGAAGATGCTGAACCTCCTAGGGTTCAGGAAGCTCCTGAGTCTTCCTTCCCCTCATTCCAGACGCTGCACTCTGGAGAGATGGGTTTCTCGGCCCCCCGAATTCCAATTCTAGACCACATCTGGGACATCATCTGGGGCCAGAACCGAGAAGGTGTTGCAGCCTACTTCGGCAATTTTGCTGGCATGTCCGAGGTAGACAGGGCAAGGGTCTCACTGTAGAGCTAATAGACACCCTGCAAGACAGGGTGGATGATGCTAAGCACGCCCGAAAGGTGGCCGTTGAAGAGCTGAAACTTGCTCAGATGAAGCAGGCAGCGGCTGAAGAGAAGCAGAAGGAAGGAGAGGAATATGAAAAGAAAGCTGCTGAGGCTCTCCAAACCTTCTGCGCTGCTATGGAGAAGGAGGTTTTTCCCCCGCTAATAGAAGGGGAGAACTTCCTCCGAGACCATATGGGAGTGGACATCTCCAAGCTGAAGGCTGCTATTGAGAGCAGAATCAGAGAAGGAGCTGCTGCACAGGCTGAAGTGCAGCAAAAGCTAGAAGCTTTGGAAGCCAATAGAATGGCTGCTGAAGAAGCGCTCCAAGCTCAGAATGTCCATCTCTCCGAAGCTTCTGTTGCTGCTGAAGCTCAGAAGGCTAAGCTTCAAGAGGTTGAGGATCAGCTGAGGGTCAAAAATGACGAGTTGAACCAAATGAAGACTGAAGCTTCAGAGGTTCAGCAAGAGCTGAACGAGCAGAAGGGTGCCTCCTCCAAGCTCACTGAAGAGCTGAACCAATCCAAGAAGGACTTGGAGGAGGTGCAGAAGAAGCTGGCAGATGCTGAAGCCTTGCTCAAGGTCCGCATTTATACTCAAGAGGAGTATGATATGGGATTCAAGAACGGGTTCAGAGTGTGCCGAAGACTTTGTCTCCATGCTGAGCCGAAGCTGGACTGGTCCCAATGTGCTGAATGGGTCCAGGATCCAGAAGATCCCCACACGAAGTTCCCCACTCAAGCCGAAGCTGAAATCCTTGCGGCTGAAGAAGCCGAAGAACAAGAAGAGAGGAGGGAACTCGAAGCTGAACAGCTGGAGAGGGAAGCTCAGCAGGGTGCACAGCCTGCTTCATCTGCTGCTGGGGCTGAAGCCAACATAAGAGCCAGCATTGCTGATCAGTCTGATCCTCGGGCTGAAGCATGGGAACTCGGGCAGTCGTCTTCAGAATCTTGCGGTTCATCATGTGCTCAACTTTAGACTTGCCGCTTCTGAAATTTTTTGCCTTGTTTTTTGCTTCAGCTTGCCTTGATGTACAAACTGCTTTATCTGTTTTTGTATTGTACTTCGGCAGCTGTATTTTTCCGCTTGTGGGCGGCTGCCGATATTTCATTATGCCTTTGAACAGTCTGAATCCTGTAGCTCGTTTTCTGAGCAATTATCTTATTAATCCGATGCATTTCTTCAATTGCTTTGTCTTTTTCTCTTTATTTTGAATGCGTTGCTGTTTCTGACTTTGAAAAATTTTCTTCAAAAATTAGCAAAAAATTTGCTAAGTACAAAGCTTTCAGCTTGAAGAATTCTGCTGAAGGTAGACTTGCACTAATAGTGCTTCTTGCCCCCCTCAGTAATCTGAAGACCTCAGTCTTTGGATTATTGAGACAGGCTACTTTGGTTTTCAGATAAGTTCTGAATAAAAAATTTCTAACAGTTGCTGTTACTTTTGATTTTCTGTCTATCATTAAAAATGGATATCTGAAACACAAGGCCAACTGAAGGCAATGTTTCAGATAATGGCTTTCTGGGATACAAGGCTCAGTTAAGGCAATATCCCAGATTTTTCCATGGACTCATGTCTTAGAAGAACAAGTCTTACTGAAGCTTAGCTTCAGCTAAAAGACCAGGGTTCTTTAAAAAGACGAGTTTGTCAGCAATCTGAAACCCAGTTACCTAAAGGTGGAGGTTTCAGACGAGGCTGAATAAAAACCCTTAAAGAGTAGATAGAATAACGAAAATTTTAAAGAATAAAAAGTTGCAAAAATTATAGAAATGGTGGCTCTGAGGCCTTTCATTAATAATTCAAAATGTACTTACAAAGATTGTTCTGCCCCGAAGGGTTTACGCATGATATTTCTTAAGTACATCGGCATTCCAGTGAATTTTCAGCTCAGTTCCATCTAACTGACGAAGTCTGTATGTCCCTGGCTGAAGGTCATCATAAATTTCATAGGGTCCCTCCCATGCAGCTGAGAGTTTCCCATGGATTCGGCCTTTCTGAACTGCAGCAGCATTCCGAAGGACAAGGTCTCCAATTTTGAGAGGTCTTGCATGGACCCTTCGGTTGTAAAACTTGCTGATTCTCTGCTTGTAAGTAGCCATTCTGTCTCGGGCTGAGTCTCTTACTTCATCAAGGAAATCGAGGGATTCCTTCATAAGCTGCTCGTTCTCAGCCGAGAAGTGGTGCACTCTTAAACTTTCAGAACCGATTTCCACTGGAAGAACGGCTTCGGCACCATACACCAGCTCAAAAGGTGAATAGCCCGTTGCCTCTTTTTTAGTTGTCCGAAGTGACCAGAGGGTTCCCGGAAGTTCTTCTAACCACTTGGACTTTTGGTCTTCAACCCTTTTCTTCAAAGCATTGAGGATTTGTTTATTCGCAGGTTCGGCTTGGCCATTACTTTGTGGATGACACACTGCTGAATATGCCAGTTTGATGCCGAACTGATCTGTGTACCGCCTCAGCGGTAAATTATCAAATTGCCTTCCATGATCAAAGACAAAAACCTTAGGAATACCAAAGCGAGTAATAATGTTCTGCCAGATAAATCTCCTGACAGTTTGCTCTGTGATATTCGAAGCTGCCTCAGCCTCAATCCATTTACTGAAATAATCGATGCCGACTATTAACCATCTTTTTTGGTAAGGTGCATCTGGAAAGGGTCCCAAAATATCCATCCCCCATTGGGCAAATGGAAGCGGATTAAGAATCGGCTGAAGGTCTCTAGCTGGCTGATGGATGACTGGTGCGAATTTTTGACATTTCTCACATTTTCTGACCAGCTCCTTAGCGTCTGAGATCATGGTGGGCCAGTAATATCCGGCCCTCAATGCCTTATGGGCTAGGGTCCTTCCCCCGATGTGGTTCCCGCAGATGCCGAGGTGAATTTCCCGAAGGATATAATCTGCATCTGTTGGTCCCACGCATTTCAGCAACGGGGCTGAGAAAGACTTTTTCAGAAGCTCTCCTCTGAAGACGATGAACCTTGAGCTCGTTCTTTTCAATTTGGAGGCCAAAATTCTATCCTCGGGAATTTCTCCCCGAAGCTTGAAAGCTAGGATGGGGTCCATCCAGCTGGGCTCTGGGTCGGCGCAGCACACTTCAGGTGCTTCGTCGACACTTCTTTCTCGGCGCACTTCCACGTATACAGATCTGTTCAGCTCGGTGAGAGTTGAACTGGCAAGTTTGGAAAGTGCGTCGGCTTGTGCATTCTGACCCCTTGGGATCAGCTGTACTTCAAAAGTTCTCAGCTTTGCAATAACTGATTTGATCTTGGCAAGATAAGCTATCATAGAGGGCTCTTTGGCCTCGTAGCTGCCACCGATCTGATATGCAACTAGCTGAGAGTCTGTTTTTAGGCAGACATGCTCGGCTTCCAGAGAGATGCACAATTCTAGGCCCGCGATTGATGCCTCATATTCAGCTTCGTTATTCGAAGCCTTGAAAGAAAATTTGAGTGGTACTCAAAGGATTTTCCTTCGGGAGAGGTTATCACTACCCCTGCCCCCGAACCATTTACGGTGGAGGATCCATCCGTAAATACGGTCCATATTTTCTTTTCATCATCTAGCGTCTCTTGGTACGAGCATTCGGCCAAGAAGTCCGCTAGAGCTTGAGCCTTGATGGCTGCTCTCGGCTGGTAGCTGATGCTGAATTCGGTGAGCTCGAAAGCCCACTTGGCCAGCCTACCGGATTTTTCCACTTTGCCGAGAACTTTTTCCAGCGGCTGATCAGTTAAGACCACTATCTGATGACAATCAAAGTAGGGCCTCAACTTTCGAGCAGCTACCACTACTGCAAAGACAACTTTTTCGAGTAGAGGGTAGCGAGTCTCGGCATCCGTTAGAGTGTGACTGACGAAGTAGATCGGTTGCTGAATTTTATTTTCTTCCCTCAGCAGCACTGCACTGATGGTAGCTGGGCTAACAGCCACGTACAGATACAAAGTTTCTCCCTCCACTGGACTAGCCAGAGTTGGGAGTTGAGCCAAATGCTCCCGAAGCTGCTTGAAGGCCTCTTTTTGCTCTTCTTCCCAAACGAGCTCTTTTGTTTTTGGGAGTTTCAGGGCTTTGAAGAAGGGTAGCCCCTTATCCAAAGCTCTAGAAATGAACTTCGAGAGGGCTGCCATTCTTCCGGTGAGCCGCTGAACGTCCCTCTTTGTTTTCGGCTCAGGAAGATCTAGAGCTGCTTTGACTTTGGAGGGATTAGCATCAATCCCCCTCTTGCTGACCATGAATCCAAGGAATTTCCCTGACTTCACGCCGAAGACACACTTCTTCGGATTCAGCTTCATTTGATGCTTTCTTAAGATGGCGAAGGTTTCAGCCAGGTCCTTAACATGGTCTTCAGATTTTTTTCTTTTGACGATTGAATCGTCAACATAGACTTCCATGTTTCGGCCTTTTTGATCGGCAAAAACTTGATCCACCAGCCTTTGATAAGTTGCCCCCGCATTTTTCAATCCGAAGGGCATCATTTTGTAATTGTACACCCACGAAAGCCGTCTTTGCTCGATCGTCGGGGTGCATGAAGATCTGATGATACCCCGAGAATGCGTCCATGAAACTAAGCAAGGCATGGCCACTCGTCGAGTCGACTAGCTGATCAATCCTCGGCAAGGGATAGAAATCCTTCGGACAAGCCTTATTTTGGTCCGTGAAGTCAACGCACATTCTCCAGGTACCATTGGCCTTCTAAACCATCACCACATTTGCCAGCCATTCTGGATACTGACAAGGCTCGATGAAGCCTGCATCCAGCAACTTCTTGACCTCGGCTGCGATGTCTCGGTTCTTATTTGCGGAGTAATTCCGCTTCTTTTGCTTGACTAGCCGACACGTAGGGTCGACGTTAAGCTTATGGGAGATGAGGTCTGGACTTATCCCAGGCATATCAGCTGCCGAGAAAGCAAACACATCTCTGTTGTCCCGAAGGAGTTGAATAAGTTCACAACGGCTGCTCGGATCAAGGTCCATCCCGATTGTTACACATTTCTCAGCGTCTCCTTCGGTCAACTCGACCGTTTCAGTCTGCTGGTCTAGGTCCATTGCTGATGGACTGGACTCTTCACAATCTGGCCTGCTGTCTATATCAGCAGGCATCCCAGACTTCTTTTTCTTCGGCTGGCTCTCTGAGTCTTTCGGCTCAGATGAAGAGCCGACCTTCTCTTTTTCTGACCCTTTTTCTTTGGGTACAGAACCTTGGGCCGAAGCACTTAGACCTTTCGGCTTCTTTGTGCTCGGCTCTCTTTCTTTTTCTTTCTCCTCCTCATCCTCATCGTCGTCGTCTGGGCGACTAGTGGATGGCTTGAGGTAGTTGCACCTTCGGGCTTCTTTTTGGCTGCCCTGGATCCTTTCGGGGAAGCCGGCGTTTGAAACGTAGATCATCAGCTGATGATAAGTTGAGACAACCCCTTGGATCTCGTGAATTATGGGTCTCCCCAAAATCACGTTGTACACTGAAGGAGCGTCGATGACCAAAAATTCGGTCATGACATTCCTAGCTGCTTCATCGCAGCCGATGGTGACAGGAAGTAGAACCTTCCCAACCGGATAAGTTGAAGCCCCATTGAATCCGGATACTGGGTAGGATACCGGCGTGAGGTGCTTGGGCTTCAACTTGATTTGATTATAGGCCTTTCGGAACAAAATATTTGCTCCGCCACCACCGTCAATTAAGACTTTGCTGACGTCGTGGTTGTCCACCGTGGCGATGATCACCAATGGGTCCTCGTGAGGGTACGTCACCCCCCAGCAGTCAGCGGCTGTGAACGTCATGTTCGGCACCGGTGACTGGGGTGGCTGTATATCAGCATGATTCACCTGATGGGTTAGAGCCCTGAGGTGACGTTTGTGCTCCCTCCGAGAGCGTGCTCCTCCCGAGATAACATGAATTGGAGGGAATTTTCCTTCCGCAGTTTTGCTGTTCTTTCGGGGGAAGTCAATTTCTTGCCGAGAGTCTTTCTCAGACTTCTCGGCTTCTTTTTTCTCGCGGTGATCCGCTATATATTTTTTCAAGTACCCCTTCCGGACCATATCCTCGATTTTGTCCTTCAGCTGGATACATTCTTCAGTATTGTGTCCCGGTGATTCGTGGAACTCACACCACTGATTCTTATTTTTTTGCTGATACCACTTTGGGAGCGGTCTCGGCTTTCTGTAACTCTGCTCCTCCTTCGTCACACTGTAGATCTTAGCGCGCGGAAGGGAGAGCGGAGTGTAGGATTCATATCTGCCCGCGAAAGGAACAGATTTTTCCTTCTTCGACTCGTTTGCCGAAGATTGTTCCGAGGCTTTTGCCTTTCCCTTTGCCTTCTGGCCTTAGCCTTCAAACGAGGGTGCTTATTTTTGTTTCCCTCCCCCCTATTGAGGTTGGGTTTTTTTTTTGTTCCACTCTTCAGCTCAGATGAACTTATCCGAAGCATTCAATGCCTCTTCCAAGGTCTTAGGTGAATTTATGACCATGAAGTCGGAGAACGGCCCAGTTCTGAGACCGTGCTGAAGGGCGAAAACTGCCAGCCCTTGATCCAGCTGAGAAATGCTAGATGACTCGTTGCTGAAGCGAGTCAGATAGTCTCGGAGGCTCTCGGCCTCACCTTGCTGCAGGCCCATAAGCTCTGCAGTAGTCTTCTCTCGACGATTTGCCGTGGAAAACTTGCTCTTGAACTTGGAGGACAGATCGTCCCACCCAGTAATTGAGCCCTCTTTGACTCCCTTGGAGATCCACGCTTGCGCGACCCCCTTGAGAGTAGTTGGAAAATATTTGCACCAAGTCGCTTCGGACCTGGGGCAAAGATGCATATGAGCCTCATATGAGGCAATGTGGTCCTTCGGATCCGAAGTTCCATCATAAGTAATGTGCGACGGGATTTTTACCGTCGGCACATGAGACTCCAGTATCCATTGCTCGAATGGAGAACTGGAGGGTAGCATTACGGCCTTGCCTTTATTCCTAGCTGAAGGGACCGCGCTCCGCCCTCTCAGAGAGGTAGAAGTGGTTTTCGTCCCGGGCTGGGAAGTCTGGGCCTCGGCTACAGGGTAGGAGAGGCGGCTGTGCACGCTCCGTTCCCTATCGCCGAGACGGTCGTGAACGCTTCGGCGAGCAGTTTCCGGCCGAGAGGTAGAACTGCTGCTTTTATGGGTTCGGCTCGTGGTGAGCTGAGTGGAGGAGTCCCTGAAGAAGTGAGAGTTCCTGTTTTTCTCCCTCTCAGTTCTCTAAGTATCCTCTTCCCATTCGCCAAGCTCCTTGAAAGAGGAGAGTTTCCCCCCTCCTGGCCGAGGTTCCTCCGCTGGTTTCTGGTTTGCGGAGGAGTTCGGTCGCGTGGAGGTGGCATGGCTTGGGCCTTCATGGCTTCCATGAGGGCCGCCAGGGCTCTCACTACTTCCTCCGAGGGGGGGCCCGTCAAGGTTGTCCTCGGCTGAGAGCGAGAGTGAGTATGAATGCTCCGGGATTGGCTCCGAGCATGAGATTGAGTCCTTTGAGTGGACCTGTTGTCCTCATTTGACCGAGGCGGGCTCGGTGGATGATTGGACTGGATGATGGGAGACTCGGATCTTCCCCTAGGCTCCTCTTGAGAATCAGGTCCCGCGGAGGGGCTCCTATCCCGAGGAGGAGATGGACTAGGAGTGGGGCGCTCTATGGGACCCCCTCCTAGAGATCTTCGGCGCTTCCTCGGAGGAGTAGCACCGTTACTTTTGTTCTTGCGATTCTTAGCCATTGAAAACTAAGATTAAGGTAGAACGATTGGAATGGGCTTAAAAGATTTTTGAAAGCCTTCCCCACAGACGGCGCCAAATTGTTTCGGGTAAAAACAATGGGACCTTGCCGAAGGTCCAATAAGGTGGTGAAGACTGGGCTCGGTCCAAGTGATGTTGGGCCGAGGATTTCCTGCACAGCAAACACACGTAAACTAGCATCGGGGGTGTTGCCGAGGAAGGCCCCTCCGATGCTAAAGTTAATACAATGTGTAGAGAGAGAAAGCTATGCAAGAGAATTAATTACTTGAGGCTTTGTGTGTATATGAATGTACAAATGTAATATTGATGGCTTTTATACCTTTGCATGCATGGGAGAATTGGGCTTTGGCCCAATTGACTTGCCTTGTGGACTGATCTTGAATTTAGCACTATTTGGAGAGTTGAACCTTGACCTTGGGCTTTTAATTGGATCATTTAATGACTAGGCCTAATTGGACTAAATTGGACCCAAACAAAAATGATTATAATGATAAAGATACCAAAGAAACTATCGTATTGTACTTTCTAATTTTTATGGTTTGCCATTATTGTACTTTCTCCTTTTATTTTGTTGACACTAATTCCTTTTGAAAAACGTTGATACATTTTCTTGTACAAAAAAGCGTTGTAATGTACAATGTCTCCTTTACTCTTATTACCAAAATTAACCAGCCCAATTTTGAGTAAGTAGAAATACTATTGTAATTTTTATTCCATTATAAAACTACCTTAATGTGTGTGCAAAAATCAAGTGTGTCAACTAATAAAGAGCGGGAAAAATATTTATATCAGTTAATAAAAATATTTTTTTTAGCCAATCAATCTTTTATCAATAAGATCAAATTTCTATATTTTTCTCAACGCTTATAAATCGTTGATTTATTTTATTGCCTAAACCGTTCACACTAGTTTTAAAAATAAAATAAAATAAAAGAGGAAAGTTTTTTTATTGTATATAATTTGAATGCCAAGTTGCCAACGTTTCAATCCTGCCTCGGTGCCTCCCCTCTTTAATTACATAATGGAAATAATACATAGTCAAGTAAGATCTTATTAGAATTGACTAAATGGATGATAAATGAATATTTTTTTTTTTTTTTTAACTCTTACAAATATTAGTAATAGGTACTCCATAATTAAAAATTATCAAAGATGTGGATAAGCACACTAGTGTAGCTAAAATACGAAGAGCTTTTAGAAACAAGGTATAAAAAGATGATTTTTAAGTGCTTTTTTCTACAATATATAATTACATCATATAGTTGAGAATGTGTTACTTGATTGAAATCATCTAACACATCCAATAGGAAAACCTGAATTTTATCTCTAAAATTAAAGCAAATTTAAAGGAGGAAGCCCCAGTTTCTCACCGTGAGAAACGAATTCGTTTCTCATGGGGGCATTTTTGTGAATAAATCAACAACTTTTTCAACTTTATTCAACTGTGGAGCCCACGATATTGAAAAAGTTGTTGATTTATTCACGAAAATGCCCTCATGAGAAACAAATTTTGTTTCTCACCATGAGAAACAGGGAATTTCCCAATTTAAAGAAGACATATCTTCAATGTTACAATCAAAAGATAACCAGCCCATACAACACAAGGCTTTACAATGGTTGCTGCTATTTGATTAACCTGTTTAAATTTAACATAACATGCTATAAGAGCTAAAAAATTGATAAACCAAAATGCCAGACCAAGTTGAGCCATGCCCATGACCAAAATAAGAGGATACCAGGTGACATTTATGGATATTTGACCCAAATAAATCGGTAAAGCGTCCGAATTGATATGAAAACCGCCATCGGCCCACACAAGCCAAGCAGCCAGACCCATTAAGAAAGATGAGCATAATGTGCATAAATGAATTAGCCAAAGGGGTGGAAACCAAATAGGTTTTTGTAAAATATGATATTTTCTACCTGAACCAAATAAGAGAATGATGGTTATAGGTAATGCAATATTTGTTACAAGCGCAACTATGAGAGATTTAAGTGCACGTTTTGCCATGACCATTTTTTGTTGTTGTCTTTTGATTGAGGCGTTGTCGTCATTAGTAGCAGATCTAGGATTATTAAGTTTATCATTCATCGCTTGTGAAGCCATGGATTATAGATGGATTAAAAAAAGGTAAGACAGAAAACAAAGAGGTATGAAGAGATTGTATGAAAGAATGATAAGATAATTAACGAATGTCACGGAGGAAATCAAGGAGAATTTACTAATATAAGTGATTTTATTCTTTACTAGGTTTATTCCATTAAATATGTTTGCAATCAGTATTTTTAATGTTAAAATAATTAATTACTTTCTTAATTATATCACACCTCCTGTTATTTTATTATTACATATTTACATGTCAAATAATACTAATTAATGTCCGTCAAAAAAAAAATAATAATAATACTAATTAATGAAATAATTTCCACTAAGATAATATGGAAAAATATCAAATTTAAGAAAAAAATATCGTATTGTGGAAGATATATTTCTAAATACTTAGACATAATATAAGGTAAATGCTAATTTTTTTGGAGCTTCTATACATACCTCTTTTACTTTTAAAACCAAAAAACAAAACAAAAAAAAAAAAAAAAAAAAAAAAAAAAAAAGAAATCTATGTGGATGTAATGAAATAATATATAATTGGTTCCTATTAGTTGCAACACTTGGAAATTTACACTACTATTTACATTATTCCACTTGATCACCTTTGTTGATTTATATGTATTATTGATCAAAATGTAGTTTTATAAGATTTGGTTATATTCGTCTAAATTTATATTTTGTAATATTTTTTTAATATCTTTTAGCACTTATTAACAGTATAAATGATTAAAAATATGCATTTCAAATATAAAAATTAGAAAATTACAAGTAGAGGAAGTACTAATTTATTAACAAAAAAATTAAACAAAAATGGTTCATTTCCATGTCACCTCCTTCAATCAATCAATAACTATATACTAAAAGACACACCAGCATTGACACGTGTCATTTTCTGGTGTGTCCTTTAGTTTTTTTTTAAAAAAAAAAAAAAAAATCTTTAGCAAACAAATCTTATACATAAATAAAAAGATAGCAAAATAATACATATATAAGAGATTTGATATGTCTTTCCATAACATATACGGAGTACATTGGCAAATATAGAAACTAAAGTAAAAAAAAAATAGTAAATCAGATTTTTGATATAATTGTGGCATAATATTATGTACTACTTATTACAACAATAATTTTATTTATTTATATTTAGTTATGTGTTAAAAATATCCAAGAAAGTAATTTGAATTTCAAATATTAAAAAATAGATTAAATTAAAAATTTGATGTATCCTTCTACAAATAAATATTAACAACTAAAAATCAATGAAAAAGAAAAAAATCAGGTTCATAACATAATTTGTGATATACATAGTGTAGACACCCATTTGTGTCTCCCCAAAACCAAACCCAGTGATGAATGCCTTTCACGTCGAACCATAATCGAATGAGGTGAAAGTGGTTAAAAGTCAAGTGTTGCGGTTTAGTTTTATTAAAATTCTCTTCTCTCTGTTTTTGAAAATAACTTTATTTACTTGAAAGTAGCCTAACCAGTTTATTTTGGTCCATGATAAGGGTCCAATAATAGTGTAGTTGGATGGGGCTCGAAAAGACCTTTCCAACGATATATTATAAGCCCAATTCCGATGAATATTGAGGAAGTTATGGCCAAAATATTAAACTGGGCCCGGTTAATTATTTACATACGGCCCAATGATCTAGAGGAGGGCCCAATGTTAATTATTATTCCTAAAATTATTAGGATTAATTATAATTTTCTAGAAGTTTCTAGAAGGTTCTTTTTAATTCTAATGTTATTAGATTTAATAATTATTTATTTTTAAATAGACTTTTATTTGGAGTAAAACATTATTTTATTATTATTATTATCTTAAAAATACGTATTTTATCTTCTGTACGGATTCCGTAGATCAAGTTGATTAGAGATCGGATTACGCGTGAAGAAAACGCGCTAATACAGGTTGTCGCCAAACGACAAGTCTGTCGCCACGCGACAGACTCTGTCGCCTCGCGACAGACCTTGTCGCGTCGCGACAGAGTCGATTCCTGGCGACAGCGTGTAGTTTTATCAAATTCTGTATTTTTCCGGACTATTTTCCTTATAAATAGGGTCCCAAATCCCCGTTTTCATTCATCAACTCTTATCAATACTTACTTAATTCTCTCTATTCTCTCTCTAAGCAATATAGCTTAATTCTTTCTCTCTCTTTCTAAACCAACCTTTTACTAAACACAATTCCGCATTCACAAGACTTAGAGTCTCTTAGCCAAGTTCAAAGTTGCCTTCGCCCTAGACGTGCAAGGTTGATATTTTCTGAGGGTTTGGTCCAAAACTAGTACTATATACTAAAAGACACACCAGCAATGACACGTGTCATTTCCTGGTGTGTCGATTATATTTTTAAATTTTGTTTTAAAAAAATTCCATTTAAAAAACAAATACATAAATAAAAAGATTTGATCTGTCCTAATATTTATTGTCAATTATAAACTTAAATATAAAACAAATTTCTTATTTATATAAATAAAAATATTTGATGTATGCATGTATCCTTCCACAATCAAATGCATATTTTAAAAGATCTGCTTGACAAATAGGCTATTTTATAATCCATCATAATATTCACATATGTAAATTTACTTATACAATGTTAATTTAAAATTAGTTATTAAAAATTTCCGTGCATGGCACGGGGTCTAACCTAGTTACTAAATAAAAGAAAGACACAATTAATTTATTCTAACTTTCTATGGTATCACACACGTGACTGTTGAAATGTAAAATGAAACCTTAACCATTAATCCAACATTACATCATTTTTTATGTATCAAAAACTAATGATGATAATCTTATTATTATTTTTTTTCTACAATATTTACACTAATAATTAAAACCTCTAATAGTTTTATAGTAATAACAACCATAATTTCTCATAGTGATAAATGATAATATTATGCCACAAAGACATGAAAAATAATTTCAAATATATAATTATCACATTATATCAATATTTACTTTTTCGACTAAAAATTACAAAATACAACAATTATGTAGGATCAGTGCATTTGTTGGATCACTTACTTGTTGTATAGAAAATGGCATGTACCGCTATATACTACTTTCTCTATTTTATTTTAGAAAAATATTGCTCAAAGAGTCAAAGTAATCCGAACTTTTCCTTGTCCACCCACATAATACCAACTTTAATTTGGATTATTTATTCAATAAGGATTTTCTCTCAATGGTCCCAAGTGACATATAATCGGTTGAATAAGTAACATTTTTCAAGTTTAATTTACATGTATCACCACGTGATTGGTCAAAAAAGTTTAATTAACACTTAAGATTGGTTATAATTAAACCTTAATATAACTTACTAAAATAAACATTTTTAAAGTAATAAAATTAAAAAAAAAAAAAAAAAAAAATCCACTGGCATCAGCTGCCCTCCCGCCCCTACCCTCCCCGCCTAGATCCCCTTCTTATGCGTTAGAGTGTTCCTCCCCCCTTGCGTCAACAGCTTACTACCCCCACCCGAAAGCCTCTCCTGATGGGAGAAGAAACGGTAGGTTGTTGGGCTACCTCCCCACCCAATCAAACAATATTTATAACTCAACAAACCCCTATAGGAGTATATAGTAGTAAGTCGAGGTCGAACCCAAAGGAATGGAAATTAAATGTCTATTATCTAATGTTAAGCTACTCCGAAGTCAAGTGCGGGGTTTATGGTAAGAACTAAGACTAAAGCTAATCAATGCAAATGAACTTGTATAAAATCAAATGTAAAAGACACTAGGGGAATGGATCCACATGTAGTTGCAATAGAGAAGGGTAATTGGGGAGGTCAAACCAACTAAGCCAATTGATATGAGGGAAGATCAAACATGCATCCAAAAGAGCATACCAAGTTATTCTCCTAGAGGTCTAACTAGCGCCAACTACGCTAAACACTAACTAGGAAACATCACAAGATACCTCAATCGAGAAATTGTAAGTCACTAATCAATGGTCCGTATCAAAGTGATGGGCGTAGGAACGGTAGGTCGTTGGGCTACCACCCCTCCCAATCAAACAATATTTATAACTCAACAAACCCCCATGAAGTGTAGTGGTAAGTCAAGGTCGAACCCAAAGGAATGGAAGTTGAATGTATATTGCCTAAGTCAAGCTACTCCGAAGTCAAATGCGGGGTTTATGGTGGAAACTAGAACTAGAGCTAAATGATGCAAATAACTTGTATAAAATCAATATAAAAGACACTAGGGGAATGGATCCACATGTAATTGTAGTGGAGAATGGTAGTTTGGGAGGTCAAACTAACTAAGTCAAGTGATATGAAGGAAGATCAACCATGTATCCAATAGAGCATACCAAGGTATTTCTCCTAGAGGTCTAACTAGCGCCAACTACGCTAAACACTAACTAGGAAACGTCACAAGGCACCTCAATTGAGAAATTGCAAGTTACTAATCAATGGTCCGTATCATAGCAAGCTTACAATGCAATCTAGTGCAACAATTAAAGATGGCCAAGCTTCAATCAATTACACACATGCACGTGAATCATCAACCAAGTTTAATCATATCATCAACTCCATTAATTATCCCCAAATTACTCTAATCCATCACTCAAACATGCTTCACCATTTCCCTAGCTAGAAAACTACTCACTAGCCATGGAAATTAAGATCAAAACTACACTAATCATCAATTTCATCATCAACATATTTGAAATCAAAGATCAAATAAACAATCAATCAAAAATCAATCAAACTTCAATCAAACATCAAACAAACTTCAATCAATCAACAATAATATGGAAAACAAATGAAATCAACTAAAATCAAACTTATATTGAAATCAAGATGAAGATCCTTACAAACTTTGATCTAAAGATCAATTACAATGAAGAATTCTTGAACAATCAACCAAAAACCATGAGTTTCTCTCTCTTCAATTCTTGAGTTTCTCTCTCAAAATTCTAATCAAAAACTAACAAAATGAATTCTAATGTAAAGCTTATCCAAAAATAGAAGGAAATAATTATATATACAAAGAGGAGGTCGGTATTGACGCCCAAAAATAGACCCACGCCGGTGCGGTCGCATATAGGAGAGAGAGTGAGTGAAATTTTTGTCAAATTGTGAGGAATTTTGAGTGTAGGAAGGTTTGTGAGTGAATTTGAGTGAAAATGGAGTGATTTTAGTGAAGAATTGAAGGATTTTAGATGGTGAATGAGGAGCTTGAGGTGCGCACTTGAGAGGGTTTGAAAGGGGGATGCTCGTGAGGAAGGAGATGAAGGATGATGAAATGAAGGGAGGAAAGAGGAGGAAGAAAGATAAGGGGCACGGCAGCAGGATGTGCGGCCGCACTCGATCAACGGCGCCATTTTGACGTGGGGAAAACTAGGTCGTTGGGCTAATTCTCCCTAAGCCAAACAAAATTTATAAACACTCAACAAACCTAAATACAAGTATAGAGGTAAGTCAAGGGTCGAACCCAAAGGAACGGTAATGTCTAAATGCTTCCAATTATATGCCTAAGCTAGGTCGAAGACAAGGGGTAAAAGATTACCCTAACAACTACTAAAACGAGGAAACCAAACAAATAAAGAGCTAGGGGTTAGGATCCGCAAATAATAGCAATGAACATAGCAAATTGGAATGGAAAATCGACTAAGTCAAGCAATGTGAGGGAAGATCAAACATGCAACCAAAAGAGCATATCAAGCTATTCTCCTAGAGGTCTAACTAGCGTCAACTATGATAAATTCTAGCTAGGAAACATCACAAGACACCTCAATCGTGTAAATGCAAGCCACAAATCAATGGTCCGTATCAATGTGAACTTACAATGCAATCTAGTGCAATAATCAAAGTTAGCTACTCTCTAATTAATCACACACATGCACATGATCAATCAACCAAGTTTAATCACATCATCAACTCCATCAATTATCCCCAATTTACATCAATTCATTTCATCATAAGATTCACCAAATCCCTAACCAAACAACTACTCTAACATTATCATGAAATCAACCAACAACTAGAGAAATTAACAATCAACAATCTAAGAAGAACAAATCCACTAATCAAAGATCAAATATCAATACAAAACCAAACAAACATGAATATCCAAGATCAATCATCAATCATCAAAATCCAAACAAAATCAAACAATCAAAACAATGAATATTAAACAAAGCAATAAATGAGAAAGAGTTTAGAAATGCTCTTTGATAATAGAGTAGATCTCCAATACAATTGTCACCATTGAATCTTCAATCTCTCAATCACCATTGAAATTCTTCACTTTCTCTCTCTAAAATCTACTCCTAAAATTAACCCTAAAACTAGAGAGAGAAGCTCTCAACTAAGCTAGGAAAATGATCTAAAAATCTAAGCTAATTCTCTCTCTACCCAAAAATGGGTATTTATAAATACAAGGATTAAAAGAAAATAAAATAGAAAATAAAATAAAAGAAGAAGAATATAAAAGGAAAAGGAAAAGAAAAGAAAACAATAAAAGAAAAAGAAAGAAAATAGAAAACTAAAATTAAAAGGAAAATAAAATAAAAAGAAATTGAAAAGAGAAGATCATCAGCACGCATTTGCTGCTCTTCAATTGGGACGAAATCCCATGCTTCGCACAGCCATCCCCTAATCACGAACAATCAAAGCCGCTCATCATCATCAAACTTCATCAATCAACCTTTAATTCGAACCCAGCTGAGTGCGGCCGCACTAGATGAGTGTGCGCCCGCACCTACTGAGGTTCGAATGAAGGTGGAGCTGCGGTGGTGCTGCCGGAGGTTGCGGAAGCTTGCTGGAGCTGCGCCGCTGCTTGGAGTTGCTTCGAGGGAAGCTGATTTTGGGTGAAGACGGGGCTGCTAGGAGGTGCGAATGGTAGCTGTGATTGCGGGAAGTTAATTGCGATTGTTGTTAGTGAATTGGGGGAAATAAGGGTGGCTAGAATTAGAGTGATTATTGGGGTTGTTGTTGGTGTTTGCGTGGTGGATGGTGGCTGACTTGATGGAGGAAATAAAGGGGCAGCAGGGGCTGCGTGAGGTGGTTATTTGCGGGCAGCAGGGGTTGCGTGAGGTGGTTATTTGGTGGCTGCTGTTGCGTGGCAGTTGAGGGGGCAGCAGCTGGTTGATTTGTGTGGTGGTGGAGTTGTTGTTGGTGGAGGGCATCAGTTGCTTTGTGAGGAGTTGTTGTTGGTGGAGGGCAGCAGCTGTGGAGCAGGGGAAGTGGAGAGCAGGAACAGGGGAAGTAAGGGAGAAGTTCCTGGCTGCTATCATCACCATCACTATCATCACCATGATGGTGACGAAGACCAAAGTATGCAGTAGCTAGCACCAATTTGGACTTAGAACAAACACCTACAAAACACACATAAAACCGAGAAATAAAATAAAGTAAAATAAAACTAAAACCAATAAATAAAAGTAAAAGAAATAAAATGAAAATGAAAATAATAAAGGAAGGAAAATATAATAAAATGAAAATGAAAATAAAGTAAAGAAAATGAAATGAAAATAAAATCAAATAAACTAAAATAAAATAAAACTAAATCTATAAAATCTAAAATAAAGAGAAAACAACTAAAATAACGAAAATAAAAGAAATAAAGGAGAAAATACTAGAAAACCATAGAAGTGCTCAAAAGCCGTAAAATAAGAGAAGAAAGGTAGAATAGAGAGAGAAAGCATAAAACCGAACATTTATTGAGCAAGAAAGCTATAAAAAGAGGATAAAAAGGACCTAAATGCTCATCAAATGTGTGCCATTTATGACACACATCACAAAGTGAGCTTACAATGCAATCTAAAGCAACAATTAAAGATGGCCAAGCTTCAATCAATTACACACATGCACATGAATCATCAACCAAGTTTAATCACATCATCAACTCCATTAATTATCCCCAAATTACTCTAATCCATCACTCATACATGCTTCACCATTACCCTAGCAAGCAAACTACTCACTAGCCATAAAAATTAAGATCAAAACTACACTAATCATCAATTTCGTCATCAACATATTAGAAATCAAAAGATCAAATCAAAAATCAATTAAACTTCAATCAAACATCAAACAATCAACAATCATAAGGAAAACAAATGAAATCAACTAAACACAAACTTATATTGAAATCAAAGATGAAAGATCCTTACAAACTTGATCAAAAGATCAATTACAATGGAGAATTATATTCTTGAACAATCAACCAAAAACCATGAGTTTCTCTGTAGGGAATATTTCAAGCATTATGATAACCCCAAACTTGAACCCCACTGTGATCATACACTAAAGTACGGTGGCGTTCCAAAGGGAAAGAAAAGAGAGCAAAAGAGTCGCCAACAAGTTTTAGGAACTTGTAAACCCAAAAGACAATCCAAAAGGACCGTCAACTACTCCATAAGGTCTTGAACCAAACAGGGTCCGGGGATGAGGGTACGAATCCAATCTACAAAAGAAAGGACTCGCCCTATAAAATAGGCCTCTACTTTGTTCTGCTCGTATTCATGTGCGCTTTTCGAATAACATACAAACATTATATTAAACCTACCCTGTTTATCTATGTTGGTTGAAATTAATGCACAAATAAGACTATTATCGGCGATCACTTGAATTAAAATCACATTAGCCTAAACCAAATTAATAATTATCTTATTAAGCGTGATTTCAAGTACAAATTCCCTTTAAACCTGCATAAAAGGCGTGATCAAGCAATAACAATAAAATAATATCAAGCAACATAATAATAAACAATAAATAAATCATAATAACAATAACAATCATCATGTTAATAATAAAGTTTAAATATAATAGCAAGATCCTAGGCATGATACTAACAAGATTAATAACAAATCCTAGCATGTCACTAAACAATAAAGATCAAATCTTTAAACCTAACATGGTACTAACATGATATTAGAAAGCATAAAGGCATCCTAAACATGATACTAGAAAGCATTAAAAGCATCCTAACATGATACTAGGAATTAAACATTAATAAACATGCTTTCTACATTGAAAGAGAGTAATAAGATTACATACTTTGAAGCCTCGTACCTCTTTCTAATAACAAAATACACAAGTTAGTAAACTTCAATGAAAATAATAAAGAATAATTAAAGAATTAAAGAATTAAAGAATTAAATTGAAATCAAATTAAATAAAGTTTTGACTAGTTTTGGACCAAACCCTCAGAAAATATCAACCCTTGCACGTCTAGGGCGAAGGCAACTTCGAACTTGGCTAAGTGATTCTAAGTCTTGCGAATGCGAAATATTGTTTGTAAAAAGGTAGTTTAGAAAGAGAGGGAGAAAGAAAGCATATATTGCTCAAGAGAGAGAATAGAGAGAATTAAGGAAGAATTGATGAGAATTGATTGATAGAATTGATTAATAAAAACAGAGGTTCGGACCCTATTTATAAGAAAACCGCCGGAAAATCATAGAATTTGATAAGGAATAAAACTCCACTCTGTCGCTAATCAAATCGACCTTGTCGCCAAGAATTTATCTTGTCGCCAGGCGACAGAGTCTGTCGCGAGGCGACAAACCTGTCGTTTGGCGACAGAGACAGTTTTTGCGGATTTTGTTTTTATCATATATTTTGATCTAGAAGTCCAAATAAGTCATATAATATGTCGTTGGAAATCTCTTGAAGTCTACTTTCTAATTCAATTAGAATCAGATTAAAATATTTTGTATATAAAAAGATAAGAACGAAATAGTGAAAGGGTGTCAGTTTTGGATAGAGTTTCGTATATCTTTAATATCTTTTTCGTTATAGCTCGGATTTAATATTATAATATATCATTGGAAAGATAATTTCAAGATCTATCCAACCATATAAAATTTGGATAAAATATATGAGGCACGAAAATAATATCTGACTATCTTTGAACATCTTTAAATCCGAATAGAATTAGGAAAGTTTTAAAAAAGGAAAGTTTTATTTAAATTCAAATTCCATAATCTTATCTTTTCAAAAAAGGATAATTAAGATATTTTAGAAACTTATAGAAGATTCTAATCAATCCTAATTAGTTTAGGAATAGGATTAAAACTTTGGACCCTCCACATGATCATTGGGTCGTAGGTAAAATCCGGTTTGGGCCCAGTTTAGTATTTTGGCCATAACTTCCTCATTATTCATCGGAATTGGGCTTATAATATATCGTTGGAAAGATCTTTTCAACCCCATCCAACTACACCATTATTGGACCCTTATCATGGACCAAAATAAACTGAATTGGACGTTTTTATAAAATAGAGCATGTTTTCGAAAACAGAAAGAAGGATTTTAATAAAAACTAACCGCAACACTTGACTTTTCACACTTTCACCTCATTCGATTATGGTTTGACGTGACGGGTATTCATCACTGGGTTTGGTTTTGGGGAGACACAAATGGGTGTCTACAGAAGCCCCCACTTTGACTGAGTTTGAAGAAACTTATGTTTCGAAAACGAAAGTCAAAGTATCGATAGGGACGGAAAATGATTCAGAACGTTCTGCGATCCAAAATCATTCTTATAACGCCGATACCTGCAAACTAATCATTATTTAAACAGATAAAAGAGTTAAGAAACACGTATCTTGCACCGTCGAGCACACGTCTTTGAACGTAAATGTTTTGCTGTTGCTTCATTTGTCGTTTGTGACAACCTCCACAGTGCCTCGTGAACGCCATCATTGAAAATAACCATATGTCGTCGTCTTCAATATTCTTGGTGACAATCCTCCACAGTATTTCAGGAACATCGTCGAAAATAACTGCATGTCGTCATCTCCAGGGTTGTGGCCGTACGTCGCCACGGCAGTGCATCGCCGCTATAGACAATCTCTTCTTTACCTTGAGGGACCGTCGAAGGTGACCTTATCTCGCCATCTTCAAAATTTGTGACAACTCTCCACATCCTAAGGAACGCTGTCTATCATTGTTGCTACATCTCGAGCTTTTCCTTGAATCATGGTGACAACCTTCCCAATCATAGCGAACGTCGCCGAAGACTGCCTCATCACGAATCGCTCTTCTCAAATATAGGTGACAACTTCCACAATCTTAGCGAATGTCGTCGAAGACCGCCTCATCACGAACCGCTCTTCTTAAATCTAGGTGACAACTTCCACAATCTTAGTGAAGGTCGTCGAAGATCGCCCATCTCGTGCTATCTTCTCAAATCTTGATGACAACTTCCACAATCTTAGCGAAGGTCGTCGAAGACCGCCTCATCACGAACCGCTCTTCTCAAATATAAGTGACAACTTCCACAATCTTAGCGAACGTCGTCAAAGACTGCCTCATCACGAACCGCTCTTCTCAAATATAAGTGACAACTTCCACAATCTTAGCGGACATTGTCGAAGATTGCTCATCTCGTGCTATCTTCTCAAATCAAGGTGACAACTTCCACAATCTTAGCGGGCGTTGTCGAAGATTGCTCATCTCGTGCTATCTTCTCAAATCAAATGATAACCTTCACAATCTTAGCGAAAGCTATCAAAGACCGCTTCATCTTGAATCGTTCTTCTCTAATCTAATAATAACCTCCCCAATCATAGTGAAAGCTATTGAAGGCCGCTTCATCTCAAACCGTCCTTCTCAAATCCAAGTAAGACCCTTTAAATTTTAAAGCCCCCCTGTTGAAGGCTTCGTCTTCTTGAACCTTCAAATCATCTTCCATCCTAGGAAATCGTTGTGAACCGTTACTCCGGTGCTTGCGATGAGCCAATGCTTTGGCGCTTTAATCTAAGTGAGACAATCTTTTGTCAGGTCGATCACTTATTGTTGATTGTAATCGAGCCGATTACTAAATCATGTCAAATTGATTAGAGGGGCTAACTGACGTACCAAGGAACCCGAAATTTCTGAGCCAGGTCTATATGAGCACATCATGAAGCCACGTGACCTGTCGCTGCACCAGCGCAAGCCAAAAGTGCCTGTCGCCGCGATATCGCTCCGAACTTTCAATTTGGTCGTTTCCTTACAACCAAATCTGCTCAAATCTTTTGCAAATTAAGGCTCTTCATCTCCATATAATTTTGCTCAAACTTCTCTCATCTTGGAAAAGTTTCATACATCTATATTCGCGGTTTTTCGAAAAAATCCGGGAATATTCTTGCTCGCTGGAATGTACCTGCATCTATATTTCAGACTATAGGACTTTGCTCATCTTTTATTATCTTAGGGTTGACCTAAGGCTTAGTGTTGCTTGACTCATTGATTTGACATGACTCGACTCAAATCGTTTGACACATGTGTTAGACTCCACTCGATGTGATATGACACAACATGAATCAATGTACATGACTCGTGTGTGATGTGCGACTCAAAAATGTAAAAAAGCAAAAATTTTCCGTCATTTTTGTGGAGAGTACCGACTTTTTCCCGAAAAAGAAAGACGCGAAAAAGAATCAAAGTGTTTGATGGTGCATGTTGAATGAGCTTGATCAAGTATATGCATTTGATACTATCCCTCAAGGTGCAAGGATTAATTCCTCCTAAACTATCTTAGTTGACTTGATTATGAAAGTATTAAGGTAACTTAGGCGCGGAGGCTAAGTACTTCATACTTCTTGATACAATGATGATTATAAGTGATGAGTGATGTGTGATATGACAAAGCATGCTTCAACATTATGTTAAGATTTCATGACAAAGGGTTCCTAATTGGAAGTCTATTTAGTCATGTATCCGTGCAGTGTGTGAAAGTGACACTAAGTTAAGCTGCAAAGGCTAAATGTATGGAAAAGTATTATTTGATAAGAGTCAAATAATGATGACTCTTAGGCTAAGTAGGCTAATGATGTAAGGATCAAGCCCCCAAGTCTAGCTCTAAGTGAATAGGAATGAGCATTGGAAATCTCTTTATATGATCATGGTGTAAGTGTGTGAATGTGAAAATGAATGCATTTTTATTATGGCCGCACCTCAATATGAGGTTGCCTACGTATCCGTTAGGAATCAGGCCAAACGTAGCTCTAGCCGAACCTCGCACAAGTGTATGTATACCTCAAAAAGGTCTTTTTAAGGGTTGTAACGTGGTTAGGCTAAAGGTTAGAGAAGAAGGGGATAAAGGATCAAGACCCTAGATAAGCCCCCAAGGTGTGCAACCTTGCTTTTGAATCTTTGCATTTTTTATGCTTGAGTTTCCTCATTTTTGAGCTCTTTTTTTGTTTGCTCTTCTTTTTTTTTGCTTTTGCATTTTTCATATTCGCATTTTTTTATAAGTGTGGGCAATCTCGATCATGCGTTCTATCACTCACTTGGCATTCATGTTTCTCAGGCACGGTACCGAGCACTCGATAAGAAACGCAATCTGAGACATGTTCTTATCAAAGATATTTTTATATCCAAGACATTGGAACACTTGCCCTTTTGTACACTTTTATTCATTTTTGCTTATTTTTATTTTATTTTTTTGAGATCACTCAATCTTTCATATTTGGAACTTGCATAAGTTACACACCATCCCATCCCAAGGTTAGTAGATGTGGGTTGAAAAAATGAAAGGTCTATCGTTAGACGAGGCTCAAAGTGGTTTATCAAGAAAAGGATTATATATTTAAAGGGTGAAAATGATATGACATGGCTACAAGGGGTGCCTCAAATCATTGGTATACCTTGTGCTTAATTCGCCGTTTTTTTTTTTTTTTTTTTTAATAATAATGCAATGATCATATGCAAGAAGTTAAAATGCTCATTTTATTAAAGGGGAACAAAATAAAAAAAAAAAAAAAAACCTATGTAATAAATCTAAGGTAGACAAAGGGTGCCTATGCTAGACTTATTGGGGAAAGGTTTGAAAAAAGAAAAAGAAAGCATGAAATCTTAGTGAGAAGCTTGCCTTGTATTTTATCTCATCATTACTTATTTTTTTTCTTGTTAATCATATGACTCAAACTCGATTCAACATGCATAGATGGGAAGAGATCATGAAAGAATGAAGGGAATGATATGTGTGGAGAAAGTATGTGGAGAGTGGAAAGATGATGTGGATGGAGGAAATATGGAAGAAAGTATGTGGAGAATAGGAAGAAGATGTAGATGAAGAAATAGGAATAGAATGGACCCCCACTCAAATGACGGAAAAATCGACTCATGCATGAACCTAAGACATGGTCATGGTAACATGTACAAAGTGTGTGCTAAGAATAGTGAGTGTAGGTGAAATGTTAAGACTTGTGTCATGACCATGTGGCTAGACTATGTGACTAGACTTAAGCAAAGACTAAATTAAGACGTCACGTATGTGCACTAGACTGGATAGGCTGTAGTATTTTAGTCATAACTTTTAATCTGTGACTCTGATTGGGACGAAACCAACGCCACATTAAAGATAAAACTCGGGGCTACAGATCCATAGGTTATACGAATCGTGGTTCTTCCTAAAACTTCGGCTATGACCAAAACAAGTTGACGCATGTGCAGTATACGGGAATAAAAATCCGGGTTGACTAAAAGGAACTATGACTCGATTTTAGGCTTATTTATTAGTTCAAATTAATAAATTAATTAATTAAACAAAGTCCTTTAGTCATTAGTCAATTTATTTAGTCTTAATCACAAGTCAAACAAACGGTTAGCACATATATAATATATACAAGCAAGGGTGCACAAGTAGTTCACATAGTCACAATATGATGAGTTTGCAACCTAACCATGGCTCTAGTTCTCTAAAGTTCGAGGATATGGGTTAAGTCAAAAAGGTCCATGGTTATGAATCCATATGCATTGCACACAAGCCTACCGGGAGGGTTGGAGCGAATGGACAGGATTCCGCGAGTTCGTGATGAAATCGAACTCGACTCCATGGTTTGGTGGATTCGCAAACTTTGCACGTACCCAAATCTGAACTTTGCACATGATAGTGGGATATTCCATTGGGCAGGTGAAGCAGGAACCCCCAGAGGGTTATTTCCATATGTAGAACACATATGGGTTCAGAAAAGTGAGAAAAGGACTCAATCAATAAGCAAAATCAAGCCAACAATGCTAGAAATGGTCAAAGAAGGCAGACCCCTGGCTCGGTATTGGAAGAACTTGGCGCCAGACTACAGGGACTGTCGCCACAAAAAAGCTCCTGTCGCCAAGCGACAGAACTATCGCCAGGCGACAGAAACTTTTTACAGGCGACAAGCCCTGTTTTCTAGACGCTAGTTCCTACATGCCTTGGCAAGTTTCTGTGTTCTTCGAATTTTCCAGATTTCGCATCATCTTTTCGATTCTAGTCATGAAAGATATTTCTCAAATTTCCTAAATGTAAAATTCCTATGGATTGACTCATGGGGTGCTCCCATGAGGACCTTTTAATGCATATGACAATAATGTTAATCAAATTACGCACATGAAATACTTAGAATTTTTCGAGTCTCATCCGCTCATTCTAAATAATTGCCAAAATTAAATAAATTTCAGGAATATAAATAGAAATCCTCCCCAGTGGAGTCGCCAAAAACTGTAGGGAATATTTCAAGCATTATGATAACCCCAAACTTGAACCCCACTGTGATCATACACTAAAGTACGGTGGCGTTCCAAAGGGAAAGAAAAGAGAGCAAAAGAGTCGCCAACAAGTTTTAGGAACTTGTAAACCCAAAAGACAATCCAAAAGGACCGTCAACTACTCCATAAGGTCTTGAACCAAACAGGGTCCGGGGATGAGGGTACGAATCCAATCTACAAAAGAAAGGACCCGCCCTATAAAATAGGCCTCTACTTTGTTCTGCTCGTATTCATGTGCGCTTTTCGAATAACATACAAACATTATATTAAACCTACCCTGTTTATCTATGTTGGTTGAAATTAATGCACAAATAAGACTATTATCGGCGATCACTTGAATTAAAATCACATTAGCCTAAACCAAATTAATAATTATCTTATTAAGCGTGATTTCAAGTACAAATTCCCTTTAAACCTGCATAAAAGGCGTGATCAAGCAATAACAATAAAATAATATCAAGCAACATAATAATAAACAATAAATAAATCATAATAACAATAACAATCATCATGTTAATAATAAAGTTTAAATATAATAGCAAGATCCTAGGCATGATACTAACAAGATTAATAACAAATCCTAGCATGTCACTAAACAATAAAGATCAAATCTTTAAACCTAACATGGTACTAACATGATATTAGAAAGCATAAAGGCATCCTAAACATGATACTAGAAAGCATTAAAAGCATCCTAACATGATACTAGGAATTAAACATTAATAAACATGCTTTCTACATTGAAAGAGAGTAATAAGATTACATACTTTGAAGCCTCGTACCTCTTTCTAATAACAAAATACACAAGTTAGTAAACTTCAATGAAAATAATAAAGAATAATTAAAGAATTAAAGAATTAAAGAATTAAATTGAAATCAAATTAAATAAAGTTTTGACTAGTTTTGGACCAAACCCTCAGAAAATATCAACCCTTGCACGTCTAGGGCGAAGGCAACTTCGAACTTGGCTAAGTGATTCTAAGTCTTGCGAATGCGAAATATTGTTTGTAAAAAGGTAGTTTAGAAAGAGAGGGAGAAAGAAAGCATATATTGCTCAAGAGAGAGAATAGAGAGAATTAAGGAAGAATTGATGAGAATTGATTGATAGAATTGATTAATAAAAACAGAGGTTCGGACCCTATTTATAAGAAAACCGCCGGAAAATCATAGAATTTGATAAGGAATAAAACTCCACTCTGTCGCTAATCAAACCGACCTTGTCGCCAAGAATTTATCTTGTCGCCAGGCGACAGAGTCTGTCGCGAGGCGACAAACCTGTCGTTTGGCGACAGAGACAGTTTTTGCGGATTTTGTTTTTATCATATCTTTTGATCTAGAAGTCCAAATAAGTCATATAATATGTCGTTGGAAAGCTCTTGAAGTCTACTTTCTAATTCAATTAGAATCAGATTAAAATATTCTGTAGATAAAAAGATAAGGACGAAATAGTGAAAGGGTGTCAGTTTTGGATAGAGTTTCGTATATCTTTAATATCTTTTTCGTTATAGCTCGGATTTAATATTATAATATATCATTGGAAAGATAATTTCAAGATCTATCCAACCATATAAAATTTGGATAAAATATATGAGGCACGAAAATAATATCTGACTATCTTTGAACATCTTTAAATCCGAATAGAATTAGGAAAGTTTTAAAAAAGGAAAGTTTTATTTAAATTCAAATTCCATAATCTTATCTTTTCAAAAAAGGATAATTAAGATATTTTAGAAACTTATAGAAGATTCTAATCAATCCTAATTAGTTTAGGAATAGGATTAAACCTTTGGACCCTCCACATGATCATTGGGTCGTAGGTAAAATCCGGTTTGGGCCCAGTTTAGTATTTTGGCCATAACTTCCTCATTATTCATCGGAATTGGGCTTATAATATATCGTTGGAAAGATCTTTTCAAGCCCCATCCAACTACACCATTATTGGACCCTTATCATGGACCAAAATAAACTGAATTGGACGTTTTTATAAAATAGAGCATGTTTTCGAAAACAGAAAGAAGGATTTTAATAAAAACTAACCGCAACACTTGACTTTTCACACTTTCACCTCATTCGATTATGGTTCGACGTGATGGGTATTCATCACTGGGTTTGGTTTTGGGGAGACACAAATGGGTGTCTGCATTCTCTCTCTTCAATCTTGAGTTTCTCTCTCTAAAATTCTAATAAAAAACTAAGCAAAATGAAATCTAATGAAAAACTCAATGAAAAAAACATAGCCAAAAATAGAAGGAAATAACTATATATACAAAGGAGAGGTCGGTTATGACGTCTAAAAATAGACCCACGCCGGTGCAGTCGCACGTAGGAGAGAGAAAGGCGCGCACGGAATCATACCCAGCTAGGTGCGCCTGCACGCGCCTGATGTGCGGCCGCACGCGCTACCTGTGCGGCCGCACATCCCTCGTGTGCGCTCGCACCTGCTTGGGTGAACTTCCTTCCTTCTTCGTCCTAGCTCATCTGGTGCACACACCATTGGTGATGGTGATGGGGAACGAAGTAGGCATCAACTTTTCTTGGTATTTTTTGGTGAACACAAGTCATGAAAGGTGCACACACAAGGTCTTGAAGCTTGCTCTTCGGGTCCCTCTTGACTTGGAGCTCTTTGCACTAGCATAAGGCATCAAAAACGATGATAACCATTGAAAGGAAGCTCGGGAATCCTTGGACAATCGATCATAACCTACAAATAAAAGAGAAAAAACAAATAATAGAGAAAAACAACAAATAAACTAGAAAATGCACAAAATAAAGAAACTAACTAAAAAAAGCACAAAATGAAGAATAGAGTTATAAAATGAAATGAAATTTATCCAAAAAGAGATCAAATGAGTGCCATAAATGTCACTCATTATCTCCCTCCCCCCAAAAAATCCTGAAACCCCCTCCCTGATGAGTGACATTTATGTAACTCTTAGGGAGTTGTTTTAGAGTTTTTTTCGTGTTTATTTTCCCTTTTATTATCTTGTTTTCTTTTTAATAAAGTTTCTAGTTTATTTCTTGGTTTTAGTATGTTTTAATTTAATTTCTTTATTCAATTGGTTTCTAGTATATTTTCGTATTTTATTTGCTTTCGATTTATTTTATTTCGTTCCTTTTCTTTGTTACTTTCATAGTTTTAATTAGCTTTATGTTTATTTTCTTATTTTATTTTACTTTATTTGCTTGTATAGTTTTTGTTTTATTTTGCTAGTTTTAGTTTTAGTTTATGTCTCTTATTTTCTATTTTATTTTATTTATTTCCATTTTATTTATTTTATTTAATTTGTCTCGGTTTCACCCTCGGGTTTGTTTGTGTGTAGGCTCGAGTTCAAGGTCCAAGCCGAGGCTTTTCAATTGCCACCAAACATCAAGCCCCTGCTGCCTCCTATCCGTCACCCCACCTTCCTTATCCTCCACCACACCAAAACAAACGAAAACCCCCTCACAACACCACTCACCTCCAATACACCAAGCAGCAGCACCACTGCTCTCACCACCTCACACGACCATAACCAGAACCCCACATCTCACAACCAACGCTCACCCTTCACCAATAACCCCTCACTTCCAGTCGCCAACAACAACAGCAATCACCACCGCAACAGCTACTATAGCAGCAGCCCGCAGCTGTTGCTGCGCCTCCCACGCCTGCCACCATCTCCACCGCTACAACCCTCACCACCAAAAGAGCAGCGGCGCATCTCCACTAGCCCAAATCGCAGCAACCAACTTCACCACCGCACCAATTTTCACCCACAATCAGCCGCACCGATGCCGCACTCGCAACAATCACCAGCAGCAGCAATTTGCGCCACATCAAACCACCAATTCGCACAAGCAACGGCCAAAATCAGAGCAAAGGGCAAATCAATCGAGTTCGGGCAAACACTGAAGAGTTCGGTCAAAGTAAAAGTGCAAAAACAATCAGAATCATTCGAACTTTCTGATTTTTAGAGGTGTGATCGAACACACCCATGGTTCGATCGAACCAGACCATAGTTCGGCCGCAACTACCCTAGGTTCGATCGAACCACTTCACGAGCATCACACGTGATAATTAATGAGAGCAAACAATAGGAGCTTGGTGATTACCGTTGATTTCGATTTGTGATGATGATATCCGTTGTTGATGGTGTTATACGGTGGTGATGAAGTTCACAAAGCAGCAAAATCAAAGATGAAAGAGAAGGGTCGGTTTAGGGGATTTAAGTGGTGGGTTTTGTTTTCTTTTTATTTTCTTTTTTATTTATTTATTTTCTTTATTTTTCTATTTCTCTGCTATTTTATTAAGCTTAGTATAAATACCCATTTTTGGGGGTAATATTATTATTCAACAATTAACAATCAATTATTCTATTTTTCTTAATTAGTTTTTAGGAGAGATTCTCTCTTTAGGTTTAGCTTAGGATTAGGGTATTTTAGAGAGAGAAAGTGTGGGTTTCACCATTGTTGAGTTTAGAATTTGAAGAAGAAATTGATCATCTTTTCTACAGACTTTGATCTTCAATGAATGAGAATCTCTAACTCTATCTCCCCTATTTTTATTGCTTTCTTTTGATATTGTTTTAGTTGTTGGTATTGCTTATTAATCATGTTGATTCTTGGTTATTTGTTAATTAATCTTGTTATTATCATGATGAGTGACTAATTCCTCCATTAAGGGGATGGTTGTGGTGTAGTTGGATCTTGAGCATGTTCTAGGGTTTGGAATTTTATTTATTTGTGATTCAAGTCTTTATATGCTTGATATTCTTTGATCTTCTTGCAAGTGCACATTTTCGGTTGATTAAAGGTGAATCTTTGCTAACAAGGAACGGAAGTTGACTTAGTTAAGGTTCATTACTATCGATTTCTCTTTGATTGCACTTCCCAATATATGGTTCTAGTGTGGAAACATAGAGGCTATGTTAGGAGAAGCCGATTAACCCCAGAAGGCAGTTAGATTGCACCTTACTTTGATATTCGAGCATGTATAGTTCATAATTAATTCAACTTCTATGCCTTTGTTATGCTTGAGTGATTGCTACTCCTAGACCATTTCCCTTAATGTTTTGGAAAAATACACTTTATAAATCCCAACTATTGCCCATTTACCTACAACAATCCCAACTACTGTTTATTTTTTAACAATCCTAAGTATTGACCCAGTTTGCCTAGAGCAGTCCAGGTTGACTGGCAACCGGCTTCAAAAGGTAACCTTCCCCCCAAATTTATTTTCTTTTATTTTTTAAAGTATTTTGGAGTGTTGACCTGGAGGGAGACTTAAGTGGACCTCCTTATTTCATTTCCCTCCCAAAAAAAGTGCCACGTCACCATCTCCCTCAACCACCTTCTCCAAAAAATTGAAACCCGCCATTAATACTTCATCCCTTCAATTAACACTGTCAACCATAATTTACTAACCATTATTGGTAATTTTTGACCAAAAATAGAGTTTCCATTTCTAGACAAAAAGGAGTGTCGGTGTTAGGAGGACTGTGCGCGACACCATTGAAGGAGACAAGTGTTGCAGCTTCAAGGTAAACCCTAGACCTCTTGATTTTCGCAAAAAATGTTGCTTTATGATGCTGAATTATGCGTTTAATCGCCAATATTGTGTCGAATTATGCTAAATTATGTGTTATTATGCGTTTAAATTGTCGAATTGTATTGTGTTGCATGTAATTGTTTTGGTAATTGGAATTAGCGTTTATTGTTATTGATTTATGTTCTGGGCTTAATTGTGATTATTTGTGGTAGTTGTTAGGTTGAAATGTGTGATAATATTTGTTTGAAGTTCTGGCATAGTGGGTGGTTCAGGCATCTTAGTAATGGTGATTTGGTGTATGAGGGGGGCAGAGGTAAATCTAAGGAAATTGACCCAGATTTGCTAAGTTTCTTTGATATAATAGAGTTAGCTAAGGAATGTTGTGGTGAGAGTAAAGATGTTGCTGGGTTGTATTACTTGCTGCCTGGGTTAAGCATGACAAATGGTTTGAGGAAAGTACATGATGATGCTGATGTTATGGAGGTAGGAAGGTTGGGTTTGAAGTATAGGTGTGTAGAGCTTTATGTGAAGCATAGAGATGAGTCACCAGAGCTTGACCCTATGGAGGAACCAGAAGTGCAAAGGCACTTCCAACCACTTACACAAGCTTCCTAATCTGCCCCACAAACATCCAAGTAAAAAAAAAAGAAAAGCACACCTAAGAGGGGCCCACCAACTAAGTTGACTCAAGTTAGGACAAGCCCTAGGACCAAAAAAGCACCTGCCCCACCATTAATTCAAAAAGATTTGCCTAGTGTAGAGCAGGAGCTGCCCAAAAAAGCATCTTCCCACCCACCCAAACAAACAGATGCCCCAAACCAACCCCTCCCTACCCAGACTGGTATTAATACCTTAGATCTAGGTTTTTTGAAGCAAAATACTCCAAAATAAATCACTGCACCTACAAAAACAGCCTCTCCTGCTGAAACCATACAACCCTTAGCAGATGATGATTATGATTGGCTTGATGACAGGCCTGATAGTCCACTTAGGCTAGACCAGTTGGTTAATGGTTTTTACAGTGATGAGGAAGATCAGAGAGACCCTTTGTATAACCCTTTGATAGATAAAGGGAAAGGTGTATTAGTTGAGAGTAGTCAGGCAGGGAAGGTGGTTGGAGGTGAAGGTTCTGTTTTTGGTGAAGTGTATACTGATGAAGACAGTGATGAGGATGATAGTGAATTGGAACCTGAGAATTTTAAAAGTGGATTAGATGGATTAGATGCAGAACTGGAGGAAGAATATAATGAGGCAATTTTTTATGATGGGGAGTTATATGATTCTGATGTGAGTGATGAAGAGTATGACCAAGCTAGGGAAAGAGTAAAGGCTTGTACCACACAGCTAGTTCAAGCTGCTGCTCAGTTGGCTAAAGAAGCTGTTGAGAGGAGCAAGGCACCTGAAGTTGAGGAAGTACAAGATAAAGGCAGTGAGCATGAAAGTGAGTATGATGAGAGTGCTGAGGAAGAAAACACACCACCACCTAGTGATGATGAAGGAGTGGAGGGGAACCTGAGAAAGAGATCAAGCTTGCTAGTGAGTCCAGACACAGATTTCTCACAGTTTAGTTGGAGAGTTGGTTTGAGGTTTGCTAAGAGGGATGACTTTAAAGAAGAAGTTGCAAAGTATGCAGTCTTTCAGGGAAAAAATTTAGTGATCTGTAACAGCAACAAGAACAGGGGTCAAAGAATTGAGGCAAGGTGCATTAAAGGATGCCCTTTTAGATTGTATGCATCTTGGCATACTGGCAAGGCAACCTTTTTGGTGAAAAGTGTCTGCAACAAGCACACTTGTTATAGAAACATGAAGAAGAACAGGCAGTTGAAAGCAAAATGGGTTGCTGAACAGTTTCTGGAAGTGTTCAAAACAAGGCCCCACTGGCCTGCAAAAGAAATAGTGGACTGTATTAAAAGGGCATACAAGATAATAGTGACTAGAGTGTTTGCATATAAGGTCAAGTATGCAGCCCACAAGCTGTTACATGGATCCATGCATGAGCACTACACTAAAGTGGGAGGGTATTTAGCTGCATTGAACAAAACTAGCCTAGGTAGTCACACTGAGTTAGTGACTGTTATGCAAAAGATCCCTCCACCAGTCTTCCAAAGGCTGTTTATGTGCTTTGAAGGTCTTGCAAAGGGTTGGATAGAGGGTTGCAGGAAGGTTTTAGCTGTTGATGCTTGCTTCTTGAAGACCTTTCTGGGTGGTCAGCTCCTATGTGCAGTAGTGTAGACACCCATTTGTGTCTCCCCAAAACCAAACCCAGTGATGAATGCCTTGCGCGTTGTGTTATTATCGAATGAGGTGAAAGTGATTCGAAGGTCAAATGTTGTGGTTTAGTTTTAATTAATTTATTTTCTCTCTGTTTTTGAAAATGACTTTATTTATTTGAAAATGCCCATTTAAGTTTATTTTGGTCCATGATAAGGGTCCAATAATGTTATAGTGGGATGGGACTCGAAGAGACCTTTCCAACGATATATTATAAGCCCAATTCCGATGAATATTGAGGAAGTTATGGCCAAAATACTAAACTGGGCCCGGTGTTTATTTTAATACGGCCCAATGATCTAGAGGAGGGCCCAATATTAATTATTATTCCTAAAATTATTAGGATTAATTATAGTTTTCTAGAAGTTTCTAGAAAGTTCTTTTTAATTCTAATATTGATAGGTTTAATAATTAATTATCTTTTAAAGGTTTTTTTAGTTGGAATAAAATATTGTTTTGTTATCTTAAAAATATGTATTTTATCTTCTGTACGGATTCCGTAGATCAAGTTGATTAAAGATCGGATTCCGCGTGAAGAAAAACGCGCTAATACAGGCTGTCGCCAAACGACAAGTCTGTCGCCGCGCAACAGACCGTGTCGCCTCGCGACAGACATTGTCGTGTCGCGACAGAGTTAATTTCTGGCGACAGCGTGGAGTTTTATTCCTTATCAAATTCCGTGATTTTCCGGATTATTTTCATTATAAATAGCGTCCGAACTCCTGTTTTCAGAATCATCAATCACTATCAATTCTTATTCTTTTCTCTCTTGAGCAATACATGCTTTCTCTCTCTTTTTTCTAAGCTAGTTTTTACATACAACATTCCGCATACATTAGACTTAGAGTCATCTAGCCATGTTCGAAGTTGCCTTCGCCCTAGACGTGCAAGGTTTGATAATTTCTGAGGGTTTGGTCCAAAACTAGTCTAAACTTTATTTAATTTGATTCCAATTTAATTATTTGATTATTCTTTATTGATTTTCATTGAAGTTTACTAACTTGTGTATTTTGTTATTAGAAAGAGGTACGAGGCTTCAAAGTATGTAATCTTATTACTCTCTTTCAATGTAGAAAGCACGTTTATTATTGTTTTATAATTCCTAGTATCATGTTAGGATGTTATTTTATGCTTTCTAGTATCATGTTTAGGGTGCCTTTATCCTTTCTAATATCATGTTAGTGCCATGTTAGGTTTAAAGCTTTGATCTTTATTGCTTAGTGACATGCTAGGATTTGTTATTAATATTGTTAGTATCATGCCTAGGGTCTCGCTATTATATTCAAGCTTTATTATGCCTTATCATGCTATTATCATCGTTATTATTTACTGTTTATTATTTATTATTACCTTTATGTTGCTTGATATATTCTATTGTTATTGCTTGATCACGCCTTTTATGCAGGTTTAAAGGGAATTTGTACTTGAAATCGCGCTTAATAAGATAATTAATAATTTGGTTTAGGCTAATGTGATTTTAATTCAAGTGATCGCCAATAATAGTATTATTTGTGCATTAATATTCAACCAACATAGATAAACAGGTTAGGTTCAATATAATGTTTGTATGTTATTCGAAAAGCGCACATGAATACGAGCAGAACCAAGTAGAGGCCTATTTTATAGGGCGGGTCCTTTCTTTTGTAGATTGGATTCGTACCCTCATCCCCGACCCTGTTTGGTTCAAGACCTTATGGATTAGTTGATGGTCCTTTTGGATTGTCTTTTGGGTACAAGTTCCTTAAAACTTGTTGGCGACTCTTTTTGCTCTTTGTCTTTCCCTTTGGAACGCCACCGTACTTTAGTGTATGATCACAGTGGGGTTCAAGTTTTGGGGTTATCATAATGCTTGAAATACTCCCTACAGTTTTTGGCGACTCCACTGGGGAGGATTTCTATTTATATTCCTGAAATTTATTAAATTTTGGCAATTATTTAGAATGAGCGGATGAGACTCGAAAAATTCTAAGTATTTCATGTGCGTGATTTGATTAACATTATTGTCATATGCATTAAAAGGTCCTCATGGGAGTACCCCATGAGTCAATCCATAGGAATTTTACACGTAGGAAATTTGAGAAATATCTTTCATGACTAGAATCGAAAAGATAATACGAAATCTGGAAAATTCGAAGAACACAGAAACTTGCCAAGGCATGTAGGAACTAGCGTCTAGAAAACAGGGCTTGTCGCCCGTAAAAAGTTTCTGTCGCCTGGCGACAGTTCGGTCGCCTGGTGACAGGAGCTTTTTTGCGGCGACAGTCCCTGTAGTCTGGCGCCAAGTTCTTCCAATACCGAGCCAGGGGTCTGTCTTCTTGCTTTGACCATTTCTAATGTTGTTGGCTCGATTTTGCTTATTGATTGAGTCATTTTCTCACTTTTCTGAACCCATATGTGTTCTACATATGGATATAACCCTCTGGGGGTTCCTGCTTCGCCTGCCCAATGGAATATTCCACTATCAAGTGCAAAGTTCAGATTTGGGGACGTGTAAGTTTTGTGAATCCACCAAACCGTGGCGTCGAGTTCGATTTCATCACAAACTCGCGGAATCCTGTCCATTCGCTCCAACCCTCCCGGTAGGCTTGTGTGCAATGCATATGGATTCTTAACCATGGACCTTTTTGACTTAACCCATATCCTCGACCTTTAGAGAACTAGAGCCATGGTTAGGTTGCAAACTCATCATGTTGTGACTATGTGAACTACTTGTGCCTTTGCTTGTATATATTATATGTGTGTTAACCGTTTGTTTGACTTGTGTTAAAGACTAATAAATTGACTAATGACTAAAAGGACTTCGTCTAATCAACTAATTAATTAATCTTGAATTAATTAAAGGATAATAATTTAATCAATTCGACTTAGTACGACTTTAGGCATGTCCATTTAGAGTAAAATTACTGGAAACAGTCCAGATTAATGTTCCAGCAATGGCGCAGGAATTTGGACTGTGGCGCTGCAGTTTAGTGTCTGTCGCCTGGCGACAATGTTGTCGTCTGGCGACAGGCTCTAAACGGCGGCGACAGTTTTGTTGTTTTAGCGACAGTCCAGTTTTCTTACTTGAGTCACCACGACGAGTCTAATTAACAGTCTACTAATCGGATTAATCAGTTTGTTAATATCTCAAATCATGTTCAGGTCTTTAATTGAGTTTAGGCATTTAAAAGTCCCATGGTCACACACTAGTAGTCAAAGCATGTCACTCACATACACATAAAGCACACACATAACATGTTTGTCACATTATAACCATGTCTAGAGAGTCTTGAATGCGTGTTTTCCGTCATTTTTTTTTGGGGGGGTAAGTCGGATATTAATCCTCCAATTTTTTAACTTCCCTTAAAATATATACAATATATACCCCATTTTTTTTATTTTTTCTTTTAATCTTTTAAACATAAAGTCAAGTCAATTAGAGTCAAATATTAAAACAAATATGGTTTAAATTACAGCGCGTGGTCAAGAAAGGAAGGGCGTTTAATCAAATACAATACTTTTGTTCAAGTTTTACTTTTCGACAAACCAATCGGTAGGAAAAGGAAAGCTAAGAAGGCAATGGCTAGTCAAGAAGAACTTAATGAAGTCAAGGGACAGGTAGCCAACTTGGCTGAGATGTTGCAAAACTTATCACTGCAAATAAGTAACCCGGAAAAACAAAAACAAATGGACCTAATCCAGGAAAGCTTGGGCAAGCTGTCCAACGATTTCAGATTTCAAGAGATTAGCTCCCAAGGGGTCTCGGTGGATAAGGATCTTCTTCCACAAAAATTCAATCCCAACGACATCCCTAAGTTCAAGGCTATGGATAACCCCTATTTTCATTTAAGAGCTTTTGAAACTGTAATGAGCATTAAGGGGATATATAGAAAAGCTTTTCATTCTGTATTTTCGTTATCCTTAGAAGCTGTATGTCAACAGTGGTACTTTTCACTTGATAAAGAAAAGACCTCTAGTTGGGAATCTATTGTGAGCGCTTTCATTGAAAGGTATAAATGCAATATACAAGTTGAAACCGATCACAGAGAATTAGAAATGCTGAAACAAAAAGAAAACGAGGGTTTCACCTCCTTCTTCAATAAATGGAGGGAAACCACTGCAAAAATGGTTGAAGTGCCTAGTGAAAAGGAATCCGTTAGGATGTTCATTAAGAACCTCCAAGAAAAATATTCCAAGCATCTCAAATACCAAAGCAACCTAAATACTTTCAAAGCAGTATATGATATTGGAATTAACATTGAGGATGACCTCACTAAACAGAAAATTGCTAGTAACAACTCAAATAGTGGCTGGAAAAATAAGAAGAACGACAATCCTTCTTCATCCAAATCTACCCACTCAAATAATGTTAGCACTTTTCCTCTTAATGAAGTATTAGCAATGAATAATAATCAAGGACAAAAGAAACCATTTAGGAAGAACTATACTCCTATTGGTATGAGTTATGACACCGCGTTTGATCGTTTACATGCAAAAGGTCTTATAACTCCCATTGGACCATTTGGAGATCCACCTGTCGAAAGGAGAACAGCTAACTGGAACCCAAATGCACATTGCAAATATCACCAAGGTAGAGGTCATCCTACAGAAAATTGTTGGAAATTAAAGGAAGCCATTCAAGATTTGATTGATAGTAACAAGCTCCCATTACCTCCTGCAAGTAAGAAGCCAAGTATTAATACTGCACCGCTATCGGATTCTTTGGCTATTTCCGACGAAGAAAACCAAGAGGATCCATCTAGTCTCATAGAGCCTATCGAGACCATTGAAGAAGAAATCTTCAAAGATGCTCTCGAATTCTCCGGTCAGGAACCCGCGACTAAGCAAGAAGTATTGGCATTAACGTTAATACTTTCAGAATTGAAAGAATTAATTTCACAAACCTTCGAAGCTATAAAGGAGAAAAATGAGTTGCTTAAAAATAAACCTCCACTTAAGCAAAAGAAACCATTTTCTTTCCAAGTAATTGACATTCCCAAAAAGAACAATAGGAAATATACTCCAATTGGGACGTCATACACAAACATATTCAAAATGCTCTTCGAGAATGGAAAAATCCAACCTCTCGAGCCAAGACCATTTGAATCGTTGAAAAGGACAGACAAATATTATTGTGCATATCATCAATCAGGAGGACATACAATAGAGCAATGCTTCAAGTTTAAAGACTTGGTTCAACGTTTGATTGATGAGAAAAAGTTAGTTCAACTTCCACAAGATGCCATGATTAATGGAGTATGGGACAGTGACAATGAGGATGTTTACCTTAAAGACATTAAAGAAACTCCTCTATCAACAATATACCCAGTAAGTGACATTTGGGATGAGGAGGATTCGCCCATAGATGTCCTCACTAGGTCCGGAAGAATACAACCTCCCATTTCAACACAACCCATACCTTCTATCCAGCAAATTCCCATGCCTATTATAGAAGACAACGATGTCGTTAAACAGCTAAAAAAGACTAAAGTAGAAATGAATGTATAGAAACTCTTAGCCACGTCTCGAGAACATAGAATTGCAGTTATGGATGCACTGGCTAAGGTAGGCATAGATTCGGACACCACTCCTGAGGGACTTGCAAACTTCCTCACGAGTGATCTCCCAAGTCCAATTAATTTAGTCACTTTTTCGGATAAAGATCTACCCCCGGAAGGTGACAAACACAATAAAGCTCTAAACCTCACAGTCATATGCAAAAGAATGAATGTCCCTATGACTCTTGTTGATAACGGTTCAGCAATTAACGTATGCCCACTTAGAACTGCAAGAATTTTTTTGAATAAGAGATGAGGATTTATCCCCGTCAACCCAAGGAATAAGAGCCTATGATAATTCACGTCGACAAGCATTAGGGACAATCACTATGAATGTAACAGCAGGCGCAATTGAACATGCCACTACATTTCAAGTAGTAGATATCAAAGCCTCTTTCAACCTGCTATTAGGACGTCCTTGGCTTCATGATCTAAGGGCCGTCCCGTCGTCTCTCCATCAACAAGTAAAAGCTATAGTTGGAGGCATTCCAATCACCATTGATGCTTCATCTATGCGGATTAAAACAGTAGAAAATCCACTAATTAATGTGGAACACGATGAAAACGACGAAGATTTGTGGGGCTTTAGCGAAGAGGTCTCCTTAATAGAGGAATATGAAAGGACCCCTCTTCATTATGACCTCCACTCGAACATGATAACAAATGCTATCCTAAGAAAACAAGGACACTTTCCCGGAATGACTCTAGGAAAGAAAAAAGGAATAGCTAAACATATGGGTTTACCTGGCCTTCCTAAATTGGATACTTTCGGACTTGGTTTCGAACCAACTCGCGAAGACCTTAAACGAGCCCAGGAAAAATCAAAAGCACGAAGAAATGCCCGCATACAAAAAAGGGAAATACGCATGGATCAATATCCTTTTACTTTAAATGGGCAATTTATAAGAGAAGGAGAGGATTACCCTTGTCATGAATTTCCCGAACCTTTTGTTTTGAATGGTATAAGGCAGCCTGGATTTGAAATCTTTTTGGATTGTTGTTTCCTAGACGAGATCCCAGCTCCAACATATAAGGAAAAGGCACCTCCTTGTTTCGACTTTAATGTCATGGGACTCCTCTTTGGAAGGGAAAAGAACGAATCAAAATATGTGGAAGATAATTCGTCACTTATCCAAGCAGTCCTCCAAAGTGAAAATTTCGATCCCTCCAAACTTATCACTCCCATAGAAGATCAAGAGCGTGGATGGTGCAAGACAGTGAAGATAGTTACTACAAGTGGAAGAAGATTTCAATAACTACAGGTCAAGGACCAATATTTGAAGAGTCGTCTGAGTCAGAATCTGAGTTAGAGACTTCCCTTATCGAGTCTTCTAAGTCTTTAGTTGTAGCATCCTCACCTTCTTTTTCTACTCCTAGGATAGTTAGCAATCAAGTCCCGACGGACATTTCCTTATTCGATGTAATGATTTCCGAGTTTAATAATATGTCTTCTTCCCTTTATTCCTCTTGTTTTTCTTTATCTAAAGATGACGAACATTGCTTAACTAATGATGAAAATGACAAAGAAATTATTAAAGCAATGGAAACACTTGAAAATAAGACACCAGTAATTGAGGATACAGAAACGGTTGATATCTCAAAAGATCCAACCATTAAGAGAGAAGTTAAAATCGGACTAACGCTAAACAAAGAAGAAAGAACCGATTTAATAAATCTACTTAAAGAATTTATCGATGTATTTGCTTGGTCATACGAAGATATGTCAGGCATTAATAGAGAAATAGCTCAACACACTATACCATTAATTCCAGGAATGAAACATGTAAAACAAAAGTTACGTCGAATGAAACCCGACGTGGCCCTTAAAATAAAAGAAGAAGTACAAAAACAAATAACTGCAGGTTTTATCCGGGTATCCAAATACCCTGAATGGGTCGCCAATGTTGTCCCGATTCCGAAAAAAGTTGGTAGAGTTCGAATGTGTGTCGACTATCGAGATTTAAACAAGGCAAGTCCAAAGGACGACTTCCCTTTGCCACACATCGATATTTTGGTAGATAACACAGCAAACCATGCACTTCTCTCGTTTATGGATGGATACGCAGGATACAATCAAATCCTCATGGCCGAAGAAGATATGGAGAAAACAACATTCATAACACCTTGGGGTACTTATTGCTATACGGTAATGCCATTCGGGTTGAAAAACGCAGGTGCCACTTACCAACGAGCAGCGACTGCCCTACTCCATGATATGATGCATAAAGAAGTGGAAGTCTATGTGGATGAAATGATTGTAAAATCAAAAGACCGCCAAGGACACCCAATAGCTTTAAAGAAATTCTTTGAAAGATTAAGAAAATACAACATGAGGTTAAACCCCTCTAAATGTGCTTTTGGGGTTACTTCAGGGAAACTTTTGGGTTATGTCATAAGTTCTAGAGGAATAGAAATAGATCCCACAAAAATTAAAGCAATCATGTCTATGCCACCGCCCAAAATCGAAAAACAAATTCGAGGATTTATTGGTCGGTTACAATATATAAGTAGGTTCATATCCAAGTTAACCACGATATGCGAGCCAATATTCAAAACGCTTAAGAAAAATGTACCAATCATATGGGACGATGAGTGTCAAAAAGCCTTTGAGAAGATCAAAGCCTATCTCGCGAATCCTCCCGTATTAGCCCCAGCACTCCCCGGAATACCCTTAAGACTATACTTAACCGTCACAAAGGAAACAATGGGGGCTATGCTCGTGCAAGAGGTAGAAAGCAAAGAAAATGCTATTTACTACCTAAGTAAGAAAATGCTCGAGTATGAAGCACGCTACACACCGTTGGAAAAGCTGTGCCTCGCATTGGTGTGGGCCACAACTAAATTAAGACATTACATGCTCGTGCATACCGTCTATGTAGTCTCACGAATGGATCCCTTAAAATACCTATTCGAAAGATCTACACTTAATGGACGAATCTCAAGATGGATAGTAAATTTGGCTCAATTCGACATAAGGTTTATGCCTCAAAAGGCAATTAAAGGATCAGTGGTCTCGGATTTTCTAGCAGATTTCCCAATAGAAGATTCAACACCCTTAGAAGAAAATGAATTCCCGGACGAAAATTTAATGATGACAGAGGATGACACATGGACTCTATATTTTGATGGAGCCTCAAACCAAAAGGGGTGCGGCGTAGTAGTCTTATTAGTATCACCTAAGGAAGAACATGTCCCTATATCCATCAAATTAGATTTCGACGTCACTAACAACGCAGCTGAATATGAAGCATGTGTGGTAGGCCTCGAAACCGCTCTAGCCCTGGGCGTAAAGAAACTCCGGATATTTGGAGACTCATCCCTAATCATTAATCGAATTTCCAAAAGATGGAAGGTTAGGAGTGAAAGTTTAGCTCCTTACCAGACATATTTGGAAACTCTCACCGATCAATTGGAAAAGGTAGAATACACTTACCTACCTAGAGAGGAAAACCAATTCGCCGACGCCTTGGCAAGGTTAGCCTCAATGGTTAGAATACCTAAAGAAATTGAGCAAATGCCTTTAACCATAGAAAAAAGGCATAAACCAGCATACATCCAAGCCATAGAGGATGATGAAGTAATTCAAGAAGAAGAACCGGAGGAGGAACCATGGTTCGTAGATATATTGAATTATGTTACCAAAGGAGAATATCATCCTCATGCTGACAAAAGAGCGAAAAGAGCATTAAGACTCTTAGCTTCCCAGTTTGTACTCATAGGAAATGAACTACACAAAAGGGTACCTAAGGGACGAGCTCTATTATGTGTAGGTAAAAAAGATGCTCAAAGGGCTATGAGAGTTATCCATGAGGGTATATGCGGAACACATGTTAACGGCAAAATGCTAGTCCAAAAGATAATGCGAGAAGGATATTACTGGACTACCATGAACAAAGATTGTCATCAATATGTAAAGAGATGCCCAAAGTGTCAAATTTATGCAAATTTGCAACATATCCCACCATCTCTTCTCTACACCTACACTTCACCATGGCCTTTCTCTACATGGGGAATAGACATAATTGGAAAGATTACACCCCCAGGAACAGGAGGTCACGAATACATCTTGGTTGCAATAGATTACTTCACAAAGTGGGTGGAAGCACAATCATATGCTAAACTCACCGCCAAACATGTAGCACTCTTTATCGAAAGAAACATAATTTGTCGATACGGAGTCCCACATGAAATGATAAGTGACAATGGAACTCACTTTCAAGCAGAATGCGAAGAATTGCTACAAAAGTATGGTATTCAACATCACCATTCTTCCCCGTATAGACCTCAAGCAAATGGAGCAGTTGAGGCCGCTAATAAGAATCTGAAAACAATCATTGAGAAAAATGACTGAAAATTATAAAGATTGGCCTGACAAACTCCACTTCGCACTGTGGGGTTATCGCACGTCAATCCGAACATCAACAGGAAATACGCCATTTAATTTAGTATACGGGATGGATGCCGTACAACCTGTAGAATTAGAAATACCTTCTTTACGCATTGCGTTAGAAAGTAAACTCGATGAAGTTGAGTGGACCAGAGCACGATATGAAGAGCTAATCCTACTCGATGAAAAACGACTGGAAGCTCTACACCATACCCAATGTTATCAAACCCGCATGGCTAGGCATTTCAACAAAAAGGTCAAGACTAGAAATATCAAGGTTGGGGACTTGGTATTAAAAGCATTAAGGAAAAATGTTTTAGACCCAAGAGGCAAATTCCGGCCTAATTGGTCTGGACCATATATTGTCAAAACAATCTTGTCAGGAGGCGCGGCTAAATTAACTGATATGGATGGCAATGAATTTTCAAACATGACAAATCTTGACCAACTTAAGAAATACTACCCATAAGTACTTGAGTAAAACACTCAAGAGAGCTACGTTTGGCCTGATTCCTTAAATAAAGGATACGTAGGCAACCCGTACAGGGTGCGGCCACTTTAATTCCTTCAAATTCTGTATCCCCGAAGTAAAAAATGCACGTCTGCAAAGTTTCAAGACTGGCGCCAGAAAACAGACTCTGTCGCCAGACGACAATTTTGTCGCCAGGCGACAGAGCTAAATCGTCAGCGACAGTGCATCAGATAGCAGCGCCAGTCTTCTGCGAGTGTCTAGACAAGTTTCATGTATTCTGAAAATTTTGTCGACTCTCGCACTCGAATTAATTCTCCGAAAAATAAATGTTGTAATTGTTTTCATTGCTCTAATTGAAAGTTAATTAAAATAAAAGCTGAAATTTTATTGATTAATAAAGAAAGTACATTATTGATAAAATAAAAGCTGAAAAATTAACTAAAACAAATTAACTTTGTCTAATAAATCAAAAGAAAAGCAATGTTCTAATCTTTTTTCTCTTTCTTCATTCTTTTCCAATTTTTCTCTTCATTCTCTTCCTCTTGATCCATAACCTTCGCTAGGAGACAACCGTTAGAAGATCTACACTCTATTTTAGTATGGATAGTTTCTCCTTCCGCTAGGACCCCATGTTTCTTCTCTACCCAAATTTCCTTCTTAGTAAAATCGACTTTTCTTTTTTCCTTGATCTTCTTGGTAGTCTTCTTTCTAGGCATAATAGGAGTCTTGAATTCAATTCTTTCCCCTAAGCGCTCTTTAGCAGGAACCTTCTTGTCACCTAGACGGTCCTTCACGTTGGTCTTTTCAACTGTAACTTGAGGCTTTTGAAATCTTCCATCAAGCCACTGCTTCACTTTATTTGATAAACAAGGTGGTTCCTTATGGGTAATCACCTCCCATAAGGGCCTACCACTCCAGTATCCATCAAAACGCTCAATCTCTTGTGACACAGGAAATTCATAAGGGCGGCGAAGATCTCCTGTAGGGATGGTTTGTGCAAGACCATATTGTCTCATGACTCTACAAGGGAAATAAAAGGTTAGTCTTGACAAGCTCGGGAGACGACAATATGCTTGGTTACTACAACCAATCATCGCCTCGATCTTCCACCAAGGAACAACCCAGTTTATGGTAAAGTCACCGGCAGCGAACACCTTGCTCCACTCACGGCGACCGATTTTCAAAAATCGCTTCTTTCGGCGGATTATGCAATTTGGAACATATGTATGAATGTCATCAGAGGGATTAATAAGCTTCAATCTCTCCATGAGCCATATCTGCAAAATATATGTTTAAATTAATATTACAGTGTAAAAATAATATGCTTTAGTTCTTGATAATTAATAATAATATTATTTTATACCTGTAATAAAATTAGAGAACCTCTAAAAGGTGCTCTTGAATTCTTTCTTAGTGCATCTAACCATAGCATGGTCTCTCCAACAATTAATGGCATTGGATTTCTCCCAGATTCAACTTGTTCTATAACAGATACAATTATTGATTTCCCTTCATTGTCTTTACCACTCACTAAGAGCAATTGATTAAATAAACAATAAAGGAAAGCCCTTCTTTTATAGATACGGAAATCGGGATTGGGATTATCGTAAAAATAATGTGCAAATTCTGTCAAATTAACTATATTCCCATGCACTATGTGTTTTAAAGCCGTCCCCCTCAAATCAAAGAAGTGCTCAAAATCCTTATAGTAATATTCATTGACTCTAGGCATTAGCGCAAGGTCTGTGGAATAATAACCTATGATGGCTCCAAATTCTTCCGGTAAAGGACATATTTCATCATGAAAAAATCTAAAACAATGAGTATCAATGTTCCAATAATCTATGGCAGAATATATAAAATCAATATCAAGAATCATCCCCTTGACTCCAAACATACCCCCCATATGAGAAAGATCTAATGCTTTTTTATCTTTAGTAGTTAAGTGACGACACCATTCATCCATGTACCCACAAAAGGTTCTTTTAGCTAGAGACATGATTACTAGTTAATTAACTATTTGATAAGCTGATCGAATTATGCAGTAAACGGATGATTCGGGGGCTATTTATAACTTTTTTGCACGACAGACTTCAATTCCTGTAGGAAACAGGAAAGCGCGTCTGTCGCGTGGCGACAGAGGCTGTCGCTTGGCGACGGAATGGTTTACGCAGCGCCAGTACTTTCCTTAATAGCGTCACCTATTGCGCGTAGGAAACCGTGTTTTTACGTATCTGATTTCGAATTTGACTTGACTTACTGTTCTATTCCTTTTCTCATAACCTCAATATTACTATTATTATTATTATTATTATTATTATTATTATTATTATTATTATTATTATTATTGTTATTATTATTATTATTATTATTATTATTATTATTATTATTATTATTGTTATTATTATTATTATTATCATAATAAAGCTTAATTAATTATTAAGCTTGCCATCATTTTCTTTTTTCTTTTTTTGGGGGAGAGAGTCGGTACCCTCCATTAATATTAAAAATGACGGAAAAATTTTGCGCAAAAATTACACTTTTCCACACACTTACATACACAATGCATACATTATAAAATAACAAACTAGGTAAAATGTTCAATAAATAATAAAATAAAGTGCATATATACAAGTGTCGGGTACATGAGTGACATAAATACAATAGGCAAAGTCCTACAAAAGTCAAACATAAAACAAACACAGGTACAACTATGGCGCTGGAGGTCGCAGGTCGCGAGGAATGCCAAATGTATCGAAAAATGCCCTACTCCGCGGAGTATGTCCATCATCGTCCCCTGGACCACCAGACGGCGCAAACTGCAGCTCAGGACCAGGCCACCTAACCTCACCCTGAAACCCGACGGAAAGAGGATGGGGCTGCAAAGGCTGCTGCGACGACGAGCCAAACTCGTATGTCCCACCACCCATCCCACCTCGAACGGTCGGCCCGGTCGGAACATCCTCAGGTGATGACGCCGAATCCTCTACAGCGGCGGCCTCAGAACGACCACCTCGGCCACCAGAAGTAGTCCGGCGACGCCTCGAGTCGGACCTAGTAGTCTCCCTCCTAGGCTCGGGCCTCGATCGAGTGCGTGGAGAAGGAATAGGCTGCCCCTGCATAAGTAAATCAAAGTTAGCAAATGCAACGAAAATAGAGCCAAAAGTAGTAAAAGTAAAATAATACCTCCTCAGCGTCGTTGCTACGACAGGTAGCACGGTTCCGCAACCTCACAAGCTGGCTGCGAAAGGCGTCGATGCACCTGGCCATAGCCGTCACCACCTCACGAGAGAACTGCCAAAATAATCAGAGTCAATAACGAATATAAAGCCAATATGAGGATGATGTAAAATAGCCAAACTACTTACTCGAGTCTGGTGACGAGGAATAGACCGCTCCACAAACTGCTCTCCCTCTGGAGCGGGCGGAATGAGCTCCTCGATCGGTCCATACGTACCCTGGTAGCGTATAGACATCCTCGGAGGAATGAACTCCCTAGGACCAGCCTGCCAAAAGTAAAAGTTAGAAAGATACTTGGGGGCTACCTAAAGCAAATAAAACTAAACAAATAAAAGCATACCGCTGCCTCCTCTGAAGGGACAAGAGCCGGCGCCAGCAACGGTAGCAGGTCCTCCTCATAGCTCTGCTCAAGGAGAATGTAGGACCTCCAGGGAGTACCTCGCGAAGGCCCACCAGCACGATCCCGCTACAAGGCATCGTGGAACATATGCCGAGGCGGGGGAGCAGGAACAACGAAGGAATCTGAGGAGTGCTGGATGACCACCCTCTCCCCCAGGTAGACCACCGCGTCATACGTCCCCAGAAAGTAGCGACGCTCAACTGTATACTGCGCCGCCAGCGCAGGGATAGGGAAAGCAGCCCAAGGTCGATATACCGGGCTAGGCTCCTGAAACATCACTAAGTAAGATACTAATGCTAAAGGTGATAAAAGAGAAAGTAAGAATTAAAGAAAAACCCACCGTGAGGATCATCTCTCGAAGGCGTAACACCTCCGGCGGACCTCTGCGGCCTCCCCAACTAGCAGCAATGGGGAGCACGCGAGGAGAAGGCCTCGCAGGCGCAAGAGAGGGGAAATACTCGTAGAACCAAATCTATACAAAAGCAAAAATCAGTAAAAATTGTGTTCCTAAAATCTAGAGTTAAAATCTGAATAACGAAAAAGAGATATACCTCTACGACCCTCCAGAAACTGGAAAGGGCAACCTCTCCAGACAGGGCCTTGTGACGACAGGAGCGCCGTAAGCCCAGTAGAAAATCAGCATAGGGCATGCTGGCCCAGTCATATGTCCCGACCAACTGGAGGTCGCGAACGGCAGACAGGTAGTACAGTAGTACTCTACTACCTCGGTCAGGGGAAAACGTCCCTGATAATAGAATCAGCACAAAGATGCGCACCCGCTGCTCTCGGGTAGTCGCATCATCCTCGAAAGCTGCAGCAAACGTGCAGCGACGGATACATCGGGAACTCAGCTGTCCCGACTGAGCCTCAGCCTGGGCCCGAATGACGATCGGCCCCAATAACTCTAAAACCTCCGGCGAATAAACAGTAACGCCAGCATCGAAAGGCAGCGGAATAGACTGGAACTCTAGCCCCGTAATGAGACCAAAGTCAGCTGGAGGGACTGTCATCTCACCCCAGGGAAAATGAAAAGTGTTGGTGGTGTCCCAAAAGAACTCCACCAAAGACCGAACGACGAGGTTACCCCCATCGTATGAAAACATGGCCCGAGTCGCCTGCAGCAGAGGAGTCAACCCACATGACTCCCAAAGACGACGAAGCCCCTCATTGCGACAGATGAAGTTGTCGTACAAAGATATGATAGTAGAATTACCCGAGCCATGGCTACGGGTCCTCCCACTCGCTAGACCTCGTCGGATTCTCTCCGACAGATGATGAACCGGCGCGTGAAACAGGGTGGGCTCACCCTCACTGGCATGACGCCCAGCCCGGAAGTAGAAGGTACGTCCTCACCCTCACTGGTGGGCTCGTCCTCTCGACGTGTGTCCCTCGACCGAGAACTGGAACCACGTCGTCTAGCCATGCTAAAGTATGTAAAAGTAATTAAACTTAAGTTTCTACAGTATCTAAAGTTCGCCTAAGCCGCATGATACTATGTTAAAAAAAAAAAAAAAAAAAAAAAACAGAGTACGTAGTACTAAAACAAGGCAAAAATCTCAAACAAGCATGGAAGTATTCTTTGAGCAAATAAATAATTTCTTGCAAACATATGATGAATATTTGTGACAAATTGTACAAGTAAAGCAGTCAAAATACGAAGAACGACCCACATTGTTCTTCACGACCTTAAGAGGTCCAACAATGGTGAATTGTTCATTTCTTCACCAAATTGAGTCAAACAAGTCTCAAAATACTCCCAAGGTAATATACAAGCATAATTAAACAAATTCAAGGCATAAAATTCAACGAACAAAGCAAATTAAGTAAAAGCATTTTCGAATTTTCGAAAAAAATACGCGAACAAGAATGGATAATTCGTCAAAAACCGAGTAGAGTTTGAGCAAAACTTACATAGATCGGGAAAATAGATGACAAAAGCTTCGATTTGCAACAAGTTTGAGCGAATTTGGTTGAGAAACGAGCAAGAACGAGTGAATTGAGTTTTTGCGAGAAAATGAGAAGCAGAGCAGCAGCGAAAATGAAGAAGATGACGGGTTTTTAAAACCCCGATTCTGTCGCCAAACGACAGAATTGTCGCGAGGCGACAGACTCTGTCGCGTGGCGACAGATGCAAAAGCTCGCGACAGGCACTTCTGGCCAGCGCTGGAGCGGCGACAGAGTGTTGGGCCTCTCCTTATGGTTTTGTGGGTCCAGTGTAGTAATTTGGGTTCCTTGGTACGCCAGTTAGACCTTTAAGTAATTGACATGATTTAGTCAGCTTGATCAAAATGCACTGAGTGATCGACTTGATAAAAGATCGTCTCACTTTAGCTTAAAGCGCCTGAGTATTGGCTCATAATAAGGCACCGAAATAATGGTTCAACAAATAAGGCACCGAAATAATGGTTCAAGGCACCGAAATATAGGTTCAATAAACGCACCAAAGTAATGGTTCACAAAGGCAAAAGCACCACAATACCGGCATAAACATAAAAAAAATGATAAATAATGATATTAAGGGTCAATAGGTAAAGTGATTCTTTGGCAATGTCTCAACATAAAGGGAAATTGTTTAGCGGCGAAGTACGGTCGTGACGAGGTAGTGTCACAAATGATGGAGATGGCGAAGCAAGGCCACCTTCGGCGGTCCCTCAAGGTAAAGAAGAGATTGTCTATAGCGGCGACATACTGCTGTGGCGACATATGGCCACACCCAGGAGATGACGACATACAGTTATTTTCGATGATGTTCCCGAAATACTGTGGAGGATTATCACCAAGAATACTGAAGGCGACGACATATGGTTATCTTCAACGATGGCGTTCACGAGGCACAGTGGAGGTTGTCATAAACAATATATGAAGCAACAATAAAACGGTTACCCCAGAGACGTGTGCTCGACGGTGCAAGATACGCATTTCTTAACTCTTTTATCTGTTTTAACTAATGATTAGTTTTGCAGGTATCGGCGTTATAAGAATGATTTGGAATTGCAGAACATTTTGAATCATTCTCCGTCCCTATCGATACTTTGACTCTCGTTTTTCGAAACATAAGTTTCTTCAAACTCAGTCAAAGTGGGGGCTTCTGTAGACCTCCATTTGTGTCTCCCCAAAACCAAACCCAGTGATGAATGCCTTGCGCGTTGTGTTATTATCGAATGAGGTGAAAGTGATTCGAAGGTCAAATGTTGTGGTTTAGTTTTAATTAATTTCTTTTCTCTCTGTTTTTGAAAATGACTTTATTTATTTGAAAATGCCCATTTAAGTTTATTTTGGTCCATGATAAGGGTCCAATAATGGTGTAGTGGGATGGGGCTCGAAGAGACCTTTCCAACAATATATTATAAGCCCAATTCCGATGAATATTGAGGAAGTTATGGCCAAAATACTAAACTGGGCCCGGTGTTTTATTTTAATACGGCCCAATGATCTAGAGGAGGGCCCAATATTAATTATTATTCCTAAAATTATTAGGATTAATTATAGTTTTCTAGAAGTTTCTAGAAAGTTCTTTTTAATTCTAATATTGATAGGTTTAATAATTAATTATCTTGTAAAGGTTTTTTTAGTTGGAATAAAATATTGTTTTGTTATCTTAAAAATATGTATTTTATCTTCTGTACGGATTCCGCAGATCAAGTTGATTAAAGATCGGATTCCGCGTGAAGAAAAACGCGCTAATACAGGCTGTCGCCAAACGACAAGTCTGTCGCCGCGCGACAGACCGTGTCGCCTCGCGACAGACATTGTCGCGTCGCGACAGAGTTAATTTCTGGCGACAGCGTGGAGTTTTATTCCTTATCAAATTCCGTGATTTTCCGGATTATTTTCATTATAAATAGCGTCCGAACTCCTGTTTTCAAAATCATCAATCACTATCAATTCTTATTCTTTTCTCTCTTGAGCAATATATGCTTTCTCTCTCTTTTTTCTAAGCTAGTTTTTACATACAACATTCCGCATACATTAGACTTAGAGTCATCCAGCCAAGTTCGAAGTTGCCTTCTCCCTAGACGTGCAAGGTTTGATAATTTCTGAGGGTTTGGTCCAAAACTAGTCTAAACTTTATTTAATTTGATTCCAATTTAATTATTTGATTATTCTTTATTGATTTTCATTGAAGTTTACTAACTTGTGTATTTTGTTATTAGAAAGAGGTACGAGGCTTCAAAGTATGTAATCTTATTACTCTCTTTCAATGTAGAAAGCACGTTTATTATTGTTTTATAATTCCTAGTATCATGTTAGGATGTTATTTTATGCTTTCTAGTATCATGTTTAGGGTGCCTTTATCCTTTCTAATATCATGTTAGTGCCATGTTAGGTTTAAAGCTTTGATCTTTATTGCTTAGTGACATGCTAGGATTTGTTATTAATATTGTTAGTATCATGCCTAGGGTCTCGCTATTATATTCAAGCTTTATTATGCCTTATCATGCTATTATCATCGTTATTATTTATTGTTTATTATTTATTATTACCCTTATGTTGCTTGATATATTCTATTGTTATTGCTTGATCACGCCTTTTATGCAGGTTTAAAGGGAATTTGTACTTGAAATCGCGCTTAATAAGATAATTAATAATTTGGTTTAGGCTAATGTGATTTTAATTCAAGTGATCGCCAATAATAGTATTATTTGTGCATTAATATTCAACCAACATAGATAAACAGGTTAGGTTCAATATAATGTTTGTATGTTATTCGAAAAGCGCACATGAATACGAGCAGAACAAAGTAGAGGCCTATTTTATAGGGCGGGTCCTTTCTTTTTTTGATTGGATTCGTACCCTCATCCCCGGACCCTGTTTGGTTCAAGACCTTATGTAGTAGTTGATGGTCCTTTTGGATTGTCTTTTGGGTACAAGTTCCTTAAAACTTGTTGGCGACTCTTTTTGCTCTTTGTCTTTCCCTTTGGAACGCCACCGTACTTTAGTGTATGATCACAGTGGGGTTCAAGTTTTGGGGTTATCATAATGCTTGAAATATTCCCTACAAGTAGGCAGGGATGCTAATGACCAAATGTACCCAGTGGCATGGGCTATAGTGGAAGGGGAGAACAACTTAAGCTGGGAGTGGTTTTTCAAACACATCCAAGCTTGTCTCCAGTTGGGTGAAGGTGAAGAGGTTGCTATTATTTCAGATGAGCATCAAGTAAGCTCTTTTGTTATGTTTTTATGCAGTTTCAATCTTGTTCTATTAAATCAAGTTGTCAAATTTGCTGAAAATCTGTTGTGTTTGGTTTTGCAAGGCCATATTGAATGCTGTCTCCACTGTGTTGCCCAAAGCTGAACATAGGCACTGTGCAAGACATGTTTTTGCACATTGGCATAAGACTTACAAAGGAGATGAACTCAAGTTGCAATTTTGGAGGATTGCAAAGAGTTACAGCATGGCTGATTTTGAAGAAAGATTGCAGGAGCTGGCTGTAATCAACAATGATGCAGCTGAAGCTTTCAAACGCTACAATCCTTCTCTGTTTTGCAAGGCTTACCTCAAAACTTCAATTAAAATAGATGCTATCACAAGCAACATAGCTGAGACCTTCAATGGGTATATAATTCAGGCTAGGACAAAGCATCTTCTGCATTGCTTGGAAGACATCAGAGCTATGCTTATGCAAAGGATAGTGAAGAAAAGAAGTGAAATGATGAAGTGCACAACTGCTCTTTGCCCAAGAGTTCAGTCTAAGCTCAACAAGGAGAAGAACAAGGTTGCCTATTGTGAAGTTTTCCCATCTTCAGAGACTTTGTTCAATGTCTCTCACAATATGGATCAGGTAGTTGTCAACTTGGAAACCAGGAGTTGTTCTTGTAGGAAATGGGATATGCTTGGCATTCCCTGCTGTCATGCATGTGCATGCATATTCTTCCTAATGAAAGAAGTAGAGCACTATGTGGATCCTTATTACACTAGGGAAATCTACTTGAAAGCTTATGCAGGTAAACTTCCCTTGTTACAGTGTTGTCTTTTTCACAAAAATAGCTGGATCTTCAATTCATCACTGAAATTACATGTATACTGGTTTGACTTGTCACAGGTTCTATTCCACCTCTAGAAGGTGAGAGATATTGGCCCAAAGTGTCTTGCCCCCTAGCTCCACCTCCAATTAAGATTGGACCAGGGAGACCTAGGAAGAATAGGATTAAGGACCCCTATGAGAATCCTAAAAAACCAGGAACTTTAACCAAAACAGGTATACAAATGTCTTGTTCTGTGTGTAAGTCCACAACCCACAACAAAAGAAAGTGTCCTCACAAGGATACTGCAGAGGCCCCACCTGAACCACCCACAAAGAAACCTAGGGGAAGACCTAAGAAAGATTCCCAGCCACCCCAACCTAGTGTTGCTGATGCACAGGTTGCCCCACCACATCATGACATAACTGCCCAACCCACTCAACTTGGGAGAGGGGGAAGGGCAATAAGAGGGGGAGTGGGTGCAAGAGGTGGTCAACAGCCTTAGACTGGGAGAGGTCAGTCACAGACTTCTGCAGCAGCTGCATCACAGTCTGCATCAGAGGGTAGGGGTGGCAGATCTGGTGGGAGGGGGCAGACAAGGGGTGGGAGAGGTGCTGGGAGAGGCAATACAAGGGGTGGCAGAGGAAGAGGAAGAGCTCCTATAGGGATTGGAGTCCTATTTGGTGCAGATGGGTCTGTACTACCGAATGTAAGTAACCTAAACTAACTTGAATCTCTGTCATTACTTATTTATCACTGTTATAATTCACTAACCACACTTGTGTATTTATCTTCTAGGTTAGAGGAAAATCTGCTAAGGAGCTATCTGGAATAACTGTCACCATGAAGACTAGAGCAGCATCAAGTCAGCAAGCCTATAATGTCATGACTGGAGATAGCTCAAGCCACAAAACAACCAAGCATCATCAAACTCAGTAGCATATGTAGGATGTGTCTGTATGAAACAATGTCCTTTTGTGTGTCCTTTTGTGTATGGAACAAGATATCTTTTGTACTTGTAGTAACCTGTGCATGTTGGCTAGTTATTTTGGACTTGTTTGACTTTAAATGAATCTACTACTTTACTCTAACATGAATCTATGTTTGTGTATGATAAGATATGAAGCATATATTGTGCAAATGTCAACTTTTATTTCATTGCATAAACACTAACAAAATACAAAATGAAAACCAAACCACAATGCTGATATATCAACACATCACACACTAAAGTACTATCAATTGACATGAGTACATAATGTTTCAACAAATACTAAGCTACTTAGTTCTATCCTAATCAAGAACCCATCTTCAAAATACAAACAACAATGCTAAAGAACACCCATGAAGAAAACAGAGCCAATGTCAAATTGGATTCAGTCCTAGAACAACGCATGAGTTCAATCCTCAGTTGGGTAATTTCAGCTTTCATTTCTTGCAGCTCGTCCTCGAAATTTCCCTTCTTTCCTTGCAATCTCTTGACTTTGTCTTCTAGCATATCCTTCTGCATCTCCAACTCAGCTATTGTTGTTTCCCTTTCAAAGATCTGAAACCTCAAGTCATCCCCATTGTTACAGTCCACCCGCTTCATGAAATTACAATCAGTGTCCTGTACATTTGCAACAAAACCCTAATTTCAGCATCCTTTCGAAATTAAAGAACAACAGCAATCTCAACATATGTTCATTATCCAAAAATGCAATCACAACATAAAAAACTTTCAACCAATTAACTTAGGAATTAACTTACTGGCCATTTCGGGCAGCCAAAGAATTTACAACCAACATTTGGTCCCTTCTTCACTGTACGAACAACAGCATCTAGCCCACAATTGCACTTCATTTTAGCATATAACCCTCCTCTAGAGCTTGAAGAAGAAGCAGGGGACCCACCAAGTGAAGTTCTTCCACCATCCATTGATTAATTGAAGGAATCGCAAAAAAAAAAAAAAAAAAAAAAAAAAAAAGGAAAATAGCAGAAACAAGGGAGAAGAAGAGAGGAGAGAAGGGAAAATAACGGGAAAAATTTGCCAGCTAAGGGAGGAAGTCAAAATTTGAATAAAAAAAAAGGGAAAATAAATGCCACGTGTGCTTTTTACCTGCTAATGTAGGTTGATGACCTGCTGGGACTGCTCTAGGCAAACTGGGTCAATACTTAGGATTGTTAAAAAATAAACAGTAGTTGGGATTGTTGTAGGTAAATGGGCAATAGTTGGGATTTATAAAATGTATTTTTCCTAATGTTTTATCTCTAGTATTAGTTTGTTTAGACCTTTAGTTTACCTTCCTTTATCCCGGACTAGCTTAGTTGTTAATAGCATTTGGTAATGTTTAATCGTTCCTTGTGGTTCGATCCCTCTTCTTGCCGTATACTTGTATTAGGTTAAGTCGAGTTTTATAAATTCATTTGATTTAGGTGTAGTCGTCTAACGACGCGATTATTACCTTGTCACTCCCCCACCGCATACAGCCCATAATCACCCTCCCCTACCTTCCCTAGGGTTCCAAAGGTAGGGGAGGGGCAATTGGGGGTTTATGCGGTGGCGAGGGAGGATTTTTTAGTGATATATTTTTTTGTAGGGGGTTGGTTTCAAGGTGAGGGTATTGTGATTTTTTTATTTATTTTTTATTTTTTTTTTTGTCTCGGACTAATAAGATAATGTCAAATTCCAATTTCCATGATTATAAAGCATATTCAAAACATGCTTACGTAGGCACGCTTCATTTGACGCTTAATATTCTATTAGTAAATTAGGATTACATACAAAGTAATAGAATATGTGAATGACCAACATGTTAAATCGTTATACGAATCTAAGAAATAATCTATTTATCTATGTAGTATATTATAAAATAGGTAGATCAGGGTGAGGCTGACAAATGCTGTTTTATGATTCGTCATATATTATGTATTTTTGGAATAATTAGCCACACTAACATACCTATTGATTGATGAGGTGTATAGAATAACACAACTTAAGTGTTAAGTACTCTATAACACCACCTTTGGCCTTACACACTACAAACTATTACAACATTTCATTCAGGAATAAATAGATGAAGTGATCAAAATTTGTCCATAAAGATGATATATGTAAAAATTCCTATATTCTAAGTATAAGTTTACCATTAATCATACCAAACAAATACTTATAATTTTGTGCTATCAAATCAAAATTATCACTGCACTGTGTCTAATGAATAGGTTCATAATTGTTGCCTTGTTGGTCATTGAAAATAGGGTGAAATAACCTCTACTTATAAAAGGAAAAAAGAAAGTCAAAGGATTAGAAAAGACCTAGAATTTGAATTGGAATAAAACAGGACTCATCGCGGCCGCGGTGCGACAGCTTTATTGCGGCGCAACATGTCCATTGCGGCATGATGGTTCTATCGTTTGGCGATGACTTTGGAAATATAAGAATCCGTACGGAGTTTTTTTCCAAATCAGATTGGGTTAACCAAATATCCGTACATATTCTATTTTGACCGGGATTAGGATCATAAAATAAAAAGATGTTTTCTTCAAAGTCAAATTCTTTAAGTGGAAAATATAAATTGGAATCACTAGAGGATTCAAGAAGCTTCTAATGAATCTTAATTGAAAACAACTTTCTAGATGATTAAAAAGCTCATAATAAATCCTAACTGGTTTAGGAATGGGATTAAGGTAATCAGACCCTCTACGTGATCATTAGGCTGTAGGTAAGACTCTGTTCGGGCTCGGTTTAGTATTATAATTTGGCCATAACTCACCCATTATAAGTCGGATTCGGGCTTATAATATATCGTTGGAAATCTGTTTTCAAGCCTCATCCAACTAAATTGTAATTGGGCCAAGATCATGGACCAAAATAAACTAGTTTCGTTGTTTTTCATAAGTTGGACATGAAATGAATTATTTTAAAGACATGAAATGAATAATTTTGGCTTAAAATATTTAAGGAAAGATTAGAAATGGTCAAGGCTTAAGGGGAAGTCACGAAAATTTTCAACTCTTCACCTAACTCAATAATCAAAGACATGAAAAGTAATCATAATCGAGTTTGGTTTTCTTGGAGACATAATCAAGTGTCTACACATATATAAGCCTTGCTTATTAAACTCATGTTTCCTTCATACTTGAAATCAAAACATACATCCATGATTCATACATATTCAAGTTGTATCATGCCTCAATGACCATGTGCACATGCTTGCATAATAATTCATGTTCAAACAACATCTAATCGAAGCATTTAATCAACCAAACATGCTACTAACTCATCACTTAAAACATACGCTACATTCCTAGCATGATACTACGCATACACAAATATTCTTATGCGCATACACAAATATTTTTATGCGCATACGTACCTTGAATAGTGCCTTAACCTAGCCACACTCGCTAGAAATCACCTAGCTCGAAACTTCTTACAAATAAAAATTTATACCCATAATTAATCCACTATATATTCTTCTAAATTTCTAGCAACTATACTTTAAACCTTACTAATTACCCCAGTTTTTATTAGTCTTAACCTTATCTTTAAGTGGGCACTTAAAACTCTTTCAAAAAGACTTAATTTTCATAACTTAAATAAAATTCCAGCATACTTATTTAATATGAAACATCACTAATAAACTAGGAAATCATGTTCAAATCATCAAGAACCTTTTTACTTTTATGGGTAATCAAACCCTTATATAATAATTAAAAAGTAGTGTGCATAACTAAATTTCAACATTTAATGAGGGCTTAAAACTCATTCAGAACACATTGTAGTGATTAATTTAACAACCATATCAACTTAGGATCAAACCCTAATCATAAACATTAGATTCCCAAAATCTAGGGTTTATAAATTGGGGTTTAAATCTGAAAATTACAATAATAAATTAACAACATCAACTATCAAAAACAACATCAAAATATAATTAAAATCATGCTTTGAATTAATTAAAACAATCTTAGAAATTAACTTAGGAAAAAAAATGGTATTTTTAATACCTAATCAAAAAAGAAGAGAAGAGAGAGAGGAAGGACGGCAGCTGGTGGTTGCCGATGCTGCTGCTGGCTGTCGGTGGTCGCTGGTGGTGCCTGTAGTCGCTGGTGGTTCATGGAGAGAAGGAGAGAGTGGCGTGGGGAAGGAGGAGAAAAAGAGGAAAAAGGAGAGAGAGAAAAATAAGAGGAAAAGTTTGGGGTTTTGTAAATTTTGACAATTTTATTTTTGAGTGTGAAATTCTTCAGTTATTGGGGAACTTACATTCTCTTTAAAAAAAAAAAAACAAAATCATTGTACCTCCTTGAATTATCTTTCAAGGACAACTTGTTGGGCCTTTAAATCTATTTTATTCCCAACAAGTTAGTCCACTTCTTTGAGTGACATTGACCCAATTTAAAATACTTTATTTCCCTAATTAGTTAATTTATTTAAAGTGAAATGAATCATTTTAATTTATAAGTAGAATTAATAATACTACGTAATAATAATAATAATAATAATAATAATAATAATAATATATATATATATATATATGTGTGTGTGTGTGTGTATATATATGTATATGTATGTGTATATGTATATATATGTATATATGTATGTATATGTATATGTATATATATATGTATGTGTATATGTATATATATGTATATATGTATGTATATGTATATGTATATATATATGTGTATGTATATATATATATATGTATATATGACACAAACACACACACACACACACACACACACACACACACACACACACACACACACACATATATTATAATATTACAAAAATACGGAGTATTACACATAGGAAGTGGAAATTGACATTATATGTTTAGGGAAAAGGAAAGAAAAATGGAGCCGCAACCATGTTTTAAGGAACTTGTAAACCATGACGGATCATTTACGGCAACCACGATAAGGGAAAGGCAACAACGATTGACTCGTGAAAGTTACACTACTTTCATAATCCATCAAATTACTAACTCCATAGGGTTCGGAACCAAAAAAGGAGGATTAGGGATGATGGTACGAAGTGAGTCATAGAGTCTCATTCGGCCGTATTGGCCTCTACTCAATTCTTGTGGTGAAAAGAATTTCCTGCAATCTCATAGGCATGCAAACAAAGAATCAATTTGCTCTAAACTAAATTAATGAAGCTAAATTGGTTGAATTTTAATGCACACATAATTGTAAATATTATTAGTGGCCACTTGATAAAACAACAAGATTAAAAAGGAACCTAAACTGGTTGTCCAAATAACCTTATTAGTCGTGATTTTCAATTACATATTTCATTTAAACATGCAACACGGTGATCAATAATATATAAAAAATAATTAATATTAGAAGCAATTTAACCATAATATCCTTAGTCAAATCATCAAAAGCATAATAATAAACCCTAACATGATACTAGCAATAATAATAATAATAATAATAATAATAATAATAATAATAATAATAATAATAATAATAATAATAATAATAATAATAATAATAATAATAATAATAATAATAAGTAATTAAAAAAAATTAGTCACGTTCCATGCTTCTTTAAATTGCTACATCATGAATAAATAGTTAGTAACTTCATAGAATAATAATTAATCAAATTGAAATTAAATTAAATAAAAGTAGAGTTTAATTAATCCAAAACCCACATTCGGTTCTACCTTTCACGCATTGATTTAACTATAGAACTTCGAGTATTGTATGGACTCCTTGGAGTACTTAGGGGATGTATGATTAAAAAATAATAATTATAAGTATGAGAGAAGGAAGAGAGAATTGATGTTGTAGCCCGAACACTTGTAAATAAGCCTCACATTTATAGAGGAAATGTGAGGGATGCAGTCTAGAACCATAGAAACGAGCACTGTTGGAGAAAAAGGTACCGTGACTCGGCAATGGGTGTCTTGTCACTGCATAGTACTAGGAGTTGTGTCACATTACTGCTACCATGAGACGATAACAAATTCTATCATTTCGGGAAAAGAAAGCACGTTAAGAAAATAATCTACAAAATCTTAGGGCCGCAGCACGACACTAGTATCTAGGCACGAGATTTAGTACCGTGGCGTGGTACTTTGTATTGTGCAATGGTACTTGGTATTGTGGAACAGTACTTTCCATATTTTACAAGTTTTTAAAACTTCCATAACTTTTGATTAGTAATTTGGAATGAAGCATATAATATTTAGTTGGAAAGATCGTCAAGTCTACTTTCCAACCCAACTATAATATGGTCAAAATGTTTTTTAGATTTTAAGATAAATCTGTTTTAGTGCAAGAGTGTTAATTGTGGGCCGTAGTTTAGTGTTTTGCTCATATCTTTTTCATTTTAAATTGGAATTGGGTTTATGATATATCATTGAGAATCTTATTTGATTTCATGGATTATCTAGACAAATAAAATTTGGATCAAAGTTATGGGGCCAAAAAATCAATTTTTCTCATTTTTTGGGTTGTGGTCGTGAAATGAGAAAACTGGTTCATGATTTGGGGAAATTGGCTAGGAATTGGGTAGTGGATATGGTTTAGGTGTAATAAATGAAATATGGGTTAAGGATATTATTTTAAGCACTCCAAAGATTAAATATTCAACTCGAATAATAATGACGGTAAAAGGTTGTTTATCATCGGGTTGGTTTTAGGGAAACACTAGTATAGTACCCGTGCAATTGCACGATTTAAAAAGTTCAAATCTCAAATATCACAAAATCAACTAAAATTAGGCATAATAGTTAAATACTTATTCATCATAAAAAAGTGTACTATCATAATACCCAATGTTATAAATATAATTCAATTTTAAATAAAAAAAGTTTAGTTGATTTTGTGATCATCGTACTCGTACTGGACATGCAATACAAAAACACGTATCCCCTGGGATACTGAGTACGTACTTTGATAGTTTGATACATAGTTTTTTAAAGCAAGTTTTATTCAATTTGATAAATTTTTCATCTTCATAAAGTATGCAAAGTAAAATTATCAAATACTCCCTCAGCTCTATCCTTATTTTTTTGCCACTTTTGACTGTACACAATTTGTCTATATCTTTATTTTCATGCACATAAAAATTATAAAAATTTATTATTACTAAAATATACAATGAGACGAATCTAACAAGACCACTCACGACAATATTATATTTTATAAATTAATGGTAATTTATGGTCAAACTTTTCAAAGTTTGACCCCAAAAAATAGCAATGGAGCAAATAAAGGGACAATGGAGTACTATTGAAAATTTTATTTAATTTTTTTTACAAGAATATATTATACCATACTTAATTAGCCATAGTGTATCCTCTATTTACTAAATATCTGTATTGCGTACCCGTTTAGTGTCCGTACTCGATTTATCCCGTACCTGGTGCAACATAGTATTAAAGGAGTACTATTGAAAATTTTATAAAATATTTTTTAAAAGAATATATTATACCATACTTAATTAGCCATACCGTATCCTCTGTTTTCTAAATATCTGTATTGTGTACCTATTTTGTTTTTGTACTCGATTTATCCTGTACCTAGTGCAACATAGTATTTCATTTCACATTTACATGCGTAATGGAAATCCTGATCTAGTTCTAGGTAAGGTAAGTCTTTACTCTTTGAAATTTCTTAGTATTGAATTGAGATTATTTTAAAATGAAATATGTTATTGAATGTTTTTATCTTTTTTTTTTCTTCTTAATTTGACTGTTATATTAGATTAATTATAACAACTTCTATTATTTTTCTTAGAGTCATTATATCTGAAAATCAAAACAAAAAGGCCAGAGAATGATTTTTTTCAAAGGTGGGATTTTTGTATTTATTTAAACTTATTAATTTTATAAATTAATTGTATATTTTAGTTGACTAATTAATTTTTAGGTAAAAAGTTTTGTAACTTGATGGTATTTGTATTAAGTATAGTTCTTCGAAACTTATGATCAATTTCAACTCTTTTGAACCAAGTTGAATTAAAAAAAAAAGAGGCTTTTAATATGATGACTGATTTCACTTACTATGACTCGCATCGAAGTAATTCAACATACCTCATATCATCCTTAGTAGTAAATTATAAAAGGGAAATTTCATCAAATGCCCCTAAATTATTTCTTTATTCACCATATACCCATGCAAATTTTCAAATTCACCATATACCCTTCAATTAAACAAAAATGTCACCATATGCCAAATGAAAAACGGACGTTAATTCTGTTAGTCAGTGAAGTCTAAAATTTGCCACGTGACAACTTATTATTTGTTGTTTTTAAAATTATTTTAATTTAATATAAATATCAAAAAATAAAAATTAAAATAAATAAAAACCCTACCCACAACAAAACGGATTTTTCCAATGTATAAAAATAAAAGTTCCAGTGGCTTTTGCCACTATAACCTTCCCAACCTGAAGGTTGAATTGCGGAAGGCTACCTTTTAGAGGAGACCATTAGGTTTTGTTCAAGATATCTTGAAGGTGTTAAGACTGTCTTTAACAAACCTAAACGAACTGATGATGATAGTCCCAATTTTGGAATGTAGAGAGGAAATTGTCTATAGTGGCGAAATACTGGTGTGGCAAGGTGATTTCACAACTCTGAAGATGGAGAAGTATGGTCACCTTCGAAGATATCCCGAGTTATGGAGGAAATTGTCTATAGCGGCGAAGTATTGCCGTGGCAAAGTATTGTCACAACGTTGAAGATGACGAGGTATGGTCATTTTCGATAATGCTCCCGAGCAACTATGGAGGATTGTCACTAAGAATATTGAAGATGGCGAAATAATGTTGCCTTCAACGATGGCGTTCACGAGGTATTGTGGAGGTTGTCACGAACAACAACAAAATACAGCAACAAAAACGGTTACTTTCAGAGACGTGTGCTCGACGATGCAAGATACGCGTTTCTTAACTCTCCTATCTGTTTAACTAACGCTAGTTTGCAGGTATCGGCGTTATAAGAATGATTTAGGATCGCTGAACGTTCTGAATCATTCTCCGTCCCTATCGCTACTTTGACTTTTGTTTTTGAAACCTAAGTTTCTCCAAACTCAGTCAAAGTGTGGGCTTCTGTAGACACCCATTTGTGTCTCCCCAAAACCAAACCTAGTAATGAATAATCTTTCACGTCGAACCATAATCAAATAAGGTGAAAGTGTGAAAACTTAAGTGTCGCGGTTTAGTTTTATAAATTCTCTTCTCTCTGTTTTTGAAAACAACCATATTTTATTAAAAATATTCAATCCAGTTTAGTTGGGTCCGTAATAAGGGTCCAATAATAGTGTAGTTGGATGGGGCTCGCAAAGACCTTTCCAACGATATATTATAAGCCCAATTCCGATGAATATTGAGGAAGTTATGGCCAAAATACTAAACTGGGCCCGGTTTGTTATTTACATACGGCCCAATGATCTAGAGGAGGGCCCAATGTTGATTATTATTCCTAAAATTATTAGGATTAATTATAATTTTCTAGAAGTTTCTAGAATGTTCTTTTAAATTCTAATAGAGTTAGGATTAATAATTAATTTAAGATGGATTTTTATTTGGAATAAAATATCATTATTTTATTATAATATTTTTATTTTAATTATACGTTTTTAGCTTCCGTACGGATTCCGTAGATCAAATTTGGTTAAAGATCGGATTCCGTGTGGAAAGTGCGTGAAAGCCCGGCTGTCGCCAAACGACAAGTCTGTCGCCTGGCGACAGACCCTGTCGCCTCGCGATAGAGTGTATTTTTGGCGACAACGTGTAGTTTTATTCCTTATCAAATTCTGTAATTTTCGGACTATTTTTCTTATAAATAGGTTCCTGAACCTCCGTTTTTAATCATCAAATCTCATTAAGGCTTACTTGATATTTCTCTCTCTCTTTCTAAACGTACCCTTTTGCAAACACAATACCGCATACACAAGACTTAGACACATCTAGCCAAGTTCGAAGTTGCCTTCTCCCTAGACGTGCAAGGTTTATAATTTTCTGTGGGTTTGGTCCCAAATCTAGTTTAAACTTTATTTTAATTCTTTAATTATTTAATTCTTTGATTTAATATTTTCATTGAAGTTTACTAACGCGTGCATTTTGTTATTAGAAAGAGCTACGAGGCATCAAAGTATGTAATCTTATTGCTCTATTATTTATTAACTCCTAGTATCATGTTAGGATGTTGTTTATTGCTTTCTAGAATCATGTTTAGGATGTCTTTTATTATTTCTAATATCATGTTAGCATATTAGTACCATGTTAGGATTAACTCTTTGATCTTTAATGTTTAGTGACATGCTAGGATTTGTTATTAATCTTGTTAGTATCATGCCTAGGATCTTGCTATTATTATTAAAGCTTTGTTATGCCTTATCATGATTATGCTATTATGATTATGCTTTATTATTTCTATGTTGCTTGATTTATTTTATTATTATTGCTTAATCACGCCTTTTATGCTTGTTTAAAGGGAATTTGTACTTGAAATCACGTCTAATACGATAATTAATAACCTGGTTCAGGCTAATATGATTTTAATTCAAGTGATCGCTAATAATAGTTTTATTTGAGCATTAATATTCAACCAACATAGATTAAAAAGGTTTAGGGTTAACCTAATGTTTGCATGTTAGTCAAAAAGCGCACATGAATACGAGTAGAATAATTTAGAGGCCTATTTTATAGGGCGGGTCCTTTCTTTTGTAGATTGGATTCGTACATTCATCCCCGAACCCTATTTGGTTCAAGATCTTATGGAGTTGGCGATCTCCTGGATCGTTAAGGGGTGTAACCTTCACCTCGTGATTGGTTTACAAGTTCCTAAAACTTATTGATGACTCTTTTGCTCTCTTTTCTTTCCCTTTGGACGCCACCATACTTAAATGTATGATCATAGTGGGGATCAAGCTTGGGGTTATAGTGCTTGAAATATTCTCTACAGGGGGTTTTTATTCTTTTTATTTTTCTTTTTATTTTTAGTTTTGTTATTTTTATTTATTTTATTTAGTTTTATTTTCTTTGTATTTTAGCTTGTATATAAATACCCCTTTTTGGGTTATTTTCTCTAAACTAACAATTATAAATTATTCTACTCTCTAATTAGTTTTTAGGAGAGCTTCTCTCTCTAGGTTTAGCTTAGGATTAGCGTAGTTTAGAGAGAGAAAGTGAGGGTTTCACCATTGTTTAGTTTGGAATTTGAAGAAGAAATTGATCATCTTTTTTATAGACTTTCATCTTCAATCAATGAGAATCTCTATCTCTCTCTCCTCTATTTTTATTGCTTTCTTTTGATTATTGTTTTAGTTGTTGGTTTTGCTTGTTAATCATGTTGGTTCTTGGTTATTTGTTAATTAATCTTGTTATTATCATGATTAGTGAGTAATTCCCTCATTAAGGGGATGGTTGTGGTGTAGTTGGATCTTGAGCATGTTCTAGGGTTTAGAATTGATTTATTTGTGATTAAAGTCTTTATATGCTTGATATTCTTTAATCTTCTTGCAAGTGCACATTGTTGGTTGATTAAAGGTGAATCTTTGCTAACAAGGAACGGAAGTTGACTTAGCTAAAGTTCATTATTATCGATTATTTTTTAATAGTACCTCCTAGTATATGGTTCTAATATGGAAACATAGAGGCTATGTTAGGATAAGCCGATTAACCCCGGAAGGCGGTTAAATTGGACCTTACTTCGATATTCGAGCATGTTTAGTTCATAATTAATTCAAATTCTATGCATTTGCTATGCTTGAGTGATTGCTACTCCTAGACCATTTCCCTTAATGTTTTATCTCTAGTTTTAGTTTGTTTAGACCTTTAGTTTACCTTCTCTTATTCCGGACTAGCTTAGTTGTTGATAGCATTAGGTAGTGTTTATATGTTCCCTGTGGTTCGACCCCTCTTTTTGCCATGTACTCGTATTAGGTTAGTTGAGTGTTATAAATTGTATTTGATTTTGGTGTAGTCATCCAACGACGGGATTATCTACCTTCATCAACATTGGAGTCTGGAAGGTAGAAGCAGATGGATCCTCAGCCCAGATAGTGGAAGTGTGCGCAGGGCGCTCACCTGAAAGAGAGGATTGGGAAGGAGAATCTGATCCAGTGGCTTCTTGAGGCTCACTCATTTCTGACTATTAGAAGCGTCAGACATTATGAAATCTACAAAGAAATACAAGCCAACAAAGAGAAGGAAAATCAATGGGGCACCGAAAACCAAAGATCAGTTTAGGAGACAAGAATAATGAGGGAATAAGGGGAAAGAATCAAGAATGCAATTACAACAACAACAAAGAGAAGAAATTGGATAGCGACAATTGGGAAGAATCAAAAGACACAATCTTGTGAAGAAAAAGCAAAAAGAAGCGAAATTGGGTAAATACAAACAACAAAAGGTACAAAGTAAGTACCTTTAAGTAAAAAAGTTGCAGAAGCAACAGAGTACAACAACAATGGCGAACAAAAAAGCCCGAGCAAGACGAAAGTTCAAAACTGCAATCAAGAAGAACAAAGGAGAAACAAGTCAGTAAAAAAAAAACAAGAATTAAGTCGGGAAAAACAAATAAAGTGGAAACTAAGGCAAAAACAAAGACGAAGAAGCAAGAACTTACCGCAACAATGGAGGAACACGAGCGTTTAAAGAGGAAGAACAAAGAGTGAAAATTTTGAAATGCCAAAGTAATGAAGAAGGGAAGATGAAAAAGTAAGAGGAGTGTAATAAATAAGTGAAAAGGGGGGACAGTGAAATTAATATGGAGTAAATGGGCGGTTAGACACAAGGCAAAGCCAAACCGCCATGTCACTTTAGTAAAATCAAACTGACAGCCCAGATCATCAACACATGTCCCACTTATGAAAACACTGTTCCCGCTAAAAAAAAACAAAAAAAAAAGCACTTTAGCGGGAGTGATCGAAAATTCTCTCTTCAAGCTCGTCATTTCTCAGACGTCAACGGGAGTGATCGAAAATCCTCTCTACAAGCTCGTCATTTCTCAGACTTCAGCGGGAGTGATCGAAATTCCTCTCCGTGAGCTCGTCATTTCTTAAAAACAGAGTCATCTTTAACATACAAATAGTGCGATAACACAGCCACCAAGATTAGAACCTGACCTCCCAAGTCTCCAAGCCGCATCAACACCCTAGAGACTTGAGGGGCTAGGAGTGTATAGGTTAATTCGGCCGGACGACCCGTTGAGCCATGACCAGTAAGGCCACTCGCTCAGAACATCAAGCATGAATAAATCTCACGTCATCTCTTGAGGGGCTAGTTGTAGGGGATAGCTCCTACTGAGCTATTCCTTCCAGCTGGGCTCAGTTAAGAAGACTGTACCAGCAAATAAAGAGTCGGCATGAGTGACCTCATACGATCTCTTGCGGGGCTAGTTGTATAGGATAGCTCCTGCTGAACTATCGCCAGCCCTCATGGTGCGCACTCACTGCCGAGAAGATAATTAAGGAGGGCTCAGCAGCCCGGTGGAGTCAACCCGCAGGGCTGACTAGGCTGAACTTTCCATGAAGGAGATAGTACGCCTATAAATAGAGGGTAAAGTACAACGGAAAAAGGGCTAGACACTCTAGTTATTATACTTTCTATATCTCTCTAAGTACACTTTCTCTCTCTAAACACTCTCTAACTTAAGCTTCAGAAGGGGGTTCCTCGAGCCACCCCCGAGGGCAGTTTACGTGTGTTGCCGTGTGTAGGTTATTGACGAGACCCAGCTCACCCAGCAGAACCCTTGGATCCATACCTAGAACAATATTATTTCGTTGCATATGAGTTAGTTGACATATTTAGGGGTGGAAAATTAAGCGGGAAATTTTTTATTAACGGAGTGACACGTGTTAAGGTGTAACTTGAGCGCCCTATGTTTTAGTATAATTATAGAGTTTTTGCTGTCTACAGTATATGACCGACACATTCATTGAAAAAATGTTGGTCAACACCAGAAAAGAGGCTAAGGTTTCATCTTATAGCTAAAAAATTGTTTAAAGTTTTAAGCTTCTAGAAACACAAGGATGATTTAAATCTAGAGAAATTATTTAATTAATATTACAGCTTTAAAAACATGTTATGTAATCCCACTATGCGGATTTTGGTGATAAGACTATGAACTTTGTATTATCTAGTCTTTCCTCAACGATAACCTTTCTAGATAAAAATAAATAAAGAATTAAAATTTTTTAACAAAATAACTTGAGGGGAGTGCACACTTTGGAGAGGAAATTGAAATGAATAAGGGAATTGATTAATGCTTTGAAATCTATATTGATATTTATGAATTAGAATATTTAATATAAGATAAATTGAAATTATTGAATTAAAAAAAAAAGTTTTTTAAAAGGTTATTTGAAATAACTAATGATGTCATGAATTTATGACTTAAATCTTTGAAAGCATGTTAAATAAATAAATAAATAAGTGAATTTACTTATCTTGTACTTATATGTACTTAGTATTTTTTGCCAACCTGTATTTTCTATTTTTTTCGGTTTGCACAGTTTGCTATATTTGGTAAGTAGTCGTGATTTTCAAATGGAGTCTATATGCGCATTGAGGATCACAAGATTGATCCACCTAGTTTAGGGTTCTTTTGATGTTTTTATTGTTATGTTTTAAATCAACAATTATCTCCTAACTTTAATCACACTTACGGACTTAGGGATCGAAGGGGATTTCTCATACGCACCCCAGAGTTTAGTTCACGTGCTCTTCTATGTAGGTGATCTCCACCCATATCCTTCTTGGTCCAAGCCAGTTTTAGGGTCATAGATAAAAGGACAAAGTATTGACCACAATATTTTGCACAAGACGGATCCGATTCGAATTAATAATTTTGTTTGAATTTTAGTTATAATTCGAACAACAAACAACTTAATTAGCGATACACTATTAACACCACTATATTTTCTTATATTTTTTAACTACTCAAACCCTTAATTATTTCACTTACACCTCATCATTGCTCTTATTAACTTCAACTAAATTACCTAAAACATTGACAATGTAACATTATAAATTAATAAGAAAAAACTGTCAAGAATAAAACAAGCTTTTATTCTCTCTTCCAAAATAAAACAACCTTTATAGGGTAGTAAAATAAAAATAAGTTAAACCAAACACGCGTCGTTCATGATTAGTTAGGATTTTTTTTTTAAGTTTTACATTTACTTTTTACAAAATTTGATTTTTTTTTATTTAAAAAACTATTAAATAAATACCCTCCACTCTTCCGATAAGCCATTATCTATTCCCATTCGGACACCATGGCAACCCCTCCCCCCTTCTCATTCAGCCACCGTGGCAGCCCCCTCTCCCTTCTCATTCAACCATCATGGCAACCCTCTTCACCTTCCAAACCCTGAACAAATTGGTAATAGAGATGACCTACTAATTTAATATTAATCATAAAACTATGCTCTCCAAAATAGTTCAAAACCCCATTTGGAACTTTCCCAAACTTTTCATTATTCGATAAATTAAGCTCCTGAAGCTTAGTTAGGGTTTCCAAGGATAATCAAAGAAATTGTGTTGTTTTGAACCCAAATAGTGAGCGTGAGATTAACCGTATAAGATTATGTAAACCACCTAATTTCGGAGGAATTCCGCCGAAAAAAGTGTCATGAGAGAGATAAACAAGCTTCAAATTGGAGGAAGAGCAAAAGGAATTAGAAGGGGAAGGGGTCGGGATGGTTCGACCGACAAGGAAGAGGGGGGTTTTCATGGGGGAGCAAGGGGGTGTAGGAGGTGGTTAGGCAGCGTGACCGGAGACGAAGAGGCGGACTGGCTTAAGGGTGTTTGTGTTTTTTTTAAAAAAAAATTATAATAATTTTTTTTAAAAAAAAATAAAAAGTGAAATAATAATTTTTTAATAAAAATTTACCAATCACAATGCGACATGTGTCATAAATAACTTGTCAAAGCGGTTACCAATAGGTTACGTATTATTTTGAGCGGATACCTCTCATAGGTATTATTTTTGGATAATAAAAAATCGTTATATATTTTCAAAACAAACAAGTCAAATATTGTGTTATTTTTGACAATGTTTCCATATAGTAAAAAAAAGGAAAAATACACTTTAATAATTCCAACTATGATCGATTACTTCTAATAATCCCAACTATGGGTTTAATTTGCCTCTAATAGTCCTAATAACCGGTAAAATTATTTTTTTTTTAAAAACAAATTAAAAAAATAGCCACGTGACAATATGTGAATGGTCCAAAACTAAAATTAACAAAAAACACATAACTAAAAAATAAAAACTTTAAAATAAAGTGGAATTTTTTTTTTATCCACCCCTAACCTCCCTGGAACCCTAACCCAAATTCGTTAGAAACCGTCCGGTCATCCCCCTTAGCCACCGATACCGGTCGGGCGGCCTCTAAAACCTACCTTAACCCCCAATCACTGCTGACGTATAACGGTAGCAATTTAAGGCGATCTTCGGTGCCGACAATTTTAACAACAATGTTAACCTACTTTCTAAGATAGACCCCTCAATCTTCCTTCTCAATGCCACCCTCTTTGTCCTAGAAAACGACGGAAACTCATCGTTGTGGTTGGTGGTTTTTGGGGTCGGGGTGGCTGGGTCGATGATTTTGGGGGTCGGTGTAGATAAGATGAGGTGGTAGAGGGTCAGTCGGCCGGCTAATTTTGGTGGTTAAGGATGGCCGACTGGTTTATGTCGTGTTTATAGGTGGGGTTGTGGCTGAGGTAGCTTGGAATTTAGGTTTTTTATGTTTTTTTATTATTATTTCAAACTATTTTTTTCTTTATTATTTTTTATTTTTTTGTTTTAATTTGTTTCATGGATCGATACCGTGTTGAAAGGTGTCATGACAACCTGATATAATAGGTCGTTGACTTGGTGTTGACCTGTTAGGACCATTGGAGACAAACTGACCCCATAATAAGGATTATCACATAGTAAATTTTAATTGAGATTATTAGAAGTAAATCGTCCATATCATATCATATGACTAATATATAAAACTAAACTTTTAGCTAGGCCACAAGACATCGACACTTGACATTCTAACTATTCGCCAAGTGTTGCACCACGTAAACGACAATTAACTATTAGTATAACACGTATGATTTATTTGAATATATTTAACCAATACAAAGTTGGATAGATTTTGTAGGATAAATTTTTGAAAAAATTGATTCTAATAATCCCACCTTTGACTAGTTCGCTGTTAATAATCCCACGACCTTAGGATTATTATCTAATAATCCCACCTTCATAAGACATCTTCTTTTATTGGTCCTTAACCTGTTAGTAACCTATTTTGATAGGTTAAGATGCTACGTGTCACTTTGTAATTGGTTGAATTTTTTTTTTTTATAAAAAAAAACAAAAACTAAAAAAACTAATAAAAAAGTAAAAGAGAAAAAACCAGTCCACACCAACTAACCAACCCCACGCCAACCACCATCCCCAATCCTCCGGCAGCCCCTCATCCCCACCTACACCGCTGGAACCCATCACCACCCAGCGAAAGTCGGCTCCCCTTTCCCAAAAAAAAAATTCGATTCATACTAAAATTTTGAATCGGAAAAATGAAAATCATTAAGTAGTGACTCAATATGTAAACTCTTCCATCTAGTTTATGGAATATCTAACTCCTTCAAATTTGATTGCTGAATGAGAATGAGAAGTATGTCATCATTAGTTGTTACAATTTGATTTTGTTTTTTTTTTTTTTTTTTTATTGTTCTTATATCCACCTAATTTTAATCATATATTTCATTGCATTAATATTTGATATAGCCCAAAATCTGAAAACTAGTGTAAGAATCTTTGAATTTCGATTTCAATTGAGTTTATTTAGCTCCATTAATGCGGTTTAAATGATTGTCCTAACCAAATCCCTGTTCAATCTATTCTCATTCATCTGGAGTTGTTCGACATCAGGGAAGGGAAGAAGGATGGTTTTGTGGCTAGAGGTGGAAATCGGGGTGGTTTTAAGGAAGGGGGGCGGTTTTCGTTGCGTGAGGGTTTGAGTTCAGGCAGTGAAGGTGGGGTGGAGGGGCTGCCGGAGGAGTGGGTGATCGGGGTGGTCGTGGGGGTGGGGGCTGTTGGGATAGGCTGGATTATATTTTTTTTTAATTTTTTTAAGGTTTTCTTCTTCTTTTTTTTTTTAGTAATTTTTTTTGGAAATTAAAGAGAAATTTATTAATTACCGAAGAGAACAGTTAAAGATACACCAAAACACCAAAAACTGACTCAAAGGTCAGAACAACCAAAAAGGCTAAGAAACAACAAAAAACATCACAAAGAAATGAACAAAATTTCCACATTTCTTCTCTACATCTGCAAGCAACCTTGAATCTGATATCTCTTAACAACTGAGCAGCAGAGACATTTTTAAAGCCTTGATTGAAGATCTGATCATTTCTATGAAGCCAGATAGCATAAACACACTCAGCAAAGAACATCAGTACAACCTGATGCTTAGCAGCCTTCCTTTTAGCACTATTCATAATCCAAGCAAGCTCATTAGTAAAGTTCCCAGGACCACATTAGTAAAGTTCCCAGGACCACTCCCAGGACCACTGTGAAAAATGCAAATGAGCAAGAACCATAGTCCAGATCTGAGATGATCAAGCACACTCAAAAAATAAGTGTTCAACAATTTCAGGAGCAGTATTACATAAGAAGCAGGAACTATTATCCACCACACCCCACGTAGCTAATCTGGCTCTAGTAGGAAGCCTGTTATGCATAGCAAGCCACAAGATAAATAGACTTCTAAGAGAAGCCAGGTTTTGACATAACACCCTATTCCAAGAGACTTTTACCAAATCTCCATGCAAGTGCTTATACATTTCCTTGATAGAAAAGGACCCTTTCTTGATAAATCTGTCCCAACCAGAAGCAGAAATGATGATTTGAGAGCATTCAAAATTTTTCCCGAGAGCCCAGGAACTGTTAGCAGGACAACTAATGCTAGTGATATCTCTGCCCTTAGTATAGTAAGCATCAATCCACTTCACCCACAACTTGTCTTTCTTACAAGAAATAGCCCACAACAGTTTGCAGATAGCAGCTTTGTTCCAGATCAACATATCCTTAATACTCCAACCCCCAGCAACTCTAGGAAGACAAAGAGTATCCCAATAGACAGGAGCCTTTTTTGAGGAAAAAATATTACCAGTCCAAAGAAAGCTTCTGCAAATCCTCTGAATTTCTTTTATTGCTTTCTTAGGCATTATAAAAATCTGGCACCAGTAAGACTATTTAGTGACACTTGTTACTTAAATAAAAAGAATCTTAAAAAGAAAAAGAGTTTACCCAATACCGGTCATAAGGGACTAGTAAATGAAGATATCCTATAAAGATGGGATTATTAAATAATAATCAAAAGTTAGGATTATTAATAGCAAACCGGGCAAAGGTGGGATTATTAGAATCTATTTTTCCTAATTTTTTTTTTTTGAGTTTTATTTTCAATTAAATTTGGTTAGAAGATTAAAATTTTGGTCTACAATTTTATTTTCCATTAAATAAATTTAGCTATCCTCCAATTAGCTACCATATGGGCAGCCTTATTACCCGTTTATCAAATCTGAGCACAATTAAAGACGTTAAAATCACATCTTATCCTTGAAATTTCATCCATTAATATAAAAAATAGGTGTCACTCCAAATTGATTTATTTCAATTGCTTTAACTATGCTACTTGCGTCACTTTCCTAAACTACCAAACTCATTTCTAAAACCATTCATATTTTTAGGAGCAATAACACCACATTTTTTTTATTTTACAAACTAGTGTGCGGCCCGAGCGTTGGACTGGGTTACCACTTTGATTAAATTGTGTATTTATGAAATATATTATCATCCATTATGTATGTTAGGCATAATGTTAAACATAATGTTACTAATTAATAAAGAGTATAGAAAGCAATTTTTAATGCTATACTATTTGAGAAATCTTGATCTTATTCCTTTAAATTTTTTCAAACTGCTTATCCAGTTTTCTTTTTAATTGGTTTGTGTCATTTATAGTTATATTTATTTGTATAGATGACATGAATTATTTTTAGCTAAGATGGTAAAGAGTTAGCCTTGTATCCTCAAGGTCTAGTGTTCGAAACCCATCAAATGCTTTTTAATATATATTAATCTTTTAGTTATAGTTGGAGTGATTTGTTAATTAGTAATGACATGTCATTAAGTGATGATGTGGCACAATGCTATGAGAGGGGAATGATGTGGAACTTAAACGATTTTAGGAACGCTTTTTAATTTATATGTATAGATATGATTGTTAAGTAATTATTAATTCATAAATGAAAAAAATGAGAGAGAGCGCAAGTGCGAGAGCGAATTGGAAAACTCTGTCGAGCGAAGAAGAAGACCTAATGCGAAGGTCTAATAAAAAGTTTAAAAGAACGCAGTCAGATCATCCTTGACGTGGGGAAAACTAGGTCGTTGGGCTAATCTTCCCTAAGCCAAACAAAATTTATAAACATTCAACAAACCTAAATACAAGTATAGAGGTAAGTCAAGGGTCGAACCCAAAGGAACGGTAATGTCTAAGTGCTTCCAATTATATACCTAAGCTAGGTCGAAGACAAGGGGTAAAATATGACTCTAACAACTACTAGAACGAGGAAACCAAACAAATAAAAGAGCTAGGGAATAGGATTCACTTATAGTAGCAATGAACAATGCAAATTGGAGTGGAAAGTCGACTAAGTCAAGCAATGTGAGGGAAAATAAATCATGCAACCAAAAGAGCATGTCAAGCTATTCTCCTAGAGGTCTAACTAGCGTCAACTACGATAAACTCTAGCTAGGAAACATCACAAGACACCTCAATCGTGTAAATGCAAGCCACAAATCAATGGTCCGTATCAATGTGAACTTACAATGCAATCTAGTGTGAATAACAAGGGTGATCAAGCCTAAATCAAACACACACATGCACATAATCAATTAACCAATTTAATCACATCATCAACTCCATCAAAATCCCCAATCTACATCAATTCATTACATTATACAAGCTTCACTAAATCCCTAACCAAACAACTACTCTAGCAACATCATCAATTCAACAAACAACTAAAGTAATCAACAATCAACAATCAAAGAATCAACAATTACTCTAATCTAACATCAATCATCAAATCATCAAAACACAATAAAATCAACAAATCTATACATGAATACTAAACAAAACAATAAATGAGATAGAGTTTAGAAATGCTCATTGATAATAGAGTAGATCTCCAATACAATTGTCACCATTGGATCTTCAATCTCTCAATCACCATTGAAATTCTTCACTTTCTCTCTCTAAAATCTACTCCTAAAACTAACCCCTAAATCTAGAGAGAGAAGCTCTCAACTAAGCTAAGAATATGATCTAATTCTATTATGAAAACTTCTTACAAAAATTGGGTTCAAATAGGTATAAGAAGAGAGAGAAAATCGTCGAAACCCGATCGGAAAAGACCCACGCTGGTGCGGCCACACAACAGGGGATGTGCGCCCGCACCACCATGATGTGCGCCCGCACAACCATGGTGTGCGGCCGCACATCCCTCGTGTGCGCCCGCACATACTGCGCGTGCGGCCGCACTCAGCTGGGTTTCTTCGAATCTTCAACTCTTCAAGCTCAAGGGGTGCACACATGATTTATGATGGTGATGGAGGACAAGGTAGGCAGAAGCTAAGGCTTAATATTGAGGGCACATACTTCCTTTGAAGGGAGCACAAGAGAAGAGCCAAGAATTGGAACTTCCACTTCTTTGCATCTTGAGCTTCCTAAACTCCATGAACTTGATCCAAAAGCTTCTTCCACCATAGTGGATCACCAAAATCAAGACCGAAACCTCTTCCAATACCTACAACCACGAAAATAGAGAAAATAAAGAAGAAAAGGCTAGAAAACCAACGAAATGCACAAAAGCTACAAAGTAAGAGAAGAAAGGTAAAACTAAGCAACAAAGCATAAAACTAAGCACTTATTAAGCATGAAAGCTATGAAAAGAGAATAGAAATGACCTAAATGCTCGCCAAATGTGTGCCATTTATGACACACATCAAATACCCCCAAGCTTACCTTTTGCTCATCCTCGAGCAAAACAAAACCAAGGGAGTGGAAATGACGAGCTTATTAAAACAAACTAAAGAAAAGACGAGAAGAGAATATACACTAACTCACTTTCGTAGGAATCACGGTTGTTTTTAGCTACAACAAGCCCTTTAAACCCCAAAGTCGCCTATGAGGACGAGTGAGGTCTCGTAAGGGTATCCTAAGAGTTTGACCCATAACTCTCATAATAATACAAACAAGCAAGGCATGAAAAAGAAAACAAAATACAAGAAAAGCAAACAAATGTTCATGAAAGGACTTTTGCAAATGTACAAGCACAAGTGGATGCAAATCTTTCTAAACAAGTAAGGGAGTGCACGTTCCAAGATACCCAAGGTTGATTGAAACATAAATATGCTAAGCATAGGAACTAGCTTTCACAATCCACTTTCATCCCAAAAAATCTTACCGCGTTCTTCCTAATAGCTTCAAATCGACCTCAAGTGAGCATCCCAATGATTCCACGAAGGAACCGGAAAAAGAGAATTTTTAGGCTACTCGACATCTTGACTTTTGCATTCCCTCTCCCTATTCCTAAAACTCACATTCCTCTCCACCGATAAGTGACTCAACCATTTAGGTCAAAAGGTCTTTCCCCAAGGTTGTAACGTAAGGCAATAAGGGTGAAGGTAGGCTAAAATTTAAAATTTGGTGGTTTTCCTAAAAGTGAAGCAAAGAGGGCGCCTTTCTTTAGAAACACAATCAAGTAATCACCAATCCAAACAAAAATACTCACACCCCCAAGCTTATTCAAAGCTATAAACCACAAACATATACACAAAAAGCGTGAGAACGCTTCCCCCCAAGCTTAAATGGAGCATTGTCCTCAATGCTCAAAAAGGGAGAAAACTCACATCAAAATATTTTTTGAATTTTTCATTTTTCACTGTTTTTTTCTTTTTTTTATTTTAATAGTGCTTTGTCCTCGCCTCTTTTAACTTTGGACGGCTATTACAACTTTTGCACTTATTTGTCCATGCCTTTTATAATATTGGACGGCTTTTACTCATACTCATTTGCCATTATTCACAAAGAAATCATAACACAATCTTGCTTTCATAGGAACCAAACATTTCAACTTCTCCACCACAAATTCCATCAAGAATGATCAATTGCTTCACAAAATCCAAGAAAAGAAAGAAAATTAAACAAAAGGCCAAAAATCTAAAGATGTGGCTTGAAAAGAAAGGATAAGGCTCAAATGGTTGCAAGGAAGCAAATGTAAACCCAAAAATAAAGAAAGAAACGAACTATCCTAAAAATGAAAAATACCACCCCGAAAAAGGTGCCTTTATCCTCCCTAAATGGTTCGGTCTCGGATTCAAGATCTATGAGTCAAGTTTCAAGATTAGTTTTGCAAAAAGTCAAGGATCCATGCCGCTCATACAAGTATAGGTAGAAGGCTTGAAAAACATAGAACTCACATGGTTGTAGCAAAAACTCACTATTGGTGTCAAATCGACTATAGGAAGCAACTACCAAACGTGCCACAAACAAGTAGAATCCGGCTTCATGTTCCCACTAGTTCTAACCAACTACCTTAGCATGCTTTATCCTAGAATCAACCAAGCGTAATCACAAACCGTGCACACCACTACCATTTAGGAAGAAAAGCATTCAATTATACAAGTCCAAATGTTATTATGTCCAAAGCAAGAACAAAACAAAACACATTGCAAATTTGCCTTGATAAAAAGGAAAATCTTTTTGGAATTTTTCAAAATATAAGAATCATGGAAAAGCATATACAAAGGTGCATAACATATAAGAATCAACATTCCACCAAACATGATAGAATGCCCTTCCCCAAGCTTGAATGAGACCATACACTCAAACATAAATCATATAATCCATGGGAGGGGAAAACAAGGAGATTAATCCAACAAACCAACATATGTCCAACATGGCATCATCCACTAGAGAAAGAGCAAGGAAAGATATTACCGGATTTGAGGTGGGTGTAAATACCCGCAAATGACCCAATTAAACCTTTCATAGCTAATTTCTCAAGAATTGAACCTTGTTTCCATGTGCTAGTAAAAATAGGAGTCAACCTTCCTTGATTCTTGATCCAAATCGAAGCACCAAAGTATATCAAGTCATGTACCTAGCAAAAGGCACACAAACATTTCCATGAGAGAAAATCTATTCTAAAAAGAAAAGGAAAATCTAATCTAAAACATGGGTTACTTCCCAAGAAAGGCTTGCTTAAGGTCCAAGCTTGACCGCTCTAGTAAAATAATATTGCAACGATCGCAAGAGCTTGTCAAATGCACTACTACACATTTCATAAGAAAGTAAGTGTGCACATGACAAAAATAAGGCATGCAACAAGCAAAGTGCACACCTATGAGGAGAGAGATGCCAAGGGAAGGGAGAAGAATCAAAAGAAAACTCAACAAAATAAGAAGAAAAAGAAAAATAAGAAGAAAAGGAAAAAGAAGGCAAACTCTCCTCAAAATATTCTTGGGTGGCAACATCACCCTTTTCCCAAATTGGAGACAAATGAGCCACATTCAAATCATCATAGACAAAAGGGTCCCCAATAGGCTTACCAACAAAGGAAGGGAGAAAAATAGGGCAATAGGGGATGTGGTTAAACTTTTGAGAGAAAGGGGTATGAGAAATAGGCAAAGGGTTAGCTACTCCCTCAACATAAGGTCTCACATCACCAATGAGGGCATGAAAATCAATCATAGAATCCTCAAAAGAAGAACGCTCATGATCACCATCTCCCTCAAACATCCAACTCCCAAGAGGAACCACATAATCTCCTCCACTACCTTCATGAATAATAGCTCCCTCAACTTCCTTAAAGCCTAGAGTCTCAAAACCATGCATGAATGGAGGCAAATTAATTTCAAAATCATCTCTCTCCCATGAAGCATCATTAATGAACTTGCTTAAAAAGCTATGACTATTCCCTATTCACTCAACAAACGCATTTGTCATAACCTCAAACGAGTCCGAATACTCATGGATAGAAGAGTCACATTCATACACTTGAAACTCATCACAATCAACAAAGGAAGAGATGTCTAGACTTAAAATTTCATCAAACTTATTATCACTCTCGACTCTCTCTCCTTCACTCTTATGCTCAACAATAGGACCCTCACACACTCTTGGTTGCTCGGAATTACCATCATCACCCTCAACACACACATTAGATTTGTAACTTTCACACATAAGCATCAAGGATGACAAATGGCTTCCTAGCTCTTCATTTCTCCTTCTTCCCTCCTCAAGACGCTCCTCATTCTTTTTCATCATCTCCAATTGACTTCTTAAACAATTAAGAGTCGACTCTTTTGTAGGCCCAAGATCATCACGAAGCTCAACATGCCTAATTTGAGTTTCCAAGGTAGCAATAAGAGATTCAAAAGGGGTAGGAGATTGAGGCTCAACAAAAGAAGAAGAAGTACAACCAAGATTGGAAGAATCAACATTGAAATCATGAGCATGTACATCACATTGGGGGGTGGGGGCAAAATCAAGAACATGAGATTCATTATTAAGGGAACGAAGCACATCACAAGAAGGCATGGTAAATAATGAAGAATATTGAAACACACCATTAGCATCAACTTGAGCATGTACTCCATTATCATGAACAAAAGGGGAAATAGAGTTGAAATCATGTGTTCTAGGTTCACTAATGGGATCATGTGACAAATCGTGGGAAATCATGCTAACATTAGAAGAATCAAGACATTGCACATCAATATTAGGATCATGATTACCCCTATTATAAACATCCCTAGCAAACCAAACATAAAAATCCCAAGCATCATCAATTGACAATGCTCTAAATTCACCATTGTGCATGCATTCAACTTCATTCCTAGTTTGCTCATTCAAACCATGATAACAAATCTCACAAGCTTCCCAAAGACTACAACAATTCTAGTCAAGAAATTCCTTAAGTCTATTGAAATAATCACAAAAAGGCTCATCGTCATGTTGAGAAAAAGATAGAGATGCCATTTTTACAAAGGAAACAAAAACAAAATAAAAGAAAAGTATACACAAAGACCTAGACTCAAGCAATCAAAAACACTCAAACATAGACACCGTTCCCCGGCAACGGCGCCATTTTGACGTGGGGAAAACTAGGTCGTTGGGCTAATCTTCCCTAAGCCAAACAAAATTTATAAACACTCAACAAACCTAAATACAAGTATAGAGGTAAGTCAAGGGTCGAACCCAAAGGAACGGTAATGTCTAAGTGCTTCCAATTATATACCTAAGCTAGGTCGAAGACAAGGGGTAAAATATGACTCTAACAACTACTAGAACGAGGAAACCAAACAAATAAAAGAGCTAGGGAATAGGATTCACTTATAATAGCAATGAACAATGCAAATTGGAGTGGAAAGTCGACTAAGTCAAGCAATGTGAGGGAAAATCAATCATGCAACCAAAAGAGCATGTCAAGCTATTCTCCTAGAGGTCTAACTAGCGTCAACTACGATAAACTCTAGCTAGGAAACATCACAAGACACCTCAATCATGTAAATGCAAGCCACAAATCAATGGTCCGTATCAATGTGAACTTACAATGCAATCTAGTGTGAATAACAAGGGTGATCAAGCCTAAATCAAACACACACATGCACATAATCAATTAACCAATTTAATCACATCATCAACTCCATCAAAATCCCCAATCTACATCAATTCATTACATTATACAAGCTTCACTAAATCCCTAACCAAACAACTACTCTAGCAACATCATCAATTCAACAAACAACTAAAGTAATCAACAATCAACAATCAAAGAATCAACAATTACTCTAATCTAACATCAATCATCAAATCATCAAAACACAATAAAATCAACAATCTATACATGAATACTAAAAAAAACAATAAATGAGATAGAGTTTAGAAATGCTCATTGATAATAGAGTAGATCTCCAATACAATTGTCACCATTGGATCTTCAATCTCTCAATCACCATTGAAATTCTTCACTTTCTCTCTCTAAAATCTACTCCTAAAACTAACCCCTAAATCTAGAGAGAGAAGCTCTCAACTAAGCTAAGAATATGATCTAATTCTATTATGAAAACTTCTTACAAAAATTGGGTTCAAATAGGTATAAGAAGAGAGAGAAAATCGTCGAAACCCGATCGGAAAAGACCCACGCTGGTGCGGCCACACAACAGGGGATGTGCGCCCGCACCACCATGATGTGCGCCCGCACAACCATGGTGTGCGGCCGCACATCCCTCGTGTGCGCCCGCACATACTGCGCGTGCGGCCGCACTCAGCTGGGTTTCTTCGAATCTTCAACTCTTCAAGCTCAAGGGGTGCACACATGATTTATGATGGTGATGGAGGACAAGGTAGGCAGAAGCTAAGGCTTAATATTGAGGGCACATACTTCCTTTGAAGGGAGCACAAGAGAAGAGCCAAGAATTGGAACTTCCACTTCTTTGCATCTTGAGCTTCCTAAACTCTATGAACTTGATCCAAAAGCTTCTTCCACCATAGTGGATCACCAAAATCAAGACCGGAACCTCTTCCAATACCTACAACCACGAAAATAGAGCAAATAAAGAAGAAAAGGCTAGAAAACCAACGAAATGCACAAAAGCTACAAAATAAGAGAAGAAAGGTAAAACTAAGCAACAAAGCATAAAACTAAGCACTTATTAAGCATGAAAGCTATGAAAAGAGAATAGAAATGACCTAAATGCTCGTCAAATGTGTGCCATTTATTACACACATCAATCCTCCATCGGAGGAGGTTGAAATGCAACATCATGAGGATTAGGTAATGGAACAAGCATATTCTGAAACTGGACTTGGTGGCGCAAACCCTAATCCTAGAATTTCATACAGCAATGTTGCTAAGGGCACGGCCAATGGTCAGGTGAGTCCTAAAAAGTTTGAGGGGGAGGTTGTGGATATTGAATCTGATGATGACATGCCTCTTGATTGTGATTCTGATGATGAATCGTGCCCTACCTTTCTCTTGATAAAAGAAGAGAAGAGAAGACTTAGGCAACCATGCCAGGATGCCCAAATTATCAAACTATTTGATAAAAAATTAAGTTATGAGGTTCTTGTGAAGAGATTGCGCCTCAAATGGAGCTTCAAGGGAGATATTACTCTGACGGATGTTGGATATGCTTATTATGTGGTCCGTTTCACCAATATGGAAGACTATCACTTTATTTTAACTTAGGGTCCTTGGATTAGTGGAGATAGTTATTTGACCATTCGAAAGTGGATTCCTAATTTTATTGCTGACGAAGCGCCAATCAAGTTCCTCACAGCTTGGGTACGCATCCCTCAATTGTCTCTTGAGTATTTTGACAGGCAATTCCTGCATAGAATTGGTTCGAGCATAGGAAAGGTTGTTAGCATTGATAGAAACACAGAATCTATGAGTCGAGGACAATATATCCAATTTAGCATCGAAGTTGATTTATCTAAACCTTCACTGTCGAGGTTTAGACTTAATGGAAGAGTGTGGAGAGTTCAGTGTGAAGGTTTGAAACAAATTTGTTTCAGATGTGGAAAGTTGGGGCATAAAGAGAATGAATGTGACTTTGAAGAAGTTCTTGATGAGAATGGTGAAAAAATCATCAGGAAAAAAGATGTTAGTTCACATGGCCATGAAAATAAAGTTAGACCAGAGGAGCATAATTAATATGGATCATGGATGTTAGTACAGAGGAACACAAGGAAGTACGTGCCTAAGCCAAAACCTCAAGTGGCTAACAAACAGACTGATGGTGAAAAAATTTAGAATGGGAAGAGCTCTAGTGGTCAAGGTAGTAAGGAACCAGAGAAAAAGAAAAAGAATCAGAACCAAGTTTGGAAAAAAGTCGAACCAAGTAAGGTTGGGGCAGGCAATGGGTCGAGGTTTGCTATTTTGGGGCAGGAACAAGACATGGACATGAATGAGGTTGGTAAAGAGCAACAAAACTTTGTTGATGGTGAAGAAGTTATGGAAACAGAGATTTTTCCTGGAGGTACTTCAGATATTCTGAATGGAGCAATGAAATTAAGTGAGGAAAGTAATGGTAATGTGAAAGATAATATTGTCTTGGGAGAATCTCGTAATGAGATGGAGGTCGATGTAATTGGTCAGTCAAGGATTGATAAGGGAGAATCTTTGAGTACAACTCAAAAGATTATGGGTGAAAATAATTCTGGAACTATTTTTGGGAAAAGATAAATTTGCTAAATATTTAGAATATGGTAACAAAGATTTTTGACGTGGGGAAAACTAGGTCGTTGGGCTAATCTTCCCTAAGCCAAACAAAATTTATAAACACTCAACAAACCTAAATACAAGTATAGAGGTAAGTCAAGGGTCGAACCCAAAGGAACGGTAATGTCTAATTGCTTCCAATTATATACCTAAGCTAGGTCGAAGACAAGGGGTAAAATATGACTCTAACAACTATTAGAACGAGGAAACCAAACAAATAAAAGAGCTAGGGAATAGGATTCACTTATAATAGCAATGAACAATGCAAATTGGAATGGAAAGTCGACTAAGTCAAGCAATGTGAGGGAAAATCAATCATGCAACCAAAAGAGCATGTCAAGCTATTCTCCTAGAGGTCTAACTAGCGTCAACTACGATAAACTCTAGCTAGGAAACATCACAAGACACCTCAATCGTGTAAATGCAAGCCACAAATCAATGGTCCGTATCAATGTGAACTTACAATGCAATCTAGTGTGAATAACAAGGGTGATCAAGCCTAAATCAAACACACACATGCACATAATCAATTAACCAATTTAATCACATCATCAACTCCATCAAAATCCCCAATCTACATCAATTCATTACATTATACAAGCTTCACCAAATCCCTAACCAAACAACTACTCTAGCAACATCATCAATTCAACAAACAACTAAAGTAATCAACAATCAAAGAATCAACAATTACTCTAATCTAACATCAATCATCAAATCATCAAAACACAATAAAATAAACAATCTAGACATGAATACTAAACAAAACAATAAATGAGATAGAGTTTAGAAATGCTCATTGATAATAGAGTAGATCTCCAATACAATTGTCACCATTGGATCTTCAATCTCTCAATCACCATTGAAATTCTTCACTTTCTCTCTCTAAAATCTACTCCTAAAACTAACCCCTAAATCTAGAGAGAGAAGCTCTCAACTAAGCTAAGAATATGATCTAATTCTCTTATGAAAACTTCTTACTACAAAAATAGAAGGAAATAACTATATATAGAAAGGAGAAGGCCGGATTTGACGCCCAAGAATAGACCCACGCAGGTGCGGGCGCTTGGAGGAGAGAGAGAAGTGCGCACGGGACAAACCCAGAATGGTGCGCCCGCACGCACCAGGTGTGCGGCCGCACACTCCCCATGTGCGCCCGCACAACCTGGCAACCTCCTCTTCTTCTCTTCGTCCTAGCTCATGGGGTGCACACATCCTAGATGATGTTGATGGAGGACAAAGTAGGCAGAAACTTCCTTGGCAATCTTGAAGAAAATGAGCCATGAGAAAGGCATATACAAGGCCTTGAAACATGCCCCTTTGATCCCTCTTTTTACTTGAAACTTCTTGCACAAGCTTTAGGCATGAAAACAATGAAAGATCATGGAGAGGAAGCTCGGGAATCCTTGGACAATCAATCACAACCTACAAACAAAGGAGAAAAAGCAAATAAAAGGGAAAAATAACAAGAAAACTAGAAAATGCACAAAATAGAGAAACTAACTACAAAAAGCATAAAATGAAGAAAACAAGAATAAAACTATGGGAAAACTAAAGAAAGGAGTAATAAAATGGAATGAAATTCATCCAAAAAGGGACCAAATGAGTGCCATAAATGTCACTCATCAAATTCCCCCAAGCTAAACTTTTGCTCGTCCTCGAGCAAAACAAAGCAAGGAAGATAAAGGATGAAAAATTTATTGAAAATGAAAAAGAAAGACTCAAGATAAGAATATACACTAAGACTCACTGTCGTAGGAATCACGGTTGTTTTTAGCTACAACAAGCCCTTTAAACCCCAAAGTCGCCTATGAGGACGAGTGAGGTCTCGTAAGGGTATCCTAAGAGTTTGACCCATAACTCTCATAATAATACAAACAAGGCAAAGCATGAATAAGAAAACAAAATACAAGAAAAGCAAACAAATGTTCATGAAAGGACTTTTTGCAAATGTACAAGCACAAGTGGATGCAAATCTTTCTAAATAAGTAAGGGAGTGCACGTTCCAAGATACCCAAGGTTGATTGAAACATAAATATGCTAAGCATAGGAACTAGCTTTCACAATCCACTTTCATCCCAAACAATCTTACCGCGTTCTTCCTAATAGCTTCAAATCGACCTCAAGTGAGCATCCCAATGATTCCACGAAGGAACCGGAAAAAGAGAATTTTTAGGCTACTCGACATCTTGACTTTTGCATCCCCTCTCCCTATTCCTAAAACTCACATTCCTCTCCACCGATGAGTGACTCAACCATTTAGGTCAAAAGGTCTTTCCCCAAGGTTGTAACGTAAGGCAATAAGGGTGAAGGTAGGCTAAAAGTTTGAAATTTGGTGGTTTTCCTAGAAGTGAAGCAAAGAGGGCGCCTTTCTTTAGAAACACAATCAAGTAATCACCAATCCAAACAAAAATACTCACACCCCCAAGCTTATTCAAAGCTATAAACCACAAACATATACACAAAGCTTATTCAAAGCTATAAACCACAAACATATACACAAAAAGCGTGAGAACGCTTCCCCCCAAGCTTAAATGGAGCATTGTCCTCAATGCTCAAAAAGGGAGAAAACTCATATCAAAATATTTTTTGAATTTTTTCATTTTTTTTCACTTTTTTTTTTCATTTTTCAATAATGCTTTGTCCTTGCCTCTTTTTACTTTGGACGGCTTTTTCGACTTAGCACTTATTTGTCCATGCCTTTTATAATGTAGGACGGCTTTTACTCATACTCATTTGCCATTATTCACAAAGAAGACATAACACAATCTTACTATCATAAGAACCAAACATTCCAACTTCTCCTCCACAAACTCCATCAACGTGATCAATTGCTTCACAAAAACCAAGAAGAGTAGAAAAATGAAACAAAAGGCCAAAGATCTAAAGATGTGGCTTGAAAAGAAGGTATAAGGCTCAAATGGTTGCAAGAAGGCAAATGTAAACCCAAAAATAACAAAAATGAATAAAACTATCCTAAAAATGAAAAATACCACCCCGAAAAAGGTGCCTTTTTCCTCCCTAAATGGTTCGGTCTCGGATTCAAGATCCATGAGTCAAGTTTCAAGATTAGGTTTGCAAAAAGTCAAGGATCCATGCCGCTCATGCAAGTATAGGTAGAAGGCTTGAAAAACAAAGAACTCACACGGATGTAGCAAAAACTCACTATTGGCGTCAAATCGACTATAGGAAGCAACTACCAAACATGCCACAATCAAGTAGAATCCGGCTTCATGTTCCCACTAGTTCTAACCAACTACCTTAGCATGCTTTATCCTAGAATCAACCAAGCGTACTCTCAAACCGTGCACACCGTTACCATTTAGGAAGAAAAGCATTCAATTATACAAGTCCAAATGTTATTATGTCCAAAGCAAGAACAAAACAAAAGACATTGCAAATTTGCCTTGATAGAAACAAAAATCTTTTTGGAGTTTTTCAAAATAAGAGAAACATGGAAAAGCATATACAAAGGTGCAAAGCATATATGAATCAAAATCCCACCAAACATGATAGAATACCCTCCCCCAAGCTTGAATGAGACAATACACTCAAACATAAATCATATAATCCATGGGAGGGGAAAACAAGGAGATCAATCCAACAAACCAACATATGTCCAACAAGTTATCATCCACTAGAGAAAGAGCAAAGAAAGATATTACCGGATTTGAGGTGGGTGTAAATACCCGCAAATGACCCAATTAAACCTTTCATAGCTAATTTCTCAAGAATTGAACCTTGTTTCCATATGCTCGCAAAGATAGGAGTCAACCTTTCTTAATTCTTGATCCAAATCGAAGCACCAAAGTATATCAAGTCATGTACCTAGAAAAAGGCACACAAAAATTTCCATGAGAGAAAAATCTATTCTAAAAAGAAAAGGAAAATCTAATCTAAAGCACGGGTTACTTCCCGAGAAAGGCTTGCTTAAGGTCCAAGCTTGACCGCTCTAGTAAAATAATAATTCAATACACGCAAGAGCTTGTCAAATGCACTACTACACATTTCATAAGAAAGTAAGTGTGCACATGACAAAAATAAGGCATGCAACAAGCAAAGTGCACACCTATGAGGAGAGAGATACCAAGGGAAGGAAGAAGAATCAAAAGAAAACTCAACAAAATAAGAAGAAAAAGAAAAATAAGAAGAAAAGGAAAAAGAAGGCAAACTCTCCTCCAAATATTTTTGGGTGGCAACATCACCCTTTTCCCAAATTGGAGACAAATGAGCCACATTCAAATCTTCATAGACATAAGGATCCCCAATAGGCTTACCAACAAAGGAAGGGAGAAAAATAGGGCAATAGGGGATGTGATTAAACTTTTGAGAGAAAGGGGTATGAGAAATAGGCAAAGGGTTAGCTACTCCCTCAACATAAGGTCTCACATCACCAATGAGGGCATGAAAATCAATCATAGAATCCTCAAAAGAAGAACACTCATGATCACCATCTCCCTCAAACATCCAACTCCCAAGAGGAACCACATAATCTCCTCCATTACCTTCATGAACATTAGCTCCCTCAACTTCCTTAAAGCCTAGAGTCTCAAAACCATGCATGAATGGAGGCAAATTAATTTCAAAATCATCTCTCTCCCATGAAGCATCATCAATGAACTTGCTTAAAAGGCTATGGCTATTCCCTATGCACTCAACAAACACAATTGTCATAACCTCAAACGAGTCCAAATACTCATGGATAGAAGAGTCACACTCATACACTTGAAACTCATCACAATCAACAAAGGAAGAGATGTCTAGACTTAAAATTTCATCAAACTCATTATCACCCTCGACTCTCTCTCCTTCACTCTTATGCTCAACAATAGGATCCTCACACATTCTTGGTTGCTCGAAATTACCATCATCACCCTCAACACACACATTAGATATGTAACTTTCACACATAAACATCAAGGATGACAATTGGCTTCCTAGCACTTCATTTCTCCTTCTTCCCTCCTCAAGACGCTCCTCTCTCTTTCTCATCATCTCCAATTGACTTCTTAAATAATTTAGAGTCGACTCTTTATTAGGCCCAAGATCATCACGAAGCTCAACATGCCTAATTTGAGTTTCCAAGGTAGCAATAAGAGATTCAAAAGGGGTAGGAGATTGAGGCTCAACAAGAGAAGAAGAAGTACAACCAAAAGTGGGATCATCATCATTACAAACATGAGCATTTTCATCAAATAGGGGGTTGGGAGCATTTTCAAATGTATGAGATTTGTTATTTTGAACATGCAACACATTATCATGAACAAAAGAGGAAATAGAATTGGAAGCATTTGTTCTAGGTTCAACTATGGGATTATGTGACACATCATGGTAAATCATGCTAGCATTGAAAGAATTAACACATTGCACATCAAAAATGGAAGCACGTTTACCCTTGTTATAGACTTCCCAAGCAAACCAAACATAAAATTTCCAAGCATCTTCAATAGAAAATGCTCTAAAATCACAATTATGCATTCCTTCAACTATATCCCTAGTTTGCTCATTCAAACCATGATAACAAATCTCACAAGCTTCCCAAAGACTACAACAATTATAGTCAAGAAATTTCTTAAGTCTATTGAAATATTCACAAAAAGGCTCATCATCATGTTGAGAAAAAGATAAACATGCCATTTTTACAAGGAAGACAAAAACAAAATAAAAGAAAAGTATACACAAAGACCTAGACTCAAGAAATTAAAAACACTCAAACATAGACACCGTTCCCTGGCAACGGCGCCATTTTGACGTGGGGAAAACTAGGTCGTTGGGCTAATCTTCCCTAAGCCAAACAAAATTTATAAACACTCAACAAACCTAAATACAAGTATAGAGGTAAGTCAAGGGTCGAACCCAAAGGAACGGTAATGTCTAATTGCTTCCAATTATATACCTAAGCTAGGTCGAAGACAAGGGGTAAAATATGACTCTAACAACTACTAGAACGAGGAAACCAAACAAATAAAAGAGCTAGGGAATAGGATTCACTTATAATAGCAATGAACAATGCAAATTGGAATGGAAAGTCGACTAAGTCAAGCAATGTGAGGGAAAATCAATCATGCAACCAAAAGAGCATGTCAAGCTATTCTCCTAGAGGTCTAACTAGCGTCAACTACGATAAACTCTAGCTAGGAAACATCACAAGACACCTCAATCGTGTAAATGCAAGCCACAAATCAATGGTCCGTATCAATGTGAACTTACAATGCAATCTAGTGTGAATAACAAGGGTGATCAAGCCTAAGTCAAACACACACATGCACATAATCAATTAACCAATTTAATCACATCATCAACTCCATCAAAATCCCCAATCTACATCAATTCATTACATTATACAAGCTTCACCAAATCCCTAACCAAACAACTACTCTAGCAACATCATCAATTCAACAAACAACTAAAGTAATCAACAATCAACAATCAAAGAATCAACAATTACTCTAATCTAACATCAATCATCAAATCATCAAAACACAATAAAATCAACAATCTAGACATGAATACTAAACAAAACAATAAATGAGATAGAGTTTAGAAATGCTCATTGATAATAGAGTAGATCTCCAATACAATTGTCACCATTGGATCTTCAATCTCTCAATTACCATTGAAATTCTTCACTTTCTCTCTCTAAAATCTACTCCTAAAACTAACCCCTAAATCTAGAGAGAGAAGCTCTCAACTAAGCTAAGAATATGATCTAATTCTCTTATGAAAACTTCTTACTACAAAAATAGAAGGAAATAACTATATATACAAAGGAGAAGGCCGGATTTGACGCCCAAGAATATACCCAGGCAGGTGCGGGCGCTTGGAGGAGAGAGAGAAGTGCGCACGGGACAAACCCAGAATGGTGCGCCCGCACGCACCAGGTCTGCGGCCGCACACGACATATGTGCGGCCGCACACTCCCCATGTGCGCCCGCACAAACTGGCAACCTCCTCTTCTTCTCTTCGTCCTAGCTCATGGGGTGCACACATCCTAGATGATGATGATGGAGGACAAAGTAGGCAGAAACTTCCTTGGAAATCTTGAAGAAAATGAGCCATGAGAAAGGCATATACAAGGCCTTGAAACATGCCCCTTTGATCCCTCTTTTTACTTGAAACTTCTTGCACAAGCTTTAGGCATGAAAACAATGAAAGATCATGGAGAGGAAGCTCGGGAATCCTTGGACAATCAATCATAACCTACAAACAAAGGAGAAAAAGCAAATAAAAGGGAAAAACAACAAGAAAACTAGAAAATGCACAAAATAGAGAAACTAACTACAAAAAGCATAAAATGAAGAAAACAAGAATAAAACTAAGGGAAAACTAAAGAAAGGAGTAATAAAATGGAATGAAATTCATCCAAAAAGGGACCAAATGAGTGCCATAAATGTCACTCATCAATTTTCCTAAAAGTTATCATAATAATAAAGAGAATAAAGATCCTAATTCCCTATGTTCTAATATACTGGAGAAAGATAAAGATCTTAGGGAATTACAGAGGCAGGATCATAATAGTTCAAAATCAGTGTCGAATTGTTTTCAAAAGTCAAGTGAAAATTGTGGTGGAAGTGTGAATTTGAGTACAGATGACATACCCCCGGATCCCAATTACGCTGGAGGTTTGTACCCCCCCCCCCCTTCGTATACAGCACTGGTGGATCACCCAATGGAGGGGCCGACTCTCATCAAGGTGTATCCAACAGCCAACAAGGCTACTCTGGAGATAAACACATTCCTGCCACCCCAACACAACCCCCCGAACATGTTGGCATCGGTGGAGATTCCAATGAGAATAAGGGGCCCTAAGAGTGCGCTGATGGAAGCGTACGTAGGGCTCTTGCCTAACATTCCTTTGAATGTGTATGACCGTCACCCTATTTTTCCTATGTTTAATATATATGTCGATATATATCATGATATGGAATGTTCAAGGTGCCAGGAGTAAATTAGCTGCTATTAGGGAGCTAATTAGAATTAATGATCCTACTGTTCTAGCTTTGGTTGAAACTCACATTAGTGGAGATCAAGCATAAAAGATTTGTGATATGATTAGCTTTTCAGGGCAAACTCGTGTGGATGCTCAAGGATTTGGTGGCAGCATATGGTTGTTTTGGAGAGCAGAGTTGGTGAATGTGACTGTTTTAGACAATCATACTCAACATATTACAGTTGAAATAGAGAAGCATGGTGATGAACCTTGGTTGTTTTCAGCGATTTATGCAAGCCCAGAAAGCAGTACTAGAGAGGAGTTGTGGAGGGAGCTAGATAATATCAGTAGAGGTTATAATGGGCCATGGTTGCTTGCGGGGGATTTCAACGAGACCATGTTCATGTTTGAGAGGTCGGGTAATGGGGGTGCTGATATGCAGAAAAGGTGTAGGGAGTTTTGTGAATGGGTTGACAGTACTGAATTAATAGATCTTGGGTGCTCTGGCCCTGCACATACCTGGTCAAGGGGTTTATCGGCTGCTACCTACAAATCTGCTCGCCTTGATAGAGGTTTGGCTAACGAAGAATGGTGAGTGAAGTTTCCTGAAGGGGCGGTGAGAAATCTGCCGAAGTTTGCTTCGGATCATTGTCCAATTCTGGTGAGTTTGAATGGTTTTACTCCAATTCCCATGGCTTTGAAGCCCTTTAGATTCCAGGCTGCGTGGCTTCATCATGATAAATTTGAAGAATTTGTTGAGGGGAATTGGAATAAACATGCAGATTTAATACCGTTCTTGAAGGAATTCGCAAGCAAACTTAAGGAGTGGAATAATGATATTTTTCATAATATCTTTAGGAAAAAATCGGAACTCATGGCACGTCTAGAAGGCATTCAAAAGTCTCTGTCGAATGGTGGGCCGAGGTATCTGCTGAAGTTAGAAGAAAAGTTGAGAAGTGAGATGAATCAAGTGCTTGCGACCTTGTGGTTTGAAAAGTCTAGAGCCGATGCCATCTGTGATGGAGACTTGAACACAAGGTTTTTTCATTTGTCTACTATAATTAGGAGGAAAAGAAACAGGATAGAAACTCTCATGAATGCTAAAGGGGAGTGGATGACAGATCCGAATCAAGTGCAGCAGACGGTGATGGATTATTAGCAGCTTCTGTTTTCTGAAGAACCTCATCGAGGACCTACTGTGGAACTTCTAAAGGATTATTTTCCTAGAATCAGCGATGATGATTGGGAAACCTTAAATAGGCAGTTTGCTGTATGTGAGATCAATGGTGCGTTGAAGAGTATGGATCCATACAAGGCCCCAGGTCCGGACAGGTTCCAACCTATTTTCTATCAAAAATTTTGGAGCTTGGTAAAACCGAATTTGCTGAAATTGGTTTTGAATATTCTTGAAGGCCGTGATTTTCCAGAGGGTATTAATGATGCATTTCTTGGTTTGATCCCGAAGATGGATACCCCGGAGAAAGCTAGTCACTTTCGACCGATTAGACTTTGCAATATCACTTACAAAATTGCTACTAAGGTAATAGTCAATCGGTTGAAACCTTTGCTTCCATTGTTACTTTCTCCAACTCAATGTAGCTTTATTCCTAAGGGAAAAATCACGGACAATGTTATTATTGTTCAAGAAATGCTTCACACAATAAGAAGGAAGCAAGGTAGAGTGAGATATATGGCCGTGAAAATCGATTTTGATAAAGCTTATGATCGATTGTGGTGGTCGTTCATTAGAGAATCGCTTATGGAGTTGAGACTTCCACAAAACATGGTGGATATTGTCATGATGTGTATAACTTTGGCAAGATTGAGTATTTTATGGAATGGAGAGCCTACTCCGTACTTTTCTCCTTCTAGAGGAATTAGACAAGGTGACCCCTTGTAACCGTACATATATGTCATATGTATGGAGAGATTGACTCACTTGATTGATAGAGAATTACAATTTGGTTGTTGAAAACCGGTGAGAGCAAGCCGTGGAGGTCCCCCAATTACAAATTTGGCTTTTGCCGATGATCTAATATTGTTTTGCGAAACAAGCACTGATCAGGCTCGATTGATGAAGAAGTGTCTGGACTTGTTTTGTGGTGCGTCGGGGAGTAAAGTGAGCAATGACAAATCTAGAGTGTATTTTTCGCCGAACACCAATTTTGATGTTAGAGATGCAATTTGCAGTGAGCTTAACATGAAGAGTACAGAGGACTTTGGCACTTACTTGGGAGTGCCAACTATTAATGGTCGTGTAATAAAAGCAACTTATCAGTTTTTGGTTGACAAAGTTAATGCTAAGCTGGGAGGTTGGCAATCGAAAACACTTTCTATAGCTGGAAGAACCACTTTGGCTCAACTATGCATTTCATCGATACCTACCTATGCAATGCAATCGGCCAGGATTCCTCGAGGGATATGTGATTCTATTGATAAAAAGACTAGAGCATTTATTTGGGGAAGTACGGAGGAAAAATGCAAGATGCATCTGGTGTCTTGGGATAAAGTGACCAAGCCGAAGCAAGAGGGGGGTTTGGGATTGAGGTCAATGCGACAAATGAATGCTGCTTTTATGGCGAAGTTGGGTTGGAGAGTCTTAGCCGAGCCTAGTTCTCTTTGGTCAAGGGTCCTCGGTCACAAGTATTGCAAAGGAAGGTGCAATGTGGATATGTTCAAGTATAAAAGCGATGCGTCGAACTCAAGGAAGGGAATTGTAGAACATATCGATATATTAAAAAAGGGGATTGGTTCGGCTGTAGATAATGGAAAAGATACCTTGTTTTGGTTTCACTCTTGGGCCTCGAAGAACCCTTTAATTGAAGATGTTATTGCTGAGCCCCAATTGAAACCAGAGACTTCCGAGTCCAAGATATGTGGGATAATAATCGTGGCTGGAAATTTGAAATCTTTTCAGATTATTTATCTCAAGACTCCCTAGATGTTATTCAAGCTCATGAATTAGTTGAAGACGAAGAAGCTGTGGATAGTGTTTACTGGAAAGGGATCACCGCATAGAGGCTTTACTTTGAAGTCAGCTATGGCGATTGCTCGACAGGAAGAAGAGGTAGCTAGTGCGGACAAAGTTCCTTGGAAGATTATTTGGAGGAGTAAGGCTCCGCAAAGAATGAGATTCTTCTTTTGGTTGGCGTATCGAGAGAAATTAATGACTAATGCTGCTAGATTTCTGAGGCATATAACTATCGATCCACGCTGTAAGGTATGTTGATACGTAGAGGAAAATGTTGAACATATCTTGAGATCGTGCCCGGCAGCTATTGCGGTTTGGAGGAAGTTGGGTGTGCAGGTGGGAGATCTCGAATTTCAGAGACCTTTGCAGGATTGGATTTTGAAAAATCTTACTTGCTTTGGATATTATGATAGGGAGGACTGGAATTTGATTTTCATACGTGTTGTTGGCTTTGGAAGTGGAGGAACCCGAGAAGTTTTGATAGGGAAGTCGAAATCCCAATAAACCAAGCTTGTTTCATCATAGTGAGGGTAGGCGATAACAAATGGGCTTATGATAGAACTGGAATAAACACATCGAAGAAGAGAAACAGAGAGGAGATTTTTGTTCGATGGGAGAGTCCACCAGTGGGCTGGGTCTGCCTTAATACGGATGGAGCAAGCAAAGGAAACCCAGGCGCTGCTGAGTCTGGTGGGGTAGTGCGTAGCAGTGCGGGTGAAGTGCTGGACATTTTTGCGATGCGATGTGGAGTGTGCACTTGTACCCGAGCAGAGTTACTTGCTGTGATGAGGGGCCTAGCTATTACTTGGAATTCTGGGCATAGGAAAGTACAAATTCGAGCGGACTCGGAAGTGGTAGTTAATTTGTTGGAAGGTCCTATTCCCTCCAACTCTCCTTATATTCATATAATCCGAAAGTGTAAAGCCCTAATTGCGAGGCAAGGTTGGGAAATCACTATCGGCCATTGTTACAGGGAAGCCAATAGAGTAGCCGACTGGTTGGCTAACTATGGTGTAACCATGGAACAATCTCTGATCATCTTTGAGGCGGTCGCAGAGGATCTACGAACCGTTTTATTGGAGGATTTAAGGGGAGTAGCTATTCCGAGAAGGGTAGCTAGGATCGAGTAGCTTTAGTTTTTTTCTAGTTTGGTTTGTTTTTTTTGTTTTTCTTTGTTCTAGTTTCTAGCTTTCTCTTTGTTTTTGGGGCTTGCCCCTCGTGCTCACCAAAAAAAAAAAACTAATTATTAATTCATGAGTAGAAACTCAAATAACATAATTATGTTAAAATTCAATAATAATCCGAGCATCGCCCGAGGCACAAAACTAGTTTAAAATAATTAAAGTGTTTTTTTCCCTAATAATAAAATAAAATTAAATAAGGAAAGTGTATAAAACGTCCGAATGATACAAGTATAAACAAACTTAGGGCCTGTTCATATTTACTGAAATGAGCTGAACTGAACTGATTAGAGCTGAATTGAACTGAACTGAACTGATTGGAACTGAACTGAACTGAACTGAACTGAATTAAGCTGAAATGAATATTTTATGTGAGAGGGAAATTAAGAGCTGAACTGAACTGAACTGAACTGAACTGATTGGAGCTGAACTGAACTGAACTGAAATTAAGTAAATATGAACAGGCCCTTAGATGTTATGTACTCTTTTCCGAGCACGCCCGTGTTAATATATTTGATAAACGTTTTTTGTTTATCAAGTGGTTCTTTTGTAAATAAGTCAAACAAAATTAATTGCCACCTCATGAGTATGCTGTCATTTATTGTTGCGTGGCAAGGTTGGTCATTTAACTGAGCCAGCAATAAAATAACTCCGTGAGAAAGATTTATTCATTCATCAATGGTGGCCACATAACCACCACCACCTGAACCAAACATGAACCTCCGCAAAGACCATCTCAACTCCACCCACCGATAACATACCATTATCGGCGGCTTCACTACCAAATTGAACGAAAACCCTACGAATAAAGAGTTAATTAAGGGTAAAGTCAGCCCCTAAGGGTAGAGTTACCATGTCCTCCATTGAAACAGTTTTTTGTGCTTAATTTCCAAAGATGCTATTGAAAATCGTGGAAATTGGGAACAAATTATAAGGATGAGAAAAGAGGAAAAAGTAATTCAATGAATCAAACAGACGCTATGTTGTAACTCTGTTTGATAGGTAAGCATTAAGTGAATTTCATGACATGGCATTGTATCCATTTAAGGTACAATCATACCCCATTTAAAGTGGAAAGATTGTTCAAAATACCCCTTGATATGTTTTTTATGTTAATCAAATTGATCAACTTGTATTGTCTCTTCTTTTCCAATCAAAACAAAAATGGTATCTTCAAAACCTCGACTCTACCACCACCTTTCACCGGTGGTTAAGCAAGTCCTTGCCGTCATGATGAAAGATGGTCCGTTCGATGCCGCCACCACCTCAGCTGCATACTCCTGGACCACTCAAACTGTTTCGGACATCCTCCGCTCGATACCCACTTTCTTCTTCACACCAACACGCTCTATTGGCCGTCAACCCAATCTTTCCCGCCACCGCGCTCCTCTCAAGCAGCGTAATCTCTGCCAGGAATCCGTAAAATATCAAAGCAATCTCCTAATTTTTGGACCTGCAGCCTATCGAGATTTAACCCGGGTTGATCACGGTGTCTCGAAAGCGACTGAGTTTTTCTACTGGGTCGAATCCCACGCCGGGTTCACCCACAACGAGATTACCGTCAGAGAGATGGCTATTGTGTTGACTAAGGCTAATAAATTGAGTCATCTCTGGAATTTTTTAAGAGAAATGAGTAGGAAAGTAGATTGCGAGCTAGTAACTACCACGTCTATCACCTGTTTGATGAAATGCTTAGGTGAAGAAGGGCTTGTAAATGAAGCAATGCAGGCATTCTATAGAATGAAACAGTTTCACTGTAAACCTGATGTTTATGCTTATAATACTGTCATTTTGGCTCTTTGTAGAGTTGGGTTCTTTGTGAAAGCTAAGAGTATGCTACAGCAAATGGAGCTACCTGGGTTTCGTTGCCCGCCTGATACGTATACCTACACAATTTTGATCAGCTCTTACTGCAAGTATGCCCTGCAGACCGGGTGTAGAAAGGCGATCAGGCGGAGGTTGTGGGAAGCGAATCATCTGTTTCGTCTAATGTTGTTTAAGGGTTTTGTTCCTGATATTGTCACTTACAATAGCTTAATTGATGGGTGTTGTAAGACTAATAGGATTGAAAGAGCTCTTGAGCTCTTGGAAGATATGACTAAAAGGGGTTGTTTACCAAATCGAGTTACATATGACTCTTTTATAAGGTACTATAGTGTTTCTAATGAGATCGATAAGGCTATTGAGATGTTACGAAGAATGCAAGAGCTGAATTATGGAACTCCCACGACTAGTTCGTACACGCCTATCATTCATGCTTTGTGTGAAGTCGAGAGGGCGTCTGAGGCTTGGGAATTTCTTGTGGAGCTGGTGGATGGGGGTTTGATTCCGAGGGAATACACTTACAAGTTGGTTCTTGATGCCATACGCTGCAATGGAAACGCAAACATGCTCAATGAAGAAACATGTAGAATGATTGAGGATGGTATAATAGTTAGATATAGGCAAAGAATGAAGGATAAACCTTTTATGAATCGAAAAGGTTCTATTCTTGTAATTGAGGAGCATTAGTTAGAATCTTTTAATGACATGAGTAGTTCAATTTTGACAAAACTATTTTCTTTGCCAAATTCACTACTAGTAACGTGTTCCTTTAATGAAATGACTATATATTGGTACCATCTCCACACTTCTTCACCGTGCGATTCCTTTAAAAGCTTACATCACAAATAAAAGATTGAAGAAATTTAATTCAGTTGGCATGCTATCATTAAGATTACGGAATTCTTTGATATACTTGAGTGATTTATTGTTAGAATGAAACACAAAGGGTCTTGATCTCAAGTAATTAATGAAGTCAATGATCAAGAGCTCTCACTGTATAATCAAACTCCATGTTATAAGTATCACACCTTGTCCTAGCCCTGTCAAGTTTGACACTAAAATAAGCAATTGGTCTTCAACCTTTGTAAAACACTCCCTCAACTCCATCTCCTCTAGCATCATATTCTACTACTTCAAATGGTTGATCGAATTGGGGAGAGCAAAGATTGGAACTTCACATAATTTTTTATTTAGGCTAGGGTTTCAAATGTCCTTTAAAACGATGAAGTCCTCTCTCAAGAGTCCCCTTTTTCGTGCTTTCGATGACTAGAGTCAAGATTCTTCACAAATCTCCAATAAAATGTACAAGGTTACCATTAAAATTTCAAACTTAAATAAGGGGAGTAGGAATAGGCCAAGATTAAAATGTCTCCACTTTGCTAGGGTTCATGAAATATTGTCACTAGAATTCAAATAACCTATAAAAGCCAACACTCACGATTCACTTCATTTTTGTCATTTTTTAATAATAAAAGTTAATATGTTTATATGCTATCAATAATTTCCTTACAAATTAACAAAGTAACAAACTTCCAAACTAGATCATTTATTGCCTTTGTCATCCTTAGAAATAACCTTGGTGGTTCATTCTTCAAAACTAATGGGTTGTTGAAGCTACCCTTAGCATACCCACTAGAGAAGTGGCCTTCTTCTCAAATTAGAAGGCTTTTTGTATCACATGGTCAAAGCTACCATGAGCATGCATATCAAACTTTTTGTTAAGTTTTTTCTCAAGTCCACCTACTTATGTAGCAATCTAATGTTCCGGGACTTCCACTTAACATAAAAGCTTTCTCAAAATCCCTAGGGTATTACTCAACCAATATGGTCCCTTCTTGCTTAGATACATTCAAAGATTAAGGTAAGCATCTTGCAAAAATTTCTAAACACAATGGCCCTATGCATGTGTTTTTCTTGCTAACCAATGGAGAAATTCATTAGAGTGAAGATTACCCTTTAACTTGATTTCTCGCTTATGATTGTATATATTTATGGTGTCGGTACCTTGGATTTTCCTCTCCAATGAGGAAAGTGGTTATCATCTTCATAAAAAAACTTTATAAAAATTCTAATTTGTTCACTCTTCTTTATGACCATCACTATTCTTGAATTTGATTGGCTAATCTTATCTCTCCTAAAATAGTTGGTCAAACCCCCTTTTTTTTTTCCTATTTTAAATTTTTTCTATTTTCTGAAAATTGCTTTTTCTATTTTCGAATTCAATTTTATATTTTTGAAAATTATTTTACAAAAAATCATATTTAATTAAATCCGAAAATTAAATTAAATTAAAAAAAAAAAAACAAAAATTTGTTCTTCATTGTTCTTCATGCTTATTCAATGTCATTCATCTATGGTTATATTTAACATCTAATTAATGTTATGTGTCCTTTAGTCTCAATTGCGCAACGATTGAAATCAAAGACATGGCCAGATTCAAACGTCATACTCGAAATTTATAATTATCCTAATTTCGATATTGAACGCAAATGGGATTGATTTTTAATCCTTGAATAATTTTTTTTTAAGTCAATCAATTGATGCGAAATCACCGGTTTTGTACAATCGAAATCAAAATTTCAAGTTTTACAATATTCTGAGTCTGACAGGATATTATAAGAAGAAATTGATACACTTTTGTTTCGAAACCTGTTTGATAAAAAAGAAACGCTTATGTTAATCTAAATTTTGTTTATTTATACGTAAGTAACACAATTACATATTGGCCATTACCTGTATGAAACATCTCTATAATATATTTAGTTACGATCATACGTAACATTGGACATTACCAAATACTGTTTTTTAATTCATTAATATTTTGTTATATTATAATTGATAGTGAATATGACTTTTGTCTTCACTAGACAATCTAAGGTTTTTTGTTTTGTGTACACGTAATTAACACAAACAACATATTGGACATTACTTGTATGAAACATATCTATAATCTATTGGTTACGACCATACATAACATTGGACGTTACCAAATACTGCTTTTTAATTCATATATATTTTGTTATATTACTAAGTGATAGTGAATATGACTTTGGACTTCACTAGACAAATCACATTTTGTGTGTTAACAAGCTAAGGTTTGATATAAATGGTAACGTATACATCTACTTTAGCGGTTTCAATTCTATAAGCATAAACTTCAATATATGTAATTAAAACATCAGCTATCTTCAACATAAGTAATTAAAATATTAACCTTTAGAAAAGTCAATTCCATGGGCATAATCAATTTAAAACTATAAATAAGAATTTAGTCATACTTTATGCGATGTAATACTATGTGTTACATTGATAATATTTCCACATATGATTTATACCTAATGCTAATTATATGTTGTTTAAAACCCAAAGTCTAAGTACTAAATTGTTATTCACAATTTTACATAGACCTTAGTTGTAGAAAAATAGTTTTTATACACACAAGTAATGACTCAAACTGGTTTAGGTAAAGCATATTACATGTACGTCAAAAGGCAATAGTGATGCGGTATCCTTTTTGTATGGGATGATATCTGGGCATGACCGATATCTTGTGAAAACACACGACCAGGTTTTAATAATTATAGAGAAGATGCTGATATGTTACAGAATGAAGACATGTCGGCCCGCCGAAATTCAACACGTGGCAACAGAAGCTCAACACTTGGCACAAAAGGCTCTGCATGGATGAGAGTCACCTGTCAAGGTAAACTATTATAAATAGTAGGTAAGACCTCATTAATGAGGGCATTAATTACACTCTCTCTCTACTCTCTCTCTACTTTCTCTCTCTTACTTATCTTCTTTTCTCAAACACTTTTCTGACTTTATCATCGGAGTGGTTATCCCCGGATCACCCCGGGGTTAGCTAACTTCTTCTCATTGTGTAGGTTCTCAGCTTGCCGATAGGGGTATCAGAATCTCAAGTCCGTGTTCTTGGAGGAGTTAGGATCAGACTGAAACAATTTGGCGCTAGAAGGAGGGGGCAGTTGATCACTTCTATCGCCTAAGAACCTCACACAAAACACATATATAACAATAATAGTTATGGCCGGAAACAATGAAATACCAGTAGGACAACCCCAGGTGGAGATAATAGATGAAACCCATACCCTGGAGAGCAATCAGTTCCATATGCCGATAACCCCCCTGTAGGGGGAGGAGAGGCAGAGGATCCCATGGCGGCGTTCACCCCAGATGAGTTGGAAACAGCTGCAAGAGTAATGAATGCAATGAGTAGAAAGAGGAAGGAGGCTGAGGCAGCACGGGCTGAAAGGGAAGCTGCTCAGGCAGATAGGGGAATATTACACCAAAACCAGGAAGAACAGTATAACCAGTTGGAGAACCCGTCGAGGAGACCCTGACATGAGTCGACAGTAAGGACGCATACAACATTACGGCAGGATGAGCAGTCCTCGAGCCGTGTTGTGAGTACCAGAACTCAGCAGCAAAGAAGCTCGCAAGTACAGGGTCAAGCAGTACGCACAGTGGTGCAGTTAAGGGCATCCCCATTTTCCCAACACATCTTAGATCAACCAATGGAGAAGGTGAAAATGCCGACTTGTAGGTATGATGGAAGAGGGGATCCGGCAAGATTCATAACGTCTTATGAGGGACACATGATGTTGTACACAAACTCGGATGCAGTTTGGTGTAAAGTTTTTCCGACAACTCTGATTAGAGCAGCGGCTGACTGGTCTAACAACCTTGAAGTTGGGTCAGTGCATAGCTTTGAAAGACTAACTGAGATGTTTGTGGGTCAGTATGTTAGTAACAGTGTGAGGCAGAGGACCTCTGGAGAATTGTTGGCTGTGGAACAGAAACCAGATGAATCTTTGAGGGATTACATCAGGAGATTTAACAATGAAGCAAACACCATTCCGAAGTTACAACAGGAGATAGCCGTGATGGCTTTGATGAATGGGTTAGTTGATTCGGATTTCAAAAGGTATCTTACGAGAAAAAGTCTGCCGACATTGGCGGCGGCGTTCAGCAAAGCTCATGATTACATAAAGAGTGAGGAGCTGATGAAGACGAGTAGCAGGCATGTGGTGGCTGGAAAGGGACAAAGTCAATATGAGGGGACCTCATCTGGAGGGAGCAGGCCGAGAGCTCCTGCCCCGGGAAGGGGAGGAGGAGGCCGACAAGATACTAGACCGACAAGACTGCCAATGAGATACAGTACTTACACTCCCCTGAATACGCCAAGGGCTGCAATCTACTCAGTGAATCAGAACAGAGAAGATTGGTCAAGGCCGATTCCCATGAAAGCAAGGTCGAGGGACGTGAAGAAGTACTGTATGTTCCATAGGGATGTGGGGCATTATACGGAAGAATGTACCCAATTGAAGGACAACATTGAGGAGTTGATCAGGAAAGGGCACCTAACACAATACCGGTTGAATACCGGCAGGAATCAGCAGCCAACACAAACAGTTGAGAGGCAACAGATAGAAGCGAGGCCCGAAAGGACACAAGGGAGGATAGTCCGACAGGGGGATGCAGGAATACCGCCGTTATCAACGGGAAGAGTAGATGTGATAACGGGGGGGCCGATTCATGGAGGGACGATTAGTGGAGCGAAGAAGCATTTAGCGGAGCACCGACATCTGGTTTGTGCTTTAGATGTAGATAATCGCCCTCGGCCGGCATCAATACCACAAGTTGTATTTACAGAAGAAGATGCACGAGGTGTAGTGTTCCCACATGATGATCCGTTAGTCCTGATAACCAAGATAAATGGGGCCGACATCAAAAGAGTGCTGGTAGATGGGAGCAGCTCAGCAAATGTTTTGTTTGTTCAAGCTTTCAATGAGATGAATATCGGAAGGCAATACCTGAAACCGGTGTCGTATCCAGTGATCGGGTTTAATGGATCAACTGTAAGGCCGGAGGGGAGCATTGTGTTGCCTGTAAGGATGGGTGATGGACCACAAGCGAGGGATGTGATGGCAGAGTTTTTGGTGGTGGATGTCAAGTCGGCCTATAACGCAATTATCGGCAGACCGATAATTCATGACATGCAGGCTGTTGTATCAACATACCATTTGGCAATAGCCTATGTATCAAACTTGGGAGCTGTGGAGAAGGTGTATGGAGGTCAGGTTATGTCAAAAGCCTGTTATGTTACAGCTTTGAAGAACCCTGTTAGCAATGCCACAGTTCCATGCAACCCAACAAGGGAGGGTGAGCCGACAGTGCAAGATTTGACAATGAAAAACTTTGATGCAAGACCTGAAGAAACACCAAGGCCGTTGCCGGGCGGAGAAACCGTCCAAGTTGAGTTGCAGCCAGGCAACCCCAGTAGAACAGTGAAAGTTGGGGCTGATATGGATGTGGAGACCAGGTGTAACCTGATAAGTTTATTACGAGAAAACGCCGACGTCTTTGCATTCTCGGCCAGTGAAATGCCAGGCATACATCCTGAGGTAATGGAGCATAAGCTGAATGTTGATAGAAAGTTCAGGCCGATAAGGCAGAAGAAGCGCAACTTCTCAACTGAGAAGATAGAAGCAATCCAGGCCGAGGTGAATAAGCTCTTAGCAGCAGGGTTTATAGAGCCCTGCACGTACCCTGAGTGGTTGGCAAATGTAGTAATGGTGAGAAAGCCGACAGGGAAGTGGCGAATGTATATAGATTTTACAGATCTCAATAAGGCTTGCCCCAAGGATTGCTACCCACTACCCCGAATAGACAGGCTAGTAGACTCAACCTCTAGTCATGCTATGTTCAGTTTTTTGGATGCGTTTTCGGGATATCATCAAGTCAGCATGCATAAGGCTGATAGGAATAAAACGGCCTTTATAACAGATGTAGGTGTGTATTGTTATAAGGCAATGCCGTTTCGGTTGAAAAATGCAGGGGCAACCTACCAGAAGTTGGTGGATAAGATTTTCGAGAAACAGAAAGGGCGGAATGTTGAGGTGTATGTGGATGATACAATAGTGAAGAGCAAGAGTAGAGAAGACCATATAGCCGATTTGAAGGAAACATTTGAAACCTTGAGAAAATACCAAATGAAGTTGAATCCGGAGAAATGTGTTTTTGGGGTGAGATCAGGGAAGTTTTTGGGCTTTATGGTCAGTGAACGGGGGATAGATGCGAATCCAGATAAGGTGAATGCGGTGCTTCAAATGAAACAACCAAAAACCATTCGTGATATACAGAGGTTAATGGGCAGGATGGCAGGGTTAACCAGATTTATCAGCAAATCAGCTGATAAGGCTCTTCCGTTTTTTATGGTGCTAAGAAAGAATAAGGCATTTGAGTGGGGAAAAGAACAAAGTGATGCCTTAGAAGTAGTGAGGAATCATCTTAGATCTCTTCCCACAATTGCCAGGCCTGAGAAGGGAGAAGTGTTGCAGTTATACATCTCGGCATCGCCAAAAACAGTGGCAGCCGTCTTGTTAGTGGAAAGGAGGAAACAACAACAGCCGATTTATTTTGTCAGTCATGTTTTGAATGCGGCAGAGCACAGATATCCAGTGATAGAAAAAATGGCGCTGGCAGTGATAGTGGCAGCCCGGAAGTTAAGGCCTTATTTTGATGCGCATTCATGCCCAGATATCTTGTGAAAACACACGACCAGGTTTTAATAATTATAGAGAAGATGCTGATATGTTACAGAATGAAGACATGTCGGCCCGCCGAAATTCAACACGTGGCAACAGAAGCTCAACACTTGGCACAAAAGGCTCTGCATGGATGAGAGCCACCTGTCAAGGTAAACTATTATAAATAGTAGGTAAGACCTCATTAATGAGGGCATTAATCACACTCTCTCTCTACTCTCTCTCTACTTTCTCTCTCTTACTTATCTTCTTTTCTCAAACACTTTTCTGACTTTATCATCGGAGTGGTTATCCCCGGATCACCCCGGGGTTAGCTAACTTCTTCTCATTGTGTAGGTTCTCAGCTTGCCGATAGGGGTATCAGAATCTCAAGTCCGTGTTCTTGGAGGAGTTAGGATCAGACTGAAACAATTTGGCGCTAGAAGGAGGGGCTGGAATTGTGATAACGGCTCCAGATGGATCAGCCACAGCAACGGGGGCAGGGGCTGGAATTGTGATAACGGCTCCAGATGGAAAAATGTTTGAATACGCCATGAAATTTAAATTCAAGGCAACAAATAATGAGGCCGAATACGAAGCTGCGGTAGCTGGAATGCAGCTGTCAATAGCGGCAGAGGCAAAACGGTTAGTTTTGACAACTGATTCTCAACTGGTGTCAAGCCAGTTTAGTGGGGAGTATGAAACTCGAGAGCCAGCAATGGTGAAGTATTTGGAGAAAATGAAGCAGTTAGCAGCTCAGTTGCAATACTTTGAGATCAAATTGGTTCCGAGATTGAAAAATGCTCAAGCAGATGCACTGGCAAGATTGGCAAGTTCAAGCTTCAATAACTTAGAAAGAACAGTTATGGTTGAGATCTTAAAGCAGAGAAGCATAGATGAGATGCCGACAGATGTCAATTGTGTTGAAGTGGGGGATCAGTGGTATGATAAAATACTGGCATACATCGTTCATGGTGTAGGGCCAACAGATAAAGGGGAGCTGAAAAGGTTACAGAAGGACAGTGTATGGTTCGTTATGTACCAAGGCCAGTTATACAAAAGGGGGTTCTCACTGCCGTTGCAAAGGTGCATAACGGATTTTGAATCCGCAAGATTGATAGAAGAATTGCATGAGTGTAGTTGTGGTAATCACCTTGGAGCAAGAGCTTTGTCCAGAGAGGCAATGAGAAGGGGATACTACTGGCCGACAATGAACGCAGATGCAGTGGCTTATGTTAAAAAATGTGAAAAGTGCCAAAAGTTTGCCCCAGTTATCAACTTGCCCCCAAACGATCTAACTCCGATACTGAACCCAATCCCTTTTGCCCAATGGGGAATGGATATAGTAGGCCCGTTTCCATCAGCCACAGGTGGAAGAAAGTATCTGATAGTGGGAATTGATTACTTCACTAAGTGGATAGAGGCAGAACCAGTAACGAAGATAACGGCATCGGAAGTAAAAAAGTTTATATGGAAAAGCATCTTCACGAGGTTCGGGTTGCCAATGGCGATGGTTTTTGATCATGGAACCCAATTTGACTGTAAGCCGGTCAAAGATCTTTTAATGATGTATAAAGTGAAGTTTGCTTATGCAGCAGTATGCCATCCACAGTCTAACGGCCAGGCAGAGGCAGCAAATAAGCAAATCATAACAGCAATAAAGAAGAAGATCGAGGATGCAAAGGGTTTATGGGCAGATTTGATACCAGAGATATTGTGGGCAAACAGGACAACAATAAGAGAAGCCACAGGAGAATCACCCTATAACTTGGTTTTCGGGACAGAAGCAGTAATACCAGCAGAGGTTGGGTTGCCGACATTTAGAGTTCAGCATTTCTGTGAAGACCAAAATGATCTACTCTTACGACAGCAACTAGATTTCCTGCCAGAGCTAAGAGAGAAAGCAGCAGTTAAGTCAGCTGCGTTTAAAGAAAGAATGTCCAGGGCATACAACAGAAGGGTATCTCATAGGCCGTTAGAAGTGGGACATCTGGTACTACGAAGAACAGCAGCAACTGGTAAGGGTAATGAAGATGGGAATCTGACTGCGAATTGGGAAGGGCCTTATCGGATTAGAGATGTCGTCATCCAAGGGTCATTTCACCTGGAAAATTTGGATGGAGCACCTCTAAAAAATGTATGGAATTCAGCTGTGTTGAAAAAATACTATATGTAAAGAACAATCCTTATTTTTTGAAGCTGATATCAAGAAAGATATCGGTGATGAATGAAGAAGTATTCAGACAATGCGCATTGAAATAGGCATCCTCCATTTAACAGAACATCGTTAAATGGGATGGACAGCTCAAAACCGCTTCCATGAAGTTAACAGTTATACAACCTGATCAGTTGTATACGTTAACTCATGAGGTTGCTGGTTCAAAGTATGATACCGGCCAAATCAATTCGAGTATACGCCGATATGAGGCGTAGCTCAGAATGTGATCGCCGAGAGGGTACCTAACTGGCTGAAACATCAAAGCAGTAGGTGACCGTTGTTATAATCTGAACCACCAACAATCGGTTATGAATCAGTATACATAGCTTTAGCACGAACTATGTATACTGAGGGGAGCAAGGAGTGATATGATATTTGAGAGGTATTTAAAATTTTTTAGTACTACGTAATGATATCCATAGTATGCTGGTAATTTTTAATGCTATTTTGGTAAGGATCTGATACCTACCAAAGCCGAGGTTTTGAAGTCTGATATCTTCAGAAGCTGGCGTTTTTTAAGAAGTTTTCAATGGAAAGTTGTCAGATTTCAGATAAACTATCAGGTAAGCTTTATTTTTCGCAAATTCTTTTATATATGCTGAATTAGCAAGATTATGCAGTTATCATAACGGAGTAATCACAAACAGGTCAAAAAGTAGTAAATAGAGAACAACACAGTTATGGTGAAGAGTGTAAAAATTTGTACACAGTTAACAAACAACGAAAATAAAAGACAAGTCTACATAACGGATAAAATTAACAATCGACAGGCATCACCACAAAAAAAGGGGGATATGCCGATAAAACAGCACTGTCAAAACAAATGTTCATACATACAAAAGACAATAAAAGTTATGGCTGATAAGGCCCAATGATACAAGACCCACAAGAGGATGTCGGTGATGACTGCCCGCCCCTTTAAGATTGTGCATTCTCAGACACTGGGGAGTCCAGAATGCTGGGATTCTTGAGGCCGTCATCAGCAGTTGGCGCCAGGTTATACAAGTCCTCTTCAGAGAATTGCTGCGCCTCGAAGCCGGAAGGGATCTTGTAGGCTTCTTCGCCGAAAGCCTTTTCAACCTTGGCCCAATCATCCTTCTTCCAACCGGCAGCATGGGCAATACATCTGTGAGCTGCTGTCCAACCTCCATCAAAACGGTCCTGAAGCTTGGAGCAGAATTCATCGGAGGCCATATAACGGCCAACAGCTCTCTGACGAATACCAGGTTTGTCAGCTTCCATTTTTTGAACCTTTTCTTCAAGGCTCTTAATTCTAACCTTGGCATCGTCGAGATCTTTCTCAACGGAAGGAAGGCGCTCAATGGCTTTATCTTTTTCAGCAATTTGAGTCTTCAGACTCTGCAATTCCAATTCCAAGCCAACAACCTTCTCAGCCTTAACCTTCAGTTCCGACATCTCCCTGTCATCTTTTTCTTTTATTTTCCTCAGATCATCGAGGGCCTTTTCAGCATTTTTGATGACCTCCTGCATGGCACTTTCGCTGGCAGAGGCTTGATGATGTTTCTCCTGGTAGTAACGATACATCTCAACCAGCTCTGTGCCAGACATGACGGCCTATAAAAGTATATATTCAAGTAAAAATAGGGAAACCGAGAACGTTACATAAAAATATATATATATAAAATATATATATAATATATGTACCTTCATCATGTTGTGCATATGAGTAGCAGCAAGGGGGCCGATTGGACCAGCAGGTCTGTCCATCGGCAGTGTCAAATTGCTCAACAGCCGATAACCGAGATTCCCACCTTGCATTGGGTCATCGGTTATCATAGATTCGTTCCTGCCGACATCCATAGCAGGTTGCCAACGGTCACCGGAATGGCCAGGAGGGACGGCAAACCCCTTCAGAACTTCATCTGGAAACCTCCCAGAAACGCGTTCAATCCATTGATTGGACCGATAGGTCAAGGCTGGGATGCTGGAATCCGACCCAACCGTTGTAGGAGCAATTGCGGTGGTTGCCTGAGGTTGACGGGGGGATTCAGCAGAAGTGAGATCTTCGATCTCAATACCCTGAATAACCTTCTTCACAACGGCCTCAGGGCTTTTAGCTTTGTTGGCAGTCGGGGTCTTTTCAGACACCGACTGGTCTTTCTTCTTCTCGGGCGCCGGTTGATCCTTTTTCTTCTCGGCCCGCCCTTCAGGTTGCTTGGGGCTGGAGATCACAATGCCACCCCGCCGATTGGCTAGAGGTGTTAGTTTTCTTTTCTTGGCATTATCATCGGCCATGATCTCAGCTCTTCTCTTGGCACTGATAGCTGGAGCACGCCCGCAAACGGAAGCAAGAGTATCGTAGGGGTCGGAAGCTTTGGGGCAGCGCCTGATAACCCTTGTCCCGTCAGAAGATAGGCCGAGTTGTCTGTTATCCAACTTATCAATACCTGGTAAGAAGGAATGTAAATTCAATCAGTTAAATGCTGATATATAAAAAAAGAAACAACAATAAAAGGGTAAGAAAGGTAACGATAAACAACAAGTAAACTATGCCGCTTTCATTATGAAAATAAGAAAATGAATAATAAGTGAATAAGAATAATAAAACTAAGAAGGATAAGTTATACCATGCTGGTCAGTCCAACAAAGACCGACACGAGATAGCGGCGCGTTGCCCAGAATGTAACTCACATTCGGCACCCACACCGCAGGAATTAGACGGACCTTGCCGTCGCCTTCATCAAATTCAGAGATGTCAAAGTGATTGACAGCCCTCTCTTCATGCTTCCCGAGATCTCTCTCAGGGATTGAATCAAAATGGGGATGAGGCTTGAAAAAAGTTCTCCTCAAAGGAAAATCCTCTAGGACTGACATAAAGAAAAACTTATCCTTCCAACCTTTGCAGCTAGGTAGTTTAGGATGGACGGTATATTTGTGAGGTTGGGTATATAAAGACCACCACCCATCTGATTGACCATCTCTCTTTAGGGTAATAAGCCGCCTGAATACATTAAGGGTTAGAGGGAAGTTCCGATATAGCATAACCCAAACTGTAGCAATAACGGCACGAATGGTTTGAGGGGTTAACTGAACCAGGCAAACGTTCCAAGCCTTCAAAATTTTAGCAACAAAGGGGTGTAGAGGAAAACGGAGGCCAAAATCCAAGTGTTTCATGTAAACGGCCACGGAACCAGCTGGACAATCCAACACTGAAGCTCCAGATGGAGGGAGAGACAACTCGTACCCATCAGGTAAGTTAAAGAACCTTTTCGCACGGCGACAATAGTCTTTTGTAATTGCCGTTTTCCTAAAAGCTTCACTTATCTTTTCCTTTGCAACTTTTCCGTCGTTGGCAAGAACTATAGGTTGTCGGAACTCAGCCCTATCAGTCTCAGAATTATACCCCTCGTCCAAATTCTCTTCCTGGATAACCTCAGCCGTTAAATCAATAATGTTATCCCTACTCTCATTATTTACACTGTCTTCCTGAACGTCGTCATCTTTTAAAACTGAGATGACAAACCTTCTTCAGGGGTCAAAGGGATGTCATCCTCAGGTTCTTCTTCAGAAGAACTTACAACCTGACCTTGTCCAGGTCTTTTGCTAGATTCCGCTGCCTTGGCGGCCTCAGCTGCTTTAGCTGCTTTGGCGGCCTCAGCGGCTTCACGGGCAGCGGCTCGGGGTTGATAACTGGTACTCTTTACCCTTGGCATAGTGTTTATACCTATATTGCCAACGTTAGTGCCGTATTGATTAAAATATCGTCTCCCAGTAAAGCTGCGTAAGTGATAACGGACACTAACAGGCTCAACGTCAAGAATTTCAGTATCGGCAGGGATATCAGGGTTAGTAGGGTGAAAGGCACTTTCACGGTGGGCAATGGTCCTATGTATCATAAAAGCGCGTTTTTCTTCTTCAGAGGTTAACGTCCCAAAAGGGTAGTCAATATTATCAGAAAGGGAAGACGAATTACCCTGATTACTACCAGTTTCTTTGCCTAAAGATTGTCTAATTAAACGGCGCCTAGCAGTACTAAGGTTAGGAAAATTCTCTTCGACACTATCTTCAGACATTTAATTGAATATAAGAAAACAAAAATAGCATGAAAAATCAGGGGTTAGGGTACGAAAATACCTTCGATGAAAACCGCGGAATTAATGCCTCTAACTGATAAAGAAACGACGAAGAAAGAGAAGGTACGCCCGAGGAGACGGAATGCACAGACCGAACGCGAGGAAGATAAGAAAAGAAAGAACTTTGGTCAGCAACTTAAACTTTTTCGAGAGAAAACTAGGAAGGAATGCGAAGTAGTAAAAAAAATGGCGGAATTTTGATCTAAAAAGGGGAAACTGAATGGCCAATTGAAGTGAAAGGCGGTTCAGAGATCCGACGGCTGTTAAATGACGAACTTTTTCAAAAAGCAGCGGCAGGATTTGTGACACGTGTGTTAATTTTCCCGCTCAAAAAAAAAAAGAAGAAAAACGGTTACACTACCATAACGTACACTTTGTAATAAATTGACCTTGTAAGCTATCGGCGTACAAGGTCACTTGGGGAGGAAAACGGAGTTTTTCGCTCCCAAGTATTTTATAACAAGTAGACCTTGTCTGCTATCGGCACACAAGGTCACTTGGGGAGGAAAACGGAGTTTTTCGCTCCCAAGTATTTTATAACAAGTAGACCTTGTCTGCTATCGGCACACAAGGTCAATTGGGGAGGAAAACGGAGTTTATACAAATAGTAAACTTTTCAGCAATACACGGCGTTACGGCACAAAAATTGTCCTCTTACATAGATAACAATAAAAAGTACTAAAAGTAGTAAATTAAAATGACACTTCTTAGCAAAAGAACATAGAGCTTAAAAATATATGAATATGTAGAAGCTAATTTGCCTGGATACAGGACAAGCGATTAAAATGAATTATGACAACGGCAAGATTAGTAATGAAACTTTGTTAGTAAGCAGTACTTGACAGAGTACAAGAAACGTTGCTACAGTACAATTTACAGCATAAGGAAAAGTCTGAAGAATGAGATGTGGAACCCAAAGTTTGTTTCGTTAGGTTCAGCTTGTTATTCATATAAACTGAGCACGATGATGAATGATCATACGTCCTCACTTGGGGGGCTAATTGTATGGGATGATATCTGGGCATGACCGATATCTTGTGAAAACACACGACCAGGTTTTAATAATTATAGAGAAGATGCTGATATGTTACAGAATGAAGACATGTCGGCCCGCCGAAATTCAACACGTGGCAACAGAAGCTCAACACTTGGCACAAAAGGCTCTGCATGGATGAGAGCCACCTGTCAAGGTAAACTATTATAAATAGTAGGTAAGACCTCATTAATGAGGACATTAATTACACTCTCTCTCTACTTTCTCTCTACTTTCTCTCTCTCACTTATCTTCTTTTCTCAAATACTTTTCTGACTTTATCATCGGAGTGGTTATCCCCGGATCACCCCGGGGTTAGATAACTTCTTCTCATTGTGTAGGTTCTCAGCTTGCCGACAGGGGTATCAGAATCTCAAGTCCGTGTTCTTGGAGGAGTTAGGATCAGACTGAAACACTTTTCAATTAATTTAAGCGTTGAATTTTTCAAATTAAATTCAAAATTTTCAACTGACTGCCCTTTATTTTCGGAGGTTATTTTTAAAAACTCAATTATATCCTTGACCAACTTTCAACCTTGTAATTAACACCAAAAAAAAAAATACACACACACAAAAAGAAAAAAAAAATGGTGTTTTCACAAAAGTCCATTTCTCGAGGTTCGTTTTCTAGTTCTGGACGGGTCATGGTGAAATGTGGATGTGGCGTTCCCTCTAAGATTCAAACTGTGAACAAGCCTAACCATAATAAGGGAAGGAAATTTCGAGGTTGTGGTAAATATCCAGTACTTTTTTCTACAACCATTTGTAATTTCTTTACAATTTTAATGGATATGAGTAAATATAATAATCTTTCATTAGGGTTCCAAGTAACACTTAGGGTTTATTTCACTTTTATGAACTGTAAAAGGCTGATTGTGGATTTTTCAAATGGTTGTATGATGTTATAATGTATAAAAAAAATTATCATTTGATACATCAATTCAAATTCACTTTTGATAATTACAAACTTTTTTGAATCAAAAGAATGTTTTATCATTTAATAGGAATTTTAAAAAATCATTTGATTTGTCAATTCATGACAATATTTTTTAAAAAATATGCCTTCAATGCATTGAGTTATCATACAAAAATGGCTTCTTATCAGTACTTGTATTATAACTAACCTAATATAGTTTTAGATATAATGGAATATTTACATATCCTAACTAAGTTCATATAAAATGGAGAAATCAATTGATATGTTTCCAATTGTAACACATGTTAATAGACTTTAATTGGTAACTAACCTTTCAAATTTAACTTTTTTCATGAACATATAGAGACCCCTTTAGTACTTAGAATAATCCCCTTAACAAATATAGACCCTTTAATATTGTAAATGTTGTGAAAATAGAGTCCTTTCTAATTCAAAATTGAAGGTATGAACATAAAGTAATTTAGCATAAAGTGAAATCAGTTACGTAGAAAGTCAAGGTTCAAACAGACCATACACTACATACACTAAATATGTGACATGCCACTGCTGGAGTTTGGTGAGTCCGACTCACCGCGGAAACAACCCCGACCCCAGGAACCACTCGCAATTAATAAAATCATAATGCATAAATAAATAATCATAAAGATAAGATAACGAATCTTACCCTCGAAGCGAGCTTCGTCCAAAAACCGGGGCTCTTACATGAAAGCTACGAGCACGTCAAGCGCCGCGCCTCCGACAGTATCCACCCACAAAAAGGCGAACACAACTTTAAGGTCCGCTACCTTGGAGTTAGCAAGGTCCGACCAAAACCCGAGTGTTCACTAGTGGAAAAAAGGCCATCCGTAACGGGCAAAAAAGGGCCATCCGTAACGGGCAGTGGCCGTTACGTATGCGGCCGTTACGGATAGCCTTTCTTATTCGTAACGGGCACCGTCCGTTACGAATAATGGGTTATTCGTAACAGGCACCTGAAACACCCGTTACGAATAATGGGTTATTCGAAACGGGCTTTTCATGTGCCCGTTACGAATAACCCCATTATTCGTAACGGGCTTTTTAGGTCCCGTTACGAATACTGTGAGATCCGATTAAAAAAAAAAATCCAGCACATGCTGGACAGCTAGCTTGCACAATTATTTTATCAATTAATATATATATATATATATATATATATATATATATATATATATATATATATATATATATATATATATATATATATATATATATATATATATATATATATATATATATATATATATATATATATATATAATAAAACTATTACAAAGTAAAAGGAAATCTCAATTGTAATAATAATAAAAAAAAAAGTTTACTTAAGACTACCATCAGATGTAAATTATTTTCCTCTAAGTTAGCATGTTGAATAATTTACATCTTCCACCATTTTTCCAGATAGATGGAACTTTGATCTCAATAATCGTGTTGAGTATAATCAGGCATCATACTGCCCGCATCATACTGCCCAGAAGAGTCCCTGATCGTATATTGTTGGTGTTTAGATTCAGCTGTAGAAATAGTTCGGCACCACTCTGTTCAGTAATCGGTCTCATATACATGATTGATATCCTGTCAAATACAGCCAGCAGGGCATCATTAATTTGGCAGTACCATAAAATAAATTGCAACTTCAAAGTTCAGACACATATCATTACACCAGCAGCCCTGCATAACTCAACTGAATCTCTGACTCTAGTGCGACATGGATCCTACAAAATTAACCCATTAGACTACTTTAATTCCGGTAATGCATTTTAATGACATTCAACTCCATATTACCAGCACAAGTCGACATAAACATGGAAAGCACCAAATCAAGTACCAGCAGTTTCGAAACAAAAGGAAGCAACATAAAGAAAATAATTATCAGGTTATGAATTTGAAAATATTATTTATTTTATTGGCTTAAAATTTGTATTCTCAATAATTATTTTGTCACTCAATGTCCTTATATTAATTATTTCTTGTTTGCAGATGTACTAGATTAATGCACCAAATCAGCTGCAAGATCTAACAGCAAGTCATCAAGTATGGGAATTAGTACAATAAAGTGCCCCTGAGACATTAGTCATGGTCTATTTGCAACTAAAATTGGCTGGATGCTTCCTCTACTACAATGTATTAGTAATACGACCTGTAATGTAATCAATTGTTCCAATGAATCAATATGGCGTTTATAATTTTATAAAGGGATTATGTGTTGATTCATGACTTAAGGTAAGGATCAATAGTAGCTTTACACACATAATTACACTACACAATAATTGTAATAAACCATTATTCTGCTTAATTGTAACGGACTATTAATTTGCCCGTTACGAATGGGTTTATTGTAACAAGCAAACTATTGTCCGTTACAAATAGGGTGTTACAAATGACTTTTTTTCCACTAGTGGTTATATGAGTTTAAGAGTTTTCCCAAAATTATGGAATGCTCTTTCTGACTCCCACTCAAGCACTTTACTCCAAACCCCAAGGTTGGTATTTATAGAGGAAAGTATGAGTGGGAATTTCTATCCCATCAATGTGGGATCATGAAATTCCACAAATTAATTTAAAGCTAAATCAAATTAAAATTGCAAACTAATAATAAATTTACAAGTGGCATTACCATGTGAGATGGGTTGGTGAGGGCCACATGGAGAGTAGGGGACCATACTTGCTCCCCACTTAATATTCTCCTTGTGCCACATGTCCTCACCCACTTGCTCCCATATTCCCATGCTTCCCCTAATACACGGCTCTATGGCCCGAGCCTAGCCACGAGCCCAGCCCGAGCCCGAGCCCAGCCTGCACCCAGCCCCGCACCAAGCTGCTGCTGTGCTAGCGTGCCTAGCCGCGGCAGCTAGCTGCTGCACGCACCACGTGCTGCGGCTGCTAGTTGCTGCTGGCCGTGGTTGCTAGTATGGAGCGCTAGCACGCACCTAGCCAGCCATGCTAGGCTCGGCTTGGTGCTTGCTAGCCACCTTTGCTAGGACATTTTTGCCCCTAGCATTCGGATGCTCGGGGAACTGCGATGCTAGGGGTATTTTGGGAATATGGTCGATTTATTATTATTTTTGCGCGTCTTGTCTTTTATTATTTTGACTCAACTTCCGACGATCTGTTTCGACGCTCCAAGCTCGAATTACCGATGTCTAAATATTTAACACTTGGGCGACGAATTAATTTCTTCCGAATTAATTCGTCGAGTTGGTTCGTATATTTTGCTTGGGTGTGACTCGAAGGGTTCAGACAAGATTAAGCTGTAATATTAATTATATTAATATTACTGATCGGAAGCGGCCTCCACCCAGGCATTTCGATCACTTGACCTTACTGAAAATATAAGCTTTCTAATAATTCTGAACCCGCTATCAGAATAATACATTTGTTCAAAGGACACCATTCCTTTCAGCCACCACTACAGTTTCGCCACATTAGGCCAAAATACATGCTAGTACCCAAAAACAATTTACTACTTAAAATGTCTTAAGATCACAGTTGATAAAACAGAAACATAACAATTAGAGTATATAACTCCATGGCATACATAGATACATAGACGAAGCCTAAGTATCAAAGAAGGTATCATTTCCAAAATCATATTCTACTTAAACAGAAGCCTTTTTGTACTCTCTTAATTAGGGTTGTCGCCCTCACCTTCATCTTCATCTTCACCAACATTTTATTCTTCATCTTCCCAACAAAAAACAAATGTAATTCGGTTAATTATTTGTAATTGATACTGCAAACTAAAATATATATTAATTTAACACTAAATTCAAAAGGTTATTACTTATGATTAAACAAAAGAGATTTTTATGTAGAATTCAGCAATATAAGTACACTAATAGATGCACTTGTTCAATTATATAAATGACAAAATAGGTGTGTCAAAACATAATTTATAGAGAACAACTATGTATAAGGTCATTTATGATATAGTTAATTATGGTAAAAAAAAAATACTTGAATGTCATAGGAAATGGAATTGACATCAATATCTAATAGGTAATTACCCCAATATTATTTAGTCATTACCCATTTAAATTAAAACAAAGAATTCATATCATGTGTGCATTCATCAATATAGTTAATTCCCAAAAACAGGTAATCACCAATGACAAAATAGAGAACAGCTTGATCTCAAACATAATAGGCATTGTAATAGAACATATAAGGTCATTACATATGGATTATAGATGAATTTAAAGTCATCAATTTTAAAGTGTCCATAGAAAATGAAGCATAACGACAATATAAAAAGGCAATAACTTGACATATAGTTAGTCATTACCCATAATTTAACAATATTTTATTGTAACATGCATTCATAATTGACAATGCACAACAGCGTATAATGTAATTACATATGTAATTAGACCTGAAATTAAGTTTAACAATATAAGAAATTCACAGAAAATGAAACATAAGGACATTAAATGCCTGAGTTGACATTAAGGGCATCTATTCGAGACTGTACATTCTCTTGGACCTCAAGCATAACAACATCAGTGAAGATATCCGGCCTAATGCGCTTAAGCATTTCTTTGACAGTCATGCTCTCACGCATGACAGCTTCAAAGGATGCTGCGTAACGGTTTTCTTTATCATCATCCTCATAATCATCTTTTACTTCTTCCTCTACAAGCTGCCGCTTTCTAACAGGAGCACGCAGTACCTCTTTATTTACCCACCTTTCATTGTCGCCATCATATACTTAACCCAAATCATTATGAATTGTATTTGAGTTGAATGATTGTTTTGGTCCACTATACCTCATACCATAAGGAAGGAACAACCCTTCCTTTGTTCCCTTTTGAAAGGTAATCATGTAATCAATCATCATCCTCAGCAAATTCATCTTCACAGCAGCAAGGACAAATTACATGACCAACATGTCTAGGTATGTTAAAGAGGACAGTCTCCCCTTTTGCATAAGGAAGGAATTGAAGAGAATCAAATGCAAGAGACGAGTTTGTAGCGACAGTTCATACACTTCTGGTTTTTTTTATCTCTGCCAGAATCATCTTCCATAAGCACAATATTGAAGCATTTCTCAACATCAAATTCCGTTTGTGTACTCCATTTCCCCGGGAGCTTAGCTTGCACCCCTTGTTTGGGAATCTTCAAGATGATGCTCAAGGTAACTTCATCCAACTTTATCTTCTTCCCCTTCCCCCAAGTGTATATTACTCCATCTTGTTTGTTTTCATGATCGAAGTGGGTGTAGATATGTCGAACAAGGTCGGGGTATATGGGGTAATTTTCTGTAAGCAACTTGTCCCATCTTTGGTGCTTAAATCACTTTCTTAAAAAATCAGCATGGGCTAAGTCAAGAGAGTCAAAGTCTACATGTTTCCCTTCACATATTTTTTGTTTTGAGAATGTCTTAAAGTACAATTCACGTTATAGGGACGACTTGAACCTTTCATCATCAGTTGATGTTTGACCTACTACCCTTTGCAGCAGGAGAGGGTGGGGTAGTAGCGGCCGAACTTCCCTTCTTGACCTTGTAGTTGGAGAGTTGGTTGGTTTAATTCCAATGATTATATGTGGCCCTATTCTCTTACGCGGGATCTGTCGCCTTGCTGATTGCTTCACTCTAGCCATTTTATTAAAATAAATTAATAAATGTAGAATAGTCAGAAACAAAACACATAAAGGAAAAAAAAAAAACAAAAGGGCCAAAAATAATTAAATGACAATACCAAGCAACAACAGCGCTATATAATTTTTGGTATATGAAATCATGTATTAACCATAATATTAATAGGTTATTGCCAACAAAAAGTACCATGTAGACATTACATTTATAGAATGACACACCAACATACCCAAAGGTCATTGCCAACTGATGAGTGACATTTATGGCACTCATTTGGTCCCTTTTTGGATGATTTCCATTTCATTTTATCTCTCTTTTCTTTAGTTTTCCTTAGTTTTATTCTTGTTTTCTTCATTTTATGCTTTTTGTAGTTAGTTTCTCTATTTCATGCTTTTTCTAATTTACTTGCTTTTTATCATTTATTTGTAGGTGGTAATTGATTGTCCAAGAATTCCCGAGCTTCCTCTCTATGAGATTTCATTGTTTTCATGCCTAAAGATGGTGCAAGAAGTTTCAAGTCAAGGGTGGATCCAAGAGGCAAGCTTCAAGGCTTTGTATATGCCTTCTTCATGGCTTATACTTTTCAAGAGATTCAAGAAAGTTTCTGCCTACTTTGTCCTCCATCATCATCATCTAGGACGTGTGCACCGCTTGAGCTAGGACGGAGAGAAGAAGGGGGAAAGACCTAGATATGTGCGGGCGCACCAAGGTGGTGTGCGGCCGCACATTGGTCGGGTGCAACTGCACACCTGGTGCGTGCGGGCGCACCAATCTGGGTGTGCCCCGTGCGCACCATTCTCCCTCCTCCGAGCGCCCGCACCTACGAGGGTCTATTTTTGGGCGTCAATACCGACCTCCTCTTTGTATATATAGTTATTTCTACCTATTTTTAGCAAGAAGTTTTTTAGATTGATATTGGATAGTTAGTTTTTGGGAGAATTTTAGAGAGAGAAACTCAAGAACTTTAGAGAGAGAAACTCATGATTTTTGGTGATTGCTCAAGAATTCCTAATTGTATTTGATCTTTAGATCAAAGTTTTGTAAGGATCTTCTTCTTGATTTCAATACAAGTTTGATTCTAGTTGATTTCATTTGTTTTCCATGTTAATGCATGATGATTGATTGTAGTTTAATTGAATTTTGATTGATTTTGATTGATTGTTGGTTTAATCTTTGATTTCAATTATGTTGATGATGAAATTGATGATTGTTGTAGTTTTGATCTTGATTCCTTTGGCTAGTGAGTAGTTTTCTAGCTAGGGAAATGGTGAAGCATGTTTGAATAATGGATTAAAGTAATTTGGGGATAATTGATGGAGTTGATGATATGATTAAATTTGGTTGATAATTCATGTGCATGTGTGTGATTAATTGAGGTTTGGCCATCTTTGATTATTGCACTAGATTGCATTGTGAGCTTGCTATGATACGGACCATTGATTAGTAACTTGCAATTTCACGATTGAGGTGCTTTGTGACGTTCCCTAGGTAGTGTTTAGCGTAGTTGACGCTAGTTAGACCTCTAGGTGAACCATCTTGGTATGCTCTTTTGGATAGATGATGATCTTCCTTCATATCACTTGACTTAGTCGGTTTGACCTCCCAAATTACCATTTTCCATTACAATTACATGTGGATCCATTGCCCTAGTGTCTTTAGATTGATTTCATATAAGTTCTTGCATCATTTAGCTCTAGCTCTAGTTTTCTTCATAAAACCCCTTTTACTTGACTTCGAAATAGCTTGACTTAGGCATTGTGCATTCGACCTCCATTTCTTTGGGTTCGACCTTGACTTACCACTACACTAAATAGGGGTTTGTTAAGTTACAAATTTTGTTTAATTGGGTAGGGTGGTAGCCCAACGACCTACCGTTCTCCTTCCCATCACCAACACAAACATAAGATGTATATATCCTGAAATTACTTTTAAATAAAGACATATATATATTCACCAACATACATAAAGGTCATTCCCAACACAAACATAAGATGTATATACCCTGACATTACTTTTAAAGAATAAAGGGTATTCACCAACATACCCAATGGTCATTGCCAACAAAGACATAAAATGTTTATTCCCAAAGATACAAAAATTTTAAGTAATTGCCAAGAAAAAAAAAAAATACAGTGTGACTGTCAAAGGTAAATTAGTAGTCACCATAATTCTAAATGGTCAATGCCAACAAAAACATAGATGAAGTGTATATTCACAAAGATGCAAAAATTAAGAGGTTAAAAAACTAGTAATCACCAAAATACCAAAAGGTCACGTCCAACATAAACATAAGATGTATATACCCAAATATACAAATTTTCAAGTCAACAAACTACAGTTTTGATTTTCCAAACAATTAGAGTAAAACTATTGTAATGTGCAAGACAATAGAATATACATTTTGTTGGAAACACAACAAAATGAACAACATATTAAGCCTTTTTTTAAAAAAAAATTGAAAAACATATAGCATAACAAAATAAAAAAAAAATGCAAATTTGGACATGACAATAATTAGTTTATTTATGTTAAAAGGGGTAAATTTGGACATTATACTTTTTCAAGCGACATGACAAATTATACTAACGCAATTAAAGATATGAACTATAAAAGTAACCTATAATTGGAACTGAAATAAAAATTGGAATTTAAGGAAAAAAAACAAAGTTAAATAATTCAATGTAAAACTACGAAATCTAATTCTAAACTGAAAAGAAACCTAAATACACAATTTATTTATAAACTATACAACAAATCGATGGCGAAAATTCTATTAAACCAATAAAAAATTTCACAAAAATGTGGTAATACGCATTTTTGACAAAAGTTTGTACATAATTTGGTCTTTAGATATAATTGAAGGAATTATGTCTTCGAAAGTGCAATTACTAGATGTATCAAGGATCACTATTATTGAGATAATATGTTCATGCTATAGGGTCGTCAATATCTGGTGCTAGATATGATAATTGATCTTTGGGTTAGTTAAATAGCCCAAAGCCTTATAGAATAGATCCTATGAGGTCACAAAACAAGGGTATTGGGTTAAACAAGTAAGAGGCCCATTAATGGGCCTCATGAGATTATGACATACCATGTAAAGTGTTGGGCTAGAGTAGTGTGTTTAGGATAAGGGTTTTGGGCTTTTGACACGGGCTCTTATTTAGAGATGTGATCTACAAATAAGATCCATGCCTAGGGTTGCAAGAGAGCAGTAACAATCAACATACAGTAGATTGTGAAAGAAGCAACCAAGCCCCAAAACCCTAAACACTCTCCTCACTCACGGCCTCCCCTCTCCCCTTCACGTCTGTACGTTCGATGCCCCTCATGGTGGCTCGTGGTGTTCGTCGCGGTGGTTTGTGGTTAGCTCATGTCTCTCTTCTCTGTTGAAGGTTGATTGAAGCGTTCAGTCACGACTAACTAGCATTAGTGGAGGTTTAACTTGTGCCCGTAGACCAAGTAGAGGAATCATGCTTGGGGTTCTTTATCTCCCTTTGTTCTTGCTCGATCGCACGTGGAATCACGCTTCAAAGGTACAATTATGTGTTCTTTATGTGTTATGCAAAGATCCTTGGATTAGGTACTGTATGAATATGATTCATGTTTATTTCCGCTGCGTAGTACCTATAAACCCCTACAGTGGTATCAGTTAGCCTATTGAATTTACGCATATTGCCAATAATTCATTGATAATCCACAATTTTAATTCAATTAGGAGGGAGAATATTTAATTATGGGTCAATTATTATATTAAATGTGATTTAATTCTTGGAATTGATTAAATGTGATTTAATAATGCTAAAAATAGCCATGACGACATCCGAATTTTTGCCCTAGTTTATTCGAATTTTTTCGAACCCTAACCCTAATTTTTCAAAAATTTCGAACCTAATTAGCCCTAAAATCTTATTTTTGTGCTTGATTTTTTGTTTGATTTCGATTTTTTAATGCTTCATGATTTTAATCTAGTTGATTTCATGTATAAATTATGAATTTTGAATGATCAATGATTTGATTTAAAATTTAAATTAAATTGGGGATAATTTTCATGAAGAACCCTAGATTTTAAAATTAGATTGTGAATTTAATTTTAATTGGATGCATTAGCATAAAAGTTATGTTTTAATTTATCATGGACCACATGAATTTTATGTAACAAAAGTTGTTGTTTAAAATTGATTAAAAAAAACAAAGGTTTATTGTAGTGGCAACCGCGGCTGGGTGGCGCAGCCACGGCGGCTGCCGTTGCAGGTGGTCCAGAGGGAGGGGTGGGGTGGGGCAGTAGGTCGGGTCAGCAAAGGCGGCAGCAGCAGCACCGTGCAAGGGTTGCGCGGCATCTCTGCTGCTGTTGTGCACCGCTGCAGTGCAGCGTACACCTCGCGGTGTACGGCCACCGTGGCCGGCTTAGGCTGGCCACACCACGGTGGCTGGTGCACGGTTTTTAAAAAAAAAACCGTTGCAGTGCAGTGTACACCTCACGGTGTACGGCCACCGTGGCCGGCTTAGGCTGGCCACACCACGGTGGCTGGTGCACGGTTTTTCAAAAAAAAAAAAAAAAAAAAACAGTTTTTTAAAAATTTATTTCAAGATAATTATGAATTATTTTGGGATAAAATCAGTTTTATTTTGGATAAGTTAAAATATTTTGAAAATATGATCTTTTATTTTAAAAGATAAAATTGGTTTTATTTGGATAAGATCTTTTATTAAAGGATAAAATCAAATATTCAAAAGTTGTTATATTTGATATTATCCATATTTAAGTTGTTAAATTGGTAATTATCCTAAATTAAAGTGGTTAATTTTGGATAAGATTTGTTAGGATATTCTAAGCATATTCCAAAAGGATAATAATTGATTTAAATAATATGATTATCCCATAATTAATATTGGGTATAATTGATTTAAAATATTGTGATTGGCTAGTAATTAGGATAGAATTTCCTAACTTTGTTAGGATAATCTTTGAGGATAAATATGATTTATCTTTTATGATTAAAATAAGATTTGATTCTATCTCATGACTAATTTAGAATATATGATATTTTATTGATGATCATGAATAATACATGATATTATGTAATTACATTAATTAAAATATCAGATATTTAGATGCCATGTTTCCTTAATTGTGAACATTCGATGTTGTAGTTTAGGAAAGCATGATGAGTGATTTATTATGTGGCAATTTTATAATATATGATGTTGTTTATTGCTATATAATGACTAGTATGGCCCACTAGATTGCTAAATACGATCTGCGCATCGTGATGTATTTTTGTAATCTTAGTATGGTCTACTGATGTGTGTCATAAATGGCACACATTTGATGAGCATTTAGGTCCTTTTTGTCCTCTTTTCATTGCTTTCTTGCTCAATACTCGGTTTTATGCTTTTTCTCTCTTTTCTACCTTTCTATGGTTTTATAGTATTTTCTCTTTTATTTCTTTTATTTTCGTTATTTTAGTTGTTTTCTCTTTATTTTAGTTTGTATAGATTTAGTTTTATTTTATTTTAGTTTATTTGATTTTATTTTTATTTCATTTTCTTTACTTTATTTTATTTTCATTTTATTTTTTTCTTTGTTTTATTATTTTCATTTTCATTTTATTTCTTTTACTTTTATTTGTCGGTTTTAGTTTTATTTCACTTTATTTTATTTCTCGGTTTTATGTGTGCTTTGTAGGTGCTTGTCCCAAGTCCAATTGGTTCTAGCTACTGCTTAGTTTGGTCTTCATCACCATCATGGTGATGATGGTGATGGTTATGGAAGCAACCAGAAACTCCCCAAGCTGCTGCCTTCCCCTGTTCTTGCTCTCCCTTATTTCCCCTGCCTTCCTCTGTTCTCCAGTCATGCTCGAATCCTCACTCAACTACCGCAGCAAACCCACGCAAACTCCAAGCAGCCCCTGCTGCCCCTCCAAATCTCCCACCAAATCAGTCACCATATCTCCAGCCACAACCACCAGCTGCTGTCCCTTTTACCTCCTCAACCGCAACAGCAATTCCCGCAACCACCACGCAACACAAACACCACCAACAATCGCAATTAACTTCCCCTTTCAGCCACCTATTGCGCCAGCTGATGCCCTTCACCTGCCACGCATCTCCGCCACCGTTTACACCACCAATGTGCCACCAATATCCTCAATTTACCAGCAGCTCCTTCTATCGAACCACCGCAATGGAGCTCCTTCGAACCTCAGCAGGTGCGGGCGCACATTCGATGAGTGCGGCCGCACCCAGCTAGGTGTTACTTGAGCCGTTGATTGATGTTGATGAGTGGGTGTGATGGTGTGTGATTTGATGATGATGAAGCTGCGTGCTTGGCCGTGAGAATCATGGGATAATTCCCCATTTGAAGGAGCAGCAATTGCTCTCCGTTTTCCTTTTCATTTTCTTTTATTTTAATTTTTCTTTCTATTTTAGTTTTCATTTATTTTTCCTTTTTTTTTCATTTATTTATTTTCTTTTCTTTTATTTTCCTTTTCCTTTTATTTTCTTTTCTATTTTATTTCCTTTTGTCTTTGTATTTATAAATACCCATTTTTTGGGTAGAGAGAGAAACAATTAGACACAATTAGATTTTTAGATCATTTTCCTAGCTTAGTTGAGAGCTTCTCTCTCTAGTTTAGGGTTAATTTTAGGAGTAGATTTTAGAGAGAGAAAGTGAGGAATTTCAATGGTGATTGAGAGATTGAAGATCCAAATGTGACAATTGTATTGGAGATCTACTCTATTATCAATGAGCATTTCTAAACTCTATCTCATTTATTGCTTTGTTTAATATTCATTGTTTTGATTGTTGATTTTGATTGGATTTTGATGATTTGATGATTGATTTTGGTTATTCATGTTTGTATTGATAGAATTGATGAGTAGTTGTTTAGTTAGGGATTTGGTGAAGCTTATGATGTAATGAATTGATGTAAATTGGGGATAATTGATGGAGTTGATGATGTGATTAAACTTGGTTGATTGATCATGTGCATGTGTGTGATTAATTAGAGAGTAGCTAACTTTGATTATTGCACTAGATTGCATTGTAAGTTCACATTGATACGGACCATTGATTTGTGGCTTGCATTTACACGATTGAGGTGTCTTGTGATGTTTCCTAGTTAGTGTTTGATGTAGTTGATGCTAGTTAGACCTCTAGGAGAATAGCTTGACATGCTCTTTTGGTTGCATGATTGATTTTCCCTCTCATTGCTTGACTTAGTCGACTTTCCATTCCAATTTGCATCGTTCATTGCCATTATTTGCGGATCCTAATCCCTAGCTCTTATATTTGGTTGGGTTCCTCGTTTTAGTAGTTGTTAGAGCCACCTTTTATCACTTGTCTTCGACCTAGCTTAGGCATATAATTGAAAGCACTTAGGCATTACCGTTCCTTTGGGTTCGACCCTTGACTTACCTCTATACTTGTATTTAGGTTTGTTGAGTGTTTATAAATTTTGTTTGGCTTAGGGAGAATTAGCCCAACGACCTAGTTTTCACCACGTCAAAATGGCGCCGTTGCAGGGGAACGGTGTCTATGTTTGAGTGTTTTTGATTGCTTGAGTCTAGGTCTTTGTGTATACTTTTCTTTTATTTGATTTTTGCTTGTTTTGTATAAAAATGGAAAATACCTCGTTTCCTCAATTTGAGAATGAGTCATTTTGGGTGTACTTTAATAGACTAGAGGACTTCATTAGTTACCATGGTTATGATCTTTGGGAGGCTTGTGAGATTTGTTATCATAATTTGACTAAGCAAACTAGAGACATTGTTGAAAACATGTTTAATGGTAGATTTCGGGCATTGTCAATTGATGATGCTTGGGATTTTTATGTATGGTTTGCTAGAGATAGTTATAATCGTGGTCATGGTTGTTCAAATGCTTCTATTGATGATTGTTATGGTCCATGTTCCATGAATAATGAATCTTGCATGCCTTCTTGTGCCCCCATCCCCCATGTTAATGATGCCACTCATAACTCTAGTGTTGATCCTCATCACATGCTTGCTCATAATTATTTTCCTCATTATGCTCCTCAACTCTCTTCACCTTTGAAAACCTTGGAGCCTAACATTGTGTCTTCTTATAATCAAATTGGTGGTTCTTTTGGAGATGAATTCTAATTTGGAACCAAATGAGATGAGACATTTGGAGATTTTAAGAAGCCAAATGGAATTGTTGAAAAAGTTGGAAGAGAGCAATGAGGTTGTTTCTAGAAGGAATGAGGAGATGGAGAATCAATTGTCATCAATATTGAATGTAAATGAAGTTTCTACTACTTTAGTAGATGTGGAGAAAGATGATGATGATTGTTTTGAGAGGCCTAAGGTGTGTGAGGAGGACATTAGAGAGCCTATGAGTGAGGAAAAGGGTGAAGAGATGGATGTTCCAAAAGAGAGTTTGCATTTTGAACATCCTTCCCAACTTGAATTTTGTTCCATTGACCCTTTACATAGAGTTGAAGAGAAACTAAAATGGTTGACTTCTTTTAATTTTGAGGAAACATTAATTCAAGTTAAGAAGGATGGGACATTGCAATTTTTGAAGCGTGGAGAAGTTGTGAGGAGAGAGAGTGAGGATGAGAAGGATGAAGTAGTCTCCATGGGAGATTGGATGTTTGAGGGTGATGAGAACCAAGAGGTTTTGAGTGTTGAAAAACCAATTGAAGAGTCCATTTTCCCACCCACCTCCCTTGATTGCAATTTCATCCCCCCATTCCTCAATTTTGAAGACCAACCTTCTTCCACCCCATCTCCTTTGCATGATGACCATGGTTTCTTTGAGGGTGAGGCCTTGAGCTTAGATGATTTTGATGAATAAGAGGTTCCATGTGATAAGGTTGAGGAGGTAGAACCTAGTTTAGATGATTGTGAAGATGAGAGTGAAGTGTTTGGTGAGGTTGAATCTCCAACTCCTATCTCAAATTTTCAACCATTGCCCTCCTCTTTCACCTTTGATGACCCTTTCTCTTCTACATTTTCCACCATTGAGATGGATGAGGCCTTTTTAGAGGGAGATTGTACTTATCATGATTATTTTGAGCTACCTCCCAAGTTTGACCCTCAACCCTTTGATGAGCTTCCTTTGAACCTTGATCGTGATTTGAAGCTTTTGAGAGCTCTCTTAGGATGTGAAGTTTGTGAGGAGGATGTGATTGAGAATGAGCTTGATTTGAATGATGATGAGTTGGAGGAGAACCCTTTGGATGTGAGTTCATTGGATGAGAGAGCTTGTGTGTCAATGGATAGTGGTGTAAGTGAGCAACCAATTCCTATTACTTCACCTTACACATCATTTTCAAGAAAGCTTGATCTTGTTCCCTCTTATCCCATGTCATTACCTTCTTTTCTCATATCCCCTCCTCTTGAAAAGCCTTTAGTCCCCCAAGTGCCTCATTTGATGACTTTTGATGATGATGGTGGGATTTCCAACCAAAAATATTTTGTTGGGAAGAGTATGCCTTCTTCTTTTTCTTTAATTTCTCTTCCTTTTTCTTATATTCTTGTTTTTCCTTTTTCTCCTTCTTCTTCTTGGCATACTTCTTCTCAACTTCATAGGTGTGCACTATGCTTGTTGCATGCCTTATTTTTGTCATGTACATACTTGCTCTCATATGAAATGTGTAGTAGTGCATTTGACAAGCTCTTGCGATCGTTGCAATATTATTTTACTAGAGCGGTCAAGCTTGGACCTTAAGCAAGCCTTTCTCGGGAAGTAACCCGTGTTTTAGATTAGATTTTCCTTTTCTTTTTAGAATAGATTTTTCTCTCATGGAAATTTTTGTGTGCCTTTTGCTAGGTACATGACTTGATATACTTTGGTGCTTCGATTTGGATCAAGAATCAAGGAAGGTTGACTCCTATCTTTGCGAGCTTATGGAGACAAGGTTTAATTCTTGAGAAATTAGCTTTGAAAGGTTTAAATTGGGTCATTTGCGGGTATTTACACCCACCTAATATCCGGTAATATCTTTCCTTGCTATTTCTCTAGTGGATAATGACTTGTTGGACATATGTTGGTATGTTGGATTGATCTCCTTGTTTTCCCCTCCCATGGACTATATGATTTATGTTTGAGTGTATTGTCTCATTCTAGCTTGGGGGAGGGTATTCTATCATGCTTGGTGGAATGTTGATTCTTATGTGCTATGCACCTTTGTATATGCTTTTCCATGTTTCTTATATTTTGAAAAACTCCAAAAAGATTTTTGTTTCTATCAAGGCAAATTTGCAATGTGTTTTGTTTTGTTCTTGTTTTGGACATAATAACATTTGGACTTGTATAATTGAATGCTTTTCTTCCTAAATGGTAATGGTGTGCACGGTTTGAGAGTACGCTTGGTTGATTCTAGGATAAAGCATGCTAAGGTAGTTGGTTAGAACTAGTGGGAACATGAAGCCGGATTCTACTTGTTTGTGGCATGTTTGGTTGTTGCTTCCTATAGTTGATTTGACGCCAATAGTGAGTTTTTGCTACATCCGTGTGAGTTCTTTGTTTTTCAAGCCTTCTACCTATACTTGTATGAGCGGCATGGATCCTTGACTTCTTGCAAACCTAATCTTGAAACTTGACTCATAGATCTTGAATCCGAGACCGAACCATTTAGGGAGGATAAAGGCACCTTTTTCGGGGTGGTATTTTTCATTTTTAGGATAGTTTTTTTCTTTTTTTATTTTTGGGTTTACATTTGCCTCCTTGCAACCATTTGAGCCTTATCCCTTCTTTTCAAGCCACATCTTTAGATCTTTGGCCTTTTGTTTCATTTTCTTTCTTTTCTTGGTTTTTGTGAAGCAATTGATCATTCTTGATGGAGTTTGTGGAGGAGAAGTTGGAATGTTTGGTTCTTATATAAGCAAGTTTGTGTTTTATCTTCTTTGTGAATAATGGCAAATAAGTATGAGTAAAAGCCGTCCTATATTATAAAAGGCATGGACAAATAAGTGCAAAATCGAAAAAGCCGTCCAAAGTTAAAAGAGGCGAGGACAAAGCACTATTAAAAAAAAAGAAAAAAAAAAGTGAAAAATGAAAATTCAAAAATATTTTGATGTGAGTTTTCTCCCTTTTTGAGCATTGAGGACAATGCTCCATTTAAGCTTGGGGGGAAGCGTTCTCACGCTTTTTGTGTATATGTTTGTGGTTTATAGCTTTGAATAAGCTTGGGGGTGTGAGTATTTTTGTTTGGATTGGTGTCTACTTGATTGTGATTCTAAGAATTGGCCATTCTTTGCTTCATTATTAGGAAAACCACCAAATTTTAAATTTTAGCCTACCTTCACCCTTTTGCCTTAACGTTACAACCTTGGGGAAAGACCTTTTGACCTAAGTGGTTGAGTCATTCATCGGTGGAGAGGAATGTGAGTTTTAGTAATAGAGAGAGGGGATGCAAAAGTCAAGATGTCGAGTAGCCTAAAAATTCTCTTTTTCCGGTTCCTTCGTGGAATCAATGGGATGCTCATTAGAGGTCGATTTGAAGCTATTAGGAAGAACGCGGTAAGATTGTTTGGGATGAAAGTGGATTGTGAAAGCTAGTTCCTATGCTTAGCATATTTATGTTTCAATCAACCTTGGGTATCTTGGAACGTGGACTCCTTTACTTGTTTAGAAAGATTTGCATCCACTTGTGCTTGTACATTTGCAAAAGTCCTTTCATCAACATTTGTTTGCTTTTCTTGTATTTTGTTTTCTTTTTCATGCTTTGCCTTGTTCGTATTACTATGAGAGTTATAGGTCAAACTCTTAGGATACCCTTACGAGACCTCACTCGTCCTCATAGGCGACTTTGGGGTTTAAAGGGCTTGTTGTAGCTAAAAACAACCGTGATTCCTACGACAGTGAGTTAGTGTATATTCTCATCTCGTCTCTTGTTTAGTTTGTTTTAATAAGCTCGTCATTTTCACTCCCTTGGTTTTGTTTTGCTCGAGGACGAGCAAAAGGTAAGCTTGGGGGTATTTGATGTGTGTCATAAATGGCACACATTTGATGAGCATTTAGGTCCTTTTTGTCCTCTTTTCATTGCTTTCTTGCTCAATAAATGCTCGGTTTTATGCTTTTTCTCTCTTTTCTACCTTTCTATGGTTTTATAGTATTTTCTCTTTTATTTCTTTTATTTTCGTTATTTTAGTTGTTTTCTCTTTATTTTAGTTTTTATAGATTTAGTTTTATTTTATTTTAGTTTATTTGATTTTATTTTTATTTCATTTTCTTTACTTTATTTTATTTTCATTTTATTATTTTTCTTTCTTTCTTTTATTATTTTCATTTTCATTTTATTTCTTTTACTTTTATTTGTCGGTTTTAGTTTTATTTCACTTTATTTTATTTCTCGGTTTTATGTGTGCTTTGTAGGTGCTTGTCCCAAGTCCAATTGGTTCTAGCTACTGCTTAGTTTGGTCTTCATCACCATCATGGTGATGATGGTGATGGTTATGGAAGCAACCAGAAACTCCCCAAGCTGCTGCCTTCCCCTGTTCTTAGTCTCCCTTATTTCCCCTGCCTTCCTCTGTTCTCCAGTCATGCTCCAATCCTCACTCAACTACCGCAGCAAACCCACGCAAACTCCAAGCAGCCCCTGCTGCCCCTCCAAATCTCCCACCAAATCAGTCACCATATCTCCAGCCACAACCACCAGCTGCTGTCCCTTTTACCTCCTCAACCGCAACAGCAATTCCCGCAACCACCACGCAACACAAACACCACCAACAATCGCAATTAACTTCCCCTTTCAGCCACCTATTGCGCCAGCTGATGCCCTTCACCTGCCACGCATCTCCGCCACCGTTTACACCACCAATGTGCCACCAATATCCTCAATTTACCAGCAGCTCCTTCTATCGAACCACCGCAATGGAGCTCCTTCGAACCTCAGCAGGTGCGGGCGCACATTCGATGAGTGCGGCCGCACCCAGCTAGGTGTTACTTGAGCCGTTGATTGATGTTGATGAGTGGGTGTGATGGTGTGTGATTTGATGATGATGAATGATGATGAAGCTGCGTGCTTGGCCGTGAGAATCATAGGATAATTCCCCATTTGAAGGAGCAGCAATTGCTCTCCGTTTTCCTTTTCATTTTCTTTTATTTTAATTTTTCTTTCTATTTTAGTTTTCATTTATTTTTCCTTTTTTTTCATTTATTTATTTTCTTTTCCTTTTCCTTTTATTTTCTTTTCTATTTTATTTCCTTTTGTCTTTGTATTTATAAATACCCATTTTTTGGGTAGAGAGAGAAACAATTAGACACAATTAGATTTTTAGATCATTTTCCTAGCTTAGTTGAGAGCTTCTCTCTCTAGTTTAGGGTTAATTTTAGGAGTAGATTTTAGAGAGAGAAAGTGAGGAATTTCAATGGTGATTGAGAGATTGAAGATCCAAATGTGACAATTGTATTGGAGATCTACTCTATTATCAATGAGCATTTCTAAACTCTATCTCATTTATTGCTTTGTTTAATATTCATTGTTTTGATTGTTGATTTTGATTGGATTTTGATGATTTGATGATTGATTTTGGTTATTCATGTTTGTATTGATAGAATTGATGAGTAGTTGTTTAGTTAGGGATTTGGTGAAGCTTATGATGTAATGAATTGATGTAAATTGGGGATAATTGATGGAGTTGATGATGTGATTAAACTTGGTTGATTGATCATGTGCATGTGTGTGATTAATTAGAGAGTAGCTAACTTTGATTATTGCACTAGATTGCATTGTAAGTTCACATTGATACGGACCATTGATTTGTGGCTTGCATTTACACGATTGAGGTGTCTTGTGATGTTTCCTAGTTAGTGTTTGATGTAGTTGACGCTAGTTAGACCTCTAGGAGAATAGCTTGACATGCTCTTTTGGTTGCATGATTGATTTTCCCTCTCATTGCTTGACTTAGTCGACTTTCCCTTCCAATTTGCATCGTTCATTGCCATTATTTGCGGATCCTAATCCCTAGCTCTTATATTTGGTCGGGTTCCTCGTTTTAGTAGTTGTTAGAGCCACCTTTTATCACTCGTCTTCGACCTAGCTTAGGCATATAATTGAAAGCACTTAGGCATTACCGTTCCTTTGGGTTCGACCCTTGACTTACCTCTATACTTGTATTTAGGTTTGTTGATTGTTTATAAATTTTGTTTGGCTTAGGAAGAATTAGCCCAACGACCTAGTTTTCCCCACGTCATCTACGAATCGATAAAGTATTTTGTAATTTAATTTTATTTTATTTAAGTAGTAGATAGAATAGAGTGGAATCACAGGTTGCAGTTAATCCAAGAAGCCCATGAAGTGAAGGCCCAAAGGAGTAAGGTGGATGCGATCCATGATGATTCAAGTGGGAGCATTTACTTTATTAGTTTTCTGAGGATTAGGGGCCATGCTATGTCTTATTTATGCATTCAGTATTTTATGCATGTTAGATTTTATTGATGTTTTGTGATGATGCGCTAGAGTTCACTATTTAATAACAACATAATAAATCTAGATCTTAGTAATATTGATGCAGCTTTTCCAATTAAAAACTCGACGAAAACCTTAATCGTTTATGATGGGTCGGCCCTCAGTAGAGCATCATAATATATCTTGGGGAAGTGGAGGTAGGACCGCATATCTACACTTTTAATTGGTTATATTCAACAAGGTTACCTAAAGCGTTTAGAACCTTGAAGCTAAGAGTAATAATTAAACATGCGATGGTTAATTATTCAACCAAGAATTATAAGAGTTGTAATCAGTAAAGAGTTTACTCACCTTGAAAATGTAATGGTTGATTGCAGGGCCTCACTCTGGTTAATTATTGCACAAATAAAGGATATTGGAATCATTTTATTCAATAGGGATCAATTTAAAATTGAATGAAATGCTTTAAAGTTACCAATAAATTTAATAATCGCTTATGGTACTTTAAATTTTATTAAACATAATTGAATTTTGCGTTTACTTATAAGTAACATGTCGTTCTAATTTTATTATTATATTTAATCTCCTCGATTGAAAATAAAGTTGAGAAACGTTCTCAAAAAGTTTAAAAGATAATCCATAAACCTATATTCCAATTTGGCTAAGATTGTTCTAAAAGGCAAGTTTTAGAAATTCATGTCACATGTCTAAGGTTGGTTTTATTCAAAATGTTTAAATAAAATGCTAACACATCTTCATTTTGAAAAGTGTTTCAAGGAATATAATGAGATGAGAGGTACAAACCCTCCAAAAGACAAGTGTAAAAGTGTAATAAAATCTCTTATCTTCAATATGATTGAATATAAGAAAGTGATTGGAAATCTCTAAGATCAAAAGTTGATCAAATGACAGTATTCTTCATGTACTTTATATAGAGTTTAATACTTGATTACACTCAAATATAAATAATGATAGAATAGACTTAGTAAAATCGTGAAAGTGCTTAAAGAAGCATCATTTTGAACCTAAGAGAAATGTTCTAAGTGGCTCAAATGGAAAAGGTTTAAGAAAGTATGAGGATTGCAATAAGAAGTTATAGACCAAGAAATGCAAACAAGTTGCTAATTCTCAAACCTAGAACTACTTACATGCTAAAAGTTGTTGTGAATAACAAATGTTTCAAATTAAAAGGACCAATTCAAATTGATTAGATACTACCTCATATAATTGGAAGGTAAAAGAATGGAAATGTTCCAATTTAAGAATTATATTATAGAAATTAATTTAGCATATTGCTACTTCTTGGACATATGATGTCTTGTTTAGATCATTCATTGCACAATTTGGTTGAACTAAAGGAAGAAATTAGCTAAAGGAGGAATAATCTACAAGTTTAGAAGCAAATGTTGCTACTTCACAAGTAGAATCTACAAGTTTGGAAGCAAAAGTTGCAACTTTACAAGCAAAACCAGTATTTCACCACTAATATAATTGGCTAGAATTAATTAAATGTTATTCATTCTTGCCATTATCAAAACACCATTCAATGATAGTAATGACTAAGCATCGAAGATTCAAAAAACGTGGAATAAATGTTATTCTATGTTTCTTTGAGTCATAATGTGTTTTGAATTGCTAAATAGGTTTAAAATTCTATATGATAGAAATAATTAAACAATTTCTATATATATAAATTGTCTCTAAAATGTCAATTATGTCGAATAAAAATGAAAATTGCATGCGGAAGATCCAAAAGGATGGACTTTCAATATCATTGGATTATGAATCCATTGATATATGTAATTATCATTCTAATTTGAAATTTTGACTAAGTCACCATTTAGAGAAATGATGATGTGAACTCAAGGTCGAATACATATCGATGTAAGAAAACCAAAGATTCAAAGACTAGAGATGGACAATGAAACTTCATTTGTGATACGATCACTACTTGTGCTTAGTTGAAGCATAAGGATGAAAATTTTGAAATGTTCAAAATGTTCAATATGAAGTACAGTATCATCTTGACAAGATAATGATTACACTATAATATGATTGTAATTGTAAAAATTTAAGTCAAGACATATACTTGGAAACACATTCAAAGTATTGCGATATGATAGTAATAATGAGAATTTAAGCCAAGACCTTAATAAACATCCAAGAATTGTGAAATCGTTTTACAACAAACTCCGAAAGAAAACCTTGTGAAGTGTTTATGAAGGGAGCTATCAATCTATATGAGATATATTTTGATAATGGATATAAAATCTTCCAACCATTGTTCAAGGGATATACTTTTAAGATAAGCTACAAAACTAAACAAAAACTACATAGGTCAAATCAAATGTAGCAAAGGCTTCATATATGATATGGATAAGAAAAGTTCTTATTAAATCTTTCTACAAAAGTTGTATCAAAACGTTTAATGCACATCCTATTCCTATACAGAGCACAAAGTACTACTACACAAATTATACTTAGCACAAAATGTTTGCTGCTCAAGTAGGTGCCCTTATGGAAATTGTTCCAAAAGGTCAAGTGGGAGTAGTGTAAATTTCAAAAGAGTTTGAGAAAAGCAACAAACAAACGTGGTTCAAACCATGACTGGTTCACCCTATGCTAAATATGCCTCCTCAAAAGGCAAGTGGGAGTATAAGAATCTTGAAAAGTTCGAGAGTCTTGAAAGAGTTCAAGAAAAGTGATTTCGAAAATCTAGAAGAAATTTGAGAAGTTATCGAATAAAAGCAACAATATGAGCATGATTCACCTCAGGTTACAAATGACAACGTGTGGTCTCATTAAGTGTAATGGGATTAATAACCATGTGTCGAAGGTAGTACATTCCAAGTGCACATCCTCTATTGTCGTTTCTCATTGATAACTAAACAAAGTTGTTGTATGAGTTTCAATTGTTGCGTAAGAACCCACAATGATGACTTGCATATGTAAAACTTAGCCAAAGAAATATGATTTCATATTGACTAAGAGTTATAAAATAGTTATTTTGGAACATGATGATTATGCACGTAATAAGGATGATTTGACAAGTTATAACTCCAAGTGGTTTTAAAACCATGAAATCTGAAATAGATTCTAAGTTTGTAAGCAAATGTATGACACTTGAATAATTTGCCTAAATTGGGTGAAACCCATTGTAAGCAAAGCAGACAAGAAAGAAAAATGTTTTCTAACTAAAGCACTTGTTAAAGTATTCAACTAATTCATAGTATGACTATGATTAGGATGAAACCTTTACATGTTGCAAGGATCTATTAAAGATATTTAGTGATTATACCTTATGAGATTTGGTAGATGGATTTCAAAACACTTTCTTGAAATTGTTCATGAAATAAGATTTGTATATGATATAGTCAAAAGTTTAGAGATCCAATAATCCCAGGGATGCATAAAAGATCCATAATGGATTGAAGTTAGCATCAGGGAGTTATGTTCCTAATTTTGTGAGTTAATCAAATCGTTTGATGTTCTCGTAAAATGAAGAAAAGGTCTTGTATGTACAAGATGTTTAGTGGGAGCTATGAAATCTTATTGGTCTAGTATAAAGAGCAATTATTCATTGCTTGAAGAGTCAAGTGGTGGGTAATGCATTTTGTATGAAAATCTTGAAGAAGAAGATGAGTACATTTGGGATTCAAGATCTATATAAATAGGTCTCGAAGGATATTTGAGTTTTGGTTAAGAAACTTATATTGATAAGATTCTTATAAGGTTCAACATTATATTGAAAAGAGTTTCAATCCCATGTGACATTGCACGTTGCTTAATGATTCAATACCTTGAGAAAGGTTGATGAAATTAAGACTTTGAGTGATGATCCTTATGCAATTGCAAAGGATGCATCATGCATACCATGGACTATACTTGTCTATTTGATTCACGTGTTTTAAAGAACAAGTGATGATAGATTTCAATCGAAAGCCGATGTAACGTTGGAATATAAATTAGAAATTCCTAAATTCCTTGCGAAAGGGCGAAGGAAAATTCTTAGTGTATGGAGATGAAAATGATTATAAGATTTAGAAATTGCAAAGTTCATGTTTATGAGAATGTCTCATGAACTCTACTTACTAAACCCCTTCCATGACCAAGGTACGAGAGTCAAACTAAGGTTTTTGGATTAAGCTAGTTATGTAATTTTAGTTGTGTATGTTTTGAGAAAGCAAATTACAAAAGTAAATACATTAGCTTGCAGAATTATGTTTATCAATTGAAACAAAGTTTCAATCTTATTTAATCGTGGTTTCAAGATTAAATAAAATGTCCAAAATAATTATGAATTGATGGGCTCACTAGGTTGATGACCTTTTGAATGAAACCCCACAGGTGAACTAAATTCATATATTATTTAAGTTCCTAGTTCGGAATCATTAAAATGGACATAAATGATTTCTTAAATTGGACTAGCATGTTAAGATTGATTGGATAGAGCAGTTTCATGGGCTATAGGAGCGTAGTGATGCTCGGTCAATCACATGGATATGCATGTATGATGCATGATCGAACTATAGACCTCCTTTGAAGTTCAAGTATAGAGCTTCCGGATATATTAGTGGATTCCTTTGACATGAGTGGAACATTGATCTCATTCAATGGATGTTATAACAGTGGTACATTCAAACGTCTGCCCGTAACTGGAGATTATAAAGGGTGTTTCCCGGTTATTTCAGAAGTTGAGTGGGAGCTTTGGTTGCCACAAGATTGGATAGAGTCTACCTATTTAATTAGGAATGTGTCTTGGCCCCTTGAGGAGGGAGAATTCAGAAAATGCATGGCCGTGCTCAAATGGATTACATAGTAATCATTTGTTTTGTAATTCTAACTCAGATTTCAAGAATAGATTTGTAGATTAATATGATCACGACATAAGATGCAATCATATTAACAAATCGACACACATTGACTTAAGGAATTTGAATATTGCGCACTTGTCTCAGACAAGTGGAAGATTGAAGGAATTATGTCTTCGAAAAGTGCAATTACTAGATGTATCAAGGATCACTATTATGGAGATAATATGTTCATGCTATAGGGTCGTCAATATCTGGTGCTAGATATGATAATTGATCTTTGGGTTAGTTAAATAGCCCAAAGCCTTATAGAATGGATCCTATGAGGTCACACAACAAGGGTATTGGGTTAAACAAGTGAGAGGCCCATTAATGGGCCTCATGAGATAATGACATACCATGTAGAGTGTTGGGCTAGAGTAGTGTGTTTAGGATAAGCTAGGGTTTTGGGCTTTTGACATGGGCTCTTATTTAGAGATGTGATCTATAAATAAGATCCATGCCTAGGGTTGCAAGAGAGCAGTAACAATCAACATACAGTAGATTGTAAAAGAAGCAACCAAGCCCCAAAACCCTAAACACTCTCCTCACTTACGGCCTCCCCTCTCCCCTTCACATCCGTACATGCGGTGCCCCTCATGGTGGCTCGTGGTGTTCGTCGCGGTGGTTTGTGGTTAGCTCATGTCTCTCTTCTCCGTTGAAGGTTGATTGAAGCGTTCAGTCACGACTAACTAGTATTAGTGGAGGTTTAACTTGTGCCCGTGGATCAAGTAGAGGAATCACGCTTTAGGTTCTTTATCTCCCTTTGTTCTTGCTCGATCGCACGTGGAATCACGCTTCAAAGGTACAATTATGTGTTCTTTATGTGTTATGCAAAGATCCTTGGATTAGGTATTGTATGAATATGATTCATGTGTATTTCCGCTGCGTAGTACCTATAAACCCCTACAATAATCATGCCGTAAATTTTGTAAATGTAATAATTAACAAAATAAAAAAACATAAACTAAACTAAAAAAGAATTTACTGATGAGTGACATTTTTGGCACTCATTTGGTTCCTTTTTGGATGATTTTTATTTCATTTTATCTCTCTTTTCTTTAGTTTTCCTTAGTTTTATTCTTGTTTTCTTCATTTTATGCTTTTTGTAGTTAGTTTCTCTTTTTCATGTCTTTTTCTAGTTTACTTGTTATTTTTCTCTTTTACTTGCTTTTTATCTTTTGCTTGTAGGTGGTAATTGATTGTCCAAGAATTCCCGAGCTTCCTCTCTACGAGTTTTCATTGCTTTTATGCCTAAAGAAGGTGCAAGAAGTTCCAAGTCAAAGGTGGATCCAAGGGGCAAGCTTTAAGGCTTTGTTTATGCCTTCCTCATGGCTTATACTCTTCAAGAAATTCAAGAAAGTTTCTGCCCACTTTGTCCTCCATCATCATCATCCTGGATGCATGCACCACTTGAGCTAGGACGAAGAGAAGAAGGGGAAAAACCCAGCAATGTGCGGGCGCACTAAGGGAGTGTGCGGCCGCACATTGGTCGTGTGCGGCCGCACACCAGGTGCGTGCGGGCGCACCTGTCTGGGTGTGTCCCGTGCGCGCCATTCTCCCTCCTCCGAGCGCCCGCACTTACGAGGGTCTATTTTTGGGCGTCATTACCGACCTCCTCCTTGTATATATAGTTATTTCTACCTATTTTTAGTAAGTTAGTTTTTTAGTTTTAGATTGAATTTGATAGTTAGTTTTTGGGAGAATTTTAGAGAGAGAAACTCAAGAACTAGAGAGAGAAACTCATGATCTTTGGTGTTTGTTCAAGAATTCATCATTGTATTTGATCTTTTGATCAAAGTTTTGTAAGGATCTTCTTCCTAATTTCAATACAAGTTTGATTTTAGTTGATTTCTTTAGTTTTTCATGTTATTGATGATTGATTTGGTTATTGATTGAATTTTGATTGATTTTGATTGATTGTTGGTTTAATCTTTGATTTCAAGTATGTTGATGATGAAATTGATGATTGTTGTAGTTTTGATCTCAATTCTTATGGCTAGTGAGTAGTTTCCTAGCTAGGGAAATGGTGAAGCATATATGAATGATGGAATAGTGTAATTTGGGGATAATTGATGGAGTTGATGATATGATTAAATTTGGTTGATCTCTCATGTGCATGTGTGTGATTAATTGAGGTTTGGCCATCTTTGATTAATACACTAGATTGCATTGTAAGCTTGCTATGATACGGACTATTGATTAGTAAACTTGCAATTTCACGATTGAGGTGCTTTGTGACGTTCCCTAGGTAGTGTTTAGCGTAGTTGACGCTAGTTAGACCTCTAGGTGAACCATCTTAGTATGCTCTTTTGGATACATGATGATTTTCCTTCATATCGCTTGACTTAGTCGGTTTGACCTCCCAAATTATCGTTTTCATTATGATTGCATGTGGATCCATTGCCCTAGTGTCTTAGATTGATTTTATACAAAGTTTTGCATTACCTAGTTTAGCCTTAGTTCTACCTCAAACCCCTTCTTGACTTCGAAATAGCTTGATTTAGGCATCGTGAACTTGATATCCATTCCCTTGGGTTCGACCTTGACTTACCACTACGCTAAATAGGGGTTAGTTAAGTTACAAATTTTGTTTGATAGGGTGGGGTGGTAGCCCAACGACCTACCGTTCTCCTTCCCATCATTTACATAACTTGTGCCCGAGTTTGAAGAAGGTTGAATGTGATTATGTGAATGGTGAAGATGGAGAGGTTTTAGTTGATAAGAGTGGTTTTTGGAAAATTAGGGATTGTGAATGGCGGTTTATGGGAGGAATACTTTTTTACCTTTTGTTTTAAATTTTTGACGGTTTTCTTTTGATTTTTTTTCCTTCTAACCGAGGTGCGTGTATGTGGTTGGGGTAAGATGGAGTGTTTAGGTGGATGTGATAATAATGTGACAATGCTTTCTAAAAAAAAAAGTAATGTGACAATGCTGAATTGTATTGGAAAATTTGTCAAAAATAGCACCACCTTTCACCGGTCCTCCATAAATGAAACGACCTTTAGATTATTCCAAAATAAAACGACCTTTGATACACATCTGCCAAAAATGAAACGTAACCGGTTGGTAACCTATTAAATAGGTTACTAGTGACACGTGTCACAATTTCATTAGTCATTTTTTTTAACAATTTCTTTTTAAAAATAACCTTAAATTTTTTTTAAAAAAAAACTTAAAATAAAAAAACACTGAAATTATAAAAAAAACTCCCTCCCCTTGCCAGCAGTACACTCACCGCCGTGGCACCCCATAACCGCCGGCGACCAAAGCCACCTTCCCCGGAACCGGCGGTATCGTTCCTCAGACACCGTCCTCCTTCTTCCCACCCTAAAACCCTCCTCCCTCACCTCGAAAACCCTCCTCCCTCCACCGGCCGCCGACCAAACCGCCTCCACTATGCGGGCGAACCAATTTCCACCCCCTTCCCCCCTTGAACCACCACCCGAAACTCTAAAACCCCAAAATCGAGTGGTGGTTTTAGGGTTCAAAATCCCACCAATTCTTGTGCTGGTGGCTTGGTGGTTAAGATCTGGAGGGTTCTACCAGCGCCGAAAAGAGGCTCTGGCTGTCACCGATAATGGGGAGGACGCGGCGGTGGATGTCGGTGACGGTAGGGGACATTTTTTTATTTATTTCAGTTTTCTTTGGTTTTAATTTTTTTAAAAATATTTTTTTTATTTAAGTTTTTTTTTAAAATCATTATTATTAAAGAAAATTGATAAAATAAAATTTAATTATTTTACCCAATCAACATGTAACACGTTGCAAATGCAACCTATAAAACAGGTTACAGGTATTTTGTTTCATTTTTGGCAGATGTGTGTTAAAGGTCGTTTTATTTTGAAATATTCAAAAAAGCGTTCTATTCTTGGAAGACCGGTGAAAGGTGGTGTTATTGTTGACAAATTTTCCTATTGTATTTCCTATACTTTGCACTGTTAACTAGTAATTTTATACTATGATGAGTGACATTTATGGCACTCATTTGATCTCTTTTAGAATGATTTCATTCCATTTTATAGCTCTTTTCCTTAGTTTTTCTCAGTTTTGTTCTTTATTTCTTTAGTTTGTGATTTCCGTAGTTAAATTCCTTGTTTTGTGCATTTCTTTGTTTATTTGTTCTTTTTCCTTTTTATTTATTTGTTTTCATTTGTTCTTAGGTTATGATCGTGTTTCCAAGGATTCCCAAGCCTTCCTCTCATATTTCTCATCAATTTGGGTGTCTCATGTTCGTCTTTTGGAGCTTCAAGTTTGAAGGAACGCAAGGTGAAAGTCAAGAGATTGGTGCACGCATGCGGTGGGGGCATCATCTTTGCCATGAACCCACCAAAATATCCATTTCAAGACTTCCTATTTTAGTGTTTATCATCATCACCAAGACGAGCGCACAAGGATGAGCAAGGACGAAGAAATAGAGAAAGTGCCCACGCGGAAGGTGCGGCCGCACACGAGGGTGGTGCGGCCGCACACCAGGGTAGTGCGGGCCCACCTCCCTTGGTGTCCTGTTCCGTACCCTTTTTTTCATGCGCCTGCGCCTTCGTGGGTCTCTTTTTGGACGATGTAACCAACTTTTCCTTTGTATCTTTTCTATATATAGTCTTTCCTTAAATTTTTAGAGGGGGAATGCATTGAGAATCATGAGGAAGAATTAGAGTTAGTTTTTGATCAAATTAGAGAGGTTTTTAGAGAGGGAAACTCTAGGTTTTAGAGAGAGAATTTCATGGTGGATTATTGATGACTGAAGCTTTCTTTAATTCCTTTGATCTTTGATCAAGATTGTAAGATTTCCTTTTCTTTAATTCAATCTTTAGTTTAATCTTCAGTTTGATTTCAATTGTTTTGTTGAATGTTCAAGTATGATTGAAGTTTGATTCATTTGTGAGTTGATTATAGTTTGTTCAATTTGATCATGATGAATTTGTTGTTTAGATTTGTTTTGATCTTGATTTCTATGGATTATGATTAGTTAGATTGCTAGGGTAATGGTGAAGCATGTATGAGTAATGGATTGATGCTAATTGGGGAAAATTGATGGAGTTGATGATGTAATTTAATTTGGTTGATGATCATGTGCATGTGTGTGATTAATTAAAGAATAGCTAACTTTGATTGTTGCACTAGATTGCATTGTAAGTTCACATTGATACGGACCATTGATTTGTGGTTTGCATTTACACGATTGAGGTGTCTTGTGATGTTTCCTAGCTTAAGTTTATCGTAGTTGACACTAGTTAGACCTCTAGGAGAATAGCTTGATATGCTCTATTGGTTGCATGATTAATCTTCCCTCACATTGCTTAACTTAGCCAATTTAACCTCCCAATTAGTTGATTCCAATATGACTACATGTGGATCCTAGCCCTAGTGCTTATTACATTTTATTTCTTCTCGTTTATTTGTCGTGTTTGCCTTAGTATAGATTTCACACCCTATCTCTGGACTTCGGGATAGCTTGACTATAGACTATAGATTTTGACTCACCATTCCTTTGGGTTCGACCCTCGACTTACCGTTATACCTATATAGGGGTGTGTTGAATGTTTATAAATATTGTTTGACCTTGGGTAGGGGTTAGCCCCAATGACCTAGCTTCGACCCTCGTCAAAATGGCACCGTTGCCGGGGAATGGTGTCGTGATTGTGTATTGTTGTTGAGTCTATTCCATTTTATTCAAAAACACAAAAAGATTTTCCTTTAGGCTACATTTGTAGCCGTGCTACTAATAATTTTGTTTGAGATTGTGTGCAAGTGAACATGGGAGAAGCTCTTAAAGTGACATTGAAGGAGTTGGGCGCTCCGGGTGCTTACAAGTATGAGAGCGGGATTGCTCCATTATTAATCCCGGATGGTGATTTTTAAATCAAACCGGCTATGATCACCTTGATTGAGAGGGAACAATATGGTGGCACAAAAAGTGAAAATCCTCTCAACTATCTCAAGAATTTTGAGAAGTATTGTAATACAATCATGGTAGCCAGAGTTGCTTAAGAATATATAAGGCTCAAGTTCTTTCCCTTCTCTCTCATTGGAAGAGCTTTAGAGTGGTTGGACAAGGAGTTAAAGCCAAGGTCCCTTAGGATGTGGGATGAAGTCACAAAAGCTTTCTTGTCCTGATTCTACCCACCAAAGAAGACGGCGGAGGCTAGAGCCTTAATCCAAAGTTTCAAGCAATTGCTTAGAGAGAATATCTATGAAGCATGGGAGAGGTACAAGAATTACCAAAGTAATGCCCTCACCACGGAATTCCAACCTATCAAGTCATACAAATTTTCTATGGTGGTTTGAGCTTTCAAGGTAGATCGATCCTTGATGCCGCAGCCGGAGGGCCGATTATGAACAAAATGGAAGAAGAGGTTGTGGATGTAATAGATGATGTGGTAAGGAACTACATGGATTGGCATGATGTAAAGAGGGAATCGGCAAGCACAAGTGGCTCAATCAATCAATCTTATGTCGTCAACGATTTGTCCACATTGGTCTCGGAGTTAGGAAAGGAGGTGAATTCTCTCAAGACCAAGCTCGAGAGTCCTTCACAAGATTCTAGTATTCCCTCCCAATTTAAGGGGAGAGGTACATATTCCTACTCCAACCCCCTTTTTCCTTCTTGTTGCATGATAAGAGAATGCTTGGTTTGTGATTTATGTGGAAAGATTGATCATAATGCTTTAATTGCCCTAATGTTCCTTGTGATAGATATGATGGATATGAGAATGTGCTTGTGAATTGTGTTGATAATAATGATTTTGGATCTAGATTTAATGCTCAAAAGAATGTTGGGAATATGAATTATCACAATCATGGGAGCTATGATAATTATAACCAAAATAGTGGTTATCGTAACCATGTGACCCAAGAATTTTGTGGTAACCATAATAACTTTTGTTGTAATGATCAAAGCCATGGCCAAGAATATGGGGATCATAACGAAGGTTATGGTAACCATAATCAAAATTCCGGCCAAAATCATGGTAAGGGTAATTGGAGTAATCAAGGTAGGGGATATTTTCAAAATGATATTCAAAGAGATACCCCACCCCAAATTACTCTAAAAACTCAAAGCCAAGGTGATGAATTCTATTCTCAACAATCCCAATTGAATAGGCTAGAGAATTTCATGATGGCTCAATCCGAGATGTTGAATGAATTCACATTGTCTTGTAACAAAATGTTTGAGGTCTTATTTACTCATGGAAAGAAGCTTGAGAACTAAATTGTTCAACTAGCCGACCCTTTGAGAGATTGTGCTAGTCCATTTTGTTTACCCTAACAAGAAGTTGACTCTAGAAAACCAATGTGTGCTTTGACCACTAGGAGTGGTAAGGTCCTTAAACAGAGTGTTCATAGGAAGAGTAAGGAGAGTGAAAAGGAGAGTGATCCGAGTGAAGGGAATAAGCATGAAGAACCTAGCAAGATGAGTGATGATTCCAATGATAAGCCTAAGGAGAAAGGGAGGAAGCAAGATGAGGTTTACAAACCTAGACTTCCTTACCCCCAAAAGCACAATAGGCACAAATTGGATGAGCAATTTGGGAAATTCATCAAGATGCTTAAGCAACTTCATCTTACTCTACCTTTTACCGATGTGGTAGAATAAATGCCAAACTATGCTAAGTTTCTTAAGGAAATTTTGAGTGGTAAGAGAGATTGCAATTTGGTGGAACCGGTGAATTAAGGGGAGTGTTTTAGTGCCTCTATTCATAATGACTTACCCCAAAATTTGAAAGATCCCGGAAATTTCTCCGTAGCTTGCAAAATCAAAGGAAAATTGTTCCACAATGCTCTTTGTGATCTTGGTGCTAGTGTTAGCATCATGCCTTATTCCGTTTTTAAGAAACTTAAGCTAGGTGAGCTCCTTCCATCCAAAATGACCCTTTAATTGGCCGATCGGTCTATTAAGTTTCCAAAGGGGAGAGTTGAGGATGTTCCTCTCAAGATAGGAGAGTTAACCATTCCCGTTGATTTCATTGTGCTTGAGATTGCGGAAGATGACCAGATCCCTATCATCTTAGGAAGACCTTTCTTAGCCACCTCGGGAGCCTTGATAGATGTTAAGGGAGGTCGTATTACCTTGAGAGTTGGTAAGAATGAGGAAAGTTTTGATTTGAAACTAATGCACGAGTCTTTGTCTCTTGTGAAAGGAATTATGTGTGTTTATTCCCCTTTCTCCATTGATAATGTATGCATGATTGATTCTTCAACTAATGATTTTCTTGAGAATTATGATGATTTGCTTTTGAGTTGTGATTGCAAGAAAGTTAGTGAAGATAAAATGATGATTCCCGAGCTTATGGACGAGGAGGAAGTTGACATTCCTCATTGGTTTGAACTCTATCCTCAAGATGAAGGTGATGTTTCCATGAGTTTAGATGGTGAGGAACCATCTACAAAGAACAACAAGGCAAAGAAAAAAGCTCGAGATTCTAAGAAGAAGAGAAAGAGAGTTGTGGAAAGAAAAGCTTGCATTTGAAAAGTCTTTGTATAAAATCTCATGAAGCAACAACGAGAAGTTACTAGAAGTTGAGGAGAAATTTGCTTTTTCCGCCACTTTGAAGAAGGTGGTGTTCTTTGATCCTCAATGATTTGGAGGAAGGGTCGAGCTTAGGACCATAAGCAAGCACTTCCCGGGAGGCAACCTGGAGATCTCTAAACTTTTCTTTTTGATTTTGAATTTTCTTATTTTCCCTTCTTTTAGTTTCTTTTCTTTCACTTTTCCATTTGTTTGGATTTGTAGGTTGGATTCTTGGGATTGGATTTCATCAAGTGAGCATGAGGAATGAGAAATTGTTTTGTGGTTTTTGATGTGTTTATACACGATATCATCGAAATTTGAGGTAAAAGGGGAAGAATTTTAGTGAGGTAAGATAGGGAATTTTGTACTTTAAAAGTTGAAGGAAGTTTGTTTTTGGTGGGTTCATGTAGTGCTACCATTATTTTGGGATTTTGAACCCACTAAAATAGGGTTTTGCTACTGCCTATGTTGGTGATTATCATCATCATTATTTGTGTACCCACCAATGGCCGCGCCACTGCCATGCCCCTTATCTTCCCCTTCCTTTTTTCTTCTTTCATTTCTCCTTATTTCCTCCTTCTACCTACGACCCCCATTGTTTAGGGTAATTTTACCCCTCCATGTGGCCCAATCAGTGGGTGACATGTGTCAGCCCGGGGATGGTCCAAAGTGGACCTATCCCTGTTTGACACGTGTCATTCCGGATATTTGGGGGAAAAAGTCGGCCTTCAGGCCCAAATCCCAAGAAAGCCGCAATGCGGCGCAGCCCATCTCTGATTAGGGTTCTGTCACCTAATCAGGGGCACAAATCCCAAAGACCCTATAAATAGGGGGATTCCCCTTCTTTGGAGGGCACGTTTTCCATTTATTACAAACTGTCCCTTTGATAGAGACAACTGAGCTAGAAAACCTAGCAGATCCCCACCTAAATTTCTGCACCTTTTTCTCTCCTTTAAGTTACTAACTTGAGCGTAGGAGGCGGAGCACCACCCAAACGGTGTCTCCGTTGATTTTGCAGGTACAGAAGCCCTCCGGACCAGTCTTCGAGTTGTAACTCTCCCAAGGGACAAAAACACCCAAAACACCCATCACCCTCATACCCTCAAAACCGCACCAACCTTATTCCATAACTCATCAAATTTCATTTATCCAAAACCTTTGGATTCAAGTCCCTTTGAATCCAAATTTTGTAGTCTAAGTGTCTTTTAGTTAGCTTGTAGTTTAATTGGTTACTTAGTTTTCTTTTCTTTCTTTTTAACTATTTGTTAGCTTAGTTTAGTGTTCCTTTGTAGTTTCCGTTTCTTTTCTTTTGTTTTGAAGTTACTAACCTTTTTCCTTTGTTTATAGTTTCTTTTATTTTTCTTGTTATCACATGGATTTTTTAGGATGCTTACGATCTTGGAACGCAACGAAGGTGGTTCTTTCTATCGCTTTTGTTTATTATGCTCAGCATGGATAGCCCGGTGAGACCTATCTAATTTTTCTCTTTATTTTCTTTGGATGCATAGATTAGGATTAGTTTAAGGGAAGTTGAACGGTTCGAGGATGATTGCTTGTTAACACGTAATGTGTTTGGGATCAATGACGATGTTGTCATTCGATCACTTGTTTGTCGATTGGGATATATGTGTTTATCTTGCTCTCTAGTTCTTTTCTCCTTTTCTCCTATTCTTCTTTATCTATGACTTTTCTTTTGGTTTTCTTTTCCTTTGTTCTTGTTTTGGTTTGTGGTTTGATTTTGAGGCTTATTTTTCATTTTTGATTTCTTTATGAGTTGGACTTTGTACATTGGACTTTGTCTTTTGCATGATTTTCTTCCTAGATGGTAAAGGTATGTGCGGTTTGAGACTATGTTCGGTTGACTCTAGGATAGGTGTATGCTAGGGTAGTTTTTTTGAACTAGGAGGATCATGAAACCGGATTCTACTTGTTTGTGGCATGCTTGGTAGTTGCTCCCTATAGTCGATTTGACACCACTAGTGAGTTTTTGCTACATCCATGTGAGGTTCATTGTTTTTCAAACCTTCAACCTATTTTGTATGAGCGGCGTGGATCCTTGACTTTGCAAACCTAATCTATAAAGCTTGATGTATGATTCTTAAACCCGAGACCGAGCTATCTATGGAGGACAAAGGCACCTTTTTCCTGGTGGTATTTTTCATTTTTAGGATAGTTTGTTTCATCTTTATTTTTGGTTTTACATTTGCCTTCTTGTAACCATTTGCGCCTATTCCCTTCTTTTCAAGCCACATCTTTAGATCTTTGGCCTTTTGTTTATTTTCTTCCTCTTCTTGTTTTTGTGAAGCAATTGATCATTCTTGATGGAGTTTGTGGTGATAAAGTTGGGATATGTGGTTCTATTGATGCAAGCTTGTGATTATATCTTCTTTGTGAATAATGGCAAATGCTTATGAGTAAAAGACGTCCTTCTTTACAAAAGGCATGGACAAATAAATTGCATTATTGAAAAAGCCGTCCGAATTTAGTAAGAGGCAAGGACAAAGCATTTCGAGAAAGAAAAAAAAACAAAAAAAAAATTGAATTGAAAAAGTTAAAAATTCAAAAATATTTTGATGTATTCTTTTGTCCTTCAAGCATTGAGGACAATGCTTCATTTAATCTTGAGGGAGAAGCGTTTACGCTTTTTGTATATATTTCTTGTGAGTATAGCTTCAACTAAGCTTGGGGCTGTACGTATTTTTGTTTGGATTTGTGATTACTTGATTGTGATTCTAAGAAAGGGCTCGTTCTTTGCTTAACTATTAGGAAAACCACCAAATTTCAAATTTTAGCCTACCTTCACCCTTTTATGCCTTACGTTACAACCTTAGGGAAAGACCTTTCGACCTAGAAAGTTGAGTTACTATTCGGGGGAGGAAATCATGGGTCATTGCCTAAGGAAAAGGGATGCATAGTCAAGATTGTCGAGTAGCCTAAATAAATCACTTTTTCTGGTTCCTTCGAGGAATCATTGGGATGCTCACTAAGGGGAGATTTGAGACTAGTGGGGTGAACGCGGTTAAGATCGTTTGGGATGAACGTGGATTGTGATGTCTAGTTCCTATGCCTAGCATACCCTATGTTTCAATCAACCTTAGATATCTTGAAAAGTGCATACCTTGATTTCTTGAGAAAGATTTTCATTCATTTGCATTGTAGTATCTTTGTAAATCCATTTCGCAAAGGTTTTGTTTTCCATTTTCCTTTTCTTTCCTTTTTATAGTTTTGCCTCTTTGATGTTGGTGGAGAGTTGTGGGTAAACTCTTGGGATACCCTTACGAGACCTCACTCGTCCTCATAGGCGACTTTGGGGTTTAAAGGGCTTGTTGCAGCTAAAAACAAATGTGATTCCTACCACAGTGAGTCTTAGTGTACATTCCCATCTTGAGTCTTTCTTTTTCCTTTTTAATAAATTTTTCATCTTTATTCTTTCTTGCTTTGTTTTGCTCGAGAACGAGCAAAAGTTTAGCTTGGGGGAATTTGATGAGTGACATTTATGGCACTCATTTCATCTCTTTTAGGATGATTTTCATTCCATTTTATAGCCCTTTTCCTTATTTTTTCTTAGTTTTGTTCTTTATTTCGTTAGTTTGTGCTTTCCGTAGTTAAATTCTTTGTTTTGTGCATTTCTTTGTGTATTTGTTCTTTTTCCTTTTTATTTGTTTTTTTTCATTTGTTTTTAGGTTATGATAGTGTTTCCAAGGATTCCCAAGCCTTCCTCTCATATTTCTCATCAATTTGTATGCCTCATGTTCGTCTTTTGGAGCTTCAAGTTGGAAGGAGCGCAAGGTGCAAGTCAAGAGATCGGTGCACGCATGCGGTGGGGGCATCATCTTTGCCATGAACCCACCAAAATATCCATTTCAAGACTGCCTACTTTAGTGTTTATCATCATCACTAAGACGAGCGCACAAGGATGAGATAGGACGAAGAAAGAGAGAAAGTGCCCACGCGGAAGGTGTGGCAGCACACGAGGGTGGTGCGGCCGCACACCAGGATGGTGCAGGCGCACCTCCCTTGGTGCCTTGTTCCGTACCCTTTTTCGTGCGCCCGCGCCTTCGTGGGTCTCTTTTTGGACGATCTAACCCACTTTTCCTTTGTATCTTTTCCATATATAGTCTTTCCTCCTATTTTTAGAGGGGGAATGCATTGAGAATCATGAGAAAGAATTAGAATAGAATTAGAGTTAGTTTTTGATCAAATTAGAGAGGTTTTTAGAGAGAGAAACTCTAGGTTTTAAAGAGAGAATTTCATGGTGGATTGTTGATTATTGAAGCTTTCTTTAATTCCTTTGATCTTTGATCAAGATTGTAAGATTTCCTTTTCTTTAATTCAATCTTTAGTTTAATCTTTAGTTTGATTTCAATTGTTTTGTTGAATGTTCAAGTATGATTGAAGTTTGATTGATTGTGAGTAGATTATAGTTTGTTCAACTTGCTCATGATGAATTTGTTGTTTAGCTTTGTTTTGATCTTGATTTCTATGGATTATGAGTAGTTAGATAACTAGGGTAATGGTGAAGCATGTATGAGTAATGGATTGATGCTAATTGGGGAAAATTGATGGAGTTGATGATGTGATTAACTTTGGTTGATGATCATGTGCATGTGTGTGATTAATTACAAAGAGTAGCTAACTTTGATTGTTGCACTAGATTGCATTGTAAGTTCACATTGATACGGACCATTGATTTGTGGCTGGCATTTACACGATTGAGGTGTCCTGTGATGTTTCCTAGCTAGAGTTTATCGTAGTTGACACTAGTTACACCTCTAGGAGAATAGCTTGATATGCTCTATTGGTTGCATGATTGATCTTCCCTCACATTGCTTGACTTAGCCAATTTAACCTCCCAATTAGTTGATTCCAAAATGACTACATGTGGATCCTAGCCCTAGTGCTTATTACATTTGATTTCTTCTCGTTCATTTGCCGTGTTTGCCTTAGTATAGATTTCACACCGTATCTCTAGACTTCGGGATAGCTTGACTATAGACAATAGACTTTAACTCACCATTCCTTTGTGTTCGACCCTCGACTTACCGTTATACCTATATAGGGATGTGTTGAGTGTTTATAAATATTGTTTGACCTTGGGTAGGGGTTAGCCCCAACGACCTAGCTTCGACCCTCGTCATACTACAATTTGTGTCAAAAACCTTTATACTGCAATTCAATTCCAATTCTACTTTTTATGTCTATTATAACTGTTCATAATTATTACATATATTATATGCTAGTACCTATTTACTAAATAAACCCACAATGATTTGGGTAATTGATAATAATATTATAGGTAAACACATAAAGATCACACAATAATAAATTAGGTGTTACTTTTTTTTTTTTAATATGTAGGGGAGCTGGGTGAAGGGGGGTCGGGACTTGGGGCTGTTGTGAGAAATAGTGAGGGAGTGGTGGTGGCTTGTGCAACGGTGCAGGGGGCAGAGAGGTGGGATTCGTTAGTTGCTGAAGCTAAGGCCGTGTTTTGTGGGCTGCAACTTGCTAGAGATTAAGGTTTGCGAAGGATTGTGGTGGAAGGTGATTGTCTTGCTGTGATTGAAGCATTGCGTGGGCGTACGAGAGGCTCCAATGCTTTTCATTTAATTGTTGAAGATATCTTAGATTTTTGTAATTCATTCGATTCTTGCTCTTGGTCTTTTGTTAAGCGTTGTGGGAATAAAGTAGCACATGATTTGGCCCATTTCCAACCTTGGGAATTTGGTCGGAGAGTGTGGAATGATGTAATCCCACCTCGTGTTTCTGATGTAGCTTCGAATGATTTAATAATATAAGCCTTTTGAGGGTTTGTTTCAAAAAAAAAAAACAACATGAGTAATATAAATACTCGTAGTATATACAAAGTATAGGTTACATGGAGTACCCCAGAGTCCGCCACGTGTCGCTGGAAGGAGCGCCACTTGGGACCTTTCAGGGAACGACACGTGGAAGACAGATAAAAGGACCCGGGGTTGGCGGCTTTCAGGCCCAAATTCCGAGGTTTGCAAAAAGCTGCGTGATATTCCCTAGGGCACGAAACCCTAGGAGGTGCACGAAACCTCCTCATTTATGGCTACGTTTTTACATTCAATACGTGTAACACACCTGCACACCTTACGAGGAATATTCAGTGATTACCAATCGTTGTCAGAACTGTCACTCTCAAGAGAACAATACACCCGAGCTCGGAATCCGAGCAGATAACCCTTTCTTTTCGCACCTTATTCTTCGGACCTTTACTAACTTAGGCTTCGGAGGCAGACCACCGACCACTCGGTGCTCCGTTGTTTTGCAGGTACATGCGTCCAAGTGAGCATCCAGTCTTAGTGTTGTAACTCTCCCGAGGGACACAAAAAACCCCGAAACAAAAGGTAAATATCATTGATAATTTATATGGTTGACAAATAAGACCTTTTTTGAATAACTTCCTTAAATAGATTTTTCTAATTTATTTTTTAGAAAAAATAAAATACTAACACACTAGAAAATGACACGTGTCATTGCTGGTGTGTCTTTTAGTATATAGTTATTTATTAAATGAGCATGTGAGCTTTTCCTTTAATTAACCGAGAGTCTGGGGTTTTTAGAGGTTGTCACATCATCTTTGTTAAGATCGTCACCGCCAAGAGATAGGCCTTTTTCTTTTTTTTTTTTTTGTTGAATTACCAAAGGAGGAGTTCGAGATTCCGAGAGTATGCTCTGTCTTGTGGATAAGCTCACACCCAGGATCTAACTTGGCGATTTTTTTTTGGTACGAACTGATATGCCGAGAGGGTAGCAGCAAGGCTGAGGGGTTGTCTAGGCTGCCGAGGGGTTGGCTGTGCGTCGAGGGGATATGCGCGCTTGCCGAGGGCCTTGGCGCTGAGGGATAGCTCAGCTGGATGCTAAGCCTAGCCCTCGGCTTTTCACTTGACCAAAAATTTTTATAATTTGAGGAAGAGAACTAGGACGTTGAGGGAATGCCAAAGGGGTAAGAGAGCGCCGAAGAGGTAACATAATGCCTCGGGGTTGAGCACTACCCCGAGCTGAGGGAGGAGTGAGAGATTGGCTCAGGGTGAGCCGCGAGTGCCGAGGGGGTATGCAACCCTGCTGAAGGGGTAGCTGGCGCGAGAGTGAGAGTGCGCAGGCCGAGAGAGGGGATGATAGTCAAGGCGTAGCGGAGTAAATGAGTTTGTGAATCTGATTTGGTTAGGTCCGAGTGCCGAGAGGCTGTCACCCGGATCCGTGGTGGTATAGTTGCGAGAGCCTTGATTTCGGAATTAGTAAGTTTTAAGCTTAGGAGGGAGAGGATGTTTTTTTGTGTTTAATTAAGTGTATGACGAGGGCCGAGAGCTTTTACACCCCAGGCGGAGGCACTTTGAGAAAAAACCCAAGAACTTTATACCTCAAGCTGAGGTACTTTTGAGAATGATCCAAGAACTTTACACCCCAAGCTGAGGTACTTTGAGAATGAAAACCCGAGAAACTTTATACCCCTAGGCAAAGGTATCTTGAGAAATAAACTAAGTAATTTATACCCCTAGGCGGGAGTACTTCGAGAAATAAATCAAGTGACTTAGCTTATACCCCAGGCGGAGGTAATTTGAGAAATAAACCAATTAATCTATACCCCTAGGCGGGAGTGCTTTAAGAAATAAATCCAAGAGCTTTATACCCCAAGCGGAGGAAGGTGGAGCTGAGAGAATGACTCAATAGCCCGAGCGGATAGAGGCCAAGCTGAGACAGTGACTTAATAGGCCGAGCGGAGGGAGGCTAAGTTGAGACAGTGATTGAATAGGCCGAGCGAATGGAGGCCTAGCTGAGAGAATAACTCAATAGGCCAAGCGGAGGGAGGCCAAGCTGAGAGAGTAACTTAATAGGTCGAGCAGAGGGAGACCAAGTTGAGAGAGTGATTGAGTAGGCCGAGCAAATGGAGGCCTAGCTGAGAGACTAAATCAATAGGCCGATTGGAATGAGGCCAAGTTGAGACAGTGACTAAATAGGTCGAGCGACTGGAGACCTAACTAAGAGAATAACTCAATAGGCCGAGCGGAGGGAGGCCAAGCTGAGAGAGTAACTTAATAGGCCGAGCGGAGGGAGACCCAGTTGAGAGAGTGATTGAGTAGGCCGAGCAAATGGAGGCCTAGCTAAGAGAATAAATCAATAGGCCGATTGAAATGAGGCCAAGTTGAGACAGTGACTAAATAAGTCGAGCGGAGGGAGGCCAAGCTGAAAGAATAACTCAATAGGACGAGGGGAGGGAGGCTAAGCTAAAAGAGTAACTTAATAGGCCGAGCGAATAGAGGCCTAGCTGAGAGAATAAGTCAATAGGCAAAGGGGAGGGAGGCCAAGCTAAGAGAGTAACTTAATAGGCCGAGCGGAAGGAGTAATGTAACACCCTAGAAATTCCTTTCCTTTAAACACGCACTTTACTCTTTTAAAAATACGACTTAGGAAGATCTAAGACATTACCGCCATCGTGAAAACGGCTAAGGCAATTATCAAAGAAACACAGCGGAAGACTTGAAAGTCAAAATTTAGAAATAACATAATTTAAAAACCAAACTAAACAAAAGTAGAGTTGAAAATCTACAAAACCAAGTTAAATAAAATCCAATACAACTTGGAACCTTTTAAGGCCCTTATTCAAAACCAATCAATCAAACAATAGTGTTAGTCCAACAATCAATAAAACAAAATATCCAAAACATAAACATTTCACATCCTAGTGAAAACTAGCATAGTTCTCTCTTCACTCATGCCCCATCATGTACATGCCTCAATACCTTAAAAGAGTATCCCTACTTGCCCCCACTACTCTCCATTAAAATGGATCATCGTAGGGCCAAGATAAAGACATAGCCAGAGACAAACAATACACACAATCAGCAAAGCTGAGTACAAAAGCGTATTTAAACACACTAACATGAAATTCCTAGCATCACACATACTTACCTCATTGCACCTCTTTACAAGCACACACAACAAACATCATGACTCTTTAACTGGACACAGATTAATTTATTTAGCGTTGATTACACATCGAACGGGTTTCCAACCAAACCTGCCTCAATAAATTGAGGACCACTGACACGGGAGCTAACCGTGCCATCATCACCTGTGCCACACATTGGTGGCGGAATTCCAGCGCATAATAATAATAAAAGGGAATATACAGCGTCCTGTACTCCATTAGAAGTTATGGTTAAATATAAAACCCCATAACTCCCCCTTATGTTCATACTCAAGGTATATACGTTCCAAGAGTTTTGGTGCGTAATCTCTTTCACTTTACGTTGTTTACATATTATTAGACTTGGTGATGACTCACAAAGCATAACAATTCAATCATAAATAATAATTCAAACAAACAAACATACCAATTTAATTCTTGAATGATTAGTGACCACATATAATTTAATGTTGAACCCTTTTTAAATCTACCTCAGTGTCAAAGACACCTTAAACGCATAAAGCGCCAACAATCCTATCCCTCGGTGTTAAAAACACCTTAAGTGCACAAAGGCACCAACATACTATTTATTCCTTGTTTACATAGACACTTATATAGCTCCTTCCTCATGCTTAATGCATCAATAAAAATTATATGAACTATAATAAAATTCCTTTTCAATATTCCAAACATAATTAAAAAATTAGTTTAATTAAACATGCTCTCTAACATGCCATAAATAAATATGTAGTCCATACACTCATGCCAAAAATATGATTTCCAATCCATAGATCATCACAAATAAATTCATGCTTCATAATTCAATCACCAATACTAATACTTCACAACTTAATACATGAACCTTAGCATGATACTACTTGTAATTGATTGAAACCAAACCTAACATGATTCTACATCATCAAATATGCTAAGTACGCGAACGTACCTTGAATATGATCTTAAATTCGCCACGACTAGTAAAAATCGCTTACTTCAAAGTCTCCTACACATTAAAATTATAATAGTGTATCAAAGTCCACTCTAAACAAATTTCCAGCAATATATACTATTTTAAAACCCTTCATAAATTAATTAGAATAAGCTGAAATTATATTTAGAACACCATAATTAAGTGCCCTTTAATGGGTAATTTAAATTCCCTTTAAAAACATAAATTTAGGGTTCTACTTAAAATTCCTGCACTATTTTTATAATTAAAACTTGCTGAAAATTAGTCTTAAAGCACTTAAATGGAAGGTCTAAACATTAATACATCATATACTTTCATAATTTCATAAATCAAGAACCTAGGGTTTCGAAAATTGGTGCTTTTTAATTAAAATCAAATCTGAAAATTAATTAACATGAATACAACATTCAAACATCAAGATTTGATCCCAAAACTCATAATTTTTAATTAGATCTAAGCATAGATTAAATAAAAACAAGAAAGATTAAAAAAAATTTTTTTTTTTTTTGAAGAACCGACGGCAGCAGCAGCCACCATGGCACGGCTGGGCTGCTGCCTCCTGTGCCGCCACGGCTGCTGGCCGTGTGCTGGTGGCGCGCGGTGGTGTGTGGTGGTAGCGGTCCGACCACGTACATGGTGGTGGTGGTGGCCGGCCGTGAGAAAGGGGAAGGGGATAAGGAAGAGAAAAAAAAAATAGAAAGGAAAATAAGGAGAAAAGGGGAAAAGTTTAACTTGGGTTTTCTCCACTCTAGGCAAAGTTGATTTGCCTCATAAGTGGGATATTTATACCCCTTCTCTTCCAACCCTTTTACCCTAAACTTTCCTCTTTTAAATTTTCCTAATCCCTTCCCAAATAAAACTTGTTAAAAATAACTTTCTTAAATTAAAACCCCATCTTTTAAAATAAAAATAATTAAATAAACTTTCCTTTTATAATAATATTAATAATAATACTTCGAAACTTGGGGAACGAAATTAAAACCCCATCTTTTAAAATAAAAATAATTAAATAAACTTTCCTTTTATAACTAATTAAATATTTCATTAAATACATACTTTAAATAAAATACGTATAAAAATACGGGGTATTACAGTCTACCCCCCTTAAAAAAGTTTCGTCCCAAAACTTGGGGAACGAAATTGAAACTTTTTTCTTAATTATGTATAATATTGCTGTACTTTTTGTCACCCTTTTACTGCTTTATGTCCCTTGAGGGCATAAGTACTTGAAATACTTGTTAAAATTTGTGCAAAGAGCACCAAAATGACTGAAATTTGGGTAAAAAGCGCGAAATTCTACCGCATTCTACCCCCCTTAAAGAGAACGAGTTACGCCCCTGTAACTCTACATACCTGAAACAACTCTGGGTATTTCTTTTTCATTTCATCCTCTGCCTCCCAAGTGGCTTCCTCATATTCTTGGTTAGACCAAAGTACTTTTACAATCTTAACATTCTTGTTACGTGTACTACGCACCTTGCTGTCAAGAATCTTAACAGGTCTCTCTTCATAGGTTAAACTTTGATCTATCTCGATGGTTTCTGGTTGAAGCACATGGGACTTATCAGGGATGTACCTTCTCAATTGTGATACATGGAATACATCATGTACTTTGCTAAGTTCCATAGGTAAAGCTAACCTATAAGCTACCTTGCCTATTCTTTGCAGTATTTCATATGGACCGATGTATTTTGGACTGAGCTTTCCTTTCTTCCCAAATCTCATAACTCCTTTCATTGGTGACACCTTTAGCAACACCTTATTGCCTATTTCAAATTCTTCTTCTCTTCGCTTTGAGTCTGCATAACTCTTTTAGCGATCTTGAGCTGCCTGGATTTTAGCTTGAATTTCCCTTACTTGTTTGATTGTATCTTCAATTAGTTGAGGCCCAAGAACTATAGTTTCACTAATGTCGTTCCAACAATTTGGGCTACGACACTTTCTCCCATACAAGGCCTCGAATGGAGCCATACCAATGCTCGCATGATAACTATTGTTATAAGAGAATTCAATTAAATCCAAGCTATCCTCCCATCCTCCCTGGAAATCTATAATGCAGGCTCTCAACATATCTTCCAAGGTTTGAATGGTTCTTTTGGTTTGCCCATCTGTGGCAGGGTGGAAGGCTGTACTCATTTTAAGTGTTGTACCAAAGTTTTCTTGCACACTTTTCCAAAATTTTGAGAGAAACCTGGAATCCCTATCAGATACGATATCTTTTGGAACCCCATGTAATCTCACAACGTGCTTGATGTAAGCTTTTGCAAGTTGTTCCATTTTCCAAGTTTCTTTCATTGGTATAAACACTGCTGATTTTGTTAGTCTATCCACCACTACCCAAATGGTGTCATTGTCGCTCTTGGATTTAGGAAGACAGGTCACAAAGTCCATTGAAATGCAGTCCCACTTCCAGCTTAGGATTTCCAATGACTGTACAGTCCCTTGAGGCCTTTTGTGTTCTATTTTCACCTTCTGACAAGTTAAGCATCTTGCCACAAATTCAGCCACCTCGTTTTTCATCCTAGGCCACCAAAATATTTTCTTTAAATCCTTATATAACTTGTCTCCTCCCGGGTGTACTGAGTAAGGTGTATTGTGGCCCTCTTCCATCAACTTTCTCTTCACTTCTTCACATTTTTGTGGCACACACCATCGACCCTTATACCTTAAACTCCCATCCTCATGAACTTTGAAGTCTGTAGCTTTCCCTTGTTTAATTTTCTCACGGATCCTGTCCAACTTCACATCTCCCTCTTGGTTTTCTCGAATCTCATCGAATATTGTTGGTTGGACACTCAGATTTGCAAGAATACCTGCTGGTACTCTCCATTCCACGACTTCTAAGTTCAATTTTGCCATTTCTCTACATAACTCATTAGCTACTACTAACGAGTTTAATCCATGATTAGTTTTACGACTTAAAGCATCCGCAACTGCATTCGCTTTCCCTTCGTGGTATTGTATGTCTAAGTCGTAATCCGTTGTATACTCTAGCCACCTCCTTTGACGAGAGTTCAAATCCTTCTGAGTGAAAATATACTTTAGGCTCTTGTGGTCTGTGTAAATTCTACATTTCACTCCATACAAATAATGACGCCAAATTTTTAGGGCAAAAATGATGGCAACTAATTCTAGGTCATGGGTTGGATAGTTTACCTCGTGTGTTTTAAGCTGCCTTGATGCGTATGCTATTACCTTCCCATTTTGCATAAGCACGCATCCCAAACCATTCTTTGATGCATCACTATACACATCATACAACCCGCTATCATCTGGAAGTGTAAGCACTGGTGCTGTAACTAATTTGTGCTTTAAGAGTTGAAATGCCTCTTCACACTTCTCATCACACTCAAATTTCTTGTCCTTCTTCATTAAAGTAGTCATGGGTTTAGCAATTTTGGAGAAATCTTTAACAAAGCACCTATAATACCCTGCTAAACCTAAGAAACTTCTCACATCAGATACCGTTTTGGGTGTAGGCCAACTTTTCACAGCTTCTATTTTGCCTGGGTCTACTTCTACTCCATCCTTAGACACAAAGTGTCCTAGGAATGCTACCTTTTCCAACCAAAATTCACACTTAGAGAACTTTGCATAAAGGTGGTTTTCTCTCAATGTTTGCAGAACTGCCCTTAGATGTTCTGCATGCTCCTCCTTGGTCTTGGAGTATACCAAAATGTCATCTATGAAAACCACTACAAACTTATCCATAAATTGATGAAACACCCTATTCATCAGATCCATAAAGATTGCTGGAGCATTAGTCAATCCAAAAGGCATAACTGTGAACTCATAGTGTCCATACCTTGTCCTAAATGTCGTTTTAGGAATGTCCTTATCGGCAATCCTCAATTGGTGATACCCAGACCTCAAGTCGATCTTAGAGAACACCGTGGCTCCCTTTAATTGATCAAACAAATCAGCTATTCGTGGTAAAGGATACTCATTCTTTATCGTCACCTTATTTAATTCCCTGTAATCGATACACAATCGCATGCTTCCATCCTTTTTCTTCACAAATAGAAATGGATCTCCCCAAGGAGAAGCACTTGGTCTAATGTATCCCTTATCCAGTAAGTCCTGTAACTGCTCCTTCAACTCACTCATTTCTGCAGGTGCCATTCGATATGGTGCCTTGGATATAGGGGCTGTTCCGGGAACTAAATCTATGGTAAAGTCGATTGCTCTCTTAGGTGGCATCCCCGGAATTTCCTCCGGAAATACATCCAGGTACTCATTCACTACTGTTATATCCTCTGGGTTTGTCACTTGTTCATGGTCCATATCCCTAACACTGCAAAAATATACTGGATGCCCTTTCTTCAGGTATTTTGCTAATTTTAGGACAGAAATTAATCTTGGGCACTTAATACCACCCTTCATCCAGTATGTCACTGATTCATTACTGCTTGTGACCATCTTGACTTTTCGTGACCTACAACTAATTTCAGCATTATACTTACTCATCCAGTCCATTCCTAGAATAATATCGAAGTCACTCAACCCAAACTCAATAAGGTCAGAAGGAAATATCTTTCCTTCTATTTCTAAAGGTTTCTAAATGCTTTAGTACAATTCACTACCCCACCTGTCGGAATAGTTATAGGTAAATCTACTGCTTTTACTGCTGTTAAGCAGTCCCTAAGTTTTGTCACAGTACCTTTAGAAACAAAAGAAAAAGTTGCACCAGAATCAAACAATACTTTAACAGGAATAGAGTTAATAGAAAAAGTACCAGTAATAACATCATTCGTGGCCTCAGCCTCATGTCTACTCAGCACATTCAGTTTTCCAGCAGCTCCACCCTTATTTTGGTTATTGTTATTATTGGGATTATGATGAGTGACATTTATGTCACTCCTAAGGAGTAGTTTTAGAGTCTTTTCCGTGTTTATTTTTCCCTTATTTTCCTTTTATTCTCTTGTTTTCTCTTTAATAAAGTTTCTAGTTTATTTTGGATAATTTTGGTGTGTTTTATTTTATTTTCTTTATTTTATTAGTTTTAGTCTATTTTCCTATTTATTTTATTTTATTTATTTCTATTTTATTTGTCTTGGTTTTATTTTATTTCGTCCTTTTTCTATTTTCATTTTTATTTATTTATATTTTATTTATCGTATTTTATGTCCCGATTCTCCATTATGTTTATTTGGTTGTGTAGGATCGTGCTCGGAGGTCCGAGGTTCGAGGCAAATGCACAAGCTGCTGCTCTTCCCTAATTCTGCTGCCAGCTTATCCGTCACCACCCCACACCTTAACCTCCACCACACCAGCCCAACACCACAAACCAATTTGCTCCAACTCTCCTCCCCTGCTCCCGCCACGCAAAACCAACAGCATTAAACCAACAACAAATTCACCACACACACACCCCACACACCACCAACAACCCCAATTACAACAAACAACACCAGCCCTCACAACCACATCCATAACACAACATCAACAACACCAACCCGTAACTCCAACCTTACCAAAACCAACCACCAGTCCACTCACCTGCTGCCACCCTCACAGCACCACCAACCGCAACAGCAGCGCCACCAAACCACCTCCAATCACCACCATTGAACCACCGTCAGCCGCCAGCAACAACCTCTAACAGTAGCAGCAAGCAAATCGCAGCAATTCGCCCCCAATTTCGATACCCTCTAGAGCAGGCGCTCAACTATGTCGAAGCGGTCGCTCCATTTTTGGTTCGAATTCGCCAATTTGAGGCAGAAGCTTGGAGTGGACGCTCCGATTTGGGTTGCGCGGCCGCTCCTCGTTTCCATTAATTCTCATGTGACTTGCGTGTGAATGAGGGTTCTTATTGAAATTGAATGGCCACGATTGATGGAGAGGAGTAAGTTGCAACAAATGCCGTTGATGTTGATTTGATGATGACGATTGATGATGGAATTGGTGAGGCGTGTAGCAGGGGATCAAACCCCATTTGAGCAGCTAAAGAATCGAAGAAGGAGGGGGATCTGATGTTTTGGGGGGATTTGGGTTTTAATTATTTTCTTTTCTTTTTATTTTTATTTCTTTTTCCTTTCTCTTTTATTTTTCTTTTTATTTTCTTTTTATTTTCTTTATTTATTTTTCTTATTTTCTTAGCTTAGTATTTATACCCATTTTTGGGGTAATTAGAAGGAACTTATCATCCATCTATTATTCTACTCTCTAATTAGTTTTTAGGAGAGCTTCTCTCTCTAGGTTTAGCTTAGGGTTAGGGTAGTTTAGAGAGAGAAAGTGAGGGTTTCACCATTGTTGAACATGGATTTTGAAGAAGAAATTGATCATCTTTTCCATTGATTTACATCTTCAATCAATGAGAATCTCTACCTCTCTCTCCTCTATTTTTATTGCTTTATTTTTATTATTATTTTAGTTGTTGGTATTGCTTGTTAATCATGTTGATTCTTGGTTATTTGTTAATTAATCTTGTTATTATCATGATTAGTGAGTAATTTCCCCATTAAGGGGATGGTTGTGGTGTAGTTGGATCTTGAGCATGTTCTAGGTTTAGAGTTGCTTTATTTGTGATTAAAGTCTTTATATGCTTGATATTCTTTAATCTACTTGCAAAATGCATGTTGTTAGTTGATTGAGAGTGAATCTTTGCTAACAAGGAACATAAGTTGACTTAGTTAAGGTTCATTATTATCGATTGTTATTTGATAGTACCTCCTAGTATATGGTTCTAATGTGGAAACATAGAGGCTATGTTAGGAGAAGCCAATTGACCCCGGAAGGCGGCTAGATTGGACTCTTTTATTTTGATATTTGAGCATGTTTAGTTCATAATTAATTCAACTTCTATGCTTTTGTTTATGTTCAAGTGAATGCTATACCTAAACCATTTCCCTTAATGTTTTATTTCTTGTTTTAGCATATTTAGACTTTAGTTTATTTATCTCCCATTCCGGACTAGCTTAATTGTTGATAACATTTGTGGTGTTTAACCGTTCTCTGTGGTTCGACCCCTGTGCTTGCCTTATACTCGTATTAGGTTTGTTTAGGTTGTATAAATTGTATTTGATCTAGGGATAGACAATTGACGACGCGTTTATTCCTTTGTCAGATTACCGTTCCTCACCCCATTCTGTTGTGCTCCCTTGTTCCCATTAAAGTTGTTGTTGTTGCTGTTCCCTTGGAAATTCTTCTAGTTCCCTTTTGAGGTAAAATTGTTCTGCCTATTCCCATTAGCATTCTTAGAGTAACACTCGTACTCCCTATGCCCCAGTTTGTTACAAGCACGACAAGTAACCAGATTGCCCTCGCAGTCCTTCCCAGGGTGATTTTTATTGCACCTCCTGCAACGATAATACCTTCCATCTCTGTTATTCCCCCGGTTATTGTTTCCAACCCCTCCATTGTTGCCACGTCCACCCTGTCGGTTATTATTCTGGAAATTATTATTATTGGAGAAGTTATTGTTGTGGTGGTACTTCTGCTTCTTAAAACCATTCTGGTTTCCATGCTAGTTACCAGAAACTTGCACCACCTCCTTTCTTTTCTCTTTCCCTTCCATATCAGTCAGCTCCTTCTTCTTCTTTTCCTCCAACGCATACAGGTGTGCGGCTCTCCCATACACCTCATCCAGAGTTTCAAATACTTGCCCGCAGAGTTTTAATTGCAGATCCGTAGTTAAACCACTCTCAAACTTCCTAGCCTTGGCTTTTTCATTAGCAACAGTCTCCTCAGCAAAATGGGACAACTCTATAAACTTGGTATAGTACTCTGTAACTGACATCTTTTCCATTCTGAGGTTTGAGAACTCCTCTACTTTCTGCTTTTGCAAAAAGCTAGGGTAAAACTTATCCCTCATTTTCTCTTGGAACTTGGTCCAGTTGAATCCAGGTAGGAACCTAACAGTAGCTTCATTTTGCTGCCACCAGAGGTCAGCTTCACCCCTTAGGTAGTAGGTAGCACAGCCCACTTTCGAATCTTCAGGGTGTCCCACCGCCTCAAACAGTTTTTCGAACTCTCTCAGCCAGTTTTCTAAAATGGTAAGGTCAGGCTCCCCTTGATAAACGAGTGGCTTACTCTGTGCCACTTTCTTAAAAAGCTCCCCCTGAGTATCCCCATTGCCAGACGTGTTTCTAGCCAGCTGCTGGGCAACTGCTGCTAATTGTCTTACTACCTCACTAAGTTCATTTCCACCAGTGTTGGTACTGCTTCCTCCTGCCATTTTTCTTCTCCTGAATTAAAAGAATCAGGTTCTAAATTAAATGTGGTTTAGGTTAGCTCCGAAGGCATTCACTCGCTAAGTCTAGAATTATTAAAGTTGCACAATTCTTTTGAAGCTAATAAATTTTGAATTGGATTTACCAAATTCATAGTTCATAGCTTTATCAATTAATTATTGATTGCTAACCAACCAAGCATTTAATAAAGCATCACAAAAATAAATAAAATAGTCCCCGTTAACCCACGATATTTGAGACTAGAATTTAGTTTGCTGGAATATGGTTTGTAGAATTGGAATGGCAATATAAGTTAAAATTATTGGGAGATGGAGTGATTGCTGTAATTGAAATAATTAAATTATTAGGAAGTAGTAAGGAAAGAATAGTGGAATTTTATTGATATGAATAATGAATAAATACTGGAATATAAATGAGTATAATCACTAGCAAGTGTTCATAGGATCACTAAATGTTTGTGGCAATACCACTTATTACCTAGACTGCAAATAGTAAGGATACCAAAAATAAACTGAGATTCTAATAAAAGAAATTATAATAGTCAGTCCTTTCGAACGTTGTCCCTTTTGTCAGTAGATTGCTTATAACTCGAAGGATCGAAATCATTGTCATTAGAATCCTCCATTGGTTCAGGTGACTCAGGTTCAGGTTCCACTTGGACGAATTCTCCCTCCTCTTCTTCATCTGATGATATGTCGATTATATTGGAGTTGGAGGTGGGTAAGGATCGGATATCTCCATCATTGAACAGTCCCCCTCTTGTTGCTCTCCATTCTCCGCTTGGTTACCCCCTGATGATGCAGAAGAGGAACTTTCTGGTTGTTGATTTAAAGGTGGGTTGTTCTTTACTGGGTTTTCATAGTAGTAGTTAGGGTAGGGAAGATTTAAACGCTGATAGTGAGCTCTTTCCACCCTTACAATGTAGTTAGTTAAATAAACATAATCGGGCTACCACTGGCCATAATAATTTTTATACTTGTAGTAGTTTGGAACATCTCCTGGAAGGTAAAAGTCAGCAAATTTTTCCTTGATAGCAATATAAGGAGGCTCCTCTGGCAGACAGTGTACAATCATTGCTGAGATACGATCAGGGGTCTCAAATATTTTATCCCATAAGACATTACTCCTATAAGAACAATAATATCTGATTTTCTCTACAAAGTCATAGGGGTGCTCATCGTTTTTCTTTATTAATGACCCCATTTGTGTATACTTACTAGGAAAGTTAGGCATCCTGTAGAGGAAAAAGGCTTAGAAAGAATTCCCTTCCCCAAAGAAACAAAATAGATAATACAATTCGTGCAAAAATTTAAGTTTGGTGTTCAATCATACAATTTGAATAATTCCCACAAAACAATACGTATATTTCATGCTTCAATCAACAAACATTTAATCATACAACATGCTTGAACACCCTAAAATAAAAATTAATGCACGCAGGGAAGAAATTAAATTCTAGCCTATATGCCCTTTCCTTTCCTACCCAAGCTCACCAACATGTTAATAAAAGCTTTTAACACATAATTCTTAGGAAAAATTGCTCCCATAAATCCCAACTTTGCCTCGTCCGCCCAAATTAATCCCTACTTTTGATTATTATCTATTTCACCCAACTTTAGGGGGTATTAATTTCCGTTGCACCCAACAGGTCATCTAACCTGATGTAGCAGGTCACCTAGACACGTGTCAGCGTATGATTGGCTTAAATTTTTTTTTTAAAAAAAAAAATAAAACAAAAAAAATAAAAAAAATAAAAACCCCACAAACCACCCCATACCAGCAGCCGGCCACCACACACCACACCCCCACCCCCACCACGCTGCCGGAAACCGTCGCTCTGCTGCCGGAAACCCCTCCCCTGCTACCGGAAACCGCCGCCCAACCTTCCCCCTACCTCGAAACCCACCGAAAACCATTCCCCACCCCCGAAAACCATTCCCCCACCCTCGAAAACCCCTCCCTCACTGCCGGAAACCGCCGCTCAACCCTCCCCCTTCCCTCAAAACTCCCCCTTTCCCTTTCCCCACCCCCGAAAACCCCTCCCCCACCCCTATTTCCTCCGTCACTCCCCTCTCCCCCGCCGTTTTCCGACCCCAATCCCCTTCCCCTTCCCCTTCCCCTTCGTTTTCGCCATTTCCCCCTCCCTGTCGTTTCCGCCCCCTTCTCCTTCATTTCCGACCCGAATCCGGCCTCCCTTCCCCGTCGTTTCCGCCCTCTTCCCCCACTGCCATTAGCGGTGGCTGCCATTAAGGGGTGGCTGCCGTTAAGGGGTGGCTGGGTTTTCTTTTAGTTAAAAAAAAATTTGTTTTTTTTTTTAATTTTGTTTTTTTTTTAAATTTTTTTTTTTAAATTTTTTAATTTGACCATTCATGTAGTGACACGTGTCCAAAAACAATGTAACACACAAATGTTGACCGGATTAACCGGTTGCAGGTAATTTGGGTGCAACGAAAATTAATACCCCCCAAAGTTCGGTGCAATAGAGAATAAACGAAAGTTGGGATTATTTTCGGCGGACGAGGCAAAGTTGGGATTTATGGGAGCAATTTTTCCTAATTCTTACCTCAATCCTTGCTCCCTGCAAAAATTAACAAACTAAAAATATTTTATCCTGCTAAAAAAAAATAAATTTTTTTTTTGAAATTAAAGGGGCAAAATTTTCGGCCCTTTTAAAAAAAATTAGGACACTTGAAAAAAATTCTAGTGTCTAAAAAAAAAAAATTTCGGACCAATAAATAAAAAAAAATTTCGGACCTTCCTAAAAAAAAAAATTTATTTAAAATAAAATAAAATCGGAATGAAATAGACATAATAAAAATTAAATAAGCACTTGGCCAAGTTTAAATCATAAAAAAAAACGTTTTCGTGTTAGTGGTAATTTAAAATCTCAACCAAAGCTCCCAGATACCACTTTGTAACACCCTAGAAATTTCTTTCCTTTAAACACACACTTTACTCTTTTAAAAATACGACTTAGGAAGATCTAAGACATTACCGCAACCGTGAAAACGGCTAAGGCAATTATCAAAGAAACGCAGCGGAAGACTTGAAAGTCAAAATTTAGAAATAACATAATTTAAAAACCAAACTAAACAAAAGTAAAGTTGAAAATCAACAAAACCAAGTAAAATAAAATCCAATACAACTTGGAACCTCTTAAGGCCCTTATTCAAAACCAATCAATCAAACAATAGTGTTAGTCCAACAATCAATAAAACAAAATATCCAAAACATAAACATTTCACATCCTAGTGAAAACTAGCATAGTTCTCTTTTCACTCATGCCCCATCATGAACATGCCTCAATACCTGAAAAGAGTATCCCTACTTGCCCCCACTACTCTCCATTAAAATGGATCATCGTAGGGCCAAGATAAAGACATAGCCAGCGACAAACAATACACACAATAAGCAAAGCTGAGTACAAAAGCGTATTTAAACACACTAACATGAAATTCCTAGCATCACACATACTTACCTCATTGCACCTCTTTACAAGCACACACAACAAACAACATGACTCTTTAACTGGACACAGATTAATTTATTTAGCGTTGATTACACATCGAACGGGTTTCCAACCAAACCTGCCTCAATAAATTGAGGGCCACTAACACGGGAGCTAACCGTGCCAGCATCACCTGTGCCACACATTGGTGGCGGAATTCCAGCGCATAATAATAATAAAAGGGAATATACAGCGTCCTATACTCCATTAGAAGTTATGGTTAAATATAAAACCCCATAACTCCCCCCATATGTTCATACTCAAGGTATATACGTTCCAAGAGTTTTGGTGCGTAATCTCTTTCACTTTACGTTGTTTACATATTATTAGACTTGGTGATGACTCACAAAGCATAACAATTCAATCATTAATAATAATTCAAACAAACAAACATACCAATTTAATTCTTGAATGATTAGTGACCACATATAATTTAATGTTGAACCCTTTTTAAATCTACCTCAGTGTCAAATACACCTTAAACGCATAAAACGCCAACAATTCTATCCCTCGGTGTTAAAAACACCTTAAGTGCACAAAGGCACCAACATACTATTTATTCCTTGTGTACATAGACACTTATATAGCTCCTTCCTCATGCTTAATGCATCAATAAAAATTATATGAACTATATAAAATTCCTTTTCAATATTCCAAACATAATTAAACAATTAGTTTAATTAAACATGCTCTCTAACATGCCATAAATAAATATGTAGTCCATACACTCATGCCAAAAATATGATTTCCAATCCATAGATCATCACAAATAAATTCATGCTTCATAATTCAATCACCAATACTAATACTTCACAACTTAATACATGAACCTTAGCATGATACTACTTGTAATTGATTGAAACCAAACCTAACATGATTCTACATCATCAAATATGCTAAGTACGCGAACGTACCTTGAATATGATCTTAAATTCGCCACGACTAGTAAAAATCGCTTACTTCAAAGTCTCCTACACATTAAAATTATAATAGTGTATCAAAGTCCATTCTAAACAAATTTCCAGCAATATATACTATTTTAAAACCCTTCATAAATTAATTAGAATAAGCTGAAATTATATTTAGAACACCATAATTAAGTCCCCTTTAATGGGTAATTTAAATTCCCTTTAAAAACATAAAATTTAGGTTTCTACTTAAAATTCCTGCACTATTTTTATAATCAAAACTTGCTGAAAATTACTCTTAAAGCACTTAAATTGAAGGTCTAAACATTAATACATCATATACTTTCATAATTTCATAAATCAAGAACCTAAGGTTTCAAAAACTGGTGCTTTTTAATTAAAATCAAATCTGAAAATTAATTAACATGATTACAACATTCAAACATCAAGATTTGATCCCAAAACTCATAATTTATAATTAGATCTAAGCATAGATTAAATAAAAACAAGAAAGATTAATTTTTTTTTTTTTGAAGAACCGACGGCAGCAGCAGCCACCACGGCACGGCTGGGCTGCTGCCGCCTGTGCCGCCGCGTCTGGTAGCCGTGTGCTGGTGGCGCGCGGTGGTGTGTGGTGGTAGCGGTCCGACCACGTGCATGGTGGTGGTGGCCGGTCGTGAGAAAGGGGAAGGGGAAAAGGAAGAGAAAAAAAAAAAAAGGAAAATAAGGAGAAAAGGGGAGAAGTTTACCTTGGGTTTTCTCCACTCTGGGCAAAGTTGATTTGCCTCATAAGTGGGATATTTATACCCCTTCTCTTCCAACCCTTTTACCCTAAACTTTCCTCTTTTAAATTTTCCTAATCCCTTCCCAAATAAAACTTGTTAAAAATAACTTTCTTAAATTAAAACCCCATCTTTTAAAAAAAAAATAATTAAATAAACTTTCCTTTTATAATAATATTAATAAAAATACTTTAATTAAAATGATTATAACTAATTAAATATTTCATTAAATACATACTTTACATAAAATACGTATAAAAATACGGGGTATTACAAGTAAAGAGCCAACTCTAGGTTGAGAGATACGAGGGCTTAGCTTGTCATGCTGAGGATCAAGCCCTCTCTAGGCCAAGCGAAGGGAGGCCAAGCTAAGTGGGCGACTCAATAAGCCGAGCGGAAGGAGTAAAGAGCCAACTCTAGGCTGAGAGATGCCGATGGGCTTTACTTGTCATGTTGAGGTCTCCTTTAGGCCGAGGGTCTGGCTTCAAGTACCAAGAGCGTGCTCCAGCTAGGTCTATTAGCCAAGAGCTCGGCATGCATTATCTTTGCTAAAAATTACCCAAAGTTGAGGGGTGATATAGATAAGTCGGGAGTTGAGCCTAGGATAACGATGCTGAGAGCCAGGGGTATGCCTTGCTTTTGAGTTTATTGTCACAAACCTAAGAGATTTTTCTTTTTATCCTAATTGAAATGTGCTGAATGCTTTGCCGGCTTGGCTTGATGATTATTTCTAACTTTTGAATTTTGTTGATGCTGTAGAAGCTAGTCCCCGGGGTGCTCTTGACTTGCATTGAAGAAATCTTCCGGCCGAAGTAAGCCTCCTAATAAAAATAGATGAGAAGTATGCTATTCCAATCATTTATATAGGCTGGGGGCTAAACGAGCCCTATGTTATTGTTATAAGTGACGTATGCTCTCCCGAACCTTGAGATAGGCTAGGGGCAAAACGAGACCCTTATTATAGATGTATGAGAGGTTTTTCATCCCAACTTTTGGGATAGGCTGAGGAGAGGTACGTTATCCCAAATCTTAAGATAGGTTAAGGGCTAAACGAGCCCCTTGTTATATATGTATGAGAGCTAGGCTATCCCAATTTTTAGGATAGGTCGAGGGCTAAACGAGCCCCAAGTTATAAATATATGAGGGGTACGTTATCCCAACTTTTGGGATAGGCCGACGGCTTAACGCGCCTTTTGTTATTTTAGTGATTCGCCATGACACTATCTCAAACATTGAGTATACGCTAGCATCTTGCCCTCAACATTGGAACAAACTTGTTAATGATAACGTTAGTTAGCGACCCGGGGTGTCTTGTACGAAGGAAGGCCCGGTGCTTTTTGAGAAGATAATGAATTCCCGAGATTTTAGAGCTTTAGGTAGCTGTGTAGATAACCAACCTGAAAAATGAAAATGTTGATCATTGTCATTTGAGAAGTTGCTCGGACACAACAATGTCTTAAGTCCGCATTCCAAGCATATCGGTTGCATGCTCCAACTTGTATATATTCATGATTGACGGGGAAGGATAGCTAAGGACCTTGTGTAGGCGTCGTTCGAAGTGCGCCTACGTTAAAAGCATGTGGTGAATATGCTTGCCACTCATAGGAAGTGGGAATTGACATATACGATTAGGGACACAATTAAGGACAAATAAAGTAGGGAGCTGCCAACAAGTTTTTAAGGAACTTGTAAACCGTTCACAGATCATAAAGGCAACCACAATTAAGGGACAATGATAGGCAACAACGATTGACCCGTGAAGGTTACACCCCATTCATAATCCATGAGATTATTAACTCCATATGGTTCGGAACCACGAAAGGAGGATCGGGGATGATGGTACGAAGTGAGTCATGGAGTCACATTCGCCCGTATTGGCCTCTACTCGATTCTTATTGTGTAAAGTATTCCTGCGATCTCAAAGGCATATAAACAAATATTCAATTTGCTCCAAACTATTATTATACTAAATTGGTTGAATATTAATGCAACATATAATTCTAAAATATACATGCTGGATTAAATAACAAGACTAAAAGAACCTAAACCAATTGTCCAAATTATCTTATTAGGCGTTATTTTCAATTACATATTCCCTTTAAACATGCAATATGGTGATCAATAATAATAATAGAACAAACATCAATATTGGAAGAAATAAAGCAATAAATCAAACAATATAAAATCGTTAGAAAAATAATAGAAATAAAAGGAATATGATTCCTTACTTTGATTTTGTTTGCTTGCTACTATAAAAACAATAAACGCGTTAGTAACTTCAAGGAAAATTAATTAAACAATAATTAAAATGGAATTAAATTAAATTAAATAGAATTGATTTGGGGCCAAACCCTCAAACAATTCTACCTTTTACGCCGTGGTTTAAGGATAGAACCTCGGGTAAAGTACGGACTCCTTGGAGTGCTTAAGGAAGGTATTTTGAGAGAGAAAGGTAGGCTAGTGTTTAGGCTAGAGCATAGAAGAGAAAATGAGAAAGCTAATTGATGCCCCGTACATCAGAAATGAGGGGGCATTTATAGAAAAAATGTGCTGAGGGAACACACGGAACTCTAAAAAGATAAAAACCCTAAAAAAGTATCCCGCGACACGGCAAACTGTACCGTGACACGGGAAGTTCCACCGTCAGACGGGAATGATTCCTGTGACACGGTGCAATTTTTGAGTGACGCGGGATGTTTTTAGCAAACGGGGAAGAAAACGTGTTAGGGTTTACGCGTAAAGGACACAGAAATTCCCGTGTCACAGCAAACTTCCCGTGTCACGGAAAAACTCACCGTCAGACGGGAGAGTTTCCCATGATGCGGTAGATTCTTACCATGGCGCGGGAATTTCTAGCCCACTTTTCCGTCTAAATACTTTTTTAACCCTAATTTCATTCAGCATTTTAAGTGCCGATTGATAATTCGGGCCTTTTTTCTTATTTATAATTATTGGGCTAAAACAAGAAAATAAGTAAAAAGAAATAAATAAAAGGTTTGAGCCAAAAATAATAAAACAATAAATTAAGAAAGAGGTTTGGGCTGAAATTAAATAATAAATGGGCTGAAATTAAAACTATGCTTTTACCAAACATTAAGACTAATTCATGGACTGTTCAAAAATATGAATTTAATTAAATATGATTTTCAAGCACTCTCGGGATTAAATACTGAACCCGACCAATAGTGGCGGTGAAAGGTTGTTCATCATCGGGTTTGGTTTTAGGGAGACATTTTTAGGTTTCTACACCTTGCTATTTGGAACTTGTGAGTGGAAGGCCCTCGAGTGAATGACCTTCTTGATCTTATAAAGTTCATGTTGAAGAGGGGTGATTTCATCATAGCATCGCCCTCAGCTAGGCATGTCAAGGGATTGGTAGAAGCATATCCCTCGGTGTAATCCCCCATATTTTTAAATATATTATTAATGGAATTATATTTTATTCATAATATTTATTTGTATTTTTTCGTATTAAATTTTAAAAGTTTCAAATTATTTTTGGGTTTGACGACGATTTTATTACAACGAACTTTTTATGAACATTTCTTCAATAATTTATGTCCAACAAACAAACCAAACCCACTTTACTTTCTTAATTGGCCCATTAATTTTATGAGGCCCAATCTTAAAACTAACCCTACATCACTTTCTCTCCTATAAATACCCCATACATCCCCAAAATTTCCCCACACAAAAGGTTAGTGTTATTATCTTTCTCTTTTGTTTTATTAATTTGTGTATTTATAATTATTGATTTTGGGTTTTGATTTTATTGGTTGAAATCAATTTAATTAGTATGAAATTGTATTTTGATGATTAAACTTTATAATTTCAGATTTTATAAATGTTATAATTTTCAGATTTTGTAAATTTAATAACCTAGGGTTTTTAATCATTGAAAATCATGATTTTAGGGTTCTTATGAACAATTGATTTAGGGCTTTTATAGTAATGATGTTTTGAAATTTTGGTGATTATAACTACTAATTAGTTTAAATTAATTCCAGATTATTTTGAACACGTAAATTCGTGTTTTAATGTTTAGATTTCGGTTCGTTAATATTAATCCTGTTTTAATCCCGATCAGGTTCTGAACTCATCCGATTTTGACAAAAAAAGTAGTGTTTTCTATGTGAAAACAATGTTTTAAGAAAGACTCACTACCTTTGGTAGTAAGCACTACCCTCTCGTGCCCAAATTCAACCTCTAAATATGATTTTCGGGCAGTTTTTTATTTTTAACGAAGTTTTTTATGCTTAAATTTTATCCTTGAGTTTGATTAATAAAATTAATTATGTTTAAAGTTAATTAAGCATATAAATATGTTTTTTTTTTTTATTTTAATAAGTTTTTCATCATATTATATTGTTGGAAATTACTTGGGTTAGTAATATCAATTGTTGATTGTTTTCTAGGAAGTGATTACTCCCTAGGAGAATTTTAAGTGATTAAAAGTGGCTCAAAGGATTGTTTATACAAGGTACGTACATGTCTACTTCGTTATACGTAGTATCATGTTTAGGTACCAAAAAAAAAGAACTTGGTTTCATGATTAGGGAACACTTGGATGGAAATTGTTTGGTTACACATTGATATAATTCATGTGCTTATGTTTATGAGATATGTTTTGGTGAATCGATTATGTTTGTATGGAATTATGGATGCAAACATGTTGAATTATATTGGATTAATTGTTTGTATGGAATGTCGATACAAGCATATTTTTATTGGATTGGTTTATTAACCATGTTTGGATTATTAAAGGATTGGAATTGAATGGTTTAAGTGGAATGAATTTATTAATTATTCCACAAGGTTATTATTTATTTATTTATTTATTACTCAATCATGACTTGTTAGTATGTTGAGTAAAGGTGGATTAAGCCGAAATGGCTAGGTGAGTTGACTATGTTCAACAATTTTGGATAATTTAGAAGTTTAATGGAATTAAAGGTCAATTTGTGATGCGATCACCATTGTCTTAAATAAGATTAAAAATGAATTGATGTATGATTGTTATGTATGGTCTTCTTGATTGAGTCGGCTATTAATTAAAATTGTAATCACATAAAATGAAACAAGGATGAGCAATAAAACTCTGGAAAGCGTGCACTTCTAGAGTATTGACAATTATGGGTTGGGGTACACAGTGGTAGCCCGTGGCTTTTCGAGGCTTGTTTGATCAACATGTCCTCTTCTCTTTTGGTGTTTACATTTTATTTTATAATGAAAGTTAGATGGGATCCTAGACTAACTTTGTGAGAATGTAGTCGCTCCCATTCTTGCATTGCACTAAATTTTATTTTAAATGGTCTTTTGGGACCAAAATGATTTGGTGGATTGGACAACCTCGTCTATTGCTTACTCAAATTTTAATTAATTGGATTAAATATATAGAGTCGAGTGTTTGGATTTGTTTAGTGAGTATGTTGAGTCAATTGAATTGTCTAAGTGTGGAGTCTTGATTAATGAATTCGTGTTGTATGTTTATTTACTTTAATTAATTGAGCATGCTAGGTTTGGTACGTTGTAGCTTGTATGTACTCAGCTTTGCTGATTGCGTGCTTTTGTGTGTGTCTTTCTTCTGGTCATGGCCTTCGCCTTTTAGTGACCCTGTGATGATCCAATTATTACACTCGTATTATTGGGGAGTAGTATCGCACAGGTTAGCTTGATGATGTGAAGTTCGGGAATTTGACATACGCATTGTCAAGGGATTGGTGTGGTTGAGCGTACTCGTTCTTTGTGTCGAACTTATTTATGCTTTGCTATTTCGTTTATGTTTTGGATGTTGATTATTGGTTTGGTTTTAAATAAGGGCCTTATATGGTTCCAATTTGTATGCTTTGACTTATTCGTTTTCTAAACTATGTTATTTTTGAAAGGAATGGAGTCCTTCAATCAAGTGTATTATTCAGATAGCGGGTTCAAAATTATTGGAAAGCTAATATATTCAATAAGGTCAAGTGATCGGAATGCACGGGTGGAGGCCGCTTTCGATCAGTAATATTAATATAATTAATATTACAGCTTAATCTTGACTAAACCCTTCGGGTCACACCCAAGCAAATATATGCAAACCAACTCGACGAATTAATTCGGAAGAAATTAATTCGTCGCCAGAGTGTTAAATATTTAGACGTCGGTAATTCGAGCTTAGAGCGTCGAAACCGATCGTCGGAAGTCGAGTCAAAATGGTAAAAGACGAGACGCGCAAACAATAATAAATCGACCATATTCCCAAAAAATACCCCTAGGATCGGAGTGCCCCGAGCATCCGAATGCTAGGGGCAAAATGTCCTAGCAAAGGTGGCTAGCAAGCACTAAGCCGAGCCATGGCTGGCTGGTGCGAGCTAGCGCACCGTGCTAGCAGCCACGGCCAGCCGCGGTTAGGCACAGAAGCAGCCGCACCGTGCCGCAGCAATAGCCGCACCGCGCCACAGCCGCAGCAGCAGCTGGGTGCGGGCTGGGTTCGGGCTTAGCTCGTGGCTTGCCTCGGGCCGTAGGGCCGTGGGTTAAGGGGAAGTATGGAAAATGGGAGTAAGTGAGTAAGGACATGTGGCACAAGGAGAGTATTGAGTGGGGAGCAAGTATGGTCCCCTACTCTCCATGTGGTCCTCACCAACCCATCTCACATGGTAATGCCACTTGTAGATTTATTATTAGTTTGCAATTTTTATTTAACTAGGGATTCTTACGCGCGCGATGCGCGCAGATGGCTAGCCTTTTAAGGAGAATTATGATTGGTATGATGGTGTTTATGTCTTATGCATATTCGCATGGTATTTTATAATATCTATTTGCATATTAATTTTTAAGTACTTATTGATGAGACGAATTAAAGTAAAACAAGTCATCATATAATTATATATTTTTTAAATAATGGAGAGTCTAAAAAATGCTTTAAATATTGAAATAAACACGAATAATTAATCAATTTTGGTGAATCTAATACATAAAGGCTTTTGAATTCAATGGGGGTAAATATGTAAAAGAACATTTTTAGGGATATAAATGTCCATGCACTATTCATAAGAGTATTCTCCCACTTTTAAAGGTAGAGATTTAGCTTTAAATTAAATTTGAGGAATTTCATGATCCCACATTGATGGGATTGAAATTCCCACTCATACATTCCTCTATAAATACCAACCTTGGGATTTGGAGTAAAGTGCTTGAGTGGGAGTAAAAAAGACCATTCCATAATTTTTGGGAAAACTCTTAAACTCATATAACACTCGGGTTTTGGTCGGACCTTGCTAACCCCAAGGTATTAGACCTTAAAGTTGTGTTCGCCCTTTTGTGGGTGGATACCGTCGAAGGCGCGGTGCTTGACGTGCTCGTAGCTTTCAAGTAAGAGCCCCTGGTTTTGGGCGAAGCTCACTTCGAGGGTAAGATTCGTTATCTTTTCTTTATGATTATTTATTTATGCTTTATGATTTTAATTATTGCGAGTGGTTCCTTGGGTGGGGTTGTTTCCGCGGTGAGTTGGATTCACCGGACCCCAACAACGGTATCAGAGCCCCGCTCGTTTATTTTTATAATCATGTTTTTCAAGGTTTATTTTTGGCTTAATTTTTTGGTTTATGGTACTAATTAAATTAGTAGCTCGGTTTTATTTATTTAATCCAGTTTTTAATATTGAGTTTGGCCCAGAACCCAGATTTTCGCCCAAGACTAGTGAATTTTGGGTGGAAAACGTGTTCTGGAAAGAATTTTACCCCGGTGGAACTGTGATTTTAGCCAAATTCTGACCAGAAATGCCTTTTTCGAGGGGTTTTTCGTTTTTAACGAAAAATTTTAAGTCTTTTCTAACCTTGAAATTTATGGCATAAATTGTTGATTATATGGTTGATTATTTGCATTATTATCTGTATTTTTATGTCCCCTTAAAGCACACTTACTTGGTAGTATTTGATGCTTAAAGGTTGATTTATTTTCACATAATTGCAAACTAATTGCTTTTTAATGTGAAAATTTTATTTTTGAGGCTTCCTAAGTGTTAAAGATTCAATCTTTATTTGTGATAAGTGATTGAAACTTTTAAAACCACTAAATTCCATGTTATTTTGAGTTGAACTTTGTTGTTTTAATCATTTTGAGTTGATTGGAAACATAAAGTTTCGATTTTTGTGATAGAAATTTGGTTATCTTCATGTTGGAAGATATAATTTTCAAGGATTCACAAAATTTAGATGTTGAAATTTTTATTTGAACATTAAAGTTCATATTTTTCCAACTTCCCTTTACTTTGTCAAACTCTCAAGTTTAATTTAAATTGATTAAATTGAAAGTGAGAAATTGCCTCAATTTTATTTTGCACCAAGCTAAACCAATTTAATTAAAGATGGTTCTTGGAATTATTTTGGTTATTACACTTTGAAAATTTTATTAAGTTAGCCTTGTTTAAAATTTTATTTTGATCGCTAAATTAATTCTAAATTAATTTTAGAACTAATTTATTTTTGTCTGCGAAAAAGGGATCAAATCCCAAGGTTGTGGCACGCAAAACGAGGCAATGCACCACCATGGCGAGCCGGGTTGCACAACAGCCCGTATGTGGCTGCCAAGGTGGTTGTGCCACCTCGCTTGTGGGCTACACGCACGGCAGCAGCCACGCACACCAGCAGCACACGCGCGGCAGCCGCAGTCACGCGCGGCTGTGCCGTGGCAGCAGCTCGCGGCCATGTGCCGTGGGCCGTGTGTTCGTGGTTTTGGCGTGTGCGTATGCTTGGTGCGGTGAGGTAACTAGCCGTAGTAGGCTTGATGTTATCTATTTTGCTGTTTTATTTATTTTAATTAATTTTGTTTATTTTAATTATAATTTTTGGAGGCTAGGCCTCGGTTTTGAGTGGCATTGGCAAAATTTCATTTTGACAAGTTTGGATGCTACCGACTTAATTAATTAGATTAATTAAGGAAATGCGGAATTTAGTGGGAGCTTCAATTATTAATGACGTAAATTATATAATCGGTTAAACAACTTTGACTAGTTTTAATTAGGCGTGTTAATCGGATTAACCACCTAGATTAGTTACTAGTGCGCGCGTTGTTTAAATGCATTTTACTTGTTTTAATTTTGTAAATTGCATGGGCCATTCACAAATAGGGAATGGATGAATGGAATATATATATATTCTCTCTCACAGGTTTTTTGAAATGGCAACTAGTGGGACCCGACTAGGATAGAAAATACGGACTACGTGCCGTTATGTATTTTTGTAAATCTAAATACGGTCTACGCACCGTTAAGTATTTTTGTACTTTAAAATTTAGATTATTCCTAGTTGTAGATACTAGTTTTTGCATAGTTTGGTTAAGTCTTGAAGACGGCGTATCTTGGAAGACAAAGCCTTGAATTGCAAATGAAGACCTTTGAAGATATGAAGATTTCAAAGGGTCATGCTAGTTGCCAATATGCATCTTTAATTTCGCTTTATATATTATGCTTATATATATATGTGTGAATTATCCGTTAGATGCATGTTTAGGTTTTCTTGATGTTGCGATAATTAGTTAAGTTCACTTAAATCAACCAACATAGAAATCCTAGGTCGCTAATAATATTAAGTCAAACTTGCCTTTCCAAAACAACACTTACTAGCCGGACGATGGTGATGGTAGGCTATGCCAAAGCGTGGTGCCATCACTTCTCTAAGGGGCATAAGGCACACCGGGTGTGCACGTTGGTTTTGGTTTAACTCATCGGTATGAGTGAGGAGTCCTCACATATCGTGGCAAAAAAGAGATACATCGTCAAAGATGCATTAGATGCGACGATTGCCTAACCAAGAGTGGCTTAGAGCCATTAGCAAGGCAATGCTTACCCTAGAAGATTGAGTGTTTAAGACAAGCCAAAGCATGCTTAACCACTCTTTGTTTCTTCGGATCTTGGAATCGCCTTATTTTCGCCAAATAGGGACAATTTTTATGCGTAAATAAGACGTTTAATAAGATTGAAGTTTGCATGAATGCTATTAAATTTTAAACTTATTATGTTCTTGATAAATGTTTATACTTTGCACTTATATTTATAGTATTCTAAATCAAATAATATTGTTTCCATGATTGGTAAGGGAAATCCTTGAGAATAGCTCTCAAAGAAAGGAAAAGCATTTCTAAAATACAATTCTCATAAATGACTTTTATAAATAAGTCCGAAAGGACGGTTGGACATCATGTATTCAAAATACTAGGTGGTTTTGATAAAACATAAGGTATTGAGTTGCAAACTCAAGATTGTCAATGTCTGACAACCAACGTACGTATCTTTTCGCATCACAATTGAGTAGGTCTCATTGATGTAGTAATTCGAGTAAGAATTAATGGAAAAGATGGAACTCTGTTTTACGGCGCAATAAGTGCTTGATTGTGCCTGACAAAGTATAAGAGTCAAGCTACTTTAAGAAATGATTCTTAAAGTAAGATTATGAAATATTGTATGATAAAAAATATAGGAAAGAAGGAACAAAGAAAAGGAATTAGATTTCATTTCAACTCATGAGTTCATGTTATTGTAGTTTACTTAGCAATTTGTTATCTTCACAAGTATCGGATACTGCTTGAGTGTTCTACTATGATAGTGACCTCAAACTATTGAAGTTAAGCTAAGTTATCGACTTACAAGCTTAGAATGAAGCAAGAAGAGCTACATCAGTTGTAAGGTCGTATGTTTTGTTTAAAGAACTTTTAAGCTAAAGGCTGGAACAAGTAATGGTTATTATTCCATAATCAGCAATTGATCCGTTTACACATGGAAAGACTCACATTCAAAGTAATGAGCAATAGTTGCAAGATTTATTTGAATGGGTTGGTTATCCAAGCGTTGAGTTAAGAATGCTTTATTATAAACAAACATTTCTCTAACATGATAAACTCACTAAGTTCAAGTCATAGGCTTGATTTGCGTTCCAAACATCTTTAGCAATGTCACGTCGACAAGAACGTACTCAAGGCTATATTAGATAGGCTCTTGATAGTTGCTCGAATTGGAATCGTTCTAAGACAAGCAAGTCTTATTTGTTGAAACCGACAAAGCAGAGAGTTATTGTTCTTGGTATAGACAATTGACTCCGAAGGCTAAAGAGGATTCAATTACTTCAATATTTCACAAAGAATTTGAAAGGATATGACTATATTCATCAAATGTGAACAAACTTGGCTTGAGTAGCTCAAGAGTCCAGTGAAGTACATAATCGACTTGGCAAGATATTGATAAGTGATATTTATGTCACCCCTAGGGGTAGTGTTTAAGTTATTTTCGTGTTTGTTTTCCCTTATTTTTCCTTTTATTCTCTTGTTTTCTCTTTAATAAAGTTTCTGGTTTATTTTGGTAATTTTGGTGTATTTTATTTTATTTTCTTTATTTAATTAGTTTTAGTCTATTTTCGTTTTTTTATTTTATTTTATTTGCTTGCGTAGTTTTAATTATTTTTAGTTTAGTTTTATGTCTCTTATTTTCTATTTTATTTTATTTTATTTTATTTATTTTATTTTATTTGTCTTGGTTTTATTTTATTTCGTCCTTTATTTATTTTCATTTTATTTATTTCTATTTTATTTATTTTATTCTTTGTCCCGATTCTCCCTTATGTTTATTTGGTTGTGTAGGATCGTGCTCGGAGGTTGGAGGTTCGGGTTCAAGGTCCGAGTCCAAGGTTCGAGGCACAAGCTCACAAACAAGCAGCTGCCCCTAACCAATACCCCTGCTACCTCTTATCCCTCACCACACCTCACCTTAACCTCCACTACACCAAAACTCCATACCTCCCCTGCTCCCTCATTTCCCCTGCTGCCCAGCCACGCATCTCCCCTCACAATCCCTCACACTCCCCTGCTTCACCCCATCAACAACACCAACAGTAGCAACTAACACCGCCACGGTTCACCAACAGCCACGCATTACAATCTCCATCTCCATCTCACAACAAAACCACCACGCAACTCCACCACACCAGCCATCACAACCACCAATTCGCACCTCCCCTGCTTCTCCCCTACTCCTCAAACCACCACACAAAACAGCAGCCCATTCACTCACCTGCACAGCCACCTCGCAACAACCACACACACTCACAACAACTGCATCAACAACACCAACAACAACATCAATTACAACCAACAACAACCTCCCCTGTTCCAATTCGAGTAGTAACCAACCACCGTCCAACCCGCAACATCTCTGCGCACCCCCTCTTCCCTGCAATTCCCAGCCACCGTAAACCACAATCCACTCACCTGCTGCCACCCTCACAGCACCACCAACCGCAACAGCCGCGCCACCATTCTCACTCACCAACCCCACAACCACCAACAACAGCAACAACAACATCAACGAACCCAACTCCTCCAATCACCGCCATTAATAAACCACCAAAACAACACCAATCAACCACCAGCCTCAATTCATCCCCAAATTCGTACCTCCCCTGCTCTCTTCCACCACCGCAACAACAACAAAACAACCATCAACAACAACCACGCACTCCACCATTGCTGCCCCCTTCACCACGCAAATCAGCAGCGATTTCCCAACCAAAACCATGCGGCCGCGCAGGTCTGTCAGAAGGCGCACCAATTGGACTCCAAAATCAGAGTCGAGGTAGAAGGTTTGCGCGACTTCTGTGCGATATCTGTGCGGGCGCGCAATCGAGGGTCAATCACGAGCTTTTCACGTGATTTTTAATGAGAATTGGACGGCCACGATTTCTTGATTGAGTGATAATTGCTGATGATGATGGAGTATGAACAAAGATGATGTTGCGTGATGTTTGATGAAGGTTCATAGCAGCCAAGATTAAAGAGGAAGGGGAAATCGGGTTTCTGATGGTTTTTGGGGGAAATTGTGGGTTTATTTTCCTTTTTTTATTTTTTTTTCTTTTCCTTTTCCTTTTCTTATTTTCTTTTCTCCTTTATTTCTTTTCCCTTTTATTTTCTTTTTATTTCCTTTTATTTCTTTATTTTCTTCTTTTATTTTTCTATTTTTCCTAGTTTTATGAAGTTAGTATAAATACCCATTTTTGGGGTAATTAGAAGGTGAACATTTTATCCATTATTCTACTCTCTAATTAGTTTTTAGAGAGCTTCTCTCTCTAGGATTAGCTTAGGATTAGAGTAGTTTAGAGAGAGAAAGTGAGGGTTTCACCATTGTTGAGATTGGATTTTGAAGAAGAATATTGATCATCTTGTTTGTAGACTTTCATCTTCAATCAATGAGAATCTCTAACTCTCTCTCCTCTATTTTTATTGTTTTATTTTGATTATTATTTTTGTTGTTGGTATTGCTTGTTGATCATGTTGATTCTTGATTATTTGTTGATTAATCTTGTTATTATCATGATTAGTGAGTAATTTCCCCATTGAGGGGATGGTTGTGGTGTAGTTGGATCTTGAGCATGTTCTAGGTTTAGAATTGATTTAATTTGTGATTAAAGTCTTTATATGCTTGATATTCTTTAATCCTCTTGCAAGTGCACATTGTTGGTTGATTAAAGGTGAATCTTTGCTAACAAGGAACGGAAGTTGACTTAGTTAAGGTTCATTAGGATCAATTGTTATTTAATAGTACCTCCTAGTATATGGTTCTAATGTGGAAACATAGAGGCTATGTTAGGAGAAGTCAATTGACCCCGGAAGGCGGCTAGATTGGACCCTTTATTTCGATATTTGAGCATGTTTAGTTCATAATTAATTCAACTTCTATTCTTTTGTTTATGTTCAAGTGAATGCTATACCTAAACCATTTCCCTTAATGTTTTATTTCTTGTTTTAGCATATTTAGACTTTAGTTTATTTATCTCCTATTCCGGACTAGCTTAATTGTTGATAACATTTGGTGGTGTTTAACCGTTCTCTGTGGTTCGACCCCTATGCTTGCCTTATACTCGTATTAGGTTGGTTTAGGTTGTATAAATTGTATTTGATCTAGGGATAGACAATTGACGACGCGTTTATTCCCTTGTCAGATATCAAAACATCTAGATTAGATCGAGCGATGTTTGCTTGAGCCAAGCGTGACCATCTCAAAGTAATGAATGGAAATTTTCATAAAGAACTCCACAAAGAACATAGTGTGTCTTCACGGAGACCTCGGTGTCATTTGAAAATGGCTCGAGCGATGATGGTTCACAACCCTGCCTATGAAGTTCTTAAAGATTTGCACAAATGACTAATGTTACACTAAACAATGTGTCAAAGCTAAGAAAGGACGCCATATCTAGTTATGGATAGAAAAAACTTCTAAAAGTCTTTTCAAGTATATGTCTAAGGCTCTTAGTCTCAGTAAGAGTTCACTAGCTCAGTGGGAGCTAAGTGGCTCAGTGGGAGCTAGATGGCTTAATAAAGACTAAGATAGCTTAAGTGGGAGCTAACTGTTTGTTTCACAACGAACTTTTAACCAAAGACAATATACATGTCTCTTTGTAAGCATTCAAGTGAGACTACAGGCATTACCTCCACATCCTAATTGAGAACATAATGTTTGTTGCTCTAAGTGGTGTCTTTCTGGAAAGTAACACGTTTCCAAAACGACAAGAGGGTGGAAAATGAACTCGATGACCATCGAGCTTAGTAACAAACTAGAACTGAGAATTTCGGAAGACCTTAAGGTCTTAGTGATAATGCTTGATCATCAAAAGGACTTTACAAGTGCCTTAAAAGAGAATTCATTACTCACAAAACATTAAAGATGTTGGAGTAAGATCAACATAATAAAAGGGCTTTGAAAGCGCCTTAAAACTCAGTGTTTGATGCAATTGCCCCGTATAGGTATAGAATTCACCAAAGGCTTGGATTGAGTCCTATAAATTTTTTATTAAGTTAGAAATAAACCTAAGACTTACAAGCAAAGGAATAATGTCTTGTAATATAGCTATGACAAATCCAAATTCCGAATAATGGTTAAAAGCCATGAAAATCCGAAATAGACTCCATGTTTGAAAATCATGTTTGAAACTTGATTAATTTGCATGAAAGGTGAAAGACCCATCGATTGCAAATAAGTTTTCAAGGAGAAAACTAAAAAATGTGGAAATGTATATGCATACATAGCTAGATTGGTTGTAAAGGATATAATTAATTTCAAGGAGTTGATTTTGATAAAATCCCATTCACCAATCGGAATGCTCAAGTCTTTTCGTGATTGATCTAGCAAAATTGGGCATATGAAATATGGCAAAATAGATACCAAAATTGCCTTCCCAAAATGGAATTTTGGAAGTGACTATGGAATAGTCTAAGTTTTGAAAATCTAAATAATGCTAGATTTGAAAGCAAGCACATGGAATCATCCGTCATGGGATTAAAGGAAGCATTGCATGAAGGAATTGGAACGTGTTTTCTCATAAAGTTAATAAGAGGATTGACTTATGGAGAAACATAGAAATTCTGATGAACAAGAAGTTTAGTGGGAGCAAAAGTAATGGGCCAACAAGATGTTTATGAAATCTATTGTGAAACAACTATCAAATGCTAAATGCTTAGATTTGAAAGTATTTTCGATAATGGACCGAGCTAAAAATGATACTTAGTACATGTTGGGAATTAAGTTCTATGGTAAAGACTTAATTAAAATGTTTAAATGAGTAAAGGAAATTACCATGTTAAACATGAAGGACTTTGAAAGGCTTTCAACCCATATGTATGAAGCTAAGTAAATGTTTGAACTAAGTATAAGCTAGGCTAAGTATTAAATCAAACAAGAAAGACTCTAGTAAGAGACTTTCAACCATATCATATAGCGAACGATTTGGCAAGACTCAGTGTAACTGTATGAGCTAAATGTCACATGAATGGAATAAAATTGAGAATAATTCTAGAATTAAATCCATCATGTAAGCTATGATATGGAATCGTTAGATGACTTATATGCTTGGAGCATGTGAAGTACGTATATAATACCAATCGCATTAATCTAAGTATTAGATCATTAGATTATAGCCAAGAACATCCAAAGAACTTAGATAAGGAGTTGGATGAGTTCTTGACGCATGGAAACAAATATAATTTGAGTTTTGATGTTGCAAGCACAAACCTTAACAAGGATTAGATCCTTAGCAAGGAAGCCATTTATAAGCACGAGGCAAGAAGTGTCTTGGCATGAGAATGGCAACATGGATGTGCATCCATGTATAATGTGCGGGTATTTAAGGAATATTTCCATGCTCACAAGTGATTAGGGTATCCCAAATCATTGTGAGTCGCTTGGAGTGAAACCCAAGCAAGGCATCATCAGGGAGTCTACTAATATATATGTTGAGAATATTGTTGCCTTAAATGCAATAATAAGGAAAGATGTTAAATGGAAAAGTTCGTTGTTGAACGTTGATGATTGTAGGTTGTCAAGTAGAAGGTCTCAAATCATAAAAATGAATGGGAGTCATTGCTTGGACAATAAATCCTAAATCACATGTAATCCATTAATACCCTCAAAATTTTATCATCTTATTATGGAAATAATGGATAATGAAGATGCTAAGGTTTGCAAAGTAATTAGGAAAAATTGCTCCCATAAATCCCAACTTTGCCTCGTCCGCCCAAATTAATCCCTACTTTTGATTATTATCTATTGCACCCAACTTTAGGGGGTATTAATTTCTATTGCACCCAATAGGTCACCCAACCTGATATAACAGGTTACCTAGACACGTGTCACCACGTGATAGGTCTAAAAAAAAATTAAATAAAAAAAGAAAAAAAAAATTAAAATTAAAAAAAAAAAAACCAAACCCAGCCACCACCCCCATTCCCGGAAAACACTCCATCACCACCCCCACCCCGCCGGAAATTCACTCCCACCCCCGAAAACCCCTCCCCCGCTCCCGGAAACCGTCGCCCAGCCACCCCTTCCCTTCCCCCACCCCCGAAAACCCCTCTTCTACCCCTTCCCTTCCCCAAATCTCGAAATTAGCCACCGCCCAACCACCGTTGATGAAATTAGCCAAGAACGGCCGAAATCGGACGATTTTGGGCTAAACCCAACCATCCAGCCTGAAATTCGGCCGATTTCGGCCGTCTTTCGGCCGTTTCGGTAGTCGTATTCATGGAGAAATAGGGGTTGCGGCGTTTTCGTGGTGGTTGTTTTCAGCGGCCAATTTTAAAGGGAAAAGGGAGGGTGGTTGGGCGTCACCGACACTAGGAGAAGGGAAGCATGGCTAGGCGGTGACCGGCGCTCTAGGGGAAGGGGTTTGGGCGGTGGTCGGAGCTCCGGGAGTGTTGGCTGGCTGTGGGTGGGTGGGTGCGGGATTTTTTTTTTGTCTTCTTTTAATCTTTAAATTTATTTATTTATTTTTATCTTTAAATTTTTTTTATTTTTTATTTTTGAACCAATCGGGTTGCGACACGTGTGCAACTATTCACAACTCAGCAAAATTGACCTCTTCAACCGGTTGCAAGTCATTTGGGTACAATAGAAATTAATACCCCCTAAAGTTGGGTGCAATAGATAATAAACGAAAGTTGGGATTAATTTCGGCGGATGAGGCAAAGTTCAGATTAATGGGAGCAATTTTTCCAAGTAATTATATCTAAACCTTTGCAATAAGTGAACGACAACATTCATAATTCCATGAAAGAAATCAAGCATATCAAATATGAGTGTGATTTTTATGAATGTTTTATGAAGAATACTACTCTTAAAACATTTGGGATAAACCATTTATCATAAGATGAAACATTGTGAAGTTTCATGGTGGAATAAAATATTTCTAAATATTCCACAAAACTATTTAATTGTGGTTTAGAATTAAATAATGAGTCCATTTGATTTTCATAAATATTCAAAATAGGGTATCAAGTCAATGGCTTGGATAAAGAAGCACCTATTAAGTGAACGTTGAATATCTTAATCGAAAATTATCCCTAATCAAGGTCGTTTATTTGTGGACGATTAATGACCATTAGAGATTAGTGTGTAGTATGATTTATAGCACCGTTTCTTGTGCTATGAGGATATAAATCATTTGCACAGGTATTGGTTTAGAACCATACCGGATCGATCTATGAGAATACTTTAAGAGATTTAAAAATCGTCATAAGTATTTTCTCATTATTACTATTGGAACTCTTTTCCTTTGACCATGAGTAGTGGGAGATCTCTTGTTTGAGTACTGGTCCGCTTTGGTATCTGCCAAACGTGTGCCGTAACTGGGGATTATAAAGACATATATCAGGCGGGTGAGTCCTCTTAGTAAGAGAAGCTACATTACAAGACTGGAAATGTCCCCCTACTAACAATAGGGAACATGTCTTGTTGTTTACAAGGCCTCTCAAAGAGCGAAACTGTGAAAAATGCATGGCCGTGCTCAGATCGATTTTAGAAATCATCTGCTTATTGACAGTCAAACTCAAATTTCGAGAAACACTTTTGGACGTGATAGAGATGACTAGTAATCTTACTCTGTAGTTCATGAAGAGACATGAAGAAATATTGGATAAGGCTATACACTAAATGCACACTTGTCCGGAAGGACAAGTGGGAGATTGAAAGGAATGGTGTCCTTCGATCAAGTGTATTATTCTGATAGCGGGTTCAGAATTATTAGAAAGCTAATATATTCAGTAAGGTCAAGTGATCGGAATGCCTGGGTGGAGGCCGCTTTCGATCAGTAATATTAATATAATTAATATTACAGCTTAATCTTGACTGAACCCTTCGGGTCACACACAAGCAAATATATGCGAACCAACTCGACGAATTAATTCGGAAGAAATTAATTCGTCGCCTAAGTGTTAAATATTTAGACGTCGGTAATTCGAGCTTAGAGCGTCGAAACCGATCGTCGGAAGTCGAGTCAAAATGGTAAAAGACGAGACGCACAAAATAATAATAAATCAACCATATTCCCAAAAAATACCACTAGCAACGGAGTGCCCCGAGCATCCGAATGCTAGGGGCAAAATGTCCTAGCAAAGGTGGCTAGCAAGCACCAAGCCGAGCCCTGGCTGGCTGGTGCAAGCTAGCGCACCGTGCTAGCAGCCACGGCCAGCCGCGGCTAGGCACAGCAGCAGCCGCGCCGCGCCACAGCAGCAGCCGCGCCGCGCCACAGCAGCAGCCGCACCGCGCCACAGCCTCAGCCGCACCGCACCACAGCTGCAACTAGGTGCGGGCTGGGTGCGGGCTGAGCTCGGGCCGGGCTCGGGCTTAGCTCGTGGCTTAGCTCGGGCCATAGGGCCGTGGGTTAAGGGAAAATATGGAAAATGGGAGTAAGTGAGTGACGACATGTGGCACACGGAGAGTATTGAGTGGGGAGCAAGTATGGTCCCCTACTCTCCATGTGGTCCTCACCAACCCATCTCACATGGTAATGCCACTTGTAGATTTATTATTAGTTTGCAATTTTTATTTAATTTAGCTTTAAATTAATTTGAGGAATTTCATGATCCCACATTGATGGGATAGAAATTCCCACTCATACTTTCCTCTATAAATACCAACCTTGGGATTTGGAGTAAAGTGCTTGAGTGGGAGTTAAAAAGAGCATTCCATAATTTTTGGGAAAACTCTTAAACTCATATAACACTCGGGTTTTGGTCGGACCTTGATAACCCCAAGGTAGTAGACCAAAGTTGTGTTCGCCCTTTTGTGGGTGGATACCGTCGGAGGCGCAGCGCTTGACGTGCTCGTAGCTTTCAAGTAAGAGCCCCGGGTTTTGGGCGAAGCTCGCTTCGAGGGTAAGATTCGTTATCTTTTCTTTGTGATTATTTATTTATGCTTTATGATTTTAATTATTGCGAGTGGTTCCTCGGGTGGGGTTGTTTCCGCGGTGAGTCGGACTCACCAAACCCCAACAATTTTAAAGACTTAAGTTTGATTTTCCGCTGCGATACTTTGATAAAGCCTTAACGTTTTAACACGTGGCGGTAGCATGCCAATGGTTCTCCACTATTTTATTTAAATTAAGTGGCTTGGAAAAGGGAAAATTATTGGGGTGTTACAAAGTGGTATCTAGGAGCTTAGGTTCGATTTAATTACCATTAAAGCCAATTTAAAGTTTTTAGGCGCCTAACGTTTTAAATCTAATGAGTTTATTTAACTACCTTATTTAAAGTTAACTTAGGTTTTCCAAAATTATTTTATTCTAATATATTTATTTCGGCATTTAATAAAAAAAAAGTTTATTTATTTGTTTTATATATTTTCAAATTATTTAGTTATTTTGAAATAAAATGAATTTGATTATTTATTTTATTCCTAACTTGTGTGCTTAATTTATTAATCGGTGAGACTTGGGTGGAATTAGGAAGGGCGTGTAGAATAGATTATTTATTTCTGTATGCATTGTAATTAATTACTTTATGCTTCTATTCATGTATGAAATGATCATGCAAGTTACTTAATTTATCTATGTTTTATGTAATGGTGCAAACTTGAGTGATCACTTAGTATCATGTTTAAGGATTAAAGTATGTCATATGGAATGGAATGGAATGAGATTCTTTGTCCAATGTGAAATGTTTAAATGATTTATTTTATTTGTGTGAAGCATGTAATTATGTGTGAAGCATGCCGAGGAGATGGTAGAAGCATATCCCTCGACTAGGCATGCCGAAGGGGTTGATAGAAGCATGGTCTTAGGCTAGGCTTACCGAGGCGGTTGATAGATGCATAGCCCCCCACCTAGGCATGCCGAGGTGTTGATAGAAGCATGGCCCCCGGCTAGGCATGCCGAGGGGGTTGATTGAATCATGGTCGAGATGATAGAGGCATAGCCCTCGGCTAGGTATGTACTATCGAGGCGATTGATGGAAGCATAGCCCCCGGCTAAGCATGCTAAGGGGGTACCCAGGTTAGCCGAGGGGATATGTTAGCAGCCGAGGGGGTAGCCTGGCAGGCCGAGGGGAAATGCTGGCAGGTCGAGGGGGTAGCCAGGCAGGCCGAGGGGTAAGCCAGACAGGCCTGGGGGTATCCTGACAGGCCGAGGGGGTAGCCAGGCAGGCCGAGGGGGTATCCTGACAGGCCGAGGGGGTATCCAGGCAGGCCGAGGGGTTACTTGACAGGCTGAGGGGGTAGCCAGGCAGGCTAAGGAGGTATCCTGGCAGGCCGAGGGGGTATATAGGCAGGCCGAGGAGGTATTCTGGCAAGCCGAGGGGGAATCCTTGACTCCCGCTGGGAGTTGGGAGTTTGATGTGGTTGTGAACAACGAGACTATTGGCGCTGAGGCCGGGAGGAGGCTTGTGAAGGAATTATGTCTTCGATAAGTGCAATTACTAGATATATCAAGGATCACTATTATGGAGATAATAAGTTCATTCTATAGGGTCGTCAATGTCTGGTGCTAGATATGATAATTGATCTTTGGGTTAGTTAAATAGCCCAAAGCGTTATAGAATGGATCCTATGAGGTCACACAACAAGGGTATTGGGTTAAACAAGTAAGAGGCCCATTAATGGGCTTCATGAGATTATGACATACCATGTAGAGTGTTGGGTTAGAGTAGTGTGTTTAGGATAAGGGTTTTGGGCTTTTGACATGGGATCTTATTTAGAGATGTGATCTATAAATAAGATCCATGCCTAGGGTTGCAAGTAAGCAGTAACAATCAACATACAGTAGATTGTGGAAGAAGCAACCAAGCCCCAAAACCCTAAACACTCTCCTCACTCACGACCCTCTTCTCTCCCCTTCACGTCCGTACGTGCGCCGCCCCTCATGGTGGCTCGTGGTGTTTGTCGTGGTGGTTTGTGGTTAGCTCGTGTCTCTCTTCTCCGTTGAAGGTTGATTGAAGCGTTCAATCACGACTAACTTGAATTAGTGGAGGTTTAACTTATGCCCGTGGACCAACTAGAGGAATCACGCTTGGGTTTCTTTATCTCCCTTTGTTCTTGCTCGATCGCACGTGGAATCACGCTTCAAAGGTATGATTATGTGTTCTTTATGTGTTATGCAAAGATCCTTGGATTAGGTACTGTATGAATATGTTTCACTTTTATTTCCGATGCGTGGTACCTATAAACTCCTACAGTGGTATCAGTTAGCCTATTGCATTTACGCATATTGACTATAATTCTTTGATAGTCCACAATTTTAATTCAATTAGGAGGGAGAATAACTAATTATGGTTCAATCTTTATATTAAATGGAGATTTAATTTTTGGGATATGATTAAATATGATTTAATTGCTCAATTTTCTTTCTATGCCCTAGTCGATTTATTTAAACCCTAAAGCCCCAATTAATTTTTCCGAAATTTTGGTGTTATGAACCCTAATTTTTCGAATTTCAATATGTTATTTTCATTTAATTTGATTTAATTTTTCATACTTAAAAATGTTTGGTGTGACTAATTAATCATGTAAAAGTGTTTTATGTGATTTAAGGATTGAATTTTATGAAAACCCCAAATTAATTAAAATAAAGATTTTGATTTATTTTGAATTAGGCATAAAATGTTTATGTTTGATGTGGCGGAGAATGGTAGGTCGTTGGGCTACCACCCCACCCTATCAAACAATATTTGTAAGCTTAACTAACCCTTATTTAGCGTAGTGGCAAGTCAAGGTCGAACCCAAGGGAATGGATATCAAGTGCACGAAGTCTAGATCAAGCTATTTCGGAATCAAGAAGGGGTTTGAGGTAGAACTAAAGCTAAACTAGGTAATGCAAACTTGTATTAAATCAATCTAAGACACTAGCGCAATGGATCCACATGCAATCATAATGGAAACGGTAATTTGGGAGGTCAAACCGACTAAGTCAATCAATATGAAGGAAAATCATCATGTATCCAAAAGAGCATACTAAGGTGGTTCACCTAGAGGTCTAACTAGCGTCAACTACGCTAAACACTAACTAGGGAACGTCACAAAGCGTCTCAATCGTGAAATTGCAAGTCTACTAATCAATGGTCCGTATCATAGCAAGCTTACAATGCAATCTAGTGTATTAATCAAAGATGGCCAAACCTCAATTAATCACACACATGCACATGAAAGATCAACCAAATTTAATCATATCATCAACTCCATCAATTATCCCCAAATTACACTATTCCATCATTCATACATGCTTCACCATCTCCCTAGCTAGGAAACTACTCACTAGCCATAGAAATGGAGATCAAAACTACAACATTCATCAAATTCATCATCAACATGCTTGAATTCAAAGATTAAACCAACAATCAATCAAAATCAATCAAAATTCAATCAATAACCAAATCAATCATCAACAACATGAAAACTAATGAAATCAACTAAAATCAAACTTGAATTGAGATTAAGAAGAAGATCCTTACAAAACTTTGATCAAAAGATCAAATACAATGATGAATTCTTGAACAATCACCAAAGATCATGAGTTTCTCTCTCTAGTTCTTGAGTTTCTCTCTCTAAAATTCTCCCAAAAACTAACTATCCAATTCTAACTAAAACTTTCTTCCTAAAAATAGATAGAAATAACTATATATACAAGGAGAAGGTCGGTAATGACGCCAAAAAATAGACCCTCGTAAGTGCGGGCGCTCGGAGGAGTGAAAATGGCGCGCACGGGACACACCCAGGTATGTGCGCCCGCACGCACCTGGTGTGCGGCCGCACACGACCAATGTGCGGCCGCACACTCCCTTTGTGCGCCCGCACATAGCTGGGTTTCCCCCCCTTCTTCTCTTCGTCCTAGCTCAAGTGGTGCACGCATCAGGATGATGATGATGGAGGACAAAGTGGGCAGAAACTTCCTTGAATTTCTTGAAGAATAAAAGCCATGAATAAGGCATAAACAAAGCCTTGAAGCTTGCCCCTTGGATCCACCTTTGACTTGGAACTTCTTGCACCTTCTTAGGCATAAAAGCAATGAAAACTCGTAGAGAGGAGGCTCGGGAATTCTTGGACAATCAATTACCACCTACAAGCAAAAGATAAAAAGCAAGTAAAAGAGAAAAATAACAAGTAAACTAGAAAAAGACATGAAAAAGAGAAACTAACTACAAAAAGCATAAAATGAAAAAAACAAGAATAAAACTAAGAAAAACTAAAGAAAAGAGAGATAAAGTGAAATAAAAATCATCCAAAAAGGAACCATATGAGTGCCAAAAATGTCACTCATCAAATTCCCCCAAGCTAAACTTTTGCTCGTCCTCGAGCAAAACAAAGCAAGAGAAAAAAAAGAGGATGAAAATTTTATTGAAAACGAAAAAGAAAGACTCAAGATAAGAATATACACTAAAACTCATTGTTGTAGGAATCACGGTTGTTTTTAGCTACAACAAGCCCTTTAAACCCCAAAGTCGCCTATGAGGACGAGTGAGGTCTCGTAAGTGTATCCTAAGAGTTTGACCCATAACTCTCCACCAAACATCAATGAGGCAAACCAAAGAATTAAAAGAAAGAAAATGAAATAAAAACAAACCTTTACGGAATGAATCAACATAAAGACTATAAAGCAAATGAATGACAATCTTTCTCAAGTAGTTAAGGTATGCACGTTCCAAGATATCCAAGGTTGATTGAAACATAGGGTATGCTAGGCATAGGAACTAGTTATCACAATTCACTTTCATCCCAAACAATCTTACCGCGTTCTTCCCACTAGTCTCAAATCTCCCCTTAGTGAGTGTCCCAATGATTCCTCGAAGGAACCGGAAAAGAATTATTTTAAGGCTACTCGACATCTTGACTATGCATCCCCTTTCCTTAGGCAATGACCCATGATGCCCTCCCCCGAATAGTGACTCAACTATCTAGGTCGAAAGGTCTTTCCCAAAGGTTGTAACGTAAGGCATAAAGGGTGAAGGTAGGCTAAAATTTAAAAATTTGGTGATTTTCCTAAAAAGTGAAGCAAAAGGGTGATCAATCCTTAACACCACAATCAAGAAATTACCAAACAAAAACAACACCCCCAAACTTACTTGAAGCTATACTCACAAAAATATATACAAAAAGCGTACACGCTTCTCCCCCAAGCTAAAATGAAGCATTGTCCTCAATGCTTAGTAGGAGAAAAGAATACATCAAAATATTTTTGAATTTTTCACTTTTTTATTTTTTTTTTTTGATATTGTAATTGCAAAGTCCTTGCCTTTTTTAACTTAGGACGGCTTTTACAACTTTTGCACTTATTTGTCCATGCCTTTTATAATATAGGACGGCTTTTCTAAATATATTTGCCATTATTCACAAAGAAAATGAAATCACAAACTTGCTTTCATAAAAACCAAAATTCCAACTTAACCACCTCAAACTTCATCTCAAATGATCATATTGATTCACAAAAATCAAGAAAGGTAGAAAATGAAACAAAAGGTCAAATAACTAAGGATGTGTCTTGAAAAGAAGGGATAAGGCTCAAATGGTTGCAAGAAGGCAAATGTAAACCCAAAATAAAAGAAAATAACAAAATATAGTAAAAATGAAAAATACCACCCCGAAAAATGTGCCTTTGTCCTTCCTAGATAGTTCGGTCTCGTGTTTAAGAATCATACATCAAGCTTTATTAGATTAGGTTTGCATAGTCAAGGATCCACGCCGCTCATACAAGGAATGTTGAAGGCTAGAAAAACAAGTAACCTCACAAGGTTGTGGCAAAAACTCACCAATGGTGTCAAATCAACTATAGGAAGCAACTACCAACATACCAAAAACAAGTAGAATCCGGCTTCATGATCCTCCTAGTTCAAACCAACTATCCTAGCATACACTATCCTAGAGTCAACCGAACATAATCTCAAACCGTGCATACCTTTACAACCTAGGAAGAAAGTCATGCAAAAGACAAGTCCAATGTACAAGGTTCATCTCAAAAGAAAAGAAATGAAAAACAATGCCTCAAAAGCACATCAAAAATAAAAAGAAAAATAAAAGAAAATAAGAGAAAAAGGTAAAATAAAAGAGAGTAAAAGAAAAGAAATGGAGACATAGGAAAGGAAAACACAGGATAAAAGCATGCAAAGGACCAGAAAGCAAGTTAAACACATAAAATTCCCAATCGACAAACAAGTGATCGATAGACAACAAAGTCACCGATCCCAAACATATTACGTGTTAACAAGCATCCATCCTCGAACCATTCAACTTCTCCTAAACTAATCCTATCTTATGCAACCAAGGAAAATAAAGAGAAAAATAAGAAAGGTCTCACCGGGATTCCAAGCATAGCAAAAATAAACGAAGCAATAAGAAACCACCTCGTAGCATTCCATATCCATAAGCTCTTCAAGGAACCAAGTGAGAAAAAGAAATAAAAGAAACTATGAACAAAGAAAAAGGTTAGTAACTTCAAAACAAATAAAAGAAACAACAAATAAAAGAAAGTAAACAAAGCAAGTAATATATACAACTAAAGGAAAGAAAAGCTAAACTAACCAAAGAAAATAAAGAATAAAAGAAATAAAATCTAGACTAACTAAAGAACTACTCTAAACTACAAAGACTCATGCATTGGTTTAAACTTAAAACTCCCTTCTAAATTCCCACACCTCAAAGTAATTTGACCTCCTTTGTCATCTATTAGAGCTCCCGAGGTAGCTAAGAAAGGCCTCCCTAAGATGATTGGAATATGTTCATCTTCCTCAATCTCTAGAGCAACAAAATCCACCGGAAAAACAAACTCTCCAATCCTTAAGGGGACATCATCAATTCTTCCCTTAGGAAGCTTAATAGAACGGTCGGCCAATTGAAGTGTTATCTTGGATGGTTGAAGCTCACCAAGATCAAGCCGCTTGAAAACCGAGAAAAGGCAAAATGCTAACACTAGCACGAAGGTCACACAAGGCATTTTCAAAAATCATTTTCTTAATTTGACAAGGAATTGAAAAATTCCCCGGATCTTCCATCTTCCTTGGGAGTTCACCATGGATAAGAGCACTAAAGCACTTCCCTCCTTCCACCGAACTACCCTCATCAAAATCCTCTCTCTCCTATAAGATCTCCTTAACAAACTTGGAGTACTTAGGCATGTCGGGAATTGGTTCGGTAGGGGGTGTAGAATCATGAACATCCTTTAGAACTTCAAGGAATTTCCCAAATTGCTCATCCATTTTGAATCTCAAGTATTTTTGGGGATAAGGAAGATCGGGAATTCTCTCTATCTCACTCATCCTTTCATCAACACACTCTTCTCTTTTGTCTACCTCACAATAGATCTCCTTAGACTCAACTTTTTCCTCTTCATTCTCCTTAGCACCACACTCATCTCTTCCCTCTTTTGACCAAGAAACTCCCTCATCAAAATCATCTCCACCACTAGTGGCAATAGAGTACACGGGTTTCTTTGGTTCAACACCTTGGGAAGGCAAAGATGAAGGACTAGCAAAATCCTTAATAGTGCTTGCTAATTGAGTAATTTGAGTCTCAAGCATCTTATTGTGGGTCATCATCTCATTGAATTTCTTATCACTAACCGCCATATAGGTGTTAATGATCTTGGTTTGATTATCAATCAACTCTTCCAAGGTTGTCCTAAGAGAAGAAGGTTGTGAATAGGAATTTTCATTTTGAGTCTTTGGAACAAAACCGGGTGGGGGACCTCTTTGAGCATTGTTTTGAAAATTTCCCCTTCCTTGATTGTTCCAATTACTCCTATTTTGATTTGAACCATAACCTTGATTATGGTTACCACCACCATGATTATGGTTTCCATTACCTTGGTTATGATTTACATAACCTTGGTTTTGATTACCATAATTATGATTTTGATTACCATAATTTTGGCTTTGATTTTGGATACTATAACCTTGGTTATGGTTACCACGAGAACCTTGATTCCCTTGGTTCCTATAACCACCATTATGATTATAGTTGTCAAAATTGCTTTGGTTTTGATAACTCCTATTCCATTGGCCTTTTTGATTATCAAACCTTTGAACATTGTTGTTTGACACAAAATTGACATGTTCACATTCATTGTCAAACTCATCAACACATTCATTAGGACAAGCACTAGAGTCATGATCATACGATCCACATGCATCACAAAACAAGCAACCTAAAGGCATATTATGTGAAGAGGGAGGAGGTTGAGAGTTAGAAAGAGTACCTCTCCCCTTAAATTGGGAGGGAAGATTGGAAGCTTGAGAAGAGGAAGAAGTGCTCTCCAACTTAGCTTTGATTGCGGTGACCTCCTTTCCTAAATTTGTCATTTGAGAGGAAAGGTTGTTGATTGCATTGAGATGGTCCACCGAATACAATGAAAATTGTTTTCTTGAAGAGTCTCTCTCCCCATCTTGCCAATCCCTATAATATGTCACCACATCCTCAATGATCTCCACAACTTCTTCTTCGGTTTTGTTCATGATAGGGCCCCCGGCCCCTCCATCAAGGCATGACTTGCCTTGGGGACTTAAACCTCCATAGAAGATTTGGATCACTTGGTATGTGGGGATTCCGTGATGAGGGCACTCCCTTTGATACTCTTTAAATCTCTCCCATGCTTCATAAAGACTTTCACTCGGCCTTTGCTTGAACCCTTGAATCAAGGCTCTTGCCTCCGCCGTCTTCTTTTGAGGATAGAAGCGGGACAAGAAAGCCTTTGTAACATCATCCCAAGTTCTCAAGGAGTTGGGCTTCACCTCCTTGTCTAGCCACTCCAAAGATCTTCCTATTAGAGAGAAAGGGAACAACTTGAGGCGGATGAATTCTTGAGAGACCCCATTGACTTTGATAGTGTTGCAATATTTTTCAAATTCTTTCAAATGGTTCAATGGGCTCTCATTCTTAGCCCCACTATATTGCCTTCTCTCAATCAAGGTGATCATTGCCGGACGGATCTCGAAGTCATTTGCCGAGGTAGTTGGTGGAGCTATTCCACTCTCAAATCTATATGCCCCGGGCACTCCAAGCTCCTTCAAGGCTATTCTAGGATGTTCACCCATTCCTTGTTCTTCTTGAATTTCTTCTTCACTCGAAGAGCTATAAGCCAAAGATCTAATATCCACTCTTCTTCTTGAAATAGTCCTCTCTATTTCCGGATCAAGGGGAACAAGGGGACGATCACGGGTTCTATGCATGCAAAACTCACACAAAAATGTTAGTAGCACGGCTACAAATGTAGCCTAGAGAAACAAAATCTTTTTGTATTTTATCAAAATGAAATAGACTCAAAAACAACATACACTCAAGCACCATTCCTCGGCAACGGCGACATTTTGATGTGGCGGAGAATGGTAGGTCGTTGGGCTACCACCCCACCCTATCAAACAATATTTGTCAGCTTAACTAACCCCTATTTAGCGTAGTGGCAAGTCAAGGTCGAACCCAAGGGAATGGATATCAAGTGCACGAAGTCTAGATCAAGCTATTTCGGAATCAAGAAGGGGTTTGAGGTAGAACTAAAGCTAAACTAGGTAATGCAAACTTGTATTAAATCAATCTAAGACACTAGGGCAATGGATCCACATGCAATCATAATGGAAACGGTAATTTGGGAGGTCAAACCGACTAAGTCAATCGATATGAAGGAAAATCATCATGTATCCAAAAGAGCATACTAAGGTGGTTCACCTAGAGGTCTAACTAGCGTCAACTACGCTAAACACTAACTACGGAACGTCACAAAGCACCTCAATCGTGAAATTGCAAGTCTACTAATCAATGGTCCGTATCATAGCAAGCTTACAATGCAATCTAGTGTATTAATCAAAGATGGCCAAACCTCAATTAATCACACACATGCACATGAAAGATCAACCAAATTTAATCATATCATCAACTCCATCAATTATCCCCAAATTACACTATTCCATCATTCATACATGCTTCACCATCTCCCTAGCTAGGAAACTACTCACTAGCCATAGAAATGGAGATCAAAACTACAACATTCATCAAATTCATCATCAAAATGCTTGAATTCAAAGATTAAACCAACAATCAATCAAAATCAATAAAAATTCAATCAATAACCAAATCAATCATCAACAACATGAAAACTAATGAAATCAACTAAAATCAAACTTGAATTGAGATTAAGAAGAAGATCCTTACAAAACTTTGATCAAAAGATCAAATACAATGATGAATTCTTGAACAATCACCAAAGATCATGAGTTTCTCTCTCTAGTTCTTGAGTTTCTCTCTCTAAAATTCTCCCAAAAACTAACTATCCAATTCTAACTAAAACTTTCTTCCTAAAAATAGATAGAAATAACTATATATACAAGGAGAAGGTCGGTAATGACGCCAAAAAATAGACCCTCGTAAGTGCGGGCGCTCGGAGGAGGGAGAATGGCGCGCACGGGACACACCCAGGTATGTGCGCCCGCACGCACCTGGTGTGCGGCCGCACACGACCAATGTGCGGCCGCACACTCCCTTTGTGCGCCAGCACATAGCTGGGTTTCCCCCCCTTCTTCTCTTCGTCCTAGCTCAAGTGGTGCACGCATCAGGATGATGATGATGGAGGACAAAGTGGGCAGAAACTTCCTTGAATTTCTTGAAGAATAAAAACCATGAATAAGGCATAAACAAAGCCTTGAAGCTTGCCCCTTGGATCCACCTTTGACTTGGAACTTCTTGCACCTTCTTAGGCATAAAAGCAATGAAAACTCGTAGAGAGGAGGCTCGGGAATTCTTGGACAATCAATTACCACCTACAAGCAAAAGATAAAAAGCAAGTAAAAGAGAAAAATAACAAGTAAACTAGAAAAAGACATGAAAAAGAGAAACTAACTACAAAAAGCATAAAATGAAAAAAACAAGAATAAAACTAAGGAAAACTAAAGAAAAGAGAGATAAAGTGAAATAAAAATCATCCAAAAAGGAACCAAATGAGTGCCAAAAATGTCACTCATCAATGCTTAATTTTATCTAATCACCAAATTAATTTTGCAAAAGTTGGAAATTAGTTTCATTCAAAAAAAATTAAGCAATTGAATGGGTGCAGCCACGGCTGGGTGGCAGAGCCACCTGCTGGTGGGCCACAGTGGCTGCTCCGATGGTCAAGTGGGGCAGAGGTCAGTAGGGAGGCGGAGCTAGGGAGGGCAGTGGCTGTATTGTGCAACAGTTGCACGGTTTGGCTGTGCTCTCCAAGCTAGCAGCGTGGCTGGGCACTCCGCCTGGCTGCGCGACTAGCTTTGGTTGCGGCTGGGCTCCGGCCTGGATGCACAAGGAGCTACGTGTGGCTGGCAGGGTGCTCAGTCACGAGAGGGCAGCTCAGCCAATTCCGGTTGTCGCTGTGCTGACTGCCGTAGTTTGGCTTCGGCGCAACTGCGGTGGTTGGCTGCTGTGTCAACTAGTCGCTACGGTGGCTGGGGTTCGACCTGGCTGCTGCGGCAGACGGTTGGGTACGGCGGTGGTCAGGCTTTGGTCTGGCCGCTGCGGTAGTTGGGATGTGACTGGCAGCAAGCCAAGTCACGGTGTTTCCCAGTTTTTTATAAAATTAAAAAAAAAATGTTTTATTAAATTATTTTGTTTAAAATATTTTCAAGATAAAATCTGATTTTATTTTGGAGATAAAATCAAATTTCAAAAGTTGTTAATTTGATAATCATCCATATTAAAGTTGTTAATTTTGGACAGAATTTGTTAGAATATTCTTAGCATATTTCAAAAAGATAAAGATTGATTTAAATAATGTAATTATCCCATAATTATTTTTGGATATAATTGATTTAAAATTTTGTGATTGGCTAGTAATTAGGATAGAATTTCCTAACATTGTTAGGATAATCTTTGATGATAAATATTATTTATCTTTTAAGATTAAAATAAGATTTGATTTTATCTCATGACTAATTTAGAATATATGATATTTTATTGATGATCATGAATAATATATGATATTATCTAATTACATTAATTAAAATATGAGATATTTAGATGCCATGTTTCCTTAATTGTTAACATTCGATGTTGTAGTTTAGGAAAGCATGATGAGTGATTTATTATGTGGCAATTTTATAATATATGATATTGTTTATTGCTATATAATGACTAGTATGGCCCAGTAGATTGCTAAATACGATCTGCGCATCGTGATGTATTTTTGTAATCTTAATATTGTCTACGAACCGATAAAGTATTTTGTAATTTTAATTTATTTTATTTAAGTAGTAGATAGAATAGAGTAGAATTACAGGTTGCAGTTAATCCAAGAAGCCCATGAAGTGAAGGCCCAAAGGAGCAAGATGGATGCGATCCATGATGATTCAAGTGGGAGCATTTACTTTATTAATTTTCTTAGGATTAGGGGCCATGCTATGTCTTGTTTATGCATTTAGTATTTTATGCATGTTAGATTTTATTGATGTTTTGTGATGATGCACTAGAATTCATTATTTAATCACAACATAATAAATCTAGATCCCAGTAATATTGATGCAGCTTTTCCAATTGAAAACCCGACGAAAACCTTGATCGTTTATGATGGGTCGGCCCTCAGCAGAGCATCATAATATATCTTGGGGAAGTGGGGGTAGGACCGCATATCTACACTTTTAATTGGTTATATTTAACAAGGTGACCTAAAGCGTTTAGAACCTTGAAGCTAAGAGTAATAATATATTAAACATGCGATGGTTAATTATTCAACCAAGAATTACAAGAGTTGTAATCAGTAAAGAGTTTACTCACCTTGAAAATGTAATGGTTAATTGCAGGGCCTCACTCTGGTTTATTATTGCACGAATAAAGGATCTTGGAATCACTCAATTCAAGTTGGGATAACTTAAATTGAATAGAGTGTTTTAAAGTTACCAATTTAATTCGCTTTTGGTACTTTAAATTCAATAAACATAATTGGATTTTGCGTTTACTTATAAGTAACATGTCGTTCTAATTTTATTATTATATATAATCTCCTCGATTGAAAATAAAGTTGAGAAACGTTCTCAAAAAGTTTAAAAGATAATCCATAAACCTATATTCCAATTTTGCTAAGATTGTTCTAAAAGGCAAGTTTTAGAAATTCATGTCACAAGTCTAAGGTTGGTTTTATTCAAAATGTTTGAGTAAAATGCCAACACATCTTCATTTTGAAAAATGTTTCAAGGGATATAATGAGATGAGAGGTACAAACCCTCCTAAAGACAAGTATAAAAATCCAATAAAATCTCTTATCCTCAATATGATTGAATATAAGAAAGTGATTGGAAATATCTATGATCAAAAGTTGATCAAATGACAGTATTCTTCATCTACTTTATATAGAGTTTAATACTTGATTAAACTCAAATATGAAAAATGATTGAATAGACTTAGCAAAATCATGAAAAGTGCTTAAAGTAGTTGAGCAAGGTATCATTTTGAACCTAAGAAAAATGTTCTAAGTGGCTCAAAGGGAAAGGTTTAGGAATATATGAGGATTGCATTAAGATGTTATAGGCCAAGAAATGCAAACAAGTTGCTACTTCTTAAAACCTAGAACTACTTACATGCTAAAAGTTGTTATGAACAACAAATGTTTCAAATTAAATGGACCAATTCCAATTGATTAGATACTACCTCATATAGTTAGAAGGTAAAAAAATGGAAATGTTCCAATTTAAGAATTATATTATAGAAATTGATTTAGCATATTGCTACTTCTTGTACATATGATGTCCTGTTTAGATCACTCATTGCACAATTTGGTTGAACTAAAGGAAGAAATTAGCCAAAGGAGGAATAAATTTACAAGTTTAGAAGCAAATGTTGCTACTTCATAAGTAGAATCTACAAGTTTGGAAGCAAAAGTTGCAACTTTACAAGTATAACCAGTATTTCACCACTAATAATTGGCTAGAATTAAATAAATGTTATTCATTCTTGCCATTATCAAAACACCATTCAATGTTAGTAATGACTAAGCATCGGAGATTCAAAACGTGGAATAAATGTTATTCTATGTTTTTTGAGTCATAATGTGTTTTGAATTGCTAAATAGGTTTAAAGTTCTATATGATAGAAATAGTTAAACCATTTCGATATATATAAGTCGTCTCTAATATGTCAATTAATTCAAATGAAAATGAAAATTGCATACGGAAGTGATGGGATGAAGAACGGTAGGTCGTTGGGCTACCACCCCACCCAATCAAACAAAATTTGTAACTTAACAAACCCCTATTAGTGTAGTGGTAAGTCAAGGTCGAACCCAAGGGAATGGAGGTCGAATGCACAATGCATAAGTCAAGCTATTTCGAAGTCAAGTAAAGGGGGGTTTATGAAGGAAAGTAGAGCTAGAGCTAAATGATGCAAGAACTTGTATGAAATCAATCTAAAGACACTAGGGCAATGGATCCACATGTAATTGTAATGGAAAATGGTAATTTAGGAGGTCAAACCGACTAAGTCAAGTGATATGAAGGAAGATCATCATGTATCCAAAAGCGCATACCAAGATAGTTCACCTAGAGGTCTAACTAGTGTCAACTACGCTAAACACTACCTAGGGAACGTCACAAAGCACCTCAATCGTGAAATTGCAAGTTACTAATCAATGGTCCGTATCATAGCAAGCTCACAATGCAATCTAGTGCAATAATAAAAGATGGCCAAACTTCAATCAATCACACACATGCACATGAATTATCAACCAAATTTAATCATATCATCAACTCCATCAATTATCCCCAAATTACTCTAATCCATCACTCAAACATGCTTCACCATTTCCCTAGCTAGAAAACTACTCACTAGCCATAGGAATCAAGATCAAAACTACAACAATCATCAATTTCATCATCAACATAATTGAAATCAAATATCAATCAACAATCAATCAAAAATCAATAAAACTACAATCAATCATCAAACTAACTCCAATCAATCAACAATAACATGTAAAACAAATGAAATCAACTAGAATCAAACTTGTATTGAAATCAAGAAGAAGATCCTTACAAAACTTTGATATAAAGATCAATTACAATGAGGAATTCTTGAGCAATCACCAAAAATATGAGTTTCTCTCTCATCAATCTTTGAGTTTCTCTCTCTAAAATTCTCTTCAAAAACTAACTATCAAATCCAATCTAAAGCTTCTTACTAAAAATAGGAAGAAATAACTATATATACAAAGAGGAGGTAGGTATTGACGCCCAAAAATAGACCCACGTAGGTGCGGGCACTCGGAGGAGAGAGAGTGGTGCGCACGGGACACACCCAGATTGGTGCGCCCGCACGCACTAGGTGTGCGGTCGCACCCGACCAATGTGCGGCCGCACACTACCTTAGTGCGCCCGCACCTGGCTGGGTCTTCCCCTTTCTTCTCTTCGTTCTAGCTCAAGCGGTGCACGCATCCTAGATGATGATGATGGAGGACAAAGTAGGCAGAAACTTTCTTGAATTTCTTGAAGAGTATAAGCCATGAGGAAGGCATATACAAAGCCTTGAAGCTTGCCCCTTGGATCCACCTTTGACTTGAAGCTTCTTGCACCATCTTTAGGCATGAAAACAATGAAAGATCATAGAGAGGAAGCTCGAGAATTCTTGGACAATCAATTACCACCTACAAACAAATGATAAAAAACAAGTAAAAGAGAAAAATAACAAGTAAACTAGAAAATGCATGAAATAGAGAAATTAACTACAAAAAGGATAAAATGAAGAAAACAAGAATAAATCTAAGGAAAACTAAAGAAAAGAGAGATAGAAAGAAATAGAATTCATCCAAAAAGGGACCAAATGAGTGCCATAAATGTCACTCATCAAATTTCCCCAAGCTAAACTTTTGCTCGTCCTCGAGCAAAACAAAGCAAGAAAGATAAAGGATGAAAATTTTATTGAAAACGAAAAAGAAAGACTCAAGATAAGAATATACACTAAAACTCACTGTTGTAGGAATCACGGTTGCTTTTAGCTACAACAAGCCCTTTAAACCCCAAAGTCACCTATGAGGATGAGTGAGGTCTCGTAAGGGTATCCTAAGAGTTTGACCCATAACTCTCCACCAAACATCAATGAGGCAAACCGTAAAAAGAAAGGAGAATGAAATGAAAATAAACCTTTGCGAAATGAACTAACATAAAGACTATAATGCAAATAAATGACAATCTTTCTCAAGTAGTTAAGGTATGCACGTTTCAAGATATCCAAGGTTGATTGAAACATAGGGTATGTTAGGCATAGGAACTAGTTATCACAATCCACGTTCATCCCAAACAATCTTACCGCGTTCTCCCCACTAGTCTCAAATCTCCCCTTAGTGAGTGTCCCAATTATTCCTCGAAGGAACCGGAAAAAGAATTATTTTAAGGCTACTCGACAATCTTGACTATGCATCCCCTTTCCTTAGGCAATGACCCATGATGACCTCCCCCGAATAGTGACTCAACTATCTAGGTCGAAATGTCTTTCCCCAAGGTTGTAACGTAAGGCATAAAGGGTGAAGGTAGGCTAAAATTTAAAAATTTGGTGATTTTCCTAAAAAGTGAAGCAAAAGGGTGATCAATCCTTAACACCACAATCAAGAAATTACCAAACAAAAACAACACCCCCAAGCTTACTTGAAGCTATACTCACAAAAATATATACAAAAAGCGTACACGCTTCTCCCCAAGCTAAAATGAAGCATTGTCCTCAATGCTTAGAAGGAGAAAAGAATACATCAAAATATTTTTGAATTTTTCACTTTTTCAATTTTTTTTTTCTTCTTTTTTTTTTTTGAAATTGCAATGTCCTTGCCTTATACTTGATTCGGACGGCTTTTCCTAAATGCAACTTTATTAGTCCATGCCTTTTATGAAGTAGGACGGCTTTTTCACAAATATTGCCATTATTCACAAGGAAAGTGAAATCACAAACTTGCATTCATAAAAACCAAAATTCCAACTTATCCACCACAAACTCCATCTCAAATGATCATATTGCTTCACAAAAACCAAGAAAAAAAAATAGAAAATGAAACAAAAGGTCAAGTAACTAAAGATGTGGCTTGAAAAGAAGGGATAAGGCTCAAATGGTTGCAAGAAGGCAAATGTAAACCCAAAAATAAAGAAAATAACAAAATATAACAAAAATGAAAAATACCACCCCGAAAAATGTGCCTTTGTCCTTCCTAGATAGTTCGGTCTCGTGTTTGAAAATCATACATCAAGCTTTATTAGATTAGTTTTGCATATTCAAGGATCCACGCCGCTCATACAAGGAATGTTGAAGGCTAGAAAAACAAGTAACCTCACAAGGTTGTGGCAAAAACTCACTAGTGGTGTCAAATTGACTATAGGGAGCAACTACCAATCATGCCACAAACAAGTAGAATCCGGCTTCATGATCCTCCTAGTTCAAACCAACTACCCTAGCATACACTATCCTAGAGTCAACCGAACATAGTCTCAAATTGTGCATACCTTTACAACCTAGGAAGAAAATCATGCAAAAGACAAGTCCAATGTACAAGGTTCATTCCATAAGAAAAATGAAAAATAATGCCTCAAAATCACATCAAAAATGAAAAGAAAAATAAAGGAAAGTAAAAGAAAAAGTAAAATAAAAGAAAGTAAAAGAAAAGAAATGGAAACATAGAAAAGGAAATATAGGAGAATAGCATGCAATGGACTAGAGAGCAAGTTAAACGCATAAAATTCCCAATCGACAAACAAGTGATCGATCGACATCAATGTCATCGATCTCAAACACATTACGTGTTAACAAGCATCCATCCTCGAACCATTCAACTTCTCCTAAACTAATCCTATTCTATGCAACCAAGGAAAATAAAGAGAAAATAAGAAAGGTCTCACCGGGCTTCCAAGCTTAGCAAAAATAAACGAAGCAATTAGAAACCACCTCGTAGCATTCCATTTCCAAAAGCTCTTCATGGAACCAAGTGAGAAAAAGAAATAAAAGAAACTATGAACAAAGAAAATGGTTAGTAACTTCAAAACAAAGAAAAGAAAACAACAAATAAAATGAAACTAATCCAAACAAAAAGTATATACAACCAAAGAAAATAAAAGCTAAACTAATTAAAAAATAGAAAGAATAAAAGAAATAAAACTAAGGAAATAATAAAGTCTAAACTAACCAAAGAACTACACTAAACTACAAGATTTGGATTCAAGGGATTTGGATCAAAGGGTTTTGGATTAAGGGGATTTGGATATTAGGGATCATCAACAACAACATGCCAAGCGAAACATCATCACAAACAACAAGTATTCGAGCAAATAGGGCAAACAAGCTAGCTACAAGGGAGGTAGCCTAGAGATCAAGAAAATGAGGAAATCAAATAAGAGGAATAAAAATAAACATGCAAACAACTAAGGTATGTACACAACAACAAAATTGGTCACCGAGCAAATTATTAGTTCCCCCAAGCTAGATAAAATTACATCTCAACATCCCAATCAAAACAAAACATGCATCAAAAATATAAGGGATGGAGGCAAAAAGCAAGAGAAGCTAAAGGGAACTAATAACTACTACCATCACCACCACCACTCCCACTCGGCCCGACCCCATCGGGGTCCTTGTTGCGCTCGGGGTCTTCGAAGGGATGAGGGTAAGGCTCCCATCCTCCGGTGTACCCCTCGGGCCACCCATAATGCCCCTTAAAAAGATCTTGTTGCCAAGGAGCAAGAGGGGTGAAGTTATCGGGCAAAGTGAGTTCGAAGGGGTGGTGGGGATGGACATGGGGTTAGTTAGGATCACCCCTATAGTCACTACCACCCGGAGCCTTGTAATCATAGTTACCGTGCTCATCCGGATAGTAACGACGCTCGGTGTCGGGGTTGGAAGGCCCCGACCAATAAGGATGCCCAAACGAAGGTAGAGGACCTTGTTGGGGCAGGAAGTACGGATAGTTAACCGGGGGAGTAATGTTCCCACGGTTAACTTCCGCCTCATAAATTTGTTGTTGTTGTGCAAACATACCTTGTTGCATCTCTTGAATACCTCTTAGTTGTTCATAGATGGCCCCAAAGTCTTGATCATACATGCCATCCACGTGGATTTTCAATCCACTCATTTGCTCACTAAGAGCCCTCAAATCGGCATTGGCATAAACATGTTGCCCTTGCTCTTGCTCTTGAGGAGCTTGTTGTTGTGGAAATTGTTCTTGTTGTTGTTGTTGTTCTTCTTCTTATTCTTCTTCTTCTTCTTCTTCTTCTTCTTCTTCTTCATCATCATCATCTTCTTCCTCATCCTCATCAGAGTCGAAGTTAGGACGCCGAAAGGACTTGGGGACATGCCACACATTGTTGGTGAACCGGGCCAAAGAAGTCAAGCCGGGGTTAGGCAAGTAGCACCAATGCTCATTGCCCCTAAGCCACTCATATCTCCCTTCGCTATAGGTAAATGGAGGTGTTATCCCCAATCTCCTTACAAAATGGGAGATAAGCATCGAGGCGAAGGCGAGTTAAGAGCCTAGTTACCATGCCCCCGCATGGGATCTCTCCCGTACTCCTCTTGCGAAGGTCCAAACAATATTGGGCAAAGATATACCCCAAGTTCAACCGGCCCACATACTCCGGGCGGGTAGACAACCACAAGACCTTGAGCTCCAACTTGGTCAACTTTCCCCAATTCTTGTTTAGGGAACACAACATAGCCCAAAAGATGGTGCACAACCCTAAGACAAGGTTGGTACACCGATGAGGTCTTAGCCCTGTTGGTAATAAACTCGTTACCACCCGAGATGTCTTCCCACCATGAGTTGTGATCATACTCCGGGAAGATATAAGGTTCAACATTCAAAAAAACCCCGTGGGGATCAAAGTCCAAAGCGGCGTTGAACTCTTCCAAGGAGTGGTCGAAGATGTGGTTGAACAATTAGAAGCGCACCCTATATACCCCTCCTACGGGTACAAGCTCCAAGGTAGCCAAGAACTCCAAAGTAGGCTCCTTGTAGGTGCGGTAGGCATCGGTGATGAAAGAACCCAATCAGAGGTTTAAAAGCAACGACCGAACATCATCATCAATCCCCAATTTCACCATATCGGGTTGGAAATAGTGGCGGGTTTGTTTTAGGGTTCTTTCTTCCTTCAAATTTTGATAGAAGGTCTTTTGTTTTTCGGTGAAGTTTTTCTTTTTGGGAAGAGAGGTTGGAGGTCGTGTTTGAGTGGAAGAGGGGTTGGAAGTACTAGGCCTAGAAGATGTACTCGGCCTAGAGGAGGTACTTGGGCGAGGTGGTTCATCGATGCTAACATCGGTTTTCCTTTTCTTGGTGAGTTTCTTGAGGTATTTAGACATGTTTGAGAGGCTAAGAAAGATCACCAACAACGAATAAGAAGCTTAACCAATGAACCAAGAATACCACACCCAAATTCACCACTTACTACCAAAATCACCAAACTCCAAATTCACACTTCCTTTCAATCAAAACCAATTCCAAACCAATCAACAACACCAATAATCCAAGAAAAACTCCTTTCAACAATTCAAGAACAACCACAAGACCAATACCACAATCACCACATACTACCCATATTCCAAAAATTCAACTCACAAGATATCAACCAAAAATGATGAGAATCACTACAAAATCAACAAATTAAACAATACAATATTATGCAAAATCAATCAATAAACATCACCAAATCACAACCAATATCAAGATCAAGCATCAAAAATCACAAAATCAATACTACACTATTCATGCTCATACAAATTTTCAATCTATGCAAAGTTATGATATAAATGGCAAAATTAAAACAAGTATTAGTGATTATACCATAAAAGAAGCAAGATTAACCAACTTTGAGCAAGCAATTTCAACCCACAAAGAAAACCCCAATTTTCGGCCACCAAGAGTAGGACAGAGAGTGAGTGAAATTTGGGTCAATTTGTGAGGAATTTGTAGTGTAGGAAGGTTCGTGAGTGATTTTGAGTGAAAATGGAGTGATTTTGGTGACGAAATGAAGCATTTTTGATGGTGAATAAGGGAGGAAATGGTGCGCACAAGAGGAGGGTTTGAGGGGAGTTCGTGAGGTTGAAGATGAGTGAAATGAGGAAATGAAGGGAGGAAAAAAGGAGGAAGAAAGTTAAAAGGCCCGTCCAGCCATGTGCGACCGCACAAGGCTGGTGTGCGCCCGCACACGCAGGCTGTGCGCCCGCACATGCCTCGTGTGCGGCCGCACACCCCTGTGCGTGCCCAATTCTTCCTTTTTCTCATCAATTTGATACTTACTGCCTATTTTGGTGCGCACATGAATCATGATGGTGATGAGGAGCAACATAGGCAGTAGCTAAAATCATTTTCAAAGCCCTCAAAGTTAAAAATTCATGTGCTCACCACAAAAATTCACTAAGTATCAATTTCCTCCAACTTTTAAAACATGAATTTCTTATCTTACCTCTCTAAAATTCTTACCCTTTTTACCTCAAATTTCGATTAAAATCGAACAAAATGTGATTTGTGCCATTAACACCTTCCATTCACCATGCATACTTGTAGAATTCCAATCCCGCAAAAGGCATCCTAAAAATCCAATCAAGTAGAAAAGTGAAAGAAAAGACAAAGTAATAAAAGAGACAAAAATAAAAAAAATTCAAAAATCAAAAGGAAAAGTTAGAAACTCCGGGTTGCCTCCTGGGAAGCGCTTGCTTAAGGTCCTAAGCTCGACCCTTCCTCCAAATCATGGAGGGTCAAAGAACACCACCTTCTTCAAGGTAGTTGATGGAGCAAAATCTTCTTCAATTTTGAGCAACTTCTCATCGTTGCTTAATGAAACTTTCACAAAATTCTTTTCAAATTCTTCCTCTCTTTTCTCAATTTCTTTCTTTTTCTTGATTTCTTCGAGTCACGGGCCTTTTTCTTCGGCTTGACTTCTACATCCTTAACCATGGAAGTTTTCTCTTCATCTTGAGGATTAAGCTTGAACCAATTTGGAATCTCAATTTCTTTCTTATCCCTTGGCTTTTGAATTACAAATTCTTCTTCACTAACATCATCAAGACTTGCACAAACATCATCAACAATCTCAAAAACATCGTTAGTAGAAGAATCAACCATGCACACATCATCAATGGAACGAGAAAGACTAGCACATGTTATATCTTGCACACAAGATAAGGACTTATGCATTGGCTTCAACTTAAAACTCTCTTCCAATTTTCCACATCTCAAAGTGATTTGGCCTCCCTTCACATCTATTAAGGCTCCCGAGGTGGCTAATATGTTCAAAATGCTCTCCGAGAATGGTAAAATTCAACCTCTCGAACCAAGACCATTTGAGTCACTAAAAAGGGTGGACAAATACTATTGTTCATATCATCAATCAGCAAGACATACAATAGAGAACTTCTTTAAGTTCAAAGATTTGGTTCAATGTTTGATTGATGAAAAGAAACTGGTTCAACTTCCACAAGATGCTACGATCAATGGAATGTGGGACAGTGATGATGGGGATGTCTACCTCAAAGATATCGAAGAGACTCCTCTATCAACAATATACCCAGTAAGTGACATTTGGGACGAGGAAGATTCGCCCATAGATGTCCTCACCAGGTCCGGGAGAATGCAACCTCCCATTTTAACACAACCTATACCCACTATCCAGCAAATTCCCATACCTATTATAGAAGACAACGATGTTGTCAAACAACTAAAAAAGACTAAGGTTGAAATGAACGTATGGAAACTCTTAGCCACATCCCGAGAACATAGAGTTGCAGTCATGGATGCCTTGGCTAAAGTGGGCATAGATTCGGACACTAATCCTGAGGGACTTGCTAACTTCCTCACGAGTGATCTTCCAAGTCCAATCAACTTGGTCACTTTTTCGGATAAGGATTTACCACCGGAAGGTGACAAACACAATAAAGCTCTAAATCTCACAGTAATATGTAACAGGATGAACGTTCCTTTGACTCTTGTGGATAATGGTTCAGCAATTAATGTTTGTCCACTTAGAACCGCGAGAATGTTAGGAATGAGAGACGAGGATTTATCCTCATCAACTCAAGGGATAAGGGCTTATGATAACTCACGCCGTCAAGCATTAGGAACAATCACCATGAACATAACGGCAGGTGCAATTGAACATGCCACCACATTCCAAGTAGTGGATATTAAGGCATCTTTTAATTTTCTATTGGGACGCCCTTGGCTTCATGATCTAAAGGTCGTCCCTTCATTTCTTCATCAACAAGTGAAAGCCATAGTTGGAGGAATTCCAATCACCATCAATGCTTCATCCATGAGAATCAAAACGGTGGAAAATCCACTAATCAATGTAGAGCACGATGAAAATGATGAAGATTTGTGGGGCTTTAGCGAAGAGGTCTCCTTAATAGAGGAAGATGAAAGGACCCCTCTTCATTACGACCTCCACTCAAATATGATAACTAACGCTATTCTAAGAAAACAAGTACACTTTCCTGGAATGACTCTAGGAAAGAAGAAAGGAATAGCTAAACATATGGGATTACCTGGCCTCCCTAAATTGGATACTTTCGGACTTGGTTTTGAACCAACTCGCGAAGACCTCAAGCGGGCCCAAGAAAAATCAAGAGAACGGAAAAAAGCTCGTACACAAAAGAGGGAAATACCCATGGATAAATATCCTCTCACTCTTAATGGACAATTTAAAAAACAAGGAGAGGATTATCCTAGTCATGAGTTTCCTGAACCCTTCGTTGTAAATGGCATAAGACAACCTGGGTTTGAAATCTTTTTGGATTGTTATTTCCTAGACGAGATCCCAGCTCCAACTTATAAGGAGAAAGCACCCCCTTGCTTTGACTTTAATGTTATGGGACTCCTCTTTGGAAGAGAAAAGAATGAGCCAAGATACACGGAAGATGACTCTTCGCTCATTCAAACGGTCCTTCAAAGTGAAAACTTTGATCCCTCGAAATTCATCACTCCAATAGAAGATCAAGAGTGTGGATGGCGCAAAACAGTGAAGATAACCACTACAAATGGAAGGAAGATTTCAGTAACTACAGGACAGGGGCCAATGTTCGAAGAATCGTCTGAGTCAGAGTCTGAGTCAGAGTCTTCCCCTATCGAGTCTTCCAAATCTTTAGTTGTAGCACCCTCACCTTCTATTTCTACTCCTAGGATAGTTAGCAATCAAGTCCCAGCGGACATCTCTTTATTCGATGTAATGATTTCAGAATTTAATAACATGTCTTCTTCCCCGTATTCCTCTTGTTTTTCCTTATCTAAAGATGACAAGCATTGCTTAACTAATGATGAAAATGACAAAGAAATAATTAAAGCAATGGAAACACTTGAAAATAAAACGCCAATAATTGAGGATACAGAAATGGTTGATATCTCAAAAGATCCAACCATTAAAAGAGAAGTTAAAATCGGACTAACACTAAGTAAAGATGAAAGAACCGATTTAATTAATCTACTTAAAGAATTTATTGATGTATTTGCTTGGTCATACGAAGAAATGCCAGGCATTAATAGAGAGATAGCTCAACACAAAATACCATTAATTCCAGGAATGAAACCTGTAAAACAAAAGTTACGTCGAATGAAACCCGATGTAGCTCTTAAAATAAAAGAAGAAGTGCAAAAACAAATAACTGCAGGTTTTATTAGGGTATCTAAATACCCCGAATAAGTCGCCAATGCCGTTCTGGTTCCGAAAAAAGATGGTAGAGTTCGAATGTGTGTTGACTATCGAGATCTAAATAAGGCAAGTCCAAAGGACGACTTCCCTTTACCACACATCGATATTTTGGTAGATAATACAACAAATCATACGCTTCTCTCGTTTATGGATGGGTACGCGGGATACAATCAAATCCTTATGGCTGAAGAAGACATGGAAAAGACAACGTTCATAACTCCTTGGGGTACTTACTACTACACGGTAATGCCATTCGGGTTGAAAAACGCGGGTGCTACTTACCAACGAGCAGCGACTGCCCTACTCCATGACATGATGCATAAAGAAGTGGAGGTTTATGTGGATGACATGATTGTAAAATCCAAAGACCGCCTAGGACACCCAATAGCCTTAAAAAATTTCTTTGAAAGGCTAAGAAAGTATAACATGAGGTTAAACCCCTCCAAATGTGCTTTCGGAGTAACCTCAGGAAAGCTCTTGGGATATGTCATAAACTCTAGAGGAAAAGAGATAGACCCCACCAAAATCAAGGCGATCATGTCCATGCCACCGCCCAAAACCGAAAAGCAAATTCGGGGATTCATTGTCCGGTTGCAATACATAAGTAGGTTCATATCCAAGCTAACCACGATATGTGAACCAATATTCAAGAAACTTAAGAAGAATGTACCAATTATATGGAACGATGAGTGCCAAAAAGCCTTTGAAAAGATCAAAGCCTATCTCTCGAATCCTCTCGTATTAGCTCCAGCATCCCTAGAATACCCCTAAGGTTATACTTAACCGTCACAAAAGAAACAATGGGAGCCATGCTTGCACAAGAGGTAGAAAATAAAGAAAATACTATTTACTATCTAAGTAAGAAAATTCTCGAGTATGAGACACGCTATACACCACTAGAGAAGTTGTGCCTCGCATTGGTGTGGGCCACAACTAAATTAAGACATTACATGCTGGTACATACCGTTTACGTAGTTTCACGAATGGATCCTCTCAAATATCTATTCAAAAGATCTACACTTAACGGGCGTATCTCAAGGTGGATAGTAAATTTGGCCCAGTTTGATATAAGATTCATGCCTCAAAAGGCAATCAAAGGATCAGTGGTATCGGATTTTCTGGCAAATTTCCCAATAGAAGATTCGACACCCTTGGAAGAGAATGAATTTCCAGATGAAAGTTTAATGATGACAGAGGATGATACATGGACTTTATATTTTGATGGAGCCTCAAACCAAAAAGGATGCGGCGTAGGAGTCTTACTAGTATCACCTAAAGAAGAGCATGTTCCTATATCCATTAAGTTAGATTTCAACGTTACCAACAACGCAGCCGAATATGAAGCCTGCGTGGTAGGCCTCGAAACTACTTTAGCCTGAGGAGTAAAGAAACTCCGGATATTTGGAGATTCTTAATTAATCATTAATCAAATCTCAAAGAGATGGAAGGTTAGGAGTGAAAGCTTAGCCCCCTATCAAACTTATTTGGAAACCTTCACTGATTAGTTGGAAAAGGTGGAATACACTTATCTACCTAGAGAGGAAAACCAATTTGCTGATGCCTTGGCAAGACTAGCCTCAATGGTTAGGATTCCTAAGGAAATTGAGCAAATGCCTTTCACCATAGAAAAAAGGCATAAACCAGCATATATTCAAGCTATAGAAGACGATGAAGTGATTCAAGAGGAAGAACATGAAGAAGAACCATGGTTTATAGACATATTAAATTATGTCACTAAAGGAGAATATCCTCCTCATGCTGACAAAAAAGCAAAAAGAGCACTAAGGCTTTTAGCTTCCCAGTTTGTGCTCATAGGAAATGAATTACATAAAAGGGTACCTAAAGGTCGAGCTTTATTATGTGTAGGCAAAAAGGATGCTCAAAGAGCTATGAGAATAGTCCACGAAGGGATATGTGGAACACATGTTAATGGCAAAATGCTAGTTCAAAAGATAATGCGAGAAGGGTATTATTGGACTACCATGAATAAGGATTGTCAACAATATGTAAAAAGATGTCCCAAATGCCAAATTTATGCAAATTTGCAACATGTCCCACCATCTCTCCTCTACACATATACTTCACCATGGCCTTTCTCTACATGGGGAATAAACATAATTGGAAAAATCACACCTCCCGGAACAGGAGGTCATGAATACATCTTAGTCGCAATAGATTATTTCACAAAGTGGGTAGAAGCACAATCATATGCTAAACTCACCGCCAAACATGTAGCACTCTTTACCGAAAGAAACATAATTTATCGATATGGAGTCCCGCATGAAATGATAATTGACAATGGAACTCACTTTCAAGCCGAATGTGAAGAATTGCTACAAAAGTATGGTATTCAATATCATCATTCTTCCCCTTATAGACCTCAAGCAAATGGAGCAGTTGAGGCCGCTAATAAGAATTTAAAGACAATTATCGAAAAAATGACTGAAAATTATAAGGATTGGCCTGAAAAACTTCACTTCGCACTATGGGGTTATCGCACGTCAATCCGAACATCAACAGGAAATACGCCATTCAACCTAGTATATGGAATGGATGTCGTACAACCTGTAGAGTTAGAAATACCTTCTCTACGCATAGCATTAGAAAGTAAACTTGATGAAGTCGAATGGACTAGAGCACGGTATGAGGAGTTAATTCTACTCGATGAAAAACGACTAGAGGCTCTACATCACACCCAATGCTATCAAACTCGCATGGCTAGACATTTCAATAAGAAGGTCAAGACTAGAAATATCAATTTCTAGACATTTCATTACACCTTGCTCCACTCACGGCGACCTATCTTCAAAAATCATTTCTTTCGCCGGACTATGCAATTGGGAGTGTATTTGTATATATCATCAGGAGGATTGATAAATTTTAACCTTTCCATGAGCCATATCTGTAAAACATACATTTGATTAGTATTACAATGTAAAAATATTTTTAATTCCTTGTAATTAAGAATAGTACTATTTTATACCTGTAATAAAATTGGAGAACCTCGAAAAGGTGCTTTTGGATTCTTTCTCAATGCATCTAACCACAGCATGGTCTCTCCAACAATTAGTGGCATTAGGTTTCTCCCGGATTCAACTTGTTCTATAACAGATATGATTATTGCTTGGCCTTCATTATCTTTACCACTAATTAAAAGAAGTTGGCTAAACATGCAAAAGAGAAAAGCTCTTCTTTTATAGACATGAAATCCAGGGTTAGGTTTGTCATAATAGTAACGTGCAAATTCTATCAAATCAACTACATTGCCATGCACTATATTTTTTAAATCCATACCCCTTAGATCAAAGAAACATTCGAAATCTTTATAATGATAATCACTTACTCTAGGCATTACCGCAAGGTCTGTGGAATAATAGCCTATAATGGCTCCAAATTCTTCCGATAAAGGGCATATTTCATCATGAAAAAATTTAAAACAGTGAGTATTAATATCCCAATAGTCTATGGCAGAATAAATAAAGTCTATGTCAAGACTCACCCCCTTTACACCATACATACCCCCCATACGGAAAGTATCTAATTCCTTTTTCTCGTTAGAAGTTAAAAGACGACATCACTCATTCATGTATCCACAAAAGGTTCTTTTAGCTAAAGGCATGATTACTAGTTAAATTAATTAATTAATAAACTGGTTTAATTATGCAGAGAACGAAGGATTCTGGGGATATTTATAAGCTTTTTTCACGGCAGAATTCAACTCCTGTGAGAAATAGGAAAAGTGAGTCTGTCGCGTGGCGACTAAGGCTGTCGCGTGGCGACAAGTTTAATTACGTGGCGCCAGTATTATCTTAGCAGCGACAGCCATTACGCATTGGAAACCGTGTTTTATTTGCCCGAATTCGACTTTGACTTAACTTATCCTTATTATTTCCTCCTTTCCTTACACCTTTTTACCATTATTATTATTATTATTATTATCATCATTATTATTATTATTATTATTATTATTATTATTATTATTATTATTATTATTATTATTAAGCTTAATTGATTTTAGGCTTATTTTTCATAGTTATACTTTTGTTCCTTCATTTTTTCATTTTTCTTTTTTGGGGGAGAGAGTCGGTATCCTCCACTAATATTAAAAATGACAGAAAATTTTGCGCAAAAATTACACTTTCTCACACGCACGATAAAAATAAAAAATAAAAATAAGAGATAAAATGTGTAATAAATAATAAGTGCATATATATACAAAGTTTCTAATACATGATTCATATAAATAAAATAGACAAAGTCCTACAAAGTCAAAATAAATAAAAATACAGGTACAACTACGGTGCCGGAGGTCGTAAGTCATGAGGGACACCAAATGTATCAAAGAAAGCCCTACTCCGTGGAGTATGACCATCACCGTACCCTGAACCACCAGGCGGCGCAAAATGCAACTCGGGGCCAGGCCACCTAACCTCACCCTGGTACCCAATAGAAAGAGGCTGGGGCTACAAAGGCTGCTGCGACGACGAGCCAAACTCGTACGTCCCACCACCCATCCCACCTCGAATGGTCGGCCCAGTCGGAGCGTCCTCAGGAGATGTCGCCGAGTCCTCTACAGCGGCGGCCTCAGAACGACCACCCCGACCACCGGAAGTAGTCCAACGACGCCTCGAGTCGAACCTAGTAGTCTCTCTCCTAGGCTCGGGTCTCGACCGAGTGCGTGGAGAAGGAATAGGCTGCCCCTGCAAAAATAAATCAAAGTTAGCAAATACAAATAAAAAACAAGACAAAGATGTTAAATGTAAGAAATAATACCTCCTCAGTGTCGTTGCTACGACAGGTAGCACGGTTCCGCAACCTCACGAGCTGGCTGCGAAAGGCATCTATGCACCTAGCCATAACTGTCACCACCTCGCGAGAAAACTGTCAAAGTAACTAAGTCAGTAACAGCTATAAGCAAAAATATAAGGACAAGATATGAGAAGCTACTTACTCGAGTCTGGTGACGAGGAATAGACTACTCCACAAACTGCTCCCCCTTTGGAGCTGGCGGAATGAGCTCCTCGATTGGCCCATACATGCCCTGGTAACGTATGGACATCCTCGGGGGAATGAACTCCCTAGGACCGGCCTGGTAAGAATAAAAGGTTAGGAAAATACTTGGGGGCTACTTAAAGAAAGACAAATCAAATGAATAAAAGCATACCGCTGCCTCCTCTAAAAGGACAGGAGCCGGCGCTAGCAACGGTAGAAGGTCCTCCTCATAACTCTACTCGAGGAGAACGTAGGACCTCCAAGGAGTACCCCGAGTAGATCCACTGGCACGATCTCGCTGCAAGGCATCGTGGAACATATGCCGGGGTGGAGGAGCATGAACAACAAAGACATCTGAGGAGTGCTGAATGGATACCCTCTCCCCTAGGTAGACCACCGCGTCGTACGTCCCTAGAAAGTAACGACGCTCAGCTTTGTACTGCGCCGCCAACGCAGGAATAGGAAAAGTAGCCCAAGGTCGGTAGACCGGGCTAGGCTCCTGCAAAAATCACTATATAAGGCACTAATACCAAAAGGTGATAAAAGAAAAGTGTGAGTTATAGAAACCTACCGAGAGGATCATCTCTCGAAGGTGTAGCACCTCCGAAGGGCCTCTGCGGCCTCCCCAACTAGCAGTAATGGGGAGCACGCGAGGAGAAGGCCTCGCAGGCGCAAGAGAAGGGAAGTACTCATAGAACAAAATCTATATGAAAATGTAAAAGTCAGTAAAGATTATACCTCTAAACCTAGAGTTAAATGTCAAAAAGAAAAGAGATGTACCTCTACGACCCTCCAAAAGCTGGAAAGGGTCACCTCTCCAGACAAGGCCTTATGACGACAAGAACGCCGCAAGCCCAGTAGAAAGTCCGCGTAGGCCATGCTGGCCCAGTCATATGTCCCGACCAAGTGAAGGTCGCAAACAGCGGACAGGTAGTAAAGAAGTACTCTACTACCTCGATCAGGGGAAAATGTCCCTGACAGCAGAATCAGCACAAAGATGCGCACCCGCTGCTCTCGGGTGGTGGCATCATCCTCAAAAGCTGCAGCCAGCGTACAGCGACGAATGCATCGGAAACACAGCTGTCCCGACTTAGCCTCAGCTTGGGCCCGAACAACAATCGACCCCAACAACTCCTGAACCTCCGGCGAATAGACAGTGACACCGGCGTCGAACGAAAGAGGAGTAGACTGGAACTCTAACCCCGTGATGAGGCTGAAGTCAGCTGGAGTGACCGTCATCTCACCCCAAGGAAAGTGAAAGGTGTTGGTGGTGTCCCAAAAGAACTCCACCAAAGCACGAACGATGAGGTTACCCCCATCGTATGAAAACATGGCCCGGGTGGCCTGTAGAAGAGGAGTCAACCCACATGACTACCAAAGACGACGAAGACCCTCATCACGACTGATGAAGTTGTCGTACAGAGAAATGATGGTGGAGTTACCCGAGCCGTGGCTACGGGTCCTCCCGCTCGCAAGACCTCGTCGGACTCGCTTCGACAGATGGTGAATTGGCGCATGGAACAGGGTGCGCTCGTCCCAATCCGGCATGAGACCCAGCCTGGAAGTAGAAGACATGTCCTCTCCCTCACTGGTGGGCTCGTCCTCTCGACGCGTGTCTCTCGACCGAGAACCAGAACCACGTCGTCTAGCCATGCTAAAGTATATAAAAGTAATTAATTTTAAGGCTCTACAGTATCTAAGGTTCACCTAGGCCGCATGATACTATGATAACAAAACAGAGTACGTAGTACTAAAATAGAACAAAAATTCAACTAAGCATGTAAGCATTTTTCATGCAAATAAACAATTTCTTGCAAACGTATGATGAATATTGTGACAAATTGTACAAGTAAAAGCAGTAAAAAAGCGAAGAACGACCCACATTGTTCTTCACGACCTTAAGAGATCCAACAATGGTGAATCGTTCGTTTATTCACCAAATTGAGTCAAACAAGTCTTAAAATACTCCCAAGGCAATATACAATCATAATCAAACAAATTCAAGGCATAAAATTCAACGAACAAAGCAAATTAAGCAAGAACATTTTCGAAAATTTTCGAAAATTCGCGAACAAGAATGCATAATTCATCAAAAACCGAGTAGAGTTTGAGCAAAACTTACATAGATAGGGAAAATAGATGAGAAAAGCTTCGATTTGCAACAAGTTTGAGCGAATTTGGTTGAGAAATGAGCGAGAACGAGCGATTTGAAGTTTTGTGAGAAACGCACAAGCAGAGCAGCGAAATGAGAAAGAAGAAGAAGACGGGTTTAAAACCCCGATTCTTGTAGCCAAACGACAGAATTGTCGCGAGGCGACAGACTCTGTCGCGAGGCGACAGGAGCAAATTCTCGTGACAGGTGTCTCTGGACAGCGTTGGAGCGACGACAGAATGCTGGGCCCCACATTATGACTTTGTGGGCCTATTTTGGCAGTTTGGGTTCCTTGGTACGCCAGTTAGCCCCTTTAAGAAAACTTGACATGATTTAGTCAGCTTGATTACAGTTGCATTAAGTGATCGACTTGATGAAAGATCGTCTCACTTGGCTTAAAGCGCCTAAGTATTGGCTCATAACAAGGCACCGAAATAATGGTACAATGGAAGCACCGAAATAATGGTTTACAAAGACAGACGCACCGAAGCATTGAAACAAACAGAAATAATAACAATAATGATATATTAAGGGTCAATATGCAGAATGATTCTTTGGCGATGTCCCAACATAGAGAGGAGTTGTCTAGTGGCAAAATACGGCCGTGGCGAGGTAATGTCACGAATTTTGAAGATGGCGAAGCAAGGTCACCTTCGACGGTCCCTCAAGGTAAAGAAGAGATTATCTATAGCGGCGATACACTGCCGTGGCGACGTACGGCCACAACCTGAAGATGACGACATACAGTTATTTTCGACGTTGTTCCCGAAATACTGTGGAGGATTGTCACCAAGAATATTGAAGGCGCCGACATATGGTTATCTTCAACGATGGCGTTCACGAGGCACTGTGGGTGTTGTCACAAACGACAAATGAAGCAGCAACAAAACGGTTACTTTTAGAGACGTGTGCTCGACGGTGCAAGATACGCGTTTCTTAACTCTTTTATCTGTTTGACTAATGATTAGTTTGCAGGTATCGGCGTTATAAGAATGATTTGGAATCGCAGAACGTTTTGAATCATTCTCCGTCCCTATCGATACTTTGACTTTCGTTTTCGAAACATAAGTTTCTCCAAACTCAGTCAAAGTGGGGGCTTCTGTAGACACCCATTTGTGTCTCCCCAAAACCAAACCCAGTGATGAATGCCTTTCATGTCGAATGATAATCGAATGAGGTGAAAGTGGTTGAAAGTCAAGTGTTGCGGTTTAGTTTTATTTAAAATTCTCTTCTCTCCGTTTTTGAAAATAACTCTATTTATTTGAAAATAGCCAAACCAGTTTAGTTTGGTCCATAATTAAGGACCAATAATAGTGTAGTTGGATGGGGGTCGAAAAGACCTTTCCAACAATATATTATAACCCCAATTCCGATGAATATTGAGGAAGTTATGGCCAAAATGCTAGACTAGGCCCGGTTAATTATTTACATACGGCCCAATGATCTAGAGGAGTGCCCAATGTTAATTATTATTCCTAAAATTATTAGGATTAAATATAATTTTCTAGAAGTTTCTAGAAGGTTCTTTTTAATTCTAATATCATTAGATTTAATAATTATTTATTTTAAAATAGACTTTTATTTGGAATAAAACATTATTTTATTATCTTAAAAATACGTATTTTATCTTCTGTACGGATTCCGTAGATCAAGTTGATTAAAGATCGGATTCCGCGTGGAGAAAAACGCGCTAATACAACCTGTTGGTGTTTGGTGAGTCCGACTCACCGCGGAAACAAACCCAAAACCAAGACCGCACTCGCAATAAATAAAACCATAAACATAATTAAATTAATCACAAGATTAAGATAAGCTAATTACCTTTGATGCGTGCTTCGCTCCAAATGAGCTCTTACTTGAAAGCTTCAAGTCCCGCTCGCACGGAGACCTCCAACGAAGTCCACCCGCACCAACAAAACCGACTAGGTCCAATGTCTTGGGGTTAGCAAGACCCGACTAACAAAACCCGAGTAATTATATTGAGTTCAAAGGTTTTCACTAATTGTGATGCCTTTTCCAACTCTTACTCAAGCATCTTTCCCAATGCCCATACTTGGGTATTTATAGGAAATGATGGGAGTATCATTTACTCTCCCATCAATGTGGGATAGTATGATTTTTCCATTTTATTTTAAAGCTAAAATAAAATCAATAATCAAGCTAGTAATAAATCAACAAGTGGCAAGCTCATGTGAATGGTTAGGTGAGGACCACTTGGAGAAGGGGGGGACCAAACTTGCTCCCCACTCCCTCTCCCATAATCGGCCACCTCACTCCCCACACACTCAAGGACCACAAGCCACATGGCACCTACCCTTGGGCACCAAGGCAGCCAAGGTGGGCTGCCATGTGCTGCTGTCCGTGGCAGCCACGCCCAGCAAGCCCAGCAAGCCCAGCACTCGCATGCGGGCTGCCAGCCGCTGCTGGCCAGCACGCCCAGCATGCTTGTGCGGGCTGCTGCTGCTGGCCTTGTGCCTTGGCCAGCGCTGCTAGGCAGCAAGCAATGGCCTAGCCATGCTGCTGCTAGCTGTGACGAGCTAGCGCGCCTAGCGTGCTAGCTCCAGCAGCTTGTTGCGGCATGGCTTGCTAGCCATTGCGCGCACAAGGCTGCGCCTAGCATGCTAGCACGCACTAGGCAGCGCCTAGCCTTGCGATGCTAGCATGAGTGCGCTAGCACGCACCAGCCAGCCTAGGCTCGGCTTGGTGCGCATGCTAGCCACCATGCTAGGCTATACGCCCTTAGCACTCGGTTTGCTTGGGCATTCCGATGCTAGGGGTATTTTGGTCTTTTGTTGATTTATTACTATTTCTCGTCTCGTCTTTCACTATTCTTCGACTCGACTTCCGACGCTCGGTTTCGACGCTCTAAGCTCGAATTTCCGACGTCTAAATAAATATTACTCGGTCGACTCATTAATTCCTTCCGAATTAATTTGTCGTTTCGGTTTGTTGAATGCTAGGGTGTGACCCGAAGGGTTCAGTCAAGATTAAGCTGTAACATTAATTATCCATTAATATTACTGATCGGAAGCGGCCTCCACCCAGGCATTCCGATCACTTGACCTTATTGAATATATTAGCTTTCTAATAATTCTGAACCCGCTAACGGAATAGTACACTTGTTCGAAGGACACCATTCCTTTCAATCTCCCACTTGTCCTTCCGGACAAGTGCTCATTTTGTGTACAGCCTTTTCCTATGTCGCTTAATGTCTCTTCATGAACTATAAGGTAAGATTTATTTTTGTCATCCTTATTACGTCCAAAAGTGTTTCCCGATTCCGAGTCCGACTGTCAATAAACAGATGATTTCTAAAATCCATCCGAGCACGGCCATGCATTTTACAGTCTCGCTCTACGAGAGGCCTTGTATACAACAAAGACATCTTCCCTATTTTACTAGGGGGACATTCCCAGTCTTGTAATGTAGCTCCTCTTACTGAGAGGACCTAGCCGCCCGAGTGTTGCCGTTATAATCCCCTATTACGGCAGACGTTTGACAACATCAAAGCGAACTAGTACTCAAACAAGAGAACTCACACTACTCATGGTCGAGGAAATAGGTTCCGATAGCCATAATGAGAAGTATACTTATGAAAAATTTTTAATTTCTTAAAGTATTCTCATAGGTCGATCCAGTATGGTTCTAAACCAATACCTGTGCAAATGATTTATGACAATTATGTCCTCGTAGCACATGAAACGGTGCTATAAATCAGACTACACACTAATCTCAATTGGTCATTAATCGTCCATCGTTTAAATGACCTTGATTAGGGATAATTTTCGATTATAATATTCAATGTTCACTTAATCGGTGTTTCCTTACCAAGACTGGTCTTGATACCCTATTTTGAATATTCTCAGAATCGAATGGACTCATTATTTAATCCTAAACCACAATTAAATAGCATGACGGAGTAATAAAATGTTGCATGAAATTTTATATTACTCCAAAACATGAATGTTTTCCTTAATGTCTGACATTAACTTTTCTCAAAATTAACTAAAACACTAAACAAGGAAATCAAAGCCAGTCTCCTACATGCTTGATTCCCATTGCCTCAACGTGCTTGTTGTTCTTCACTTGAGGCAAAGGTTTAGTAAGTGGATCGGCTACATTGTCATCCGTTCCAACTTTGCAAATTCTGATTTCACCCTCTGATTTCCATTCTCGAATCATGTGAAATCGCCGCTTGACATGTTTGACCTTCTGATGTTCCCTAGGCTCTCTGGCCTGAGCAATAGCTCCATTGTTGTCACAATAGAGGGCTATTGGACCCTTTATAGAGGGTACAACATCAAGTTCGCTAACGAACTTACGAATCCAAACAGCCTCCTTAGCTGCTTCAGCAGCTGCCAAGTATTCGGCTTCAGTTGTAGAATCTGCAGTTGTACTCTGCTTTGCGCTCTTCCAACTAAACGCCCCTCCATTCAGACAGAACACATATCCAGATTGCGATTTGAAATCGTCTCTGTCTGTCTGGAAGCTTGCGTCGGTATAACCTTCCACAACTAAATCCTTTGTACCACCATACACCAGGAATTTATCCTTGTTCCTTTTCAGGTACTTTAGGATATTTTTGGCCGCAGTCCAATGCGCCTCTCCTGGGTCTGATTGGTAACGGCTCGTAGCACTCAAGGCATACGACACATCTGGCCTAGTACATATCATGGCATACATGATAGATCCAATAAGCGAAGCATATGGAATCTGATTCATTCTTACCCGCTCATCAAGTGTCTGTGGACACTGCTTCTTGCTTAGGGTTATGCCATGTGACATCGGCAGGTGACCTCTTTTGGCCTCCTCCATGCCAAATCGAGCAAGTACCTTATCAATATAAGTACTTTGACTCAATCCAATCATCCTTTTCGATCTATCCCTATAGATCTTGATGCCTAGTATGTACTGAGCCTCTCCCAAGTCTTTCATTGAGAAGCACTTTCCGATCCAGGCCTTTACAGACTCTAACAACGGAATGCTGTTTCCAATGAGCAATATGTCATCGACATATAAGACTAGGAAGGCGATGTCACTCCCACTGACCTTCTTGTAAACACAAGATTCATCTGGATTCTTGATAAAACCAAACTTACTGATGGCTTCATCGAAACGCAGATTCCAACTTCTGCTTGCTTGCTTTAATCCATAAATGGACTTCTTAAGCTTACAAACTTTCCTAGCATTGTTTTGGTCGACAAAACCTTCAGGCTGTGTCATATACACAGTTTCTTCCAAATAACCATTAAGGAAGGCGGTTTTGACGTCCATCTGCCATATTTCATAGTCGTAATATGCAGCAATCGCTAGGAGGATCCGAACGGATTTAAGCATTGCGACTGGTGAAAAGGTTTCATCGTAATCAATACCATGAACTTGTCTGTAACCTTTTGCCACCAATCTATCTTTGTAAATGAATACATTTCCATCTTTGTCGGTTTTCAACTTGAAAATCCACTTACATCCGATCGGTGTATAACCTTCGGGTAAGTCAACCAAGTCCCAGACTTGATTTTCAAACATGGAATCCATTTCAGATCTCATGGCCTCTTGCCATTTAGCAGAGTCGGTGCTTGCCATCGCTTGCTTGTAGGTTGCTGGTTCATCTCCATCCATAATCAGGATGTCCTGATTCTCGGTTAATACTAAACCAAGATATCTATCAGGTTGAGATCTCGGCCTCAGAGACCTACGTAGGGTAATGGATTGAGCATTTGCATTGTCGGTTCGACTTTGCACATTTTGATCATTTTGACCTGCGTCAACAGATGCTGTTTGAGCACTTTAACTGTCATTATGATTTTGTTGCTCATCCTTACGAACTTCGTCGAGTTCGATTTTCCTCCCACTTGTCATTTTGGAAAGGTGCTCCTTCTCCAAAAAGACACCATCGCGAGCAACAAACACTTTGTTCTCCGATTTGTTGTAGAAGTAATACCCTTTGGTTTCTTTTGGGTAGCCCACAAAGTAAACCTTGTCAGATTTGGGATGAAGTTTGTCAGAGATCAATTTCTTGACATATGCTTCGCATCCCCATATCTTTAGAAAAGATAACCTAGGAGGTTTCTTCGTCCATAATTCATATGGAGTCTTTTCTACAGCTTTTGATGGAGCACGGTTCAGTGTTAGTGCCGCAGTTAGAAGTGCGTGTCCCCAGAAAGAGATAGGAAGATCACTAAGACCCATTGTTGATCGTACCATGTCTAACAAGGTCCGATTTCTCCTTTCGGATACTCCGTTCCATTGTGGAGTTCCTGGAGGTGTCAATTCTGAAAGTATACCCTTTTCTTTCAGATGGTAATCGAATTCTTGGCTCAAGTATTCACCACCTCGATCCGATCGAAGGGCTTTGATTTTCTTGCCAAGCTGATTTTCAACTTCACTCTGAAATTCTTTGAACTTTTCAAATGATTCAGATTTGTGCGACATGAGGTAGACATAGCCATATCTACTATAGTCGTCTGTGAAAGTGATGAAATATCGATGTCCATTTCTTGTGGTTGAGCTCATTGGTCCACATACATCGGTATGTATAAGACCCAATAAGTCACTTGCCCTTTCTCCCAACTTGGAGAATGGCTGTTTAATCATCTTGCCTAATAGACATTCTTCGCAATTCTCAAACGATTCTAAATCGAAAGAGTCAAGAACACCTTCTTGTAGAAGTTTCTTGATGCGTTTGATGTTAATGTGGCCAAGACGACAATGCCACAAGTAAGTCTGATTTGACTCCATGGTCTTAGCTCTTTTGGTATCATTATTCACATTATAAACTTCTTTGTCTAATGAAAGCACATAAAGACCATTTTCAGAATGTGCAATACCATATAAAACATTATTGAGATAAAATGAACATTCTTTGTTCTTTACTCAAAATTCAAAACCTTTGGCGTCCAACGCCGAAATTGAAATAATGTTTTTGGTAATGTTAGGAACATAATAAACATTATCGAGTTCCAAAACTAGCCCGGTGGGCAAAGACAAACTGAGAGTTCCTACGGATACGGCACCAATTCTGGCTCCATTGCCGACCCGGAGTTCAATCTCTCCCTTCTCTAGCCTTCTAGCGTTCCTTAGTCCCTGAGAATTGGAACAAAGGTGTGAGACACATCCGGTATCTAATACCCATGACGTTAAGCTAGTGAAGTTAAAGTCTATAACGAATATACCTGATTCAGAAGCAACGGTTCCGTTCTTCTTATCTTCCTTGAACTTGAGGCAATCTCTCTTCCAATGTCCCTTCTTCTTACAGTAGAAACATTCGGAATCAGATTTAGAAGATGCTACCCTCTTATCCTTGGTAGCTTTAGACTTAGGCGGAAAAGTTTTCTTCTTACCTTTCCCCTTAAAGCCTTTCTTCTTCTTGCCCGAAAATTTGAACGGCTTGCCCTTTTTAATCATGAGCATATCATGCTTTCCCTCATCCTTGAGCGTTTGCTCAGCTTGCTTCAACATACCATGAAGCTCGGTGAGGGTTTTCTCCATGCTGTGCATATTATAGTTCATCTTGAACTGATCATAGCCTTTGTGCAGCGAGTGGAGAATGATGTCAATTGCCATCTCGGTTGAATACCCCGCATCAAGCCTTCCCATGTTTTCAAACAATCCAATCATTTTGATTACATGTGGGCTGACTGGCTCTCCTTTCTTGAGCTTGCTCTCAAGGATCTGCCTGTGGGTTTCAAACCTTTCAGTTCGGGCCTGCTCTTGGAACATATTCTGCAATTCAGAAATGATCTCAAAAGCCGTCTCCTTTTCAAAGAAAGTCTTTTGAAGCTCAGGAGACATTGTGGCCAACATGATACATTTGATATCTCGATTGGCACTTTGCCATCGATTTAGGGCAGCTTGAGTTACCTCCTCATTGGGAGTCTCGGGCATTTCCTCATCAAGGACATATTCCTTTTGCTCTTGCATGAGAACAATTCGCAAATTCCTTTGCCAATCAAGAAAATTTGGCCCACTCAGTTTCTCCTTATCGAGAATTGAGCGTAACGAGAATTGGTTGTTTGAGTTATTTGAAGACATGATTCTACAATTGAAAGAATTTTGAAATGAAAAACCATTCATTATACTTAAATAAGATTGAAATCATGCATTTTAATCAAACTTATTTAAAACGTCTTATTCACACATTAAAGATTGTCCCCAATTTTGGTGAGAATAAGTCGATTCCAAGATCCAAAGAAACAAAGAGTGGTTAAGCATGCTTTGGCTTGTCTTAACACTCAATCTCCTAAGGTAAGCAACGCTTTGCTAATGGCTCCAAGCCACTCTTGGTTGAATAAATCATCGCATCCAATGCTCTCTAAACAATTTATTCACTTTGCCACGACATGTTAGGACTCCATCACTCATATCGTTGAGTATAACCAAAACCACTTGCATACCCAGTATGCCTTACGTTCCTTGGAGAAGTAGTGATGCCTCGCTTTGGCGTAGCCCACCACTACCCTCGTTCGGTTGGTAAGTGTGTTTTGGAATGGCGAGTTTTACTCAATTTTAAGGGACCTAGGGTTTCTATGTTGGTTGATTTAAGTGAACTTAATTAATCATCTCAACATTCGAAATCCTAACCATGCATCTAACATATAATTCAAATATATAAACATAAATATATATCGAAAACATAAATAGAGATGCATTTGGCAACTAGCATGACCCCTTGAGATCTTCAAGTCTTCAAAAGGTCTTCATTTGCAACTTCATGGCTTCGTCTTCTAAGAACCCCGTCTTCAAGACTTGACCAAATAATATAATTGCTAATATCTACGATTAGGACTAATCTAAATATTAAGGTACAAAAATACTCAACGGTTCGCAGACCGTATTTAGATTTACAAAAATACATCACGGATCACAGTCCGTATTTTCTATCCTAATCGGGCCCCACTAGTTGCCATTTCGTAAAACCTGTGAGAGAATTTTACATTCCATTCATCCATTCACTATCTCTGAATGGCCCATGCATTTTACAACGATCAAGCAAGTAACAATGCATAAAACCGCGCGAGAACTTGTAATTAATCTAGGTGGTTAATCCAATTAACACGCCTAATTAAACTAGTCAAAGTTGTTTTAACCGGTTATGGTAATAACTAAGAGACGCTCCCACTAAATTCCGCATCCAATCTTAACTAATCCAATTAATTAAGTCGGTGAACCCAAATATTTGTCAAAATTAATTTTGCAAATGTCGCTCAAAAACCCGAGGCCTAGCCTCCAAAATTTTAATTAAATAAACAAAATAATTAAAATGATTAAAACGACAATCTAAGCAAAATTACGCATTCCATAATGTCTAAGTGCCTAGCACTAAGACTTGGAACCCAAAATTACCCTTATTTACATATTAAGCAACGCTAAAATTAACTTTAAAATAGCATCGCCTTAATAACCCGGGGTTATTGTGTCAATTATGGGATCGTACGTACTGTACAACAAGCTCGTAGCATACCCATTCGCACCCCCGCAACACCAAGCATGCCCATGGGCTGCTTGTGCTCGCACACGCCACGCCCAGCCGAGCCAAGCGTAGCAGCACGCACAGCGCGCACAGCACTATGCTGCTGCTGCGCCATGCTGCTGCTTGCTGCTGGCTGGTGCGCTATGTTGCTGGCAGCGAGCAGCAGCCCACGCCCTTCCTCGCACACACAGACGCACAGCACCACGCACCTAAGAACGAAACACCCAGCAGCCTCGGCAGCCACATATGGGTTGCGTGAGCAGCCCAGCTGGCCGAGAGCTAGCTCGGGGCTCTTAGGCCTCGTGTTGCGTGCTAATGCTTTGAAAATTATCGAATTTTGTGTGTGACATTATAAATCAATTCTAAATTAATTTTAGAATCAATTTTGAGGAAAAATGAAAAATAACAAGTCCAACTTAAATAATTCATCCAAAGCAATTAACCAAATTTATTACCAAGAATCATTCTTTAATAAAATTGGTTTAACTTGGTGTAACAAAATAAATTAGGGCATTTCTCACTATTAATTTAATCACCTTAAATTAATCTTGAGATTTTGACAAAATAAAAGGGAGTTGGAAAAATGAACATAAGTTCAATAAAGACTCCAACTTTAATACTTGTGACTCCATGAAAAATAATATCTTCCAATATGAAGATAAACCAATTTCTATCACAAGTTTTAAACTTTATGATTCCAATCAACTAAAAAATGATTAAATCAACAAAGTTTAATCAAAATTCATGGAATTTAGTAACTCAAAGTTTCAATCACTTATCATAAGTAAAGATTGAATCTTTAGTACTTGGAAGCAACAAAGAACAACTATTTCACACTTAATGCAATTAATTTGCAATTATGTGAAAAATAAAACCAAACTTTCAAGCACCAATTACTACCAAGTAATCATGCTTAAAGTGGTCTAAAATTGCATATAAAATAAGGAAAGAACCATTTACATAACCACCATAAATATGCAATCAATTTTCAAGGTTAGAAAGACTTAAAATTTTTCGTTAAAACGAAAAATCCCTCGAAAAATGCATTTCTGGTCGTTTTCTGGCTAATAACCGAGTCCTAAAAGGGAAAAACCATTTCCAGAACACCTTTTCCACCCAAAATTCACTATTTTTGGGTCGAAATCTGGGTTTGGGAGCTGAAGATAGCTCTAATACGAGGTAAAATTTGAAAAACGAGTTACTAATCTAATTAGCAACTTAAAACCAGAAAAATAAGCCATAATGACACCTTGAAAAAATTATGATTTTAAAATAAACGAGCGAGGCTCTGATACCGCTGTTGGGGTTTGGTGAGTCCGACTCACCGCGGAAACAAACCCAAAACCAAGACCGCACTCGCAATAAATAAAACCATAAACATAATTAAATTAATCACAAGATTAAGATAAGCTAATTACCTTTGATGCGTGCTTCGCTCCAAATGAGCTCTTACTTGAAAGCTTCAAGTCCCGCTCGCACGGAGACCTCCAACGAAGTCCACCCGCACCAACAAAACCGACTAGGTCCAATGTCTTGGGGTTAGCAAGACCCGACCAACAAAACCCGAGTAATTATATTGAGTTCAAAGGTTTTCACTAATTGTGATGCCTTTTCCAACTCTTACTCAAGCATCTTTCCCAATGCCCATACTTGGGTATTTATAGGAAATGATGGGAGTATCATTTACTCTCCCATCAATGTGGGATAGTATGATTTTTCCATTTTATTTTAAAGCTAAAATAAAATCAATAATCAAACTAGTAATAAATCAACAAGTGGTAAGCTCATGTGAGTGGTTAGGTGAGGACCACTTGGAGAAGGGGGGGACCAAACTTGCTCCCCACTCCCTCTCCCATAACCGGCCACCTCACTCCCCACACACTCAAGGACCACAAGCCACATGGCACCTACCCTTGGGCACCAAGGCAGCCAAGGTGGGCTGCCATGTGCTGCTGTCCGTGGCAGCCACGCCCAGCAAGCCCAGCAAGCCCAGCACTCGCATGCGGGCTGCCAGCCGCTGCTGGCCAGCACGCCCAGCATGCTTGTGCGGGCTGCTGCTGCTGGCCTTGTGCCTTGGCCAGCGCTGCTAGGCAGCAAGCAATGGCCTAGCCATGCTGCTGCTAGCTGTGGCGAGCTAGCGCGCCTAGCGTGCTAGCTCCAGCAGCTTGTTGTGGCATGGCTTGCTAGCCATTGCGCGCACAAGGCTGCGCCTAGCATGCTAGCACGCACTAGGCAGCGCCTAGCCTTGCGATGCTAGCATGAGTGCGCTAGCACGCACCAGCCAGCCTAGGCTCGGCTTGGTGCGCATGCTAGCTACCATGCTAGGCTATACGCCCTTAGCACTCGGTTTGCTTGGGCATTCCGATGCTAGGGGTATTTTGGTCTTTTGTTGATTTATTACTATTTCTCGTCTCGTCTTACACTATTTTTCGACTCGACTTCCGACGCTCGGTTTCGACGCTCTAAGCTCGAATTTCCGACGTCTAAATAAATATTACTCGGTCGACTCATTAATTCCTTCCGAATTAATTCCTCGTTTCGGTTTGTTGAATGCTTGGGTGTGACCCGAAGGGTTCAGTCAAGATTAAGCTGTAACATTAATTATCCATTAATATTACTGATCGGAAGCGGCCTCCACCCAGGCATTCCGATCACTTGACCTTACTGAATATATTAGCTTTCTAATAATTCTGAACCCGCTAACGGAATAGTACACTTGTTCGAAGGACACCATTCCTTTCACAACCGACATTGTCGCGTCGCGACAGAGTCGATTCCTGGCGACAGCGTGTGTAGGGAATATTTCAAGCATTATGATAACCCCAAACTTGAACCCCACTGTGATCATACACTAAAGTACGGTGGCGTTCCAAAGGGAAAGACAAAGAGCAAAAAGAGTCGCCAACAAGTTTTAGGAACTTGTAAACCCAAAAGACAATCCAAAAGGACCATCAACTACTCCATAAGGTCTTGAACCAAACAGGATCCGGGGATGAGGTTACGAATCCAATCTACAAAAGAAAGGACCCGCCCTATAAAATAGGCCTCTACTTTGTTCTGCTCGTATTCATGTGCGTTTTTCGAATAACATACAAACATTATATTGATCCTAACCTGTTTATCTATGTTGGTTAAATATTAATGCACAAATAAGACTATTATTGGCGATCACTTGAGTTAAAATCACATTAGCCTAAACCAAATTATTAATTATCTTATTAAGCGTGATTTCAAGTACAAATTCCCTTTAAACCTGCATAAAAGGTGTGATCAAGCAATAACAATAATATAAAATATAATCAAGCAACATAATAACAACCAATATTAAATAATAACGATGATAATGGCATGATAAGGCATAATAAAGCTTAATAGAATAGCAAGATCCTAGGCATGATACTAACAAGATTAATAACCAATCCTAGCATGACACTAAGCAATAAAGATCAAAGCTTTAAACCTGACATGGTACTAACATGATATTAGAAAGAGTAAAATGCACCCTACACATGATACTAGAAAGCATAAAATAACACCCTAACATGATACTAAGAATTAAATACATCCTAACATGACACTAGGGATATAAAACAATAATAAGCATGCTTTCTACATTGAAAGAGAGTAATAAGATTACATACTTTGAAGCCTCGTACCTCTTTCTAATAACAAAATACACAAGTTAGTAAACTTCAATGAAAATAATAAAGAACAATTAAAGAATTAAATCAAATTAAATAAAGTTTTGACTAGTTTTGGACCAAACCCTCATAAATTATCAAACCTTGCACGTCTAGGGCGAAGGCAACTTCGAACTTGGCTAAGTGATTCTAAATCTTGTGAATGCGGAATATTGTGTGTAAAAAGCTAGTTTAGAAAAAGAGGGAGAAAGAATAAGCTATATTGCTTAAGAGAGAAAAGAGAGAATTAAGGAAGAATTGATGAGAGATGATAGTAGTTGATTGAGAGAATTGATGATTGAAAAAGGGGAGATAAGACCTCTATTTATAAGAAAAAAGAGAAGGTCGAAGAATAAGAAAAGAAATCCGAATTCAAATCGAAATAAAACTCGTAGACAGCAGTTTTTACGAATTTTGTTTTTATCATATCTTTTGATCCAGAAGTCCAAATAATTCATATAATATATCGTTGAAAAGCTCTTGAAGTCTACTTTCTAATGCAATTAGAATCAGATTAAAATCTTTTGTATATAAAAAGATATGGACGAAATAGTAGGACGGTGTCAGTTTTGGATAGAGTTTCGTATATCTTTAATATCTTTTTCGTTATAGCTCGGATTTGATATTATAATATATCATTGGAAAGATAATTTCAAGATCTATCCAACCTTATAAAATTTGGATAAAAATTATAAGGCACGAAAATAATATCTGACTATCTTTGAACATCTTTAAATCCGAATAGAATTAGGAAAGTTTTAAAAAAGGAAAGTTTATATTCAAATCAAATTCCATGATCTTATCTTTTCAAAAAAGGATAATTAAGATATTTTAGAAACTTATAGAGGATTCTAATCAATCCTAATTAGTTTTAGGAGTAGGATTAAACCTTTGGACCCTCCTCATGATCATTGGGTGGTAGGTAAAATCCGGTTTGGGCCCAGTTTAGTATTTTGGCCATAACTTCCTCAATATTCATCGGAATTGGGCTTATAATATATCGTTGGAAAGGTCTTTTAAATCCCCATCCAACTACACCATTATTGGACCCTTATCATGGACCAAAATAAACTGAATTGGACGTTTTCATAATATAGAAGTGGTTTTCGAAAACAGAAAGAAGGATTTTAATAAAAACTACTCGCAACACTTGACTTTTCAACTACTTTCACCTCATTCGATAATGGTTTGACGTGACAGGTATTCATCACTGGGTTTAGTTTTGGGGAGACACAAATGGGTGTCTACAGAAGCCCCCACTTTGACTGCGTTTGGAGAAACTTATGTTTCGAAAACGAAAGTCAAAGTAGCGATAGGGACGGAGAATGATTCAAAACGTTCTGCGATTCCAAATCATTCTTATAACGCCGAAACCTGTAAAACAATGTTAGTTAAACAGATAAAAGAGTTAAGAAACGCGTATCTTGCACCGTCGAGCATACGTCTCTGAACGTAATCATTTTGCTGTTGCTTCGTATGTTGTTTGTGACAACTTCCACAGTGCCTCGTGAACGCCATTGTTAAAGATAACCATATGTCGTCGTCTTCGATATTCTTGGTGACAATCCTCCACAGTATTTCGGGAACATCGTCAAAAATAACTGTATGTCGTCATCTTCTAGGTGTGGCCGTACATCGCCACGGCAGTGCATCGCCGCTATAGACAATCTCTTCTTTACCTTGAGGGACCGTCGAAGGTGACTTTACTTCGCCATCTCTAAGATTTGTGACAACTCTCCACATCCTAGGGAACGCTGTCTATCATTGCTGCTACATCTCGAGCTTTTCCTTGAATCATGGTGACAACTTTCACAATCTTAGCGAATGTCGTCGAAGATCGCCTCATCACGAACCGCTCTTCTCAAATCTAGGTGACAACCTCCACAATCTTAGCGAATGTTGTCGAAGACCGCCTCATCACGAACCGCTCTTCTCAAATATAGGTGACAACTTCCACAATCTTAGTGAATGTCATCGAAGATCGCCCATCTCGTGCTATCTTCTCAAATCTTGATGACAACTTCCACAATCTTAGCGGGCGTTGTCGAAGATTGCTCATCTCGTGCTATCTTCTCAAATCAAATGATAACCTTCACAATCTTAGCGAAAGCTATCAAAGACCGCTTCATCTTGAATCGTTCTTCTTAAATAATAATCTCCCCAATTGTTTCGGGGTTTTTTGAGTCCCTTGGGAGAGTTACAACACTAAGACTGGATGCTCGCTTGGATACCTGTACCTGCAAAACAACGGAGCACCGAATGGTCGGTGGTTCGCCTCCGAAGCTTAAGTTAGTCTAAGTCCGAAGAATAAGGTGCGGAATGTAAAGGGTTATCTGCTCGGATTCCGAGCTCGGGTGTACTGTTCTCTTGAGAGTGACAGTTCTGACAATGATTAGTAATCACTGAATATTCCTCGTAAAGAGTGTCCAAAAGAACGTAGCCATAAATGCGGAGATCATCTCCTACTTATAGGCTTCTTGAAAAACGTGCACTCCCTAGGGTTTCGTTCCCTAAGAAATATTTACTCAGCTTTTACAGACCTCGGGATTTGGGCCTGAAAGCCGCCAATCCTAGGTCCTTTTATCTGTCTGCCACGTGTCGTTCCCTGAGAGGTCCAAGGTGGCGCCCCTTTCAGTGACACGTGGCGGACTCTGATTGGGCCAACTGGCCTAGGGTTTTTTACCCAAATCATTTTCCCCTCACAGGTGACACGCGCTTGCCACGTGTTACCTGTGACAGGTGTCGGCATCCGATTGGTCGGATTTTTAATAGTTACTGTGGAGGGAAAGTTTAGGGTTTTAACCCCTCTATAAATAGAAAGTTTCACCTCCGGATTTTTTACACCTTTGCGAATCTTTGGAGAATCTTGGACTTTTGACTTTAAAGAATCTCAAAAATTCCCTAAGTGTTTCTTAGTTCTCAAGCATCCGACACTCGGCCCGCTGTCCGACCGTTCCCAGCCAACCAAGCGTCTCTCACCCTTCTTCTAAAGGTAACGCCTGTTTCTTCTTTTACTTTTCATTTTTTCTTTGTTTTCGAAAAAATGGTTTCCCAATCGCAAGCGGCACAGTATAGGATAGTGATCAGCCGGTCACCGGGGACGGCTGAATCTAGAACTTGTAGTGCCGACTGCTTGGCCAGTGACTGTGCTTTGCAAACTTCTCCGAATCCGACTGGTTTCGCGTCTGTGCAAGACACGATGGCCAGGACAAAAAGAACAGCAAGAAAACCCAACTCCGATGGATCTTTTTTCCCGTCGGATGGTTCAACTATTTATTCCGACGGCTCAATGAGGGTGCCTCGAAGTGAGGTGTCGGAACACCCTGATAGCCCTTCTTATCTTCCACCTACCCCCACCTATTACCATTCGCCCTCTTCAAGCGGTACTCCTAGTGATAGGATACTGGAGGAGGCAGATGAAACCTATGCAGTCAGGCCTTCTGGACAGGCGCCGGAAGAGAGTCTAGGGGAGGACCCTGCTGGCACCAGTCGGCAGTCCCTTAGCTCTGATGACAGTTCTGATGACGAGTCGGCCTCGTCATCTTCTTCAGATAATGCCTCCGCCTCTTCAGGGGAGGCAAGAGCAAGAATAGATACTGCCAGGGAGTCCCTGGCAGTTGAGAAGGGGGAATCCTAGGCCGAGCCGAGCGCTTCCAGGCGTTCGGAGAAAGCCCCTTACTATCATCATGTTCCGCAGAGCAGGCGGAACACCATGGCAAACAACCTTGCAAGTTTTAGGGGCAAGGTTGTGCTGGGCCATGGCTTTACTTTATGCGTCCCCAATAAGGACGACACCATCACTTGGCAGAGCATGGCCAGCTACCAAGACCGAGCATTCGGTTGTTATGAGACGGCCTTCCAGGCTGGCTTGCGCTTCCCTCTCCATCCGGCTGTGGAGAGGATTTTGGATGGATACCAACTTGGTATCTGGCAACTTGTACCCAATTCTTGGATAAACATTCTGGGGTATGTTGCCGCCTGCGAGATGCTGCAGGTGGAGGCGAGTTTTGAAGCCTTCGCCCACATGCATTATCTTAGCAGGGCGCCTGCTAGGGGTGGCGAGGGCTGGTATACCTTGACTACTTGCAAGGGGTACATGATGGCTGTTGGCAAAGAGAACAAGTGGAAAGAATGGAGAACTAAGTTCTACATAGTCAAAACCGCCGACAGCCGCCTGAACCTGAAGTATAACAGGTGGAACAAGGATCCGCCTCTCCTAGCAGGCAGGAGTGCATTACCAGCTCTTCCTAGACGATCAAAGGAGGAGATCATGGACGCGGGTTTGTTCACCGTGTCTGTGAAGACGAATGATGAGGGGGACAAGGAAGTCACCCCTCAAAGCTATATCCCTTTGTACAAATGGTTTGAGGAAGGGACCTTCTTGGCCGCTTGTGGGCTAAGTACTGAGATGCCGAGAGGTAGTCGGCCGTCTGTTTAATATGCTTTTTTATTTTGCTTGTCTTCACTTGGTTGAATGTGGCTAACACTTGACTCTTTTTGCAGACAAAGCAATGGAAAAACTCTCGGCCTCCAGGAAGTCGGCTGTATCTGCTGCCAGATACAGATCAAACGTCCTTAACAGGGCGGGGGCCACCACAAGGGTGGAAGAGCAGCAACCAACCGGTACCCCAGGGGTGAGACTCTATACTTAGCATTTATCTGATTAATGCTAATTTTTGCCGAATGTTTTACTGACCTTGTTTTCTCTTCAATAATACAGGGTACCTCCTCCAAATCCCCGTCCAAACCATCCGACCCCAAGCTCCAGAAAACTAGGGCTGGTGATGTGAGCGCATCCGGCAAGGGCGGCCGGAAGCACATTGCTCATAAGCCAAAGAGGCCCTCAGACGCCCCTCCCCGTGAGGAGAGGATTTTGGGGGAAAAGCCCCCCTCGTTTGCCGGTCCGAAGAGGTTTCAGGGGGAAAAGCCCCCCTCTTCATCCGACCCGAAGAGGTCTTTGGGGAAGAGGCCCGCCTCTTCATCCGGTCCGAAGAGGATTTTGGGGGAAGAGGAGGTGGATGAGGAAGATGGTAAGAACCATTCGTCCTGTTTTTCCTTTCTTCAAGTTATCCATACTTGAGTATTTTTCTAACTTTTCCTTCTTGCAGTCCCCATACAGAGGCCGACTGTAGTTCAAATGGCCAAGTCCATGCTGAGGGCGATTGATCCGGATGATAAAGCATCCGTCAGAGGAGTCGGCACCCTAGACCTTGATGGTATTCTAGGGAAACTTTGTGAGGTATAGACTTAACTTTGCCTTAACATTCGTTTTTTTTTTTTTTTTTTTTTTTTGTCCGCCTGGTTCTCAACGATTCGGCTTCTTTTTGCAGGCCATGCTGCGCATCCAAGGGCTCAGCAGACCCCTTAAGGAGAAGACCAAAGAGGTAAAAGCTGCTAAGGCTCAGGGCAAGTCCGCCTTGGATAGGGCTCAATTTGATATTGCTCAGAATGAATTTCTGACGCTTGATATGATGTATTCGCAGTCGGAGGCCAATCTGCAGGTGAAGAAGGACCTGGACTCGGCCCGCCTGCAAATCTCCAACCTTAAGAAGGAGGTCAAGGCCCTTAAGGCGGAGCTCGAGCCCCTTCAAGATGCCAAGGATGAGGCCGAGAGGGCCCAGAACAGGGTGAGCCGCCTGCAGCACAAGCTCAGCAACCAGGAGCAGCAGCTAAAAACCAAGTTCGAGTCCCGGGCCGAGCAAGAAAGAGCTGAACTGGTCAAACAAATGATCAGGGACAATGAGGCCATCATGCGGGACACTTGGGCGGCTGTTCAGCCAGACTCAGACTACCAAATTTGGAAGTCCAAGTTTGACGAGCTCAGCAAAGCTTACGACGATCGCCTCCTTGAGGCCGAGGCTGCCGAAGGCTCTAGGTCCGACTCTTCTGAGGAGTCGTCCTCTGGGGAGGAGGAGGAAGATCAGGCGGAGGAGCAGGAGAAAAATGATGAAGAACAGCCGAAGGGAAACAGTCCGGCTGCCAATGAAGAGGCTCTCCCCTGATCACTTAAGCTTTTTATTTTTTCTGTTTCTGCGACCGAATGGCCAAGTACATGCTTTTCCGGCCTGCGTGCCGAATATTTATGTATCTTTACCGACCGAGGGGTCGGGTAATTTGACAATTTCCTGGCTTTGCCAGATAACAATTTAACCAATCGTCGGGTGGCGATTGGTCATTTTTTAATTTGAATCATTCGGCCATTTGGCTGAAGTTCTTCATATCTTGTCTTTGAATTGTTTGAAAATTTTTGCATGTTTTTTGGCTAAGTACTATAACCTGTATACCATGCGGATGTTCTTGCCCCTGGACGGATGTCGAGTGGTTTCGGTTTATGAGATTGATTGACTTGGAAATTATTGATACTTAGAAGAGTATTCATGGTTTCTAAGTCAATCAATGACTATGGTGATTGCCCCAAACCACGCGGCAGACGTCCATCCAGAATTTGGCAAATATAAGTGTTCATTCGGCCATTGGCTCGAACAGAACTCAAATTTCCAAATTAGCTGTAATGCTAAGGAATGATCTCCGCCTGTTCTGCCCCTAAGGCAAAAACAGGCGCATCCGGCCATTGACCTCATTGAGATTAAAGTGTTAAGTCTGGGACTTAACTAATTTTCGTGAAAGTAACTCATCCGCCTGTCTTGCCCCATAGGTAAGAATCAGGCGTCATCCGGCCAAAGGCCTTAAGTAAGTGCTAAGTAGTTAACTTAACATATTTTTATAAAATTATTCCGCCTGTTTTGCCCCTGAGCTAAAACAGACGCATCCAGCTTTATGCCTCGGTTAGCCTCTACTTATGAAACAGTGACCATTTTCAAACTGTACTAGAACAGATAGAAAAATTCTGGCCTTTTAGATTTCACTTTCGATTAAAACAAATGACTGCGAGTGCTGCCTTAGCATTCGGTTGGGCCGCTTGTATATTCGTAGAGCAATGTGCCACCCAAATGGGAGATGCTTCTCCTCGACGAATTCACCCAAATGGGCGTCGCCGGTTATCTGACTCATGTTGGAGCAGACGGTCGTACTCATGTTGGAGCAGACTGTGACCATTCGGTCTCTTTTTATTTTTATCTGGCCTTAGGCCTCGTAAGTGATTAAGTAAATGTTGGTATAAACTTAATAAAATTTCGTAGGAACAACTGTTTATAACAGTCGGCTCCTTCAAAGGGTTTTGAGGCGTCTGTTGTTGGGACAGACGTCCTTCGTAAGGGCCGTCTGTAGCTGGTACAGACGGTACTAAATTAAAATAGTGGAACAAATTGGAACATGGAAGCATATTCTCATTAACAAAACTTTGAAATATCAAAATTGAAGTATTTACATTCGTACTTAGAAGTAGTACTTTTTCAAGTTGTCTACATTCCAAGTTCTAGGCAGCTGCCTGCCGTCTGGTTCTTCCAGGCGGTAGGTGCCGTCTCTTACTTCCTCATAGATTCGGTAGGGGCCTTCCCAGTTTGGGGTGAGCTTACCCTGCTCATTCGCCCTACCGACTGCTTCCATTTTTCGTAGTACAAAGTCTCCCGCTTTAAGAGGGCGCTTGTGTACTCTTTTGTTGTAAGCCCGAGTCATTCTCAGACGGTATATCTCATGGCGCAGGGCAGCATTGCCCCTGCGCTCTGGAAGTGAGTCCAATGCTAGACGCATGGCCTCCCAATTCGCCTCCTCATCATACAACATGATTCGAAGAGTCGGCTCATAATGTTCAATGGGCAAGACAGCTTCTACACCATACACCATAAGGAATGGGGTCTCTCCAGTTGCCCCTTTAGTAGTCGTCTGGATGGACCAAAGGACGTGTGGTAGTTCATCCACCCAAAGGCCACCAGCCCGTTCAATTTTCTTCTTAATCCCGTCTGAGATTAACTTGTTAAAAGCCTCGACCTGGCCGTTTGCTTGAGGCCGGCCGACTGATGCAAAAAAGCTAGAGATCCCTTGGTCTCCCAGCCAAGTCTTGAGTTGAGGCGTTTCAAATTGAGGACCATTGTCAAAAACCATAGACATGGGCACCCCGAAACGAGTGATTATGTTTCTCCAGACGAAGGAAATAACATCTTTGGTCTTAATGTTTTTGATTGCCTCCGCCTCTACCCATTTAGTAAAGTAATCCACAGCCACCAATATGTAACGCTTGCCGCCTGGTGCGGCTGTATATGGCCCCAAAATGTCGATGCCCCATTTGGCAAAGGGTATTGGGTTGTGGATGGCCATCAGGTCTGTAGCCGGACGGTGAATGAGCTTGCCAAATTTTTGACATTTGTCACATTTTCTCACCAATTCCATTGCATCCGACTCTAGTGTAGGCCAGAAATAAAGCCGCCTGGCTTTGGCAGCAAGGGATCTGCCCCCTATGTGGGAGGCGCAGAACCCCGCATGCAATTCCTCGAGGACTTCCTTACCCTTCTCGGGGGAAACACACTTCAACAGAGGTTTCAAAAACCCAGCCCTGAAGAGTTCCCCTTGTCGCAACTCCAAGTTAGCCGCTCGTTTTTTCAAAACAGCCGCCTCCTGTGATGAATCAGGGAGCGTGCCGTCGGTAAGGTAAGCCCGGATGCTGTCCATCCAAGTTGAGCTTCGGTCTAGAACTCCAATGGGGTCTTCTTTAGAGATACTTCTTTTTTCCATGACTTCCCAGAAGACTGACCAAGGCGTTTCACAGGAGGCGGATGATGCCAGTTTGGACAAAGCATCCGCCTGATTGTTGGAAGACCTAGGCACTTGACTTAGTGAAAATTCTTCAAGTGTCCCAACTTCAGCCTTGACCGCCTGCAGGTATTTTACCATGGCCGGATGAGTGGCCTCGTACGTCCCATTGACTTGGAGTACGACCAATTGTGAGTCTGAGCAGGCGTCAATTTTCTTTGCCCCTGCTGCCTTACAGTACCGAATGCCAGCAAGCAGGGCTTCATATTCGGCCTCGTTATTGGAGACCTGGAACTTGAACCATAGTGCACATTCAAATTTGTTCCCCTCAGGAGACTGACAGATAATCCCTGCACCACAGCCATTCGTAGTAGAGCTCCCGTCTACATACACTTTCCAAACCTGACTAGTATCATCCGGAACAACCGGCCTTGTCATTTCCACAATAAAGTCGGCGAATGCTTGCCCCTTTATTGCTTTCCTGGGTTCGTAAGTGATTTCCAGTCCTTGCATTTCAATCGCCCATTTGAGCATTCGTCCAGAAGACTCCAAGGTTGTCAGAGGTCGTTTAATCCGCTGGTCAGTGTAGACCACTACCGCATGCGCCAAGAAGTAAGGTTTCAATTTCTTGATGGCCATGTAGAGGGCGAGACCAAACTTTTCAACCATGGGGTACCGAAGCTCGGCATTCCTGAGAACATGGCTGATGAAATAGACCGGGAGCTGAGTGTCGTCTCTTTCAGCTAAGAGGACAGCGCTGCGGGCATGATCGGAGACGGCCAGATACATGAAGAGCGTCTCTTTGGGCAAAGGGCTAACAAGCCTCGGCAAAGAGTGCAAGTGAGTTTTTAACTTTTGAAAAGCCGCCTCTGCATCACCCCCCCATTCAAAATTAGTCTTCTTCCTGATTGCCTGAAAAAAGTAGAGACACTTATCGCCTGAACGACTGAGGAATCTCCCCAGGGCCGCCAGATAACCTGTAAGCTTTTGAACCTCTTTCACAGTTCTGGGCGACTACATGTCGATGACCGCCTGTATTTTCTCAGGATTGGCCTCTATTCCCCGTTGATCAATCAGGAATCCGAGAAACTTCCCTGACTCAACGCCAAAGACACACTTTTTTGGATTTAGCATGACCTTGTGCCGCCTGAGTGTGGCGAATGTTTCTCGGAGATCAGCAAGATGATCCGCTTGTTGTTTGGATTTGACTATCATGTCATCAATGTATGCCTCTACATTCCTTCCAATCTGATTTATGAAGACTATGTTAATCATTCGTTGGAAAGTTGCAGGCGCATTCTTCAAACCAAACGGCATCACCGTATAACAGAACAACCCCTGATCAGTGACGAATGCCGTCTTTTCTTGATCTTTTTTCCACAGGGGAATCTGATGGAAACCTGAATAGGCGTCCATAAAACTCATCAAGGCATGACCGGCTGTAGAATCAACCAGGCTGTCGATCTTAGGCAATGGATAACTATCCTTCGGACATGCCTTGTTCAGGTCGGTGTAGTCAACACACATCCGCCAAGTTCCATTCGGCTTTTTTACTAACACAACGTAAGCTACCCAGTCGGGAAAGTTACATGGCCGAATGAACTTGGCGTCCAGCAGCTTTTTAACTTCAGCTGCTGCCGCCTGACTTCTTTCTTCACCGTGACTTCTTTTCTTTTGTCGAATGGGCTTCTTTTTAGGATCAACGGCGAGTTTGTGAACAGCAAGATCCGGACTTATGCCAGGCATCTCTTCCACTTCAAAGGCAAAGATGTCTTTGAATTCCTTCAGAAGCTGGTGCAGACTGTCACCTAGCTTAGCAAATGCAACCGTCCCCACCTTAACAGTCCGCTCTGGCCGAGTGTCGTCCAGAGGGATATCAATGTGCTCACCAGTCGGCTGGGGACGTAGATCATCCGACCGTTCCCCGGTCAGTGATTGCTATTTTTTCTCTTTTTTGACCACCACCGGTTGATCAAATTTTCTCTTTTTCTCAGCTGGTGGGGCCGCTTGGTCTTCCTTGTCATCATCAAGGTCGACTGTTTGTTTGCCCCGGACGGCTACTGCGGCCGCGGGCTTGACATCCGAGAGATAGCACTCCCGAGCTGTCTTCTGGTCCCCATTAAGGGAACCGACTGTGCCATCATCCCTCTCATACTTAACGAGCATGAGGGCAGGAATGATGACGGCCTTACACTCGTTAAGAGTGGGTCGACCAAAGATGAGGTTGTAGGCAGTAAGCTCTTCAACCACGAGGAAACGGATGGTCATGTGCCGACCGTTTCCCTTTTGCCCCAGTCGGATGGGCAAATCTATCCGTCCGACATGGTGCACGAGTCCTCCCCCAAACCCTACAAGGGTGTGAGAGACCTCCATCATGCTGTCTGGCTTGTACTTGAGGTTTGACAGGCATTTGAGGCTGATGAGGTCAGAGGAACTGCCTGTGTCGATCAAGATTCGACCAACCAGTTGGTTGGCCACTTTGCATTCAATGACAACAGGGTCATCATGCGGCCGACGGACTTTGCCTCTGTCCTTTTCGGTGATGATGACCTCAGGGAAGGCGGATGTGCTTGCCGCCTCTCCCTCTTCAACAGAATGGATCATCTTTTTCAGATGTGTTGGGGTTTGGTGAGTCCGACTCACCGCGGAAACAAACCCAAAACCAAGACCGCACTCGCAATAAATAAAACCATAAACATAATTAAATTAATCACAAGATTAAGATAAGCTAATTACCTTTGACGCGTGCTTCGCTCCAAATGAGCTCTTACTTGAAAGCTTCAAGTCCCGCTCGCACGGAGACCTCCAACGAAGTCCACCCGCACCAACAAAACCGACTAGGTCCAATGTCTTGGGGTTAGCAAGACCCGACCAACAAAACCCGAGTAATTATATTGAGTTCAAAGGTTTTCACTAATTGTGATGCCTTTTCCAACTCTTACTCAAGCATCTTTCCCAATGCCCATACTTGGGTATTTATAGGAAATGATGGGAGTATCATTTACTCTCCCATCAATGTGGGATAGTATGATTTTTCCATTTTATTTTAAAGCTAAAATAAAATCAATAATCAAGCTAGTAATAAATCAACAAGTGGCAAGCTCATGTGAGTGGTTAGGTGAGGACCACTTGGAGAAGGGGGGGACCAAACTTGCTCCCCACTCCCTCTCCCATAACCGGCCACCTCACTCCCCACACACTCAAGGACCACAAGCCACATGGCACCCACCCTTGGGCACCAAGGCAGCCAAGGTGGGCTGCCATGTGCTGCTGTCCGTGGCAGCCACGCCCAGCAAGCCCAGCACTCGCATGCGGGCTGCTGCTGCTGGCCTTGTGCCTTGGCCAGCGCTGCTAGGCAGCAAGCAATGGCCTAGCCATGCTGCTGCTAGCTGTGGCGAGCTGGCGCGCCTAGCGTGCTAGCTCCAGCAGCTTGTTGCGGCATGGCTTGCTAGCCATTGCGCGCACAAGGCTGTGCCTAGCATGCTAGCACGTACTAGGCAGCGCCTAGCCTTGCGATGCCAGCATGAGTGCGCTAGCACGCACCAGCCAGCCTAGGCTCGACTTGGTGCGCATGCTAGCCACCATGCTAGGCTATACGCCCTTAGCACTCGGTTTGCTTGGGCATTCCGATGCTAGGGGTATTTTGGTCTTTTGTTGATTTATTACTATTTCTCGTCTCGTCTTTCACTATTCTTCGACTCGACTTCCGACGCTCGGTTTTGACGCTGTAAGCTCGAATTTCCGACGTCTAAATAAATATTACTCGGTCGACTCATTAATTCCTTCCGAATTAATTCGTCGTTTCGGTTTGTTGAATGCTTGGGTGTGACCCGAAGGGTTCAGCCAAGATTAAGCTGTAACATTAATTATCCATTAATATTACTGATCGGAAGCGGCCTCCACCCAGGCATTCCGATCACTTGACCTTACTGAATATATTAGCTTTCTAATAATTCTGAACCCGCTAACGGAATAGTACACTTGTTCGAAGGACACCATTCCTTTCAATCTCCCACTTGTCCTTCCGGACAAGTGTTCATTTTGTGTACAGCCTTTTCCTATGTCGCTTAATGTCTCTTCATGAACTATAAGGTAAGATTTATTTTTGTCATCCTTATTACGTCCAGAAGTGTTTCCCGATTCCGAGTCCGACTGTCAATAAACAGATGATTTCTAAAATCCATCCGAGCACGGCCATGCATTTTACAGTCTCGCTCTACGAGAGGCCTTGTATACAACAAAGACATCTTCCCTACTTTACTAGGGGGACATTCCCAGTCTTGTAATGTAGCTCCTCTTACTGAGAGGACCTAGCCGCCCGAGTGTTGCCGTTATAATCCCCTATTACGGCAGACGTTTGACAACATCAAAGCGAACTAGTACTCAAACAAGAGAACTCACACTACTCATGGTCGAGGAAATAGGTTCCGATAGCCATAATGAGAAGTATACTTATGACAAATTTTTAATTTCTTAAAGTATTCTCATAGGTCGATCCAGTATGGTTCTAAACCAATACCTGTGCAAATGATTTATGACAATCATGTCCTCGTAGCACATGAAACGGTGCTATAAATCATACTACACACTAATCTCAATTGGTCATTAATCGTCCATCGTTTAAATGACCTTGAGTAGGGATAATTTTCGATTATAATATTCAATGTTCACTTAATAGGTGTTTCCTTACCAAGACTGGTCTTGATACCCTATTTTGAATATTCTCATAATCGAATGGACTCATTATTTAATCCTAAACCACAATTAAATAGCATAACGGAGTAATAAAATGTTGCATGAAATTTTATATTACTCCAAAACATGAATGGTTTTCCTTAGTGTCTTACATTAACTTTTCTCAAAATTAACTAAAACACTAAACAAGGAAATCAAAGCCAGTCTCCTACATGCTTGATTCCCATTGCCTCAACGTGCTTGTTGTGCTTCACTTGAGGCAAAGGTTTAGTAAGTGGATCGGCTACATTGTCATCCGTTCCAACTTTGCAAATTCTGATTTCACCCTCTGATTTCCATTCTCGAATCATGTGAAATTGCCGCTTGACATGTTTGACCTTCTGATGTTCCCTAGGCTCTCTGGCCTGAGCAATAGCTCCATTGTTGTCACAATAGAGGGCTATTGGACCCTTTATAGAGGGTACAACATCAAGTTCGCTAACGAACTTACGAATCCAAACAGCCTCCTTATCTGCTTCAGCAGCTGCCAAGTATTCGGCTTCAGTTGTAGAATCTGCAGTTGTACTCTGCTTTGCGCTCTTCCAACTAAACGCCCCTCCATTTAGACAGAACACATATCCAGATTGTGATTTGAAATCGTCTCTGTCTGTCTGGAAGCTTGCGTCGGTATAACCTTCCACAACTAAATCCTTTGCACCACCATACACCAGGAATTTATCCTTGTTCCTTTTCAGGTACTTTAGGATATTTTTGGCCGCAGTCCAATGCGCCTTTCCTGGGTCTGATTGGTAACGGCTCGTAGCACTCAAGGCATACGACACATCTGGCCTAGTACATATCATGGCATACATGATAGATCCAATAAGCGAAGCATATGGAATCTGATTCATTCTTACCCGCTCATCAAGTGTCTGTGGACACTGCTTCTTGCTTAGGGTTATGCCATGTGACATTGGCAGGTGACCTCTTTTGGCCTCCTCCATGCCAAATCGAGCAAGTACCTTATCAATATAAGTACTTTGACTCAATCCAATCATCCTTTTCGATCTATCCCTATAGATCTTGATGCCTAGTATGTACTGAGCCACTCCCAAGTCTTTCATTGAGAAGCACTTTCCAAGCCAGGCCTTTACAGACTCTAACAACGGAATGCTGTTTCCAATGAGCAATATGTCATCGACATATAAGACTAGGAAGGCGATGTCACTCCCACTGACCTTCTTGTAAACACAAGATTCATCTGGATTCTTGATAAAACAAAACATACTGATGGCTTCATCGAAACGCAGATTCCAACTTCTGCTTGCTTGCTTTAATCCATAAATGGACTTCTTAAGCTTACAAACTTTCCTAGCATTGTTTTGGTCGACAAAACCTTCAGGCTGTGTCATATACACAGTTTCTTCCAAATAACCATTAAGGAAGGCGGTTTTGACGTCCATCTGCCATATTTCATAGTCGTAATATGCAGCAATCGCTAGGAGGATCCGAACGGATTTAAGCATTGCGACTGGTGAAAAGGTTTCATCGTAATCAATACCATGAACTTGTCTGTAACCTTTTGCCACCAATCTAGCTTTGTAAATGAATACATTTCCATCTTTGTCGGTTTTCAACTTGAAAATCCACTTACATCCGATCGGTGTATAACCTTCGGGTAAGTCAACCAAGTCCCAGACTTGATTTTCAAACATGGAATCCATTTCAGATCTCATGGCCTCTTGCCATTTAGCAGAGTCGGTGCTTGCCATCGCTTGCTTGTAGGTTGCTGGTTCATCTCCATCCATAATCAGGATGTCCTGATTCTCGGTTAATACTAAACCAAGATATCTATCAGGTTGAGATCTCGGCCTCAGAGACCTACGTAGGGTAATGGATTGAGCATTTGCATTGTCGGTTCGACTTTGCACATTTTGATCATTTTGACCTGCGTCAACAGATGCTGTTTGAGCACTTTGATTGTCATTATGATTTTGTTGCTCATCCTTACGAACTTCGTCGAGTTCGATTTTCCTCCCACTTGTCATTTTGGAAAGGTGCTCCTTCTCCAAAAAGACACCATCGCGAGCAACAAACACTTTGTTCTCCGATTTGTTGTAGAAGTAATACCCTTTGGTTTCTTTTGGGTAGCCCACAAAGTAAACCTTGTCAGATTTGGGATGAAGTTTGTCAGAGATCAATTTCTTGACATATGCTTCGCATCCCCATATCTTTAGAAAAGATAACCTAGGAGGTTTCTTCATCCATAATTCATATGGAGTCTTTTCTACAGCTTTTGATGGAGCACGGTTCAGTGTTAGTGCCGCAGTTAGAAGTGCGTGTCCCCAGAAAGAGATAGGAAGATCACTAAGACCCATTGTTGATCGTACCATGTCTAACAAGGTCCGATTTCTCCTTTCGGATACTCCGTTCCATTGTGGAGTTCCTGGAGGTGTCAATTCTGAAAGTATACCCTTTTCTTTCAGATGGTCATCGAATTCTTGGCTCAAGTATTCACCACCTCGATCCGATCGAAGGGCTTTGATTTTCTTGCCAAGCTGATTTTCAACTTCACTCTGAAATTCTTTGAACTTTTCAAATGATTCATTTGTGCGACATGAGGTAGACATAGCCATATCTACTATAGTCGTCTGTGAAAGTGATGAAATATCGATGTCCATTTCTTGTGGTTGAGCTCATTGGTCCACATACATCGGTATGTATAAGACCCAATAAGTCACTTGCCCTTTCTCCCATCTTGGAGAATGGCTGTTTAATCATCTTGCCTAATAGACATCCTTCGCAATTCTCAAACGATTCTAAATCGAAAGAGTCAAGAACACCTTCTTGTAGAAGTTTCTTGATGCGTTTGATGTTAATGTGGCCAAGACGACAATGCCACAAGTAAGTCTGATTTGACTCCATGGTCTTAGCTCTTTTGGTATCATTATAAACAATTTGTCCAAAGACACAAACGTGTCATTCCATAAATATAAACAAGATGATATGTCTTGTGATTAAGTTTACAATGACGTCCAACACCACAAGATCAAAATATGGTAGATAAAACTAAACAAGTTTTAAATCTAGACAAAATATGAGATTACAAGCTTTCTTTGAAAGATTATCTTCTTCTTCCACTTGTACTCATATCCACTTGAAAAGCACCGCTCACTTTGTTCCTGAAATAGGAGCATATAGTGAGCCAATTTTCCGGTATCTAATACCTTATAAATTGCTTATGTTCAAGTGTAAAGATGATACCTGAGATCGAGGTTACTTTTCCTTTCGCCTCATCTGCTAGATACATGCTACATTCTCTTTTGTAGTGTCCGGGTCTACTACAATAGAAGCAGCGCATCTTAGCTTTGTTCTTGAAGTCCTTCTTCTTTGGTCTCAGGGCAACCTTAGCCTTCTTGCAAGAATAGGTTTTCTGGAGCTCTTGAACAACTTCCATCAAGGAAAGTTTGTTCCGCTTGGCCGTAAGTCGCATCTTTAATGCAACATACCCCGAGTGGAGTGAGCTTAGTAGCATGAGAGCTGCTTGCTCATCTTCCACTGGTTTGCCAATTAGCTCCAGATGGGTGAATAGCCTTGTCATGTTGAGCACATGAGCTTGAAGTGGCATCCCGGGTCTAAGTCTTGCATTATAGACCTTATCCCATACTTCTTGTCTCTCTTTGGTGAGACATCCATCTTGTGGTGGCTTGATCCTCATGTTCGAGAGTGACCTAGTCACATCTTCCACAAGTCCATCATAGTTGCCTCTGGTACTCTTGGTGACTCTCAAAATGACTACGTCTTCTAGAGCTTTGAGCATCATGTCCGGAAAATAGTTGGAGAACTTCCCCTTCCATTGTACCGGGATGGAGTTTGCCATGAGTCTGGAAACTCTTTTGCAATCCTCACTCCATTCCTCATGTGCCTCATCACTCATAATCCCCTTTGAGTAGAAACTCGGGATTTGAGTGTCCAGAATGTGCTCTAGGTAGCAATTTCGGAGGGTCTTTTGGAGTTCCTCTTCCCATTCCTTAAAGTTTACCAAGTTCAGAGAAATTGGCAACTTTTTGGGCAATTCCGGGAGTATAAGGTCGTTGTCATTAGTTGAAGACATGATTCTACAATTGAAAAAATTTGTAATGAAAAACCATTCATTATACTTAAATAAGATTGAAATCATGCATTTTAATCAAGCTTATTTAAAACGTCTTATTCACACATTAAAGATTGTCCCCAATTTTGGTGAGAATAAGTCGATTCCAAGATCCAAAGAAACAAAGAGTGGTTAAGCATGCTTTGGCTTGTCTTAACACTCAATCTCCTAAGGTAAGCAAAGCTTTGCTAATGGCTCCAAGCCATTCTTGGTTGAATAAATCGTCGCATCCAATGCTCTCTAAACAATTTATTCACTTTGCCACGACATGTTAGGACTCCATCACTCATATCGTTGAGTATAACCAAAACCACTTGCATACCCAGTATGCCTTACGTTCCTTGGAGAAGTAGTGATGCCTCGCTTTGGCGTAGCCCACCACTACCCTCGTTCGGTTGGTAAGTGTGTTTTGGAATGGCAAGTTTTACTCAATTTTAAGGGACCTAGGGTTTCTATGTTGGTTGATTTAAGTGAACTTAATTAATCATCTCAACATTCGAAATCCTAACCATGCATCTAACATATAATTCAAATATATAAACATAAATATATATCGAAAACATAAATAGAGATGCATTTGGCAACTAGCATGACCCCTTGAGATCTTCAAGTCTTCAAAAGGTCTTCATTTGCAACTTCATGGCTTCGTCTTCTAAGAACCCCGTCTTCAAGACTTGACCAAATAATATAATTGCTAATATCTACGATTAGGACTAATCTAAATATTAAGGTACAAAAATACTCAACGGTTCGCAGACCGTATTTAGATTTACAAAAATACATCACGGATCACAGTCCGTATTTTCTATCCTAATCGGGCCCCACTAGTTGCCATTTCATAAAACCTGTGAGAGAATTTTACATTCCATTCATCCATTCACTATCTGTGAATGGCCCATGCATTTTACAACGATCAAACAAGTAACATTGCATAAAACCGCGCGAGAACTAGTAATTAATCTAGGTGGTTAATCCAATTAACACGCCTAATTAAACTAGTCAAAGTTGTTTTAACCGGTTATGGTAATAACTAAGAGACGCTCCCACTAAATTCCGCATCCAATCTTAACTAATCCAATTAATTAAGTCGGTGAACCCAAATATTTGTCAAAATTAATTTTGCAAATGTCGCTCAAAAACCCGAGGCCTAGCCTCCAAAATTTTAATTAAATAAACAAAATAATTAAAATGATTAAAACGACAATCTAAGCAAAATTACGTATTCCATAATGTCTAAGTGCCTAGCACTAAGACTTGGAACCCAAAATTACCCTTATTTACATATTAAGCAACGCTAAAATTAACTTTAAAATAGCATCGCCTTAATAACCCGGGGTTATTGTGCCAATTATGGGATCGTACGTACCGAACAACAAGCTCGTAACATACCCATTCGCACCCCCGCAACACCAAGCATGCCCATGGGCTGCTTGTGCTCGCACACGCCACGCCCAGCCAAGCCAAGCGTAGCAGCACGCACAGCGCGCACAGCACTATGTTGCTGCTGCGCCATGCTGCTGCTTGCTGCTGGCTGGTGCGCTATGTTGCTGGCAGCGAGCAGCAGCCCACGCCCTTCCTCGCACACACAGACCCACAGCACCACGCACCTAAGAACGAAGCACCCAGCAGCCTCGGCAGCCACATATGGGTTGCGTGAGCAGCCCAGCTGGCCGAGAACTAGCTCGGGGCTCTTAGGCCTCGTGTTGCGTGCTAATGCTTCGAAAATTATCGAATTTTGTGTGTGACATTATAAATCAATTCTAAATTAATTTTAGAATCAATTTTGAGGAAAAATGAAAAAATATCAAGTCCAACTTAAATAATTCATCCAAAGCAATTAACCAAATTTATTACCAAGAATCATTCTTTAATAAAATTGGTTTAACTTGGTGTAACAAAATAAATTAGGGCATTTCTCACTATTAATTTAATCACTTTAAATTAATCTTGAGATTTTGACAAAATAAAAGGGAGTTGGAAAAATGAACATAAGTTCAATAAAGACTCCAACTTTAATACTTGTGACTCCATGAAAAATTATATCTTCCAATATGAAGATAAACCAATTTCTATCACAAGTTTTAAACTTTATGATTCCAATCAACTAAAAAATGATTAAATCAACAAAGTTTAACCAAAATTCATGGAATTTAGTAACTCAAAGTTTCAATCACTTATCATAAGTAAAGATTGAATCTTTAATACTTGGAAGCAACAAAGAACAACTATTTCACACTTAATGCAATTAATTTGCAATTATGTGAAAAATAAAACCAAACTTTCAAGCACCAATTACTACCAAGTAATCATGCTTAAAGTGGTCTAAAATTGCATATAAAATAAGGAAAGAACCATTTACATAACCACCATAAATATGCAATCAATTTTCAAGGTTAGAAAGACTTAAAATTTTTCGTCAAAACGAAAAATCCCTCGAAAAATGCATTTCTGGTCGTTTTCTGGCTAAAAACCGAGTCCTAAAAGGGTAAAACCATTTCCAGAACACCTTTTCCACCCAAAATTCACTATTTTTGGGTCGAAATCTGGGTTCGGGAGCTGAAGATAGCTCTAATACGAGGTAAAATTTGAAAAACGAGTTACTAATCTAATTAGCAACTTAAAACCAGAAAAAAATAAGCCATAATGACACCTTGAAAAAATTATGATTTTAAAATAAACGAGCGAGGCTCCGATACCGCTGTTGTGGTTTGGTGAGTCCGACTCACCGCGGAAACAAACCCAAAACCAAGACCGCACTCGCAATAAATAAAACCATAAACATAATTAAATTAATCACAAGATTAAGATAAGCTAATTACCTTTGACGCGTGCTTCGCTCCAAATGAGCTCTTACTTGAAAGCTTCAAGTCCCACTCGCACGGAGACCTCCAACGAAGTCCACCCGCACCAACAAAACCGACTAGGTCCAATGTCTTGGGGTTAGCAAGACCCGACCAACAAAACCCGAGTAATTATATTGAGTTCAAAGGTTTTCACTAATTGTGATGCCTTTTCCAACTCTTACTCAAGCATCTTTCCCAATGCCCATACTTGGGTATTTATAGGAAATGATGGGAGTATCATTTACTCTCCCATCAATGTGGGATAGTATGATTTTTCCATTTTATTTTAAAGCTAAAATAAAATCAATAATCAAGCTAGTAATAAATCAACAAGTGGCAAGCTCATGTGAGTGGTTAGGTGAGGACCACTTGGAGAAGGGGGGGACCAAACTTGCTCCCCACTCCCTCTCCCATAACCGGCCACCTCACTCCCCACACACTCAAGGACCACAAGCCACATGGCACCCACCCTTGGGCACCAAGGCAGCCAAGGTGGGCTGCCATGTGCTGCTGTCCGTGGCAGCCACGCCCAGCAAGCCCAGCAAGCCCAGCACTTGCATGCGGGCTGCTGCTGCTGGCCTTGTGCCTTGGCCAGCGCTGCTAGGCAGCAAGCAATGGCCTAGCCATGCTGCTGCTAGCTGTGGCGAGCTGGCGCGCCTAGCGTGCTAGCTCCAGCAGCTTGTTGCGGCATGGCTTGCTAGCCATTGCGCGCACAAGGCTGCGCCTAGCATGCTAGCACGCACTAGGCAGCGCCTAGCCTTGCGATGCCAGCATGAGTGCGCTAGCACGCACCGGCCAGCCTAGGCTCGGCTTGGTGCGCATGCTAGCCACCATGCTAGGCAATACGCCCTTAGCACTCGGTTTGCTTGGGCATTCCGATGCTAGGGGTATTTTGGTCTTTTGTTGATTTATTACTATTTCTCGTCTCGTCTTTCACTATTCTTCAACTCGACTTCCGACGCTCGGTTTCGACGCTCTAAGCTCGAATTTCTGACGTCTAAATAAATATTACTCGGTCGACTCATTAATTCCTTCCGAATTAATTCGTCGTTTCGGTTTGTTGAATGCTTGGGTGTGACCCGAAGGGTTCAGTCAAGATTAAGCTGTAACATTAATTATCCATTAATATTACTGATCGGAAGCGGCCTCCACCCAGGCATTCCGATCACTTGACCTTACTGAATATATTAGCTTTCTAATAATTCTGAACCCGCTAACGGAATAGTACACTTGTTCGAAGGACAACATTCCTTTCAAGATGATCCTTGGTGCCCCGAATAGTCGGGCCACCCCCGGCGAATCCGCCTGCTATGGTATATACCGGATCTTCATCGGTGTCGGTACTAACAGTCGGCTGGGGAGCCTTCTTTTTAGACTGCCCCTGATTCGCTTTTGAAGTCACTTTGGACTTCACATAGGACTTCAGCTGTCCTTTGTCGGCCAGACGGTCAAGCTCTCGCTTGAGGCTGAAACAGTCGTTGGTGTCATGACCGACGTCTTCATGGAAGTGGCAATGTTTATTTTTGTTCCGATTTTCAACGGAACCTCTCATTGGAGTCGGCTTCTCAAGAGTTAGCCGGTCCTTTATTTCCATCAAGATGGAGCAGCAGTCCTTGTAGAATTCGTACCTTGGGACGTACGGTTTCCACTCTTTCTTCTTCTTCTGGGCCGGCTGATCAGAGTTATCAACGACCCAAACTTGCTTTTTCTTTTTGCTCTCTTCCGGCTTGGGAGCCGGCTGAGCAGGCCGACTCTCCTTCTGTCGGTCGGACCTTTTAGAGTCCGACTATCTGTTGGAAGAACAGAGCTCAGTCGCCTGTATATAGGCTTCCGCCTCTCGCAGCTCTCCCTGCAAAGTGAAAATTTGCTTTCGGACAAGTTCGTACTTAAACATAGAACCATCCTTTAGACCTTTGAAGAAGTCTGTGAAGGCAACCTCGTTAGATAGCCCATGGATCTGGATTCGGACCAGATTGAACCGCCTGACGTAGGAACGCAAGCCTTCTCTATCTCCCTGCTGTACATTGCCAAGATCAAGGCTTGTCTTTTTGGCAGGGATATTCATAGAGAAGTTGGAGGCAAACAAGAACGCAAGCGTCTTGAAGCTGTTAATGCAACCAGCCGACAAGTTGCCGAACCACTGTTGGGCTATGCCCTTCAGCGTGGCTGGGAAGCAGCGGCACCATGCGGCATCATCCAGCCCCTGTAAATACATGAGGTGGGTGTATGCTAGCAGGTGGCCTTCTGGATTGGTGGTCCCATCATAAGCTCCTACCAACACATTTTTAACCTTGGCCGGCTGTTCGGCGTCGGTTATTTCCTTAGAGAAAGCAGAGGGTTGATCTCCAAGATGCTACAGCCTAAGCTGCCAGTCCATGGGCTGATAGCCACATGCCGCCTGTCCTCCAAGGAAGACAGGCTGGATGTAAGGTTGAGCGGGCGTTTGGTACAACGACTGAGCCATGTACTGAGCCTGCTGGATGACATGAGGTCCAGCTTGAACCCTGGGGCTGCTTACTGGAGTCTCATGTGCAGATTGTGAATACCTCAACGAGGTATGCTGGAAGCTGTCATGGTAAGTCGACGTTAAGGCCGACTCTGATAGCTCATTTCTCCTTTGTTCGATGTAGTGTCGAGCATCAGAGAATGTTTTCTTGTTACTATCCGGCTGGACATGCCGAATGGCTTTCCTTGTAACCGTTTCTGGAAACTGGAGTCTGGAGAGGTCAAACTGAGGCCGAGCCGGTTCCTTGGGATGAGGAGTCGGCTGTCGGTCCCTGACCGATTTATTCTTGCCCATTTGGGCTGACTTCTTGGCCGACTGTTCCTTAGCAGGAGTAGCCGACTTCTTGTTCGTGAGTTGTTTAATCACACCACGAAGAGTGCTCACAAGCTTCATGAGCTCATCTCTAGTTACTGGGTCTGATCCTTCCGCGTGGGTAGAATCAGACGGCTTCCTTGAATGTCCGGCTGATTTGCCCGGAGCATTCTGAGAGTGAGGGCGCTCCCGCTTTTCCTTGCTGCGGACGCGCCTGGAGATGAGAGACCCATCTCTAGCAGTATAGGTTTCGATGTCGCCATCGTCACCTGAATCATGATCCGTCTAGACCAACACTTCGTCCAGGGACCGATTGGTCTCTGGTTGTTGATTAGTCTCCAGTGGCCGATTGGTCTCTGGAGGCCGATTAGTTACAGAGAGTGGTACAGTTTCCAAAGAGGCCATCTTAGAGGTACTCTCCCCACAGACGGCGCCAAATGTTTCGGGGTTTTTTGAGTCCCTTGGGAGAGTTACAACACTAAGACTGGATGCTCGCTTGGATACCTGTACCTGCAAAACAACGGAGCACCGAATGGTCGGTGGTCCGCCTCCGAAGCTTAAGTTAGTCTAAGTCCGAAGAATAAGGTGCAGAATGTAAAGGGTTATCTGCTCGGATTCCGAGCTCGGGTGTACTGTTCTCTTGAGAGTGACAGTTCTGACAATGATTAGTAATCACTGAATATTCCTCGTAAAGAGTGTCCAAAAGAACGTAGCCATAAATGCGGAGATCATCTCCTACTTATAGGCTTCTTGAAAAACGTGCACTCCCTAAGGTTTCGTGCCCTAAGAAATATTTACGCAGCTTTTACAGACCTCGGGATTTGGGCCTGAAAGCCGCCAATCCCAGGTCCTTTTATCTGTCTGCCACGTGTCGTTCCCTGAGAGGTCCAAGGTGGCGCCCCTTTCAGTGACACGTGGCGGACTCTGATTGGGCCAACTGGCCTAGGGTTTTTTACCCAAATCACCAATCATAGTGAAAGCTATTGAAGGTCGCTTCATCTCAAACCGTCCTTCTCAAATCCAAGTAATAGACACTTTTTAATCTTAAAGTCCCCTGTTGAAGGCTTCATCTTCTCGAATCTTCAAATCTTCTTCCATCCTAGGAAATCGTTGTGAACCGTTACTTCGGTGCTTGCGATGTGCCAATACTTAGGCGCTTTAAGCTAAGTGAGACGATCTTTTGTCAGGTCGATCACTCATTGTGATTGTAATCGAGCCGATTACATACTAAATCATGTCAAATTGCTTAGAGGGGCTAACTGGCGAACCAAGGAACCCAAACTGCTAAAATAGGTCCATAAAGTCATTATGTGGGGCCCAGCATCTTGTCGCCGCTCTGGCGCTAGACAGAGACAACTGTCGCCGCGATATCGTTCCGAACTTTCAATTTGGTCGTTTCCTTACAACCAAATCTGCTCAAATCTTTCGCAAATTAAGGCTCTTCACCTATGATTTACTGATCCATATAATTTTTGCTCAAACTCCTCTCATCTTGGAAGAATCTCATATATCTATATTCGCGGTTTTTCGAAAAAATCCGGGAATATTCTTGCTCGCTGGAATGTACCTGCATCTATATTTTGGACTATAGGACTTTGCTAATCTTTTATTATCTTAGGGTTGACCTAAGGCTTAGTGTTGCATGACTCATTGATTTGACATGACTTAACTCAAATTGTTTGACACATGTGTTAGACTCCACTCGATGTGATATGACACGACATGACTCAATGACTCGTGTGTGATGTGCGACTCGAAAATGTAAAAAAGCAAAAAATTTCGTCATTTTTGTGGAGGGTACCGACTTTCTCCCGAAAAAGAAAGACGCGAAAAAGAATTGAAGTGTTTAATGGTGCATGTTGAATGAGCTTAGTCAAGTATAATCATTTGATACTATCCCACAAGGTGCAAGGATTAATTCCTAAACTATCTTAACTCGATTATGAAAGTATTTAGGTAACTTAGGCACGGAGGCTAAGCACTTCATACTTTGATGCAATGATGATTATGAGTGATAAGTGATGTTGATATGACAAAGCATTCTTCAACGTTATGTTAAAAATTCATGACAAAGGGTTCCTAATTGGAAGTCTATTTGGTCATGTATCTGTGATGTGTGTGAAAGTGACACTAAGGTTAGGCTGCAAAGGCTAACAGTGTGGAAAAGTATTATTTGATAAAAGTCAAATAATGATGACTCTTAATTAGGCTAGGTAGGCCAGTGATGTAAGGATCAAGCCCCCAAGTCTAGCTCTAAGTAAATAGGGATGAGCATTGGAAATCCCTTGATATGATCGTGGTGTAAATATGATCGTGGTGTAAGTGTGTGAATGTGAAAATGAATGCATTTTTATTATGGCCGCACCTCAATGTGAGATTGCCTACGTATCCGTTAGGAATCAGGCCAAACGTAGCTCTAGCCGAACCTCGCACAAGTGTGTGTATACCTCAAAAAGGTCTTTTTAAGGGTTGTAACGTGGTTAGACTAGAGGTTAGAGAAGAAGGGGATAAAGGCTCAAGACCCTGAATAAGCCCCCCAAGGTGTGCAACCTTGCTTTTGAATCTTTGTATTTTTTATGCTTGAGTTTTCTCATTTTTGAGCTCTCTTTTATTTTTATATATTTTTTTTATTTGCTCTTCTTTTTTTGCTTTTGCATTTTTATTTTATTTTCATAAGTGTGGGCAATCCCGATCATGCGGTCTATCACTCACTTGGCATTCATGTTTCTCAGGCACGGTACCGAGCACTCGATAAGAAACGCAATCTGAGACATGTTCTTATCAAAGATATTTTTATATCAAAGACATTGGAACACTTGCCCTTTTGTACACTTTTATTTTTTTTTTTTTTATTATTTTGAGATCACTCAAGCTTTCATATTTAGAACTTGCATAAGTTACACACCATCCCATCCCAAGGTTAGGTAGATATGGGTTGAAAAATGAAAGGTCTATCGTTAGACGAGGCTCAAAGTGGTTTATCAAGAAAAGGATTATATATTTAAAGGGTGAAGATGATATGACATGGCTACAAGGAGGTGCCACAAATCATTGGTATACCTTGTGCTTAATTCGACCTTGATTTTTTTTTTTTTTTTTTTTTTGACAATGTAATGCAATGATCATATGCAAAGAATGAAATGCTCATTTTATTAAGGGGAACAAAAATAAAAAAAACCTATGTAATAAATCTAAGGAAGACAAAAGGTGCCTATGCTAGACTTCTGGGGGAAAGGTTTGAAAAAAGAAGAAGAAGAAAGCATGAAATCTTAGTGAGAAGCTTGCCTTGTATTTTGTCTCATCATTACTTTTTTTTCTTGTCAATCATATGACTCAAACTTGATTCAACATGCATAGATGGGAAAAGATCATGAAAGAATGAAGGAAATAATATGTATGGAGAGTATGTGGAGAGTGGGAAGATGATGTAGATGAAGAAATATGGAAGAATTAGGAATAGAATGGACCCTAACTCAAATGACGGAAAAACGACTCATGCATGAACCTAAGACATGGTCATAATGACATGTACAAAGTGTGTGCTAAGACTAGTGAGTTTAGGTGACATGTTAAGACTTGTGTCATGACCATGTGGCTAGACTATGTGACTGGACTCAAGCAAAGACTAAGTTAAGACTTCACATATATGCATTAAACTGGACAGACTGTGGTATTTTAGTCATAACTTTTAATCTGTGACTTTGATTGGGACGAATCAAACGCCAAATTAAAGATAAAACTCGGGGCTACAGATCCATAGGTTATACGACTCATGGTTCTTCTTAGAACTCCGGCTATGACCCAAACAAGTTGACGCATGTGCAATATACGGGAATAAAAATCCGGGTTGACTAAAAGGAATTATGACTCGATTTAAGGGAATTCTATTAGTTCAAATTAATTAATTAATTAATCAAACAAAGTCCTTTAGTCATTAGTTAGTTTATTTAGTCTTATTTACAAACACAAGTCAAACCAAACGGTTAGTTTAGTCACATATAAGCTATGCATAAGCAAATAATGCACAAGTAGTTCACATAGTCACAATATGATGCAATGAGTTTGCAACCTAACCATGGCTCTAGTTCTCTAAAGTTCAAGGATATGGGTTAAGTCAAAAGGTCCATGGTTGTGAATCCATATGCATTGCACACAAGCCTACCATGAGGGTTGGAGCGAATGGACAGGATTCCGCGAGTTCGTGATGAAATCGAACTCGACTCCATGGTTTGGTGGATTCACAAACATTACACGTACCCAAATCTGAACTTTGCACATGATAGTGGGATATTCCATTGGGCAGGTGAAGCAGGAACCCCCAGAGGGTTATTTCCATATGTAGAACACATATGGGTTCAGACTAGTGAGAAAAGGACTCAATCAATAAGCAAAATCAAGCCAACAACACTAGAAATGGTCAAAGCAAGAAGACAGACCCCTGGCTCGGTATTGGAAGAACTTGGCGCCAGACTACAGGGACTGTCGCCGCAAAAAAGCTCCTGCCGCCAGGCGACAGAACTGTCGCCAGGCGACAGAAACTTTTTACGGGCGACAAGCCCTGTGTTCTAGACGCTAGTTCCTACATGCCTTGGCAAGTTTATGTGTTCTTCGAATTTTCCAGATTTCGCATCATCTTTTCGATTCTAGTCATGAAAGATATTTCTCAAATTTCCTACATGTAAAATTCCTATGGATTGACTCATGGGGTGCTCCCATGAGGACCTTTTAATGCATATGACAATAATGTTAATCAAATCACGCACATGAAATACTTAGAATTTTTCAAGTCTCATCCACTCATTCTAAATAATTGCCAAAATTAAATAAATTTCAGGAATATAAATAGAAATCCTCCCCAGTGGACTCGCCAAAAACTGTAGGGAATATTTCAAGCATTATGATAACCCCAAACTTGAACCCCACTGTGATCATACACTAAAGTACGGTGGCGTTCCAAAGGGAAAGACAAAGAGCAAAAAGAGTCGCCAACAAGTTTTAGGAACTTGTAAACCCAAAAGACAATCCAAAAGGACCATCAACTACTCCATAAGGTCTTGAACCAAACAGGATCCGGGGATGAGGGTACGAATCCAATCTACAAAAGAAAGGACCCGCCCTATAAAATAGGCATCTACTTTGTTCTGCTCGTATTCATGTGCGTATTTCGAATAACATACAAACATTATATTGATCCTAACCTGTTTATCTATGTTGGTTGAATATTAATGCACAAATAAGACTATTATTGGCGATCACTTGAGTTAAAATCACATTAGCCTAAATCAAATTATTAATTATCTTATTAAGCGTGATTTCAAGTACAAATTCCCTTTAAACCTGCATAAAAGGTGTGATCAAGCAATAACAATAATATAAAATATAATCAAGCAACATAATAACAACCAATATTAAATAATAACGATGATAATGGCATGATAAGGCATAATAAAGCTTAATAGAATAGCAAGATCCTAGGCATGATACTAACAAGATTAATAACCAATCCTAGCATGACACTAAGCAATAAAGATCAAAGCTTTAAACCTGACATGGTACTAACATGATATTAGAAAGAGTAAAATGCACCCTACACATGATACTAGAAAGCATAAAATAACACCCTAACATGATACTAAGAATTAAATACATCCTAACATGATACTAGGAATATAAAACAATAATAAGCATGCTTTCTACATTGAAAGAGAGTAATAAGATTACATACTTTGAAGCCTCGTACCTCTTTCTAATAACAAAATACACAAGTTAGTAAACTTCAATGAAAATAATAAAGAACAATTAAAGAATTAAATCAAATTAAATAAAGTTTTGACTAGTTTTGGACCAAACCCTCAGAAATTATCAAACCTTGAACGTCTAGGGCGAAGGCAACTTCGAACTTGGCTAAGTGATTCTAAATCTTGTGAATGCGGAATATTGTGTGTAAAAAGATAGTTTAGAAAAAGAGGGAGAAAGAATAAGCTATATTGCTTAAGAGAGAAAAGAGAGAATTAAGGAAGAATTGATGAGAGATGATAGTAGTTGATTGAGAGAATTGATGATTGAAAAAGGGGAGATAAGACCTCTATTTATAAGAAAAAAGAGAAGGTCGAAGAATAAGAAAAGAAATCCGAATTCAAATCGAAATAAAACTCGTAGACAGCAGTTTTTACAAATTTTGTTTTTATCATATCTTTTGATCCAGAAGTCTAAATAATTCATATAATATATCGTTGAAAAGCTCTTGAAGTCTACTTTCTATGAAATTAGAATCAGATTAAAATATTTTGTATATAAAAAGATATGGATGAAATAGTAGGACGGTGTCAGTTTTGGATAGAGTTTCGTATATCTTTAATATCTTTTTCGTTATAGCTCGGATTTGATATTATAATATATCATTGGAAAGATAATTTCAAGATCTATCCAACCATATAAAATTTGGATAAAAATTATAAGGCACGAAAATAATATCTGACTATCTTTGAACATCTTTAAATCCGAATAGAATTAGGAAAGTTTTAAAAAAGGAAAGTTTATATTCAAATCAAATTCCATGATCTTATCTTTTCAAAAAAGGATAATTAAGATATTTTAGAAACTTATAGAAGATTCTAATCAATCCTAATTATTTTTAGGAATAGGATTAAACCTTTGGACCCTCCTCATGATCATTGGGTCGTAGGTAAAATCCGGTTTGGGCCCAGTTTAGTATTTTGGCCATAACTTCCTCAATATTCATCGGAATTGGGCTTATAATATATCGTTGGAAAGGTCTTTTAAAGCCCCATCCAACTACACCATTATTGGACCCTTATCATGGACTAAAATAAACTGAATTGGACGTTTTCATAAAATAGAAATGGTTTTCGAAAACAGGAAGAAGGATTTTAATAAAAACTAACCGCAACACTTGACTTTTCAACCACTTTCACCTCATTCGATAATGGTTTGACGTGACAGGTATTCATCACTGGGTTTGGTTTTGGGGAGACACAAATGGGTGTCTACAGCGTGTAGTTTTATTCCTTATCAAATTCATTATTTTTCCGGACTATTTTCCTTATAAATAGGGTCCCGAACCTCTGTTTTTATTCATCAACTCTCATCAAGAATTACTTAATTCTTAATTTTCTCTCTCTCTTTCTAAACCAACCTTTTTACAAAATACAATATTCCGCATTCGCAAGACTTAGAATCTCTTAGCCAAGTTCGAAGTTGCCTTTGCCCTAGACGTGCAAGGTTTAATAATTTCTGAGGGTTTGGTCCAAAACTAGTCAAAATCTTATTTAATTTGATTTAATTTAATTCTTTAATTATTGTTTATTATTTTCATTGAAGTTTACTAACTTGTGTATTTTGTAATTAGAAAGAGGTACGAGGCTTCAAAGTAAGTAGATTAGCTTACTCCCTATTTTATTAACAATGTAGAAAGCATGTTTATTAATGTTTAATTCCTAGTATCATGTTAGGATGTATTTAATTCCTAGTATCATGTTAGGATGTTATTTTATGCTTTCTAGTGTCATGTTTAGGGTGCTTTTACTCTTTTCTAATATTGTGATATCAAGTACCATGTTAGGTTTAAAGCTTTGATCTTTATTGTTTAGTGACATGCTAGGATTTGTTATTAATGTTGTTAGTAACATGCCTAGGATCTTGCTATTATTATTAAGCTTTATTATGCCTTACCATGTTATTATCATCGTTATTATGCTTATTGTTTATTATTATGTTGCTTGATATATTTTATTGTTATTGCTTGATCACACCTTTTATGCTTGTTAAAGGGAATTTGTACTTGAAATCACGCTTAATAAGATTATTATTAATTTGGTTTAGGCTAATATGATTTTAATTTAAATGATCGCCAATAATAGTCTTATTTGTGCATTAATATTCAACCAACATAGATAAACAGGTTAGGTTCAATATAATGATTGTATGTTATTCGAAAAACGCACATGAATACGAGCAGAACAAAGTAGAGGCCTATTTTATAGGGCGGGTCCTTTCTTTTGTAGATTGGATTCGTACCCTTATCCCCGGACCCTGTTTGGTTCAAGACCTTATGGAGTTGATGGTCCTTTTGGATTGTCTTTTGGGTTTACAAGTTCCTAAAACTTGTTGGCGACTCTTTTGCTCTCTTTTCTTCCCTTTGGAACGCCACCGTACTTTAGTGTATGATCACAGTGGGGTTCAAGTTTGGGGTCATAATGCTTGAAATATTCCCTATAGAGAGTCATACTAAAGTTTTTGGATTAAAGCAAGTTATGTAATTTTAGTTGTGTATGTTTTGAGAAAGCATATTACAAAAGTAAATACATTAGCTTGCAGAATTATGTTTATCAATTGAAACAAAGTTTCAATCTTATTTAATCGTGGTTTCAAGAATAAATAAAATGTCCAAAATAATTATGAATTGATGGGCTCACTAGGTTGATGACCTTTTGAATGAAACCCCACAGGTGATCCTTGATATATCTAGTAATTGCACTTATCGAAGACATAATTCCTTCAATCTCCCACTTGTCTGAGACAAGTGCGCAATATTCAAATTCCTTAAGTCAATGTGTGTCGATTTGATAATATGATTGCATCTTATGTCGTGATCATATTAATCTACAAATATTTTCTTGAAATCTAAGTTAGAATTACAAAACAAATGATTACTATGTAATCCATTTGAGCACGGCCATGTATTTTCTAAATTCTCCCTCTTCAAGGGGCCAAGACATATTCCTAATTAAATAGGTAGACTCGATCCAATCTTATTGGAACCTATGAGGTCAATGTCGTCAATCTCCCTCTTCTCTTCCCTTCACGTCCGTACGTGCGGCGCCCCTCATGGTGGCTCGTGGTGTTCGTCGTGGTGGTTTGTGGTTAGCTCGTCTCTCTCTTCTCCGTTGAAGGTTGATTGAAGCGTTCAATCACGACTAACTAGCATTAGTGGAGGTTTAACTTATGCCCGTGGACCAAGTAGAGGAATCACGCTTGGGGTTCTTTACTCCCTTTGTTCTTGCTCGATCGCACGTGGAATCACGCTTCAGAGGTATGATTATGTGTTCTTTATGTGTTATGCAAAGATCCTTGGATTAGGTTCTGTATGAATATGATTCATGTTTATTTCCGCTGCGTAGTACCTATAAACTCCTACAGCTTGATGGAGCTGGGATACGTGAGGTTGAGGGTTAAGCTGTGGAGCGTTCCCCATCCTACTTTACCCCCCGCCCGGGTTGACAAGTGGCCCTAGGCTTTCCTCAAGGTTTTTGTTGATATGGGCTGCCAACTGATTCAAGTCTCGGCGGGTGACCACCTGAGGGCTATTCACCTCCCCAACGGGGTTGCTGCGAGCTTGGGGCATCTTCTCGACTATATAAGCATGCCTAGCCGAGAGAATAAGAGCTTGTCTAGTAGCATCTTGATATGTATTGCGGGGACGCCTAGTGTTCACAATGACTTTTTGTTAGTTATCCCCACATACGGCGCCGCCTGTTTCTGGAAAACATAGATGCTTTTGGGAGTTCGGGTAATGAAATCAAGATGTCCTAGAGCTGGGCCCAATGAATGTCCGAATTTCCCTCAGCTATGCCTTGTTGTCCTAGAGCTAGGCCTGCAAAACAAAGAGGGTTAGCTGCCCCGGGGGTGTGACCCGGGAAAGCTCCTCTGATGCTAAAGTCAGCAAATGTCCTTTTGGAGATAGAAAGAGTAATTAGAGAGAGAAAGTAAAGAGAGAGGGAAAAGTCCCCCCTTATTAATGATTGGAGAGCTATTCATAATTGTACTTTCAGGTTGTAGGAGTTCTACTTAATTGGATAGATTAAGGGTAAATCTGTACTTTGCAATCATTAATGATGGGCTTGGGTCACGGAGGGCATTTTTGTAATTTCAGGGCATTGGGCTTAGGACAATGGACTTAGCCCAAACAGTTTTGATTTTATCATCATGATCTCTCATTGATTTTAGTTTGATGTTTTTGTTTAATTTTAGTTTGATGTTTTTGTAGAGGATTTTGATTTTATCATTATCTCATTGATTTTAATTTGTTGTTTTTGCGGAGGAGTAAGCGAAGAACTCGCCATTTGTTCAGAGGCACAAAAAGTAGGCAATCATCAAATCCTAGATCTGTAATTTCTACATTAGTATACATCATATGCTTCATACACCAAATTGATTTATAGTTTGTTTTGATCCTTTTTGGTTGGAATGGGTGGTGGTCGATTGTTGTGGTGGTTGGAATTGGTGGTTTCGTGGCGGCTTTATCGGTGGAATTGATGGTTAGGTCAGGGGTTACTAGATCCGGTTAGGGGTTAATAGATTCGACCAGGGGTTACTAGGTCGGATAGGGGTTACTAGAGCAGTTATTAGACAAGGGTTGCTGATGTGTGTCATAAATGGCACACATTTGATGGCACACATTTGATGAGCATTTAGGTCCTTTTTATCCTCTTTTCATAGCTTTCTTGCTTAATAAATGCTCGGTTTTATGCTTTCTCTCTCTTTTCTACCTTTCTATGGTTTTATAGTATTTTCTCTTTTATTTCTTTTATTTTCGTTATTTTAGTTGTTTTCTCTTTACTTTAGATTTTATAGGTTTAGTTTTATTTTATTTTAGTTTATTTGATTTTATTTTCATTTCATTTTCTTCACTTTACTTTATTTTCATTTTATTATATTTTTCTTTCCTTTATTATTTTCATTTTCATTTTATTTCTTTTACTTTTATTTGTTAGTTTTAGTTTTATTTTACTTTATTTTATTTCTCGATTTTATGTGTGTTTTGTAGGTGTTTGGTCCAAGTCCAAGTTCTTGCGCTCGCTAGAGGTGCTACTGCATAGTTGAGTCTTCATCACCATCATGGTGATGATGGTGATGGTGATGCTTGCAACCAGAAACTGCTTCCCAGCTCTCCCCTGCCTTCCCCTGTTCAACTCCCTTATTTCCCCTGCTTCAAACCAGCAACATCAACTCCAACAACAACTTCAATTTCCCCTGTTCCCCGAAGCAACCCCTAGCAACACCTCACTCCCTCACCTCGCAACTCCCAGCCAGCAGCCACTACCTCACTCCCTCACCACGCAACACCAACCTCCCAGCAGCTCCGCCGCACCTCCAAGACACCACCAAACGCAGCTCCCCTTCTCCCCTAGCAACCACCAATTGCCCCTGCTCCAGCCGCACCCAACCACCCAATTCGCACCACAAATTCCACCCGCAACAACAAGCCACCTCACGCAGCACTGCTCCACTCCAATTCAGCCACCACTTCTCGCAACAACAACAACAATTGCAGTAACCTCCAATTGCGCCACCTGCCACCTCCAATTGCGCCATCAATTCAAGCAGCAACAACGTCAATAATTCCAGCAATTAGCTCTATTCCCGCAAACAATTGCGCCACCTTCGAAGCGATTCCCACCGCAGCTCCACCTTCACTCGTACCTCAATAGGTGCGGGCCCACGTTCATTAAATGCGGTCGCACCCAGCTGGGTTCAAAGTGAAGCGTGGATGATGAAGTGTGATGATGATGAGCGGCTTTGATTGTTTGTGCTTTGGGTGATGATCGTGAGAATCATGGGATTAATGCCCACTTGATGAAGCAGCACGAAGTTGCTGATCCCCTTTTCTTCTTTTGATTTCTTTTATTTTATTTTCTTTTTAATTTTAGTTTTCTTTTTCCTTTCTATTTCTTTTATTATTTTACTTTATTTTCTTTTCTTTTCTTTCCTTTTCTTTTCCTTTTATTTTATTTTCTTTTTCCTTTTATTTCTCTCATCCTTGTATTTATAAATACCCATTTTTGGGTAGAGAGAGAAAACAAGAGAATTAGAAGTAGAATTAGAATTAGATCATATTCTTAGCTTAGTTGAGAGCTTCTCTCTCTAGTTTAGGGTTAATTTTAGGAGTAGATTTTAGAGAGAGAAAGTGAGGAATTTCAATGGTGATTGAGAGATTGAAGATCCAAATGTGACAATTGTATTGGAGATCTACTCAATTATCAAAGAGCATTTCTAAACTCTATCTCATTTATTGCTTTGTTTAATATTCATTGTTTTTGATTGTTGATTTGATTGGATTTTGATGAATTGATGATTGATTTTGGATATTCATGTTTGTATTGGTAGAATTGATGATAATGTTTGAGTAGTTGTTTGGTTAGGGATTTGGTGAAGCTTATGATGTAATGAATTGATGTAAATTGGGGATAATTGATGGAGTTGATGATGTGATTAAACTTGGTTGATTGATCATGTGCATGTGTGTGATTAATCAGAGAGTAGCGAACTTTGATTATTGCACTAGATTGCATTGTAAGTTCACATTGATACGGACCATTGATTTGTGGCTTGCATTTACACGATTGAGGTGTCTTGTGATGTTTCCTAGCTAGAGTTTATCGTAGTTGACGCTAGTTAGACCTCTAGGAGAATAGCTTGACATGCTCTTTTGGTTGCATGATTGATTTTCCCTCACATTGCTTGACTTAGTCGACTTTCCATTCCAATTTGCATTGTTCATTGCTATCATAAGTGAATCCTAATCCCTAGCTCTTATATTTGTTTGGTTTCCTCGTTCTAGTAGTTGTTAGAGTCATCTTTTACCCCTTGTCTTCGACCTAGCTTAGGTATATAATTGGAAGCACTTAGACATTACCGTTCCTTTGGGTTCGACCCTTGACTTACCTCTATACTTGTATTTAGGTTTGTTGAGTGTTTATAAATTTTGTTTGGCTTAGGGAGAATTAGCCCAACGACCTAGTTTTTCCCACGTCAAAATGGCGCCGTTGCCGGGGAACGGTGTCTATGTTTGAGTGTTTTTGATTGCTTGAGTCTAGGTCTTTGTGTATACTTTTCTTTTATTTGATTTTTGCTTGTTTTGTATAAAAATGGAAAATACCTCGTTTCCTCAATTTGAGAATGAGTCATTTTGGGTGTACTTTAATAGACTAGAGGACTTCATTAGTTACCATGGTTATGATCTTTGGGAGGCTTGTGAGATTTGTTATCATAATTTGACTAAGCAAACTAGAGACATTGTTGAAAGCATGTTTAATGGTAGATTTCGGGCATTGTCAATTGATGATGCTTGGGATTTTTATGTATGGTTTGCTAGAGATAGTTATAATCGTGGTCATGGTTGTTCAAATTCTTCTATTGATGATTGTTATGGTCCAAGTTCCATGAATAATGAATCTTGCATGCCTTCTTGTGCCCCCATCCCCCATGTTAATGATGCCACTCATATCTCTAGTGTTGATCCTCATCACATGCTTGCTCATAATTATTTTCCTCATTATGCTCCTCAACTCACTTCACCTTTGAAAACCTTGGAGCCTAACATTGAGTCTTCTTATAATCAAATTGGTGGTTCTTTGAGAAAATTGGAGATGAATTCTAATTTGGAACCAAATGAGATGAGACATTTGGAGATTTTAAGAAGCCAAATGGAATTGTTGAAAAAGTTGGAAGAGAGCAATGAGGTTGTTTTTAGAAGGAATGAGGAGATGGAGAATCAATTGTCATCAATATTGAATGTAAATGAAGTTTCTACTACTTTGGTAGATGTGGAAGAAGATGATGATGATTGTTTTGAGAGGCCTAAGGTGTGTGAGGAGGACATTAGAGAGCCTATGAGTGAGGAAAAGGGTGTAGAGATGGATGTTCCAAAAGAGAGTTTGCATTTTGAACCTCCTTCCCAACTTGAATTTTGTTCCATTGACCCTTTACATGGAGTTGAAGAGAAACTAAAATGGTTGACTTCTCTTAATTTTGAGGAAACATTAATTCAAGTTAAGAAGGATGGGACATTGCAATTTTTGAAGCGTGGAGAAGTTGTGAGGAGAGAGAGTGAGGATGAGAAGGATGAAGTAGTCTCCATAGGAGATTGATGTTTGAGGGTGATGAGAACCAAGAGGTTTTGAGTGTTGAAAAACCAATTGAAGAGTCCATTTCCCCACCCACCTCCCTTGATTGCAATTTCATCCCCCCATTCCTCAATTTTGAAGACCAACCTTCTTCCACCCCATCTCCTTTGCATGATGACCATGGTTTCTTTGAGGGTGAGGCCTTGAGCTTAGATGATTTCGACGAAGAAGAGGTTCCATGTGATAAGGTTGAGGAGGTAGAACCTACTTTAGATGATTGTGAAGATGAGAGTGAAGTGTTTGGTGAGGTTGAATCTCCAACTCCTATCTCAAATTTTCAACCATTGCCCTCCTCTTTCACCTTTGATGACCCTTTCTCTTCTACATTTTCCACCATTGAGATGGATGAGGCCTTTTTAGAGGGAGATTGTACTTCTCATGATTATTTTGAGCTACCTCCCAAGTTTGACCCTCAACCCTTTGATGAGCTTCCTTTGAACCTTGATCGTGATTTGAAACTTTTGAGAGCTCTCTTAGGATGTGAAGTTTGTGAGGAGGATGTGATTGAGAATGAGCTTGATTTGAATGATGATGAATTGGAGGAGAGCCCTTTGGATGTGAGTTCATTGGATGAGAGAGCTTGTGTTTCAATGGATAGTGGTGTAAGTGAGCAACCAATTCCTATTCCTTCACCTTACACCTCATTTTCAAGAAAGCTTGATCTTGTTCCCTCCTATCCCATGTCATTACCTTCTTTTCTCATGTTCCCACCTCTTGAAAAGCCTTTAGTTCCCCAAGTGCCTCATTTGATGACTTTTGAGGATGATGGTGGGATTTCCAACCAAAAATATTTTGTTGGGAAGAGTATGCCTTCTTCTTTTTCTTTAATTTCTCTTCCTTTTTCTTATATTCTTGTTTTTCCCTTCTCTCCTTCTTCTTCTTGGCATATTTCTTCTCAACTCCATAGGTGTGCACTATGCTTGTTGTATGCCTTATTTTTGTCATGTGCATACTTGCTCTCATATGAAATGTGTAGTAGTGCATTTGACAAGCTCTTGCGATCGTTGCAATATTATTTTACTAGAGCGGTCAAGCTTGGACCTTAAGCAAGCCTTTCTCGGGAAGTAACCCGTGTTTTAGATTAGATTTTCCTTTTCTTTTTAGAATAGATTTTTCTCTCATGGAAATTTTTGTGTGCCTTTTGCTAGGTACATGACTTGATATACTTTGGTGCTTCGATTTGGATCAAGAATCAAGGAAGCTTGACTCCTATCTTTGCGAGCATATGGAGAAAAGGTTTAATTCTTGAGAAATTAGCTTTGAAAGGTTTAAATTGGGTCATTTGCGGGTATTTACACCCACCTAATATCCGGTAATATCTTTCCTTGCTCTTTCTCTAGTGGATGATAACTTGTTGGACATATGTTGGATTGTTGGATTGATCTCCTTGTTTTCCCCTCCCATGGATTATATGATTTATGTTTGAGTGTATTGTCTCATTCAAGCTTGGGGGAGGGTATTCTATCATGTTTGGTGGAATGTTGATTCTTATGTGTTATACACCTTTGTATATGCTTTTCCATGTTTCTTATATTTTGAAAAACTCCAAAAAGATTTTTGTTTCTATCAAGGCAAATTTGCAATGTGTTTTGTTTTGTTCTTGTTTTGGACATAATAACATTTGGACTTGTATAATTGAATGCTTTTCTTCCTAAATGGTAACGGTGTGCACGGTTTGAGAGTACGCTTGGTTGATTCTAGGATAAAGCATGCTAAGGTAGTTGGTTAGAACTAGTGGGAACATGAAACCGGATTCTACTTGTTTGTGGCATGTTTGGTAGTTGCTTCCTATAGTCGATTTGACACCAATAGTGAGTTTTTGCTACAACCATGTGAGTTCTATGTTTTTCAAGCCTTCTACCTATACTTGTATGAGCAGCATGGATCCTTGACTTCTTGCAAACCTAATCTTGAAACTCGACTCATAGATCTTAAATCCGAGACCGAACCATTTAGGGAGGAAAAAGGCACCTTTTTCGGGGTGGTATTTTTCATTTTTAGGATAGTTTGTTTCATCTTTATTTTTGGGTTTACATTTGCCTTCTTGCAACCATTTGAGCCTTATACCTACTTTTCAAGCCACATCTTTAGATCTTTGGCCTTTTGTTTCATTTTCTTTCTTTTCTTGGTTTTTGTGAAGCAATTGATCATTCTTAATGGAGTTTGTGGTGGAGAAGTTGAAATGTTTGGTTCTTATGAAAGCAAGATTGTGTTATGTCTTCTTTATGAATAATGGCAAATGAGTATGAGTAAAAGTCGTCCTACTTTATAAAAGGCATGGACAAATAAGTGCAAAATCGAAATAGCCGTCCAAAGTAGAAAGAGGCGAGGACAAAGCACTAAATAAAAAGGAAAAAAAAAGTGAAAAATGAAAAAAATCCAAAAATATTTTGATGTGAGTTTTCTCCCTTTTTGAGCATTGAGGACAATGCTCCATTTAAGCTTGGGGGGAAGCGTTCTCACGCTTTTTGTGTATATGTTTGTGATTTATAGCTTTGAATAAGCTTGGGGGTGTTAGTTTGTTTTTGTTTGGTGATTATATGATTGTGATTCTAAGAATTGGCCGTTCTTTGCTTCACTTTTATGAAAACCACCAAATTTTAAATTTTATAGCCTACCTTCACCCTTATTGCCTTACGTTACAACCTTGGGGAAAGACCTTTTGACCTAAGTGGTTGAGTCATTCATCGGTGGAGAGGAATGTGAGTCTTAGGAATAGGGAGAGGGGATGCAAAAGTCAAGATGTCGAGTAGCCTAAAAATTCTCTTTTTCCGGTTCCTTCGTGGAATCATTGGGATGCTCATTTGAGGTTGATTTGAAGCTATTAGGAAGAACGCGGTAAGATCGTTTGGGATGAAAGTGAATTGTGAAAGCTAGTTCCTATGCTTAGCATATTTATGTTTCAATCAACCTTGGGTATCTTGGAATGTGCACTCCCTTACTTGTTTAGAAAGATTTGCATCCACTTGTGCTTGTACATTTGCAAAGGTCCTTTCATGAACATTTGTTTGCTTTTCTTGTATTTTGTTTTCTTTTTCATGCTTTGCCTTGATTGTATTATTATGAGAGTTATGGGTCAAACTCTTAGGATACCCTTACGAGACCTCACTCGTCCTCATAGGCGACTTTGGGGTTTAAAGGGCTTGTTGTAGCTAAAAACAACCGTGATTCCTACGACAGTGAGTTAGTGTATATTCTCATCTCGTCTCTTGTTTAGTTTGTTTTAATAAGCTCGTCATTTTCACTCCCTTGGTTTTGTTTTGCTCGAGGACGAGCAAAAGGTAATCTTGGGGGTATTTGATGTGTGTCATAAATGGCACACATTTGATGAGCATTTAGGTCCTTTTTATCCTCTTTTCATAGCTTTCTTGCTTAATAAATGCTCGGTTTTATGCTTTCTCTCTCTTTTCTACCTTTCTATGGTTTTATAGTATTTTCTCTTTTATTTCTTTTATTTTCGTTATTTTAGTTGTTTTCTCTTTACTTTAGATTTTATAGGTTTAGTTTTATTTTATTTTAGTTTATTTGATTTTATTTTCATTTCATTTTCTTCACTTTACTTTATTTTCATTTTATTATATTTTTCTTTCCTTTATTATTTTCATTTTCATTTTATTTCTTTTACTTTTATTTGTTAGTTTTAGTTTTATTTTACTTTATTTTATTTCTCGATTTTATGTGTGTTTTGTAGGTGTTTGGTCCAAGTCCAAGTTCTTGCGCTCGCTAGAGGTGCTACTGCATAGTTGAGTCTTCATCACCATCATGGTGATGATGGTGATGGTGATGCTTGCAACCAGAAACTGCTTCCCAGCTCTCCCCTGCCTTCCCCTGTTCAACTCCCTTATTTCCCCTGCTTCAAACCAGCAACATCAACTCCAACAACAACTTCAATTTCCCCTGTTCCCCGAAGCAACCCCTAGCAACACCTCACTCCCTCACCTCGCAACTCCCAGCCAGCAGCCACTACCTCACTCGCTCACCACGCAACACCAACCTCCCAGCAGCTCCGCCGCACCTCCAAGACACCACCAAACGCAGCTCCCCTGCTCCCCTAGCAACCACCAATTGCCCCTGCTCCTGCCGCACCCAACCACCCAATTCGCACCACAAATTCCACCCGCAACAACAAGCCACCTCACGCAGCACTGCTCCACTCCAATTCAGCCACCACTTCTCGCAACAACAACAATTGCAGCAACCTCCAATTGCGCCACCTGCCACCTCCAATTGCGCCATCAATTCAAGCAGCAACAACGTCAATAATTCCAGCAATTAGCTCTATTCCCGCAACCAATTGCGCCACCTTCGAAGCGATTCCCACCGCAGCTCCACCTTCACTCGTACCTCAATAGGTGCGGGCGCACGTTCATTAAATGCGGTCGCACCCAGCTGGGTTCAAAGTGAAGCGTGGATGATGAAGTGTGATGATGATGAGCGGCTTTGATTGTTTGTGCTTTGGGTGATGGTCGTGAGAATCATGGGATTAATGCCCACTTGATGAAGCAGCACGAAGTTGCTGATCCCCTTTTCTTCTTTTGATTTCTTTTATTTTATTTTCTTTTTAATTTCAGTTTTCTTTTTCCTTTCTATTTCTTTTATTATTTTACTTTATTTTCTTTTCTTTTCTTTCCTTTTCTTTTCCTTTTATTTTATTTTCTTTTTCCTTTTATTTCTCTCATCCTTGTATTTATAAATACCCATTTTTGGGTAGAGAGAGAAAACAAGAGAATTAGAAGTAGAATTAGAATTAGATCATATTCTTAGCTTAGTTGAGAGCTTCTCTCTCTAGTTTAGGGTTAATTTTAGGAGTAGATTTTAGAGAGAGAAAGTGAGGAATTTCAATGGTGATTGAGAGATTGAAGATCCAAATGTGACAATTGTATTGGAGATCTACTCAATTATCAAAGAGCATTTCTAAACTCTATCTCATTTATTGCTTTGTTTAATATTCATTGTTTTTGATTGTTGATTTGATTGGATTTTGATGAATTGATGATTGATTTTGGATATTCATGTTTGTATTGGTAGAATTGATGATAATGTTTGAGTAGTTGTTTGGTTAGGGATTTGGTGAAGCTTATGATGTAATGAATTGATGTAAATTGGGGATAATTGATGGAGTTGATGATGTGATTAAACTTGGTTGATTGATCATGTGCATGTGTGTGATTAATCAGAGAGTAGCGAACTTTGATTATTGCACTAGATTGCATTGTAAGTTCACATTGATACGGACCATTGATTTGTGGCTTGCATTTACACGATTGAGGTGTCTTGTGATGTTTCCTAGCTAGAGTTTATCGTAGTTGACGCTAGTTAGACCTCTAGGAGAATAGCTTGACATGCTCTTTTGGTTGCATGATTGATTTTCCCTCACATTGCTTGACTTAGTCGACTTTCCATTCCAATTTGCATTGTTCATTGCTATCATAAGTGAATCCTAATCCCTAGCTCTTATATTTGTTTGGTTTCCTCGTTCTAGTAGTTGTTAGAGTCATCTTTTACCCCTTGTCTTCGACCTAGCTTAGGTATATAATTGGAAGCACTTAGACATTACCGTTCCTTTGGGTTCGACCCTTGACTTACCTCTATACTTGTATTTAGGTTTGTTGAGTGTTTATAAATTTTGTTTGGCTTAGGGAGAATTAGCCCAACGACCTAGTTTTCCCCACGTCAGTTACTTCAAGGGATACTAGAGGGGTTACTTCAGGGGATAATTTAGGAATTACTTCAGGGGTTACTTCGGGGGTTACTAGACAGGGGTTACTAGACAGGGGTTACTTCGGGGGTTACTAGTAGGGTTACTTCAGGGGTTACTTCGGGGGTTATTTCGAGGGTTACTAGAGGGGTTACTTTAGGGATTACTAATGTGGCAGCTTGCCACATTGTGCGGCTGGCCACACCAGAAACGCACCGTATTTGGTTTTGACTCATAATTTAGAAAATATCTTATAAAAGTCGATTACTTTAAGTTGATGGAAAACATGTCTTATTTTAAGAAGACCAATTGAATGTTGACATATTGCTGACAAATTTTACTTTTAAGAAAACCATTACAGTATAGAATTTTCGCTCAAAACGACATCATATTTGCCCGTTTCTTCATTTTAGTTTCTTCATTACTAAATATCCCGCAATTTAAAAAATCCTCTACCGAAAGAGACGAGAAAAGAGGACAAGAAAATGGTGAAAGAAATTGAGGGACTCAATGAAGACGAAAGAATAGCTCTCAGACGCACCAAATTCGCTCCACTTCCTCCTAAACCTTCTTCTTCGTTGTCGTCTTCTCTTCCCAGGTACGCAAACTTCTCAATTTGTCTGTTACTTCATTTATTGAATTAATGTTATTGCTGATTTGTTGATTGATTTCTTGTGTATGTGTTTGATTTTTTTCAATCCCGTTATTATGCAAAAAAAAATTTTGATTTTTATTTATTTTTTTATTATTATATTTTTTATTTATTTTTTTTATTATTATGTGTAATCGGTATTTTTCTAATTTACAGTCGAAGTTTTAGTCCCAAAATTTTTGTATGTTCATGGTGAGATCTTCGTTTTGATGAGATTTGATTTATTGTTTAATTATACTGATATGAGTTGTTCTACTTATGTTTATGACAATAGAATTCTAAATACTACTTCCCCTCTGTATTATTTGTAACGATTAGACACTTTCTACTCACATTTTACGTCAAATTGTTGCAAATAATATGAAACAAAGGTAGTATTTTGATGAGAACTGTTCGAACTAGTTGATGTTTCTATGTTTTTTTTTTTTTTTTTTTTTTTTTTTTTTTTTTTTTGACAGAATATGTTTTCAAGTTGTTGAAGGCTTATTTATCTGAAAATTTGGAGTTAAACCACTGAAATGAGCCTAGTTCATTTCCAAAGGAAATAAAATGTAATTTTTTGTCTTAATCATGTATTGGCTTGTTGGGAGTTTTAAAGATTTGTAACACAATCTTTTTATAAGGCTTTGTGATTGATGTTTCATTGTCTCCATTACGCGTAGTTTTTATTGTGAAATGTTCTTGATCAAGGTATACAATTACAGTTACAATTAAGAATTGTAAAAAAAACTGGTGTTAAATCTCTGCAACCTCATGATCATTTGACCTACTTGAATGAAAAAAATACTATAATTTTTTAGTGTTCTATAATTAGGGGAATAGATTTTAGGATACATATTGTTTTTCTAAAAACCCTAAACCCAATTGAAAAATGAAATAATTGTATATATTTAATGAGCATTCTGTTGAATAATCGGTACACAAATAGAGATTACGTGTGTATGATTTCTAACCTAATTGTTGCTATTAATGTATTTTAATTTGTTGAAAAGTTTCTGCTACGATTTCTAAATGCATGTTAGCCAAATACTTTCTGGGTTGATGATTAGAACATGAATAAATTTGAATCAGGCTAGCTCACCCTGGTGGACCTGTAACAACAAATAAGGCAGTTGCATTGGCGAAATTTCTTGAGAGGAAACTGCAGGAACCTGGTGGATTGGATACCTTAAAACCTGAACTCATTGAGCTCGCTGTCAAGAATGCAAAGGAGACTGTGACTGCTAGTGAGTATTCTGCACCAAATGTTTTATATGCCATTAATAGCATAATTTAACATTGTTGGGTCAATATCAATTTGAAACACATTCTATACCACGAGTTTGTTCAATATCAATTGAAAGTCGAAGTTTCACTTTTTTTTTCTCTCTGGTGTCTTCCACATTATGGTTGGTACGTGCTATCAATTTCTCCATAAGTTCTGTTGGTTGAGATGGGGCGCTATGCTGATATGCTCCTCGCCTCCTACCATGAGTTCTCCTTTTCCCCAACTTTTTTTTCTCATTTACTTGTTAAGCTGGAAGTGAATATGTCCATGCTATTATCCAATATATCAGCCTTTTTTATTCCATCAGTTCAATTCTTGCTGCATAGGCCAGTATTTTATATCTGTTGATCAAATCTAAGTCGTTAATCTTGTTTGCTATAATTTAACTACTCCATTGAATTACTGTATTTGTGATTTAGTTACCTTAACCTTTTCGGAATGGGTACATCAGTCAATAGTATATCTGGTTTTTAATGTTTTCTAAACATTTCTTTGAAGATAATGGTTCAACCTTAAATTTTTTTTAAACCTATGTAAGTATGTATTTGTTAGTTGAGATGCGTGAAGGTCATATAGGAACATTATTCAGTGCAGCAATAAATTTCTAATATCTTTCCTATCATTACTCTATAATATATCTGCACCGAATCCATGCACTTTATAATGATTTTACAGAAACTACTTGTCCACACCTATCCTGTGTAGATCACAGGGGACAAAGAATCTTAGATACTAGTGTTTATCAAGCTATAGTCTGCTTTTCTGGCAAATCTTTGGTGTCTGGGTAGAACAAGAGCTCACACTTTTTAGGTGATGTAACACTCTAGTGGTTACTCACTTGTATTAATATTAAGTTATGCAATAAAGACTTGATTTTTGAGGAAAATGGGCAGCTTTTGATTATGAAAATGGAAGTAACAAAACAAGAGTAGCTTGAGGCTACTAGTCTCTGATTTAGCATCTTTAGGGCACCACTCTCTAGCTCTAGAAATTACTATGATCTTGCCCAACTAGCACATCCCACTCTCCCTTTCTTATATATACATAATCTGCCAAAAGAAGGAAAACAACAAAAGTTGTTGTTGCAGCTGTCAAAGCTCTCCCCTGATTGGATGATGCTGCTGTGCTTGGTGACTGCTCTCTGCTTGGGGGCTGCCTTGTTGTTCATTCTCTGACATTCTAATTTGCTGACCCTTCCTTCTCCTTCTTGAATAAGTAATCAAATCATGACCCTTGTTGAGCATTGAGTCCGTTACATTCCCTCCCCCTAGAAGAGTCACCTTGTCCTCAAGGTGAAAGAAAGGAAAACGCTCGTTGATGAGAGAAGCTTCTTCCCAGGTGGCTTCCATCATGGGTAGATTTTCCCACTTAACCAACACCTCCAAGTGAGAGGGAGAGCTGCTGGATTTTCTGACAGCAAGCACCTGCTCAGGTTCTGCCTGCAACTCTAGTTCTGCTGTCAGCTGGGTCGGTATGGTAGGGCTCACTTCTTGGCTGCCAAGTGCTTTCTTCAATTGAGAAACATGGAACACAGGGTGTACGCGGTAAGAATCAGGCAAACTCAGCTTGTAGGCCACATTTCCCACGCGTTGCTCCACCAAAAATGGTCCATAAAAACGCGGAGAGAGCTTCTCATTAGGCCTCTTAGCAAGAGACTTTTGTCTATATGGCTAAAGCTTAAGGTGGACATAATCTCCCACCTGGAATTCGACTTCTCGTCTTTTTAAATCCGCATTTGCTTTCATCCTTTGTTGTGCACGGAGCAAGTTCATCTTCAAATCCTCAAGCACCCAATCCCTTTCTTGTAACCAAACTTCCAAGCTATCCACCGGAGTTTGGCCTTTCCCCTCCTTAATTAGCTTCGGAGGATCTCTTCCATAAACCACTCGAAATGGGGTAAACCCGATTGACTCATGGTGAGCTGTATTGTAAGCGAATTCAGCCCAATGTAACCGTTTTCCCCAAGATTTGGGCTGCCCATTCACGAAGCATCTTAGATATGTTTCCAAGGCCTTATTGACTATTTCCGTTTGACCATCGGTTTAGGGATGGTACGCGGTGCTTCTCTTAAGTTCCGTGCCTTGTAGCTTAAACAACTCTCGCCAAAAAATACTCATGAATATGCGATCCCGATCCGAAACTATAGAGCTAGGGAACCCATGAAGCTTGACCACTTCCTTAACAAAAATGGCAGCTACTGTGGCAGCACTATAGGGGTGTTTTAGCCCAACAAAATGAGCATATTTGGAGAGTCTATCTACCACAACCAAGATAGAATTCATCCCCATCGAATTTGGAAGGCCTTCAATGAAGTCCATTGATATGTCCTCGGGAATGGGTAGGGGTTGCAAGAGTCCCGTGGAATGCATTTGAGAGTACTTTGCTTGCTGACAGATGGGGCAGCGTTGCACATGCTCTCCGACATCCTTCCTCATCTCAATCCAATACTACTCCGAAGCAATTCTCAAGTGGGTTTTAGTCTCTCCTTGATGTCCTCCAATGGGGCTATCATGATACTCTCGCAAGAGTTTGGGAATCAAGGTGGATGACTTGGGTATTGCCACCCTCTCCTTAAATAACAACCTGTTATCCTCGATGGTGTACCCCACATACGACCCTTCCCCTTGCTGCACTGCTGCTGCTATTTTGCCCAAGAGGCTATCCTCTTCAACCTCTTTTTCCAACTCTTCCCACTTAATTCCCTAGACAGAGACCATGGCTGCCATTTCCAACTCCGAGCCACCTCTTCTAGAGAAGGCATCCACCACTCTATTGCTAGCTCCCGGTTTGAATTAGATTTCAAAGTCGAAACCCAATAATTTGCGCACCCATTTTTGATAATCTCCTCCCACTTCTCTTTGCTCCATCAAATATTTCAAGCTTTGTTGATCCGTTCTCACCATAGAGTGACGGCCTAGCAAGTAATGGCGCCACTTGACAATGGCTAGGCAAATCGCCATTAGTTCCTTCTCATTGGTGGCCTTTGCTTGCGATTTGGGGCCCAATAACTTGCTGTAAAACGCTATAGGCCTTGAGTCTTGCATTAGCACCGCTCCTAAACCATAGCCCGAGGCATCGACCTCCACCACAAATAACTTGCTGAAATTCGGCATTACCGGCACAAGGGCAGCCACCATGGCAGCCTTTGAGCTGCTCCAATGCCTTGGTTGCTTCGGTTGACCTCCCAAAATTATCTTTCTTAAGTTGTTCGGTCAAGGGTCTAGCTGTTTGAGCATACCCCTTAATGAATTTGCGATAATAGCCGGTTAGCCCCAAGAAACCCCGCAACTCCTTCAAATTTTTTGGAGTAGGCCACTCCACCATGGCCTTGACCTTCTTCATGTCCACGGCCACTCCACTTTGGGACACCACGTGGCCCAAATAAGCAACTTGCTGCTGCCAAATTCGCATTTCTAAAAATTCACCACCAAGCTATGCTCCTTGAGCAATCCCAACACTATCCTCATGTGCTCTCGATGACTCTCTATGTTGGGGCTATAAATCAAGATGTCATCGAATAAAACTAACACGAATTTTCTCAAATGAGGTCGGAACACCTCATTCATCAAGGCTTGAAAGGTGGCGGGAGCGTTAGTAAGCCCAAAAGGCATTACCAAAAACTCGTAGTGACCCTCATGGGTTCGAAAGGCGGTCTTGGGTGTATCCTCCTCTCTTACTAAAATTTGGTGATAGCCCGACTTGATGTCGAGCTTGGAAAAGATGGCAACCCCATGAAGCTCATCCAAGAGCTCATCGATGATGGGAATGGGGTATTTGTCCGGAATTGTTTCCCGGTTCAAAGCACGATAGTCTACGCAAAAGCGCCACGAACCATTTTTTTTTTAACCAACAAAACCGGGCTTGAAAAGGGGCTCACCGAGGGCTTAATGATTCCGGCCACTAACATCTCCCTAATCATCATTTCAATCTCGTCTTTTTGAAATTGGGGGTACCGGTAGGGCCTCACACTCACAGGGTTGCTTCCCTCTTTCAACATGATTGAGTGTTCATGTCCCCTCTTGGGTGGTAACCCCTTAGGTTCGGCAAAGACACTTTGAAATTCCTCCATTACATCCTTTAACCACGTTGGTGGTGCTGCCACCAGTGGCTCGGCTCTCTCTGCAATCGAATTCATCTCCACGTGGTTGATCTCTACCCATAAACCTCCCCCCTCGTGCCTCAAAGTTTTCAGCATTGCCCTAAGCGACACCTTAGAGTGCTCTAACGCGGGATTTCCCACCAAGGTCACCCTCCGATCACCCACCATAAAACTCATGATATGTGTCTTCCAATTATGCGTGACCGACCCAAGTTTCTCTAACCATTCAATCCCCAAAATCAGGTCAGCACTACCCAATTTCAAAGGCAGGAAGTTATCAACCACCACGAAACCTCCATTCAAGACCACCCTTACCCCTGTACATCTCCCTTTTCCCACGATCACATCCCCATTCCCAAGTGACACTCCAAATTCGCGGTCAACGCTCACCGGAATTCCCACCTCCGCCACTAACGCCTCTGAAATGAAGTTATGTATGGCTCCGGGGTCCCCCAATATCACCACCGACTTCGGACCGACCTTACCTTCCAATTTCATGGTCTTCGGCCTCGAGATTCCCACCAAAGAGGGTAGCTCCAACCACCACCTCGTCGTCGCTAGAGTCCAGCTCCGGCGGTTTGGACGGCCAGCTCCGGCGTCTTCCTCGCAGCCGAGCAACAGCATGCTAAGCTCTCGGTTCTTGCAGCGGTGGCCCACGCTCCATCGCTCATCGCACCTAAAACAAAGCCCTCTAGCTTTGCGTTCTTGGTGCTCGAAATCGATCAGCCGCCGCAGCTCCCCGGACCTCGCCGTTGAGCTGGTGGTAGATCGGGGAAAATTAACGGAGGCCTGAGACTCGGGGGTGATGATCGGAGCTTTAGGCCACCCTTTGAATGTCGTGGCTTGTTGAGTTGGTGTGCCGAAAGTGTTAATGAGGCCCGACCCGACTGGTGCCTTGGATCCGGATGATCCAGATTCGCTGGTAGTGGGTCTACCCGAACCGAAATACCCGGGTGGTTTTCTTAACCTGCCGACCCGATTTCTCTCTTCGACCCGACCCGTGATCTCCATGGCCTGCTCTAGGTTAAACAGGTTCATGAGCCTGACGTCAGCCTTGATGTCATCTTTGAGCCCTTGTATAAAATGGCCCATCATGATTGTTTCAGAGATGTCCTCCAACGGCGTCGAAAGTTCGATGAACTTCTTCCTGTACTCCATTACTGTAGTCTCCTGACTTGCGGCCAACCACTGCTCGTGGAGGCTTCCGACGTGAGTTGGTCGGAATTGACGTAAAATCCTCGCTTTCATGCTCTCCCACGTCGCAATAGGTCTCCTTCTATTTTCCCACTGGAACCACCGTAGTGCGTCCCCTTCCAAAGCCGAGACAACCGCCTGTAATTTTTGCTCCTCCGTGAGGTGGTAGTGGAGAAAGTACTTTTCCCCTTTAAGTATCCAACCATCAGGGTCCGCTCCTTCGAATATGGGCATATCAAGCTTCCTCGGCTTCCAATGGTAGTCACCACCGCCGTTCTGGTTGCGATTTTCAGGGATATAGCCTAGTCCTTGTTCGTGGTGCCTCTGGTTCACCAAGTTCCGCAACTCTTCTAAAAATTGGGCTTGAGTGGTGGCGTTCACGGCGGTCTGGGCTTCTTGCTGCTGCCGTAGCAGCTCGAACTGATTATCAAGCTTCTCAGTGGCCTCACTCAAGGTCTTCTTGAGTGTCTCCTCTTGTGTTTTCATCGCCGCCTCCATTGCTTCCAGCCGAGCTTGAACTCCAGCCATTTGCTCATCCAGGTTATCACACCTCTGTGTTGCAGATGTGACCATGTTTTCTCTTTTTTTTTTTTTTTTTTTTTTTGTTTAAAAAAGCTGAGTACGGAGTGGTGGTTTCCGGTACCGGCAGACGCAGGACCGCCGCTCTGATACCACTTGTAACACTCTAGTGGTTACTCACTTGTATTAATATTAAGTTATGCAATAAAGACTTGATTTTTGAGGAAAATGGGCAGCTTTTGATTAATATGAAAATGGAAGTAACAAAACAAGAGTAGCTTGAGGCTACTAGTCTCTGATTTAGCACCTTTAGGGCACCACTCTCTAGCTCTAGAAATTACTATGATCTTGCCTAACTAGCACATCCCACTCTCCCTTTCTTATATATACATAATCTGCCAAAAGAAGGAAAACAACAAAAGTTGTTGTAGCAGCTGTCAAAGCTCTCCCCTGATTGGATGATGCTGCTCTGCTTGGTGACTGCTCTCTGCTTGGGGGCTGCCTTGTTGTTCATTCTCTGACATTCTAATTTGCTGACCCTTCCTTCTCCTTCTTGAATAAGTAGTCAAATCATGACCCTTGTTGAGCATTGAGTCCGTTACAGGTGACTGGTTTATTAAGTGATTGACTGTGGTATATGAATGCATCTTGTTGTATAAGAATACATCTTGTGCAGTTGGGACTATGGAGCCTTTAACTGTTTACACAGATGATGAGATTAAAAGAAACTGCAGAGACTTGGATTTGGGTGTTGTGTCCGACACTCCAGATTTTATTAAATTTTATGTAAGGCCACTATTTATCTAGGTGACATGTCATGTCAGAGTGTCAAAGGTTCCGATACCCGACGTACAGCAAGGTATCGAAGTAAGATAGGTTTTTTTTTCAACATTTTTCTCCCCATGTGCTCCTAATCTTGAAACCATTTATTTTTATAGTTTTAAAGAATGAAGAAAGAAAACAGGACTAAACACCTCTTCCCTTGCTAGAGAGTGAGAGGGTCATACTCACAAGATGGAAGTGCTATTTCTGTTATAAATAATCCTTGTCAAGCTGTATGCTGAGGCTGATAGAATGTTTCTGCTAATCTATTGAGTCTTCTTCCAGGAAAAATGCCTTTTTTTTTCTGGGAAATTTAATCATTTTTATATCAGTTGGACTGTTAGTTGCATATATAGTAATTTATTCTGTTGCTTCACTTATTTCTTCTTGACCTGTAGTTTTTATTTACCTATCCATATTGTCCTCATATTTTGTCATTGTCAAGCCATCAACTGGGATGATGAAACTGTATGGTGCATTCATACTTCAATTATTTGTCCAAAGAGGCCATATAACCTGAACTGAACTGTTATATACAGGTGGAACTTCAAAACATGGGAAGATCATACGACATGTCACTTCGTTTGATGATGATGAGGTGCATATTTATTCGCAGAGCTCTCTGCACTTGTTTTGTTGTGTGTTTTTAGCTTTTACTCACATGAAATTTTTGGTAGGATCATTCATCCAAAGATGGATCAACATTTGAGCCGAAGAAGAAAAAATTGAAAAAAGAAAAGAAAGATAAGAAGAAGAAGAAGAAGAAGAATAAAAAGAAAAAGGTTATCCCTCTTAGCTGGGTTTCCTCCCCTCAACTCTTCTATGTTCAAACTTTTGATTATGAGAAAAATATATTAATCTATTTTTAACCCTATCTTGCTTTTTTTTTTCCCCTTCTTCCCCATTTGATTTTTGGCAGGTTGAAGATCAATAATGTTCAAGGAAGTGTTTGGAAGAGATCTTACAACGTGGATAGTATATGGTTTGTTTGGCATCACTGTGGTTTCCAGTTTTTTTTGTTTTTTATTATTTAAAATCATATGATATATGTCATAGAATGAATTAAAAATTAGTCGAATTTATTAAAATCATGATAATTTTGAAAAGTGAAAATACCTTTTTTTTGTTTATTGTTTTTGGTTTACAAATTAAAAAAAAAAAAAAATACGATGTCAACAAGCCCTTAGCCCTTAGGTTTTTATGTTACAAATTAACTCATTTTTGTAGAAACGGTTAACAGAAATATGTGGATAGATTTGAGAATATTTATAATCTTTTTTATTATGTTGACAGATAAGTTTAGAGGTGATGTATCATGTAAAAGGCTTCCTTAGTACTCCTTGTGTCCATTTAATAACTGACACAATTAACATTTACACATGCCAATATACTAGTTTAATCTTATTATTATATAATTAAATATCAATGAAAATTATAATAAAAGTTATATTATAAAATTATTTCCAATACCCATCTAACAACATTTAAAAATTAAAATAAAAATTAAAAAAAAAACATATTTTTTGACAATTTTTTTTGTTATGTTAGTAAAAACCTGAAGTCAAAGTTAATATATAAATAATAACAATGAGAAAAAAATCCAACATCTCCGTTATTCTGAAACGGCGACTCGACGAGAGTAAAAAGTGTAACATTTTATTCAATTGTTGTTCTTATAAAACATATACTACCTCCGTTACATATTATTTGCAACGATTTGACATAAAGTAGAGAGGGAAAATGTCTAATTGTTGCAAATAATACGTAACGGAGGTAGTATACCATTGTGCTTGTTTTTTTTATTTTATTTCTACAAGTGCATGCCACTATCCTCCGTTTTGAAGATGGTGCAACCCACTATTCTAAATTTCTTAGCAGTGGTTATACTTTCTCCGTTTTTTGATAGTTGTATCAATTTGAATTTTACACTATTTATGTGTCCCACTTTGACTAGTTTTAACGATTTATACTTATGTAAAAATATAGTCATGTGGGATCTCGTTAGATTTATTTCAACTATACAATTTTAATATTTAAGGTTTATAAATTTTATATATTGGTAACTAAAGATATTAACGATTGAAAACATGCATCAACAAGTGTAAAATGAGAAGTGTTGCAACTATAAAAAAAAATAGAGCAAGTACTTAATATAAACACTTTCTACGATAGTGTTTGGCTATGTCAAGTAGCACATTCACCTTGCAAATTTACCAGAACAGAACCTTGGACCAGGTAAGAATTCATCGTCTTATTATAAAGACGCGTAACGCCGGAATGGTCATTTATTTTCCTTCGTAATCATCAATCAATCTATACTATATACTAAAGTAATCAACGGAGGAACACTTGGTATGATTTTATAAAAAATTTTCCCTCAAAAAATGCTCTACTCCCTCCGTGTTTTTTTTAAGTGATACACTTTCCATTTCCAGCCGTGTTTTTTTAAGTGATACACTTTCTTTTTTGGCAAAAAAATACAGTAAAATATTATATCTTTATCCTCTCATGGTCCCCACCCAAATCCACTACTACTTTTTTTATTAAGGCAAATTTGTCAAAAAAAAACCTTTTAAAAGCACCATTTTGCAAAAGAAAACCTTTTAAAAGCTTTGTTATAAAAGAAAACCCAAACACTCTTAAATTTTTGTTGAAGACAACCTGGTACCCCTAATTCACGTAATTAAGTACTAATTACTTCTAATTATCCTTTAACTCTATTTAATAATAACATTAGTTTATAAATAATAAATAAATAAATAAAAAACCACCATCCCCAATTCCCCACCACCAGCCTCCCACCCACCCCCTTTCCCCCTCCCCTGACAGCATCCCCTACCACAGATTAAGCCACCTGAATCGTTGCCAGCCTCCAGAACCGATTAAGCGAACCACAAAAACCACCCCAGCCACAACGTACCACCAGCTAGCCTACTCCCATCGTCAACCACCACCAAGAATTCCACCTTACTCCCATCACCAACCCACCACGAAACACCCACGCCCCAGAAACATCAACTCGATCCGACCACAAATTCTCTTCAATTGCAGGTCGAGTACAATAAGCGTGGCGGACATGGCAGTGAAGGAGGAGAGAGAAATTCAAGGTGAAATTGAAGTCTTCAATTGATAAATTAGGGGTTTTGTGAGATAATTTAGGGAAGTTGAAAGGGAGAAGCCATTGCTAGCCATGATTGAGCTAGGAGAAAGAAAGATAAATTAGGAATTTTTGGAGGAAATTGATGAAGAAGATGAAGCAGAAAGGAGGGTGCTTGTAAGGGGGAAAGGGAGGTGGGTCACCGGCGTGAAGGAATTGTGTCTTCAATAAGTGCAATTACTAGATATATCAAGGATCACTATTATGGAGATAATAAGTTCATTCTATTGGGGCGTCATCCTCTGTTGCTAGACTATGAGAGATGATCTTTGGACTAGTCAAATAGTCCAAATCCCTTTAGAATGGATCCTATATTGGTCACACACAAGGGTATTGGGTTAAGCAAGTAAGAGGCCCATTAATGGGCCTCATGAGCAATTGACTAATCATAAATTGGATTGGGCTAGCATGGTTAGATTGGAATTAGGTTTTGGGCTTTTGACATGGGCTCTTATTTAAAGATGAGATCTATAAATAAGATCCATGCCTAGGGTTTGTAGGAAGCAGTCATAATTCACACACAGTGAATTTTGACATCAAGGCAACCAATCCCAAAACCTAATTCTCTCTCAATTTCACAGCTCTCCCTCTCCCCTCACGTATGTAAGGCCGCCCCATAGGTGGTGGTTCGTGGTGGTTATCGTGGTGGTTATTGGTTAGTTTGTCGCTCTTCTCCGTAGAAGGTCAATTGAAGGTTTCAATTGCAACTAACTAGCATTAGTGGAGGTCTTAACTTGTGCCCGTGGACTAAGTAGAAGAATCACGCTTGGGGTTCTTTATCTCCCTTTGTTCTTGCTCGATCGTACGTGGAATCACGCTTCAAAGGTACAATTATTTGTTATTTATGTGTTATGCATTAGATCCTTGGATTAGGTACTGTATGAATATGATTCATGTTTATTTCCGCTGCGTAGTACCTATAAACTCCTACAGCAGTATCAGTTAGCCTATTGCATTTACGCATATTGACTATAATTCTTTGATAGTCCACAATTTTAATTCAATTAGGAGGGAGAATAATTTAATTATGGGTCAATTATTATATAAAATGTGATTTAACTCTTGGAATTGATTAAATGTGATTTAATAATGCTCAAAATAGCCATGAAGAGATCCGTTTTTTTGCCCTATTATGCTCGAAATATCGAAAACCCTAACCCTAGATTCGAAAATTTCGAAACCCTAAACCCTAAAATTTTGATTGTGTGTTTTGGTTTTGAATAATTTCTATTGTTTCATGCTTCATGATTTTAATCTATTTGTTTTAATGATTAATTATGAATTTTTCATGATCAAATTATTTAATTTAAGAGTTAAATTGAATTGGGGATTAAAATTCATGAAGAACCCTAATTTTGAAATTGAATATGATTTAATTTTGAAATTAAAAGGACCACATTAAGTTAATTTAATTTTAACAAAAATGTTTTGTTTTAATTTAAATCATCAAAAAAAAAAGGAATTTTATGCGCGGCAGCCGCGACTGGGTTGCGCAGCCACGGCGGATGCCGCGCAGGTGGTTCGGAGGGAGGTGGGTAGGGCAGGACGTCGGATCAGCAAGGCAACGACAGCAGCACCGTGCAAGGGCTGCGGGGCACTGCTGCCGCTGCTGCTGCACCGCTGCTTCGGCAGCGTACACCGCAAGGTGTACGGCCACCGTGGCCGGCTTAGGCTGGCCACACCACGGCGGCTGGTGCACGGTTTTTCAAAAAAAAAAAAAAATCTGTTTTGAAAATATTTCAAGATAATTACAAAATTATTTTGGGATAAAATCAGTTTTAGTTTGGATTAGTTAAAATATTTTGAAAATAAGATCTTTTATTTTAGGATAAAATCAAATATTCAAATGTTGTTATATTTGATATTATCCATATTTAAGTTGTTAAATTGGTAATTATCCTAAATTAAAGTGGTTAATTATGAATAAGATTTGTTAGGATATTCTGAGCATATTCCAAAAGGATAATAATTGATTTAAATAATGTGATTATCCCATAATTATTTTTGGATATAATTGATTTAAAATTTTGTGATTGGCTTGTAATTAGGACAGAATTTTCTAATTTGTTAGGATAATTTTTGAGGATAAATATGATTTATCTTTTAAGATTAAAATAAGATTTGATTCTATCTCATGACTAATTTAGAAAATATGATATTTTATTGATGATCATGAATAATATATGATATTATCTAATTGCATTAATTAAAATATGAGATATTTAGATGTCATGTTTCCTTAATTGTGAACATTCAATGTTGTAGTTTAGGAAAGCATGATGAGTGATTTATTATGTGGCAATTTTATAATATATGATGTTGTTTATTGCTATATAATGACTAGTATGGCCCAGTAGATTGCTAAATACGATCTGCGCATCGTGATGTATTTTTGTAATCTTAGTACGGTCTACGAACCGATAAAGTATTTTGTAATTTTATTTTATTTTATTTAAGTAGTAGATAGAATATAGTAGAATTACAGGTTGTAGTTAATCCAAGAAGCCCATAAAGTGAAGGCCCAAAGGAGCAAGGTGGATGAGATCCATGATGATTCAAGTGGGAGCTTTTTACTTTGTTAGTTTTCTTAGGATTAGGGGCCATGCTATGTCTTATTTATACATTCAATATTTTATGCATATTAGATTTTATTGATGTTTTGTGATGATGCGCTAGAGTTCACTATTTAATCACAACATAATAAATCTAGTTCCCAGTAATATTGATGCAGATTTTCCAATTAAAAACCCGACGAAAACCTTGATCGTTTATGATGGGTCGGCCCTCAACAGAGCATCATAATATATCTTGGTGAAGTGGTGGTAGGACCGCATATCTACACTTTTAATTGGTTAAATTCAACAAGGTTACCTAAAGTATTTAGAACCTTGAAGCTAAGAGTAATAATTAAACATGCGATGGTTAATTATTCAACCAAGAATTACAAGAGTTGTAATCAGTAAAGAGTTTACTCACCTTGAAAATGTAATTGTTGATTGCAGAGCCTCAGTCTGGTTAATTATTGCACAAATAAAGGATCTTGGAATCATTTAAATTCAATTGAGATCAATTAACATTGAATAAATGTTTTAAAGTTACCAATTTAATAATCGCTTATGCACCTGTAAATTTTATTAAACATAATTCAATTTTGCGTTTACTTATAAGTAACAAGTCGTTCTAATTTTATTATTATATATAATTTTATTAAACATTAAATTTTGCGTTTATTATTACTTATAAGTTGAGAAACGTTCTCAAAAAGTTTAAAAGATAATCCATAAACCTATATTCCAATTTTGCTAAGATTGTTCTAAAAGGCAAGTTTTAGAAAGTCATGTCACATGTCTAAGGTTGGTTTTATTCAAAATGTTTGAGTAAAATACCAACACATCTTCATTTTGAAAAATGTTTCAAAGGATATAATGAGATGAGAGGTACTATCCCTCAAAAGACAAGTGTACAAGTCCAATAAAATCTCTTATCTTCAATATGATTGAATATGAGAAAGTGATTGGAAATATCTATGATCAAAAGTTGATCAAATGACAGTATTCTTCATCTACTTTGTATAGAGTTTAATACTTGATTAAACTCAAATATAAATAATGATAGAATAGACTTAGCAAAATCATGAAAAATGCTTAAAGTAGTTGAGCAAGGTATCATTTTGAACCTAAGAGAAATGTTCTAAGTGGCTCAAACAGGAAAGGTTTAGGAATATATGAGGATTGCATTAAGATGTTATAGGCTAAGAATTGCAAACAAGTTGCTACTTCTCAAACCTAGAACTACTTACATGCTAAAAGTTGTTATGAACAACAAATGTTTCAAATTAAATGGACCAATTCCAATTGATTAGACACTACCTCATGTAGTTGGAAGGTAAAAGAATGGAAATGTTCCAATTTAAGAATTATATTATAGAAATTGATTTAGCATATTGCTACTTCTTGGACATATGATGTCTTGTTTAGATCACTCATTGCACAATGTGATTGGACTAAAGGAAGAAGTTATGGATAAAGGAGAAATAAATCTACAAGTTTAGAAGCAAATGTTGCTACTTCACAAGTAGAATCTACAAGTTTGGAAGCAAAAGTTGCAACTTTACAAGTAGAACCAGTATTTCACCACTAATAATTGGCTAGAATTAAATAAATTTTATTCATTCTTGCCATTATCAAACACCATTCAATGTTAGTAATGACTAAACATCGAAGATTCAAAAACGTGGAATAAATGTTATTTTATGCTTTATTGAATCATAATGTGTTTTGAATCGCTAAATAGGTTTAAAAATTCTATATGATAGAAATAATTAAACCATTTCTATATATATATATAAAAAGTTATCTCTAATATGTCAATTAATTCGAATAAAAATGAAAATTGCATGCGGAAGATCCAAAGGGATGGACTTTCAATATCATTGAATTATGAATCCATTGATATATGTAATCATCATTCTAATTTGAAATTTTGACTAAGTCACCATTTAGAGAAATGATGATGAGAACTCAAGGTCGAATACATATCGATGTAAGAAAACCAAAGGTTAAAAGGCTAGAGACAAACAATGAAACTTCATTTGTGATATGATCACTTGTGCTTAGTTGAAGCATAAGAGTGAAGATTTTGAAAAGTTCAAAATGTTCAGTATGAAGTTCAGTATCAACTTGACAAAAAAAAAAAAAAAAAAAAAAAAAAAAAAAAAAAAAAAAAATGATTATATTACAATATGATAGTAATTGTGAAAATTTAAGTCAAGACATGTACTTGGCAACACATTCGAAATATTGCGATATGATCGTAATAATGAGAATTTAAGCCAACACATTGATAAACATCCAAGAGTTATAAAGTCGTTTTACAACAAACTCCAAAAGCAAACCTTGTGAAGTGTTTATGAAGGAAGCTATCAATCTATATGAGATATATTTTGATAATGGATGTAAATTACCTATCTTCCAACCATTGTTCAAGGGATATACTTTTAAAGATAAGCTACAAAACTAAACAAACTACATACGTCAAATTAAATGTAGCAAAGGCTTCATATGTGATATGGTTAAGAAAAGTTCTTATAAAGTCTTTCTACAAAGCAAGGAATAAAACATGTATTAAACCGTTTGATGCACGTTCGATTCCTATATAGAGCACGGGGTACTACAACACAAACCATACTTAGCACAAAATGTTTGTTGCTCAAGTAGGTGCCCTTATGGAAATTGTTCCGAAAGGTCAAGAGGGAGTAGTATAAATCTCGAAAGAGTTCGGGAAAAGCAACAAACAAACGTTGTTCAAACCATGGTTGGTTCACCCTATGCTAAATATGCCTCCTCAAAAGGCAAGTGGGAGTATAAGAATCTCGAAAAGTACGAGAGCCTTGAAAGAGTTCAAGAAAAGGATTTCAAAAATCTCGAAGAAATTTGAGAAGTTATCAAATAAAAGCAACAATATGAGCATGATTCACCTCATGTTACAAATGACAATGCGTGGTCTCATTAAGTGTAATGGGATTAATAACCATGTGTCGAAGGTAGTGATAGGCTAAAGTCGTAGTCACCTAATCAAAAGTAATTACCTAAGTCCTCTAACTAAAGTAGATAGGGAAGTAGGGTCGAATCCACAGGAAAACTAGTCTTTCTATTTCTAATTAATTATTATAATCTAAATTATCAGGGTAACCAATGTTGTTGTAATTAAAGACTATACTACGAAGAATATGAGTAAGGAAAATAAAGTAGGGAGAAAACAAATATTAAAAGGCATAGGGCATAGGTTCACCAATAAATAATATTTCAGGGTAAAACATGAAAATCAATCATCAATGCATCAATTAACCAGATCATAAAGGGCTTTCGCTACGTATTACAATCACAAAGATAATTTACCGGTATTAAATCTCATCTCTCGAATCTCGAATTAACCATTTATAAATTAAATTGCCTATTGAAACTAGGCCTTAATATTAATTCTCATCTCTCGAATCTCGAATCAATATTGCGTAACTCATACAATTAAACCAGAGCTAATCTAGTTGCAGAGAATTAAATCAATCAATAGGATATTAATATCAAGCATTAACGATTAACAGTAATAAATTACCCCTTCATATTATTCATGGATCCCCACAACCCTAGAAATTAAACTACTCGTGCATAATTAATACTAAACTAAACAAAGCAATTAAAACAAACATATAAAAACAAGAATTAAAATAAAGTAAATAATAATATTAAAACTAATAACAATAAAGAGAACTAGAAAATAAAAGCAAAGTTAAGAAAACTAAATAAAGCTAATATTGTGAAAGCTAATCAAAAAGCTGCGTAAAACATGAAAACTAAAAGAAACAAAAGTCAACTTTAAAGAATAAAACTATGAAATCCCACTTAAACTCAAACTAAAGAAAACTTATGGTAAAAGTAAAAAAAATAAGAAATTAACAAACTTAAAACTAAACTAATAAACTTGCCTAACTAACCTACGTAACTACTCCTCCTTTTATAGGAAAAGGAAAAAGGAGTTTGACTTTTAATCCCACTCAAGCGTGAGAATATTGAGAATTCGCAAACCGACAATAATAAAGGCTGGAGTAAAGCCCAAGTCAGCAACACGGGGCATAGCAGCGAGCTGGGCTATTTGTTCAGGGCCGTCTGCTTCACACCATACAATCTCTTGTATGATTGGGCTGATTAATTCCTTGGCCCAATCTCCTTCTTGATATTCAATTATTGGACTTGTAACAAAATTAATACTCCGATCAAACCGAGCCCTTAATCACCGAACCAAATACCTTTAACTCGGTCTTGGGCTTAAAATATACGGTCATAAAATACGCTCCGTCTCTAATATCTTTGTAGTGGTTCAATAAGCTCAGGAATCGTCATAAATCTGCAAATTCCTACAAAATAATACCAACTCTACAAAAACACTAGAAAACGTATATTAGTAATAAAAATAGCTCCGTAGAGCTCAAATAAGCACAAATATGACCATGGGACGGGGAATAAAATATATATAAATTAGACTCATCAAACTCCCCCAAGCCAAACCTTTGCTTGTCCCTAAGCAAAGCAATGAATAAATAAATCAATACTTTACCCCAAATACTATTAAACTCAATAAATATGATTCAAGGTAAATACGACAAATATGTATCAAAGTCAACCAATCAAATCTATCCAATTACCAAGCTTCCCTAACAATTGTCAAATAGAGCAAACCACAAGAGCATATAGAATTCAAGACTAGTGCTCACACACTCAACTCTCATTTATGTGGCGAGTAAAAGATGTACTCGATCGCTCTCCATCCCAACCCCTTTATGTGAACAATGCCCTCCCAAACTCACACACTCATGTGTTTAAAAAGACATACACTCAACCTAATAGTCGACTCGGAATATGTCAAGTCATAACTTGCATTGATAAACAACACTTTCACATCCACACAACTCTATGCACAAGGTCAAAAGGTCTTTTAAGCTTGTAATGTAAGGCTAGGGTGAAAGGGTAGGATAAATTTGGGAATATGTGAGAGAAAAGCTATGCTAAAAGGGAGCCATATCCTAGGGCTGGCAAAAGCTGACCCGACCCGATAACCCGACCCGAACCCAACCCGAAATAAACGGGTTTTGAAGAAGATTTTCAACCCGTTTATGTAATTGGGTCAACCCGAACCCAACCTGAAGTTAAACAGGTCGGGTTCAGGTTGGAAATCTCAACCTGAAACCAACCCGCCTAAACCCGTTTAGTTAATTGGGTCAGTTTCAGGTCGGGTCAACCCGAACCCAACCCGCCTAAACCTGTTTACCACCCTATATTTACAACCTGTTAATTTTTAAATATGGGCCAAGCCCAATTTATCTAATGATAAAATGAAAAACCCTAAAAACTTTCTTACCTCACGCCACTTTCAGTCTTTCACTCTTTCATTCTTCACTCTTTCATTTTCATTACTCTTTACTCCTTCTCTTTCTCTCTCCTCTCTCATGTTTTCAATTCTTTTCCATTAAAATTGTTGATTGAAATCGTGAATCTTCATTATTTCAACATTCTCAAGGTAATTTACTTATTAATTTCATTCTCTTTACTTATTAATTTTTGCATTTTTGTGATTTCTCTTTGCATGTGGCGTTTCTCTGTGCATTTAGCATTTGTATTTTGGTAGATCTAGTTTGCTTAATTATTTATTTAATTTATTCTTAATCAACAGATGACGACTGACACCCCTATTTCTCCTGAACTTGCGGATTCCGAATGAGATGATGAAGTTACTCAACTATGCAGCAGCACTCTTTTAAAATATTACTGCTTAATTATGTATTTAACAATACCCAGCCAATCAATCATATTTAATTTTATTGTTGTGTTGTTGAATGAACTGTACAACACTTATTTTGATTTTGAACTGTCTATTGAATTATGTTTGCATTTTATGTTTTTTTTTTCACGGACATTTGCATTTTATGTTGTTAAAAGAGTTAATTAACAAAATATACATGTTAAACAGATTATAAGGTCATTTATTTTTATTTTTATTTAAAAAAAAAAATCAGGTCAAGTCAGGTCGGATTCGGGTCAACCCGTTTAAACACAGGTCGGGTTCAGGTTGAATTTTTCGACCTGTTTAAGTAAACAGGTCGGGTTCAGGTTGGGGGGTCCTGACCTGTTTATGTAAACAGGTCGACCTGAACCCGACCCGACCCGACCTGTTTGCCAGCCCTACCATATCCTAATAAACCCATGACCAAATATAATGATCATACACATCTCCAACAAAACTAACTCCAACACAAATCCACCAAATATACTCCAATCATAAAAACCAAACCCAATACTTACAAAATTTCACTCCCAAAAATATGATAATATAAACTAGAGTGAATAAAAAAACTTTGAACATCAAACTCAAATATTTACAATGAAACTCAATTTTTTTCTTTCTTTTCTTTTGATAAACCTTCACTTAGACGATTTGAAATCAAACCGTTTTTTTCTTTTTGCTCTTTTTTTTTCTTAGAAGTTCACTTTCTTTTTTTTTTTCCTTGAACTTCTTCCTTTTTTTTCATATCATCATACTTTATTTTTTTCAAGAAAATTCAACTTTTAAACTCATCAAAAATAAAATACGATCAAGAACAAATAACTTCTTAAAACCGCCCAAGTTGTGCAAATAATAAGCACACTACAAACTCCCTCACCTCACTCACTAATAGCTCCCCCAAGCCAAGCTTGGGACTAGTAACCAATGGGGCAAACATGGCTTGTAATGTGGCTAAAAACAATAAAAGGGCACAAGCAACAACATGGGTAGCAAGAAGGGAACAAATGTATCTAAATAAATCTGAAGGCTACCTAAAGAACAAATGCCTTCGTCCTCCACATGTGCATAATATTGAGTCATGAAACACTACTCATAGTTGCAAACCAATACTCAAATTCATTGACATACCAGGAACTAACACACATTCCTAACCAAATCAACTAGTCAAGCACTATATTCACAAGTAGTTGGACAAAATTGACGCATTTTAAGGTTCCAAGGCAATCAAATATCAAATCACGATCAAATAATCCACAATATTCATCATCAAATACCAAGAAACAAAACAAGTTTCGAAAATTTCATCAAGGGGCACAGAGAAGTATGATTCAATATTTATTGGAACGTATTTTTGTATTTTTTTTAATTTTTCAATTTTTTTGTATTTTTCTCATAAAGAAAGCAGTAAAACTATAATAGAAAGCAATAAATCTATACTAAAAAAGCATTAAAAACTAAACTAAGCACACCAAAGAAAAATAAAAAGAAAAGGGAAAGAAAGAGTACCTAAATATACAAGAAATCCCCCCCAAGCTAAATTAGACAATGTCCTCATTGGCTTAAAGGGAAGCTTGTAATCCAAGTGACTACCCTTCATCATCAAACTTGTCTCCACCACCATCCCAAACATTGCAATGCATCACCTTGGTACAATTTTGGACAAAATAGAAACAAAGTGTTAGTAAGAGAAGAGGCAAAAACAAGTCAGGTCCACTATTTTGCTCATAACTTTTTTTATACAAATGATAATGACGTGATTCTAATTTCATTGGAAAGTAGACTTGAAGAGCTTTCCAATGATAGGTCACACGCAAAATTTCGTTAAGAAACGCAAAAGTTATGGCTGTTTGAAGTTGGCTAGTTTTGCTGCCGCGGTCTCGCTCCCGACCGGGCGAGCGTGGCCCGACCGGGCCCGCCTCTAGAGTCCGACCACATCGTGTTTTACGACTTGCTGCACGAGAATTCTTCTTGGCCTTAGTTTTCTTCATATTTTTCCTTGTTTGAGCAAATGCCACCCGATCGGGTGGGACTTTCACTACGGCCTCAAACTCTACAACTTGCTTCTCTTTCTCCAATTGTTCATCCTCAAACCCAAGTCCTACACAATTTAGAGCTCTTTCTATAGCATCCACATCATCTTTCCAAGTATTAGTTTTTCCTGCGGAAGATGCAACACAAAATACCGCCTCCAAGGGATCTCTAACGAGAGTTTGGGGCTTATTAGAAAAATTATTTACATCAACCACATCAACACTATAGCACTTTTCCTCTAACATGGGGCTTTTAGGGACATTATTCAGATTAAAAGTAATATTATCATCCCCTACACATAATGTAAGTTTACCACTTTTTACATCTATTATTGCCCCTGCAGTATGAAGGAATGGTCTACCCAAAATAATCGGAATTTGCAAATCTTCCTCCATATCAAGAACAACAAAATCAACAGGTATATAAAATTTACCTACTCTAACAGGAACATCCTCTAGAATACCTTAAGGGTATTTAACAGAACGGTCGGCCATTTGCAGAGTAATATTAGTAGATTTTAATTTACCCATATTTAATTTAGAGCTCACAGATAATGGCATTACACTTACACTAGCACCCAAATCACATAAAGCTTTATCAATCATCAGATTACCAATATGACATGGAATAGAAAAACTACCCGGATCTTTTAGTTTAGGTGGAGATTTATTCTGTAAAATAGCACTACATTCTACAGTAAAAGCAACTGTCTCTACCTCACTAATAGACCTTTTTCTAGTTAAAATTTCTTTCATAAATTTAGAATATGCAGGAACTTGAGTAATTAATTCTGTAAAAGGAACTGCTACCTGCAAATTTTTCACAATCTCCAGAAATTTACCAAATTGCTTATCCAACTTACTCTTTAAATGTCTATTAGGAAATGGAAGTTTAATAGCTGGACCCTGCACATCTCCACTCTTATCCTGGGGTTTACCCTGCAAAGAATTATCAGAAATATTAGTACTTTCCTGTAGCCCTGCAGGGCTAGTAACAACATCATTTGGTATAACAGAATCAGGATTAGCAATTTTGTTATAACAGGTTCATCATCTTTGGGCATAGGAGGCCCATCATAGTGTGAACCACTCCTCAGGGTAATTGCATTCGCATATTCTGTAGGTTGTACTGGCTGTGATGGTAGGGCTTCCTGCTGGCGAGTTTGCAGAGTAGCGGAAAGTTGCGCAATTTGAGTATCTATCATTTTATTATGTGCTATCAATGAGTCAATTTGTGCAACTCTACTCTGCATTTGCTTCTGCATAGTGCCTAACATTGTTTTGATTTCTGATAGGTCAGAATCAAATGGAGAAGTAACTACCTGTTGTGGTCTCTGATGTGGAGGTTGGTAGTACCTCTGCTGTGGTTGTTGTACCTGTGGTGGGGGGTTAGGCACATTCGTACTATTGTACGACATATTTTGGTTATTTTTCAACCCTGCATTGTAGGTGTTGGAGTATGGACTTATTTGCTTATATGCCTGAAAAGCATTAACCTTCTCAAGTGAACTCCTACAATTCTGCGCCCAATGACCTACAAGACCACAATTTTCACAAAATATTACAGGGTTAGTACCAATAGCAGAAACATTAGCAATGAGAGATGAATTAGAATTATTAATATTGTCTAATTTCTGGCTAATAGAAGTCAATTGTGCTTGCAAAAAGGATATAGAATCGACTTGATGTTTTCCCTTATTTGCAAATCCTCTGGGATTCCCATATTGGGAATTATGAATAGCCATCTCTTCGACAACATTGCTCGATATATTCACATCTAAATTCATAAATCTTCTGTTAGCTGCAGAGTCCAAAATCATTCTTGAATTATATCCAAGCCCATTGTAGAAAGCTTGGATTATCTGCCACTGTTCTAGTTTATTGGGGGGCATTCTCTCTGCAAATCCTTAAATCTTTCCCAAGCTTCATATAAAGATTCATCCGCTTCTTGGGAAAAATTTAGGATTGAACTCCTTAACAAAGTTGTCCTCTCTACAGGGTAATATTTATTATAAAAATTCAAAACAAGAGTATCCCAGTCAGTAATACCAAGTGCAGTTCTATTCAATCCATTATACCATAATTTAGCTTTACCACACAAAGAAAAAGGAAAAAGAATCTCCCTGATTTGGTCTTGTGTGACCCCAGCTTGCCTAATGGTGTTGCAATATTGACAGAAATCTGCAATACAAAGATTTGGGTCTTCACCCTTAGCTCCGCTAAATTGCTTTCTTTCAATCATAGTAATAAACTGGGGTTTGATCTCGAATTGTACTCCCTCGAGATTTGGTGTAGGAGATAGATGTGGAAAATCCGTCAGGGACGGCTGCGAATAATCGCTAAGCTTGCGAGGTGGAGGTGGTGGCGGTGGATTCATGCTTGATTCCTGATCTGTACTAAACAAACAAATATGAGAAACTATCTCAAAGAACTTGCGTTCTCTGAGACGAGAAAAAAAAATAAAAATAAAAATAATAATCTAGACTACAAAAATAATCAGAAATAAAAATAAAACCGTTTTCCCGGCAACGACGCCAAATTTTGACAGGCTAAAGTCGTAGTCACCTAATCAAAAGTAATTACCTAAGTCCTCTAACTAAAGTAGATAGGGAAGTAGGGTCGAATCCACAGGGAAACTAGTCTTTCTATTTCTAATTAATTATTATAATCTAAATTATCAGGGTAACCAATGTTGTTGTAATTAAAGACTATACTACGAAGAATATGAGTAAGGAAAATAAAGTAGGGAGAAAACAAATATTAAAAGGCCTAGGGCATAGGTTCACCAATAAATAATATTTCAGGGTAAAACATGAAAATCAATCATCAATGCATCAATTAACCAGATCATAAAGGGCTTTCGCTACGTATTACAATCACAAAGTTAATTTACTGGTATTAAATCTCATCTCTCGAATCTCGAATTAACCATTTATAAATTAAATTGCCTATTGAAACTAGGCCTTAAAATTAATTCTCATCTCTCGAATCTCGAATCAATATTGCGTAACTCATACAATTAAACCAGCGCTAATCTAGTTGCAGAGAATTAAATCAATCAATAGGATATTAATATCAAGCATTGACGATTAACAGTAATAAATTACCCCTTCATATTATTCATGGATCCCCACAACCCTAGAAATTAAACTACTCGTGCATAATTAATACTAAACTAAACAAAGCAATTAAAACAAACATATAAAAACAAGAATTAAAATAAAGTAAATAATAATATTAAAACTAATAACAATAAAGAGAACTAGAAAATAAAAGCAAAGTTAAGAAAACTAAATAAAGCTAATATTGTGAAAGCTAATCAAAAAGCTGCGTAAAACATGAAAACTAAAAGAAACAAAAGTCAACTTTAAAGAATAAAACTATGAAATCCCACTTAAACTCAAACTAAAGAAAACTTATGGTAAAAGTAAAAAAAATAAGAAATTAACAAACTTAAAACTAAACTAATAAACTTGCCTAACTAACCTACGTAACTACTCCTCCTTTTATAGGAAAAGGAAAAAGGAGTTTGACTTTTAATCCCACTCAAGCGTGAGAATATTGAGAATTCGCAAACCGACTATAATAAAGGCTGGAGTAAAGCCCAAGTCAGCAACACGGGGCATAGCAGCGAGCTGGGCTATTTGTTCAGGGCCGTCTGCTTCACACCATACAATCTCTTGTATGATTGGGCTGATTAATTCCTTGGCCCAATCTCCTTCTTGATATTCAATTATTGGACTTGTAACAAAATTAATACTCCGATCAAACCGAGCCCTTAATCACCGAACCAAATACCTTTAACTCGGTCTTGGGCTTAAAATATACGGTCATAAAATACGCTCCGTCTCTAATATCTTTGTAGTGGTTCAATAAGCTCAGGAATCGTCATAAATCTGCAAATTCCTACAAAATAATACCAACTCTACAAAAACACTAGAAAACGTATATTAGTAATAAAAATAGCTCTGTAGAGCTCAAATAAGCACAAATATGACCATGGGACGGGGAATAAAATATATATAAATTAGACTCATCAGGTAGTACATTCCAAGTGTAAATAAAGTTGTTTCTCATTGAAAGCTAAATAAAGTTGTTATATGAGTTTCAATTGTTGCATAAAACCCACAAGGATGACTAGCATATGTACAACTTAGTCAGAGAAATATGATTTCACATTGACTAAGAATTCTAAAATATTTATTTTGGAACATGATGATTATGCAAGTAATAAAGATGATTAGACAAGTTATGACTCTAAGTGGTTTAAAACCATGAAATCTGAAATAGATTCTAAGTCTGTAAGCAAGCATATGACACTTGAATAATTTGCCTAAATTGGGTGAAACCCATTGTAAGCAAAGCAGAAAAGAAAGAAAAATGTTTTCTAACTAAAGCAAAGACTTGTTAAAGGATTTAACAAATTCATATTATGACTATGACTGCAATGAAACCTTTACATTAGTCATGTTGCAAAGATCTATTAAAGATACTTTAGTGATTTCTACCTTATAAGATTTGGTAGATGGATTTCAAAACACTTTCTTGAAATTGTTCATGAAATAAGACTTGTATATGATACAATCAAAAGTTTGGAGATCCAATAATCCTAGGGATGCATAAAAGATCCATAATGGATTGAAGTTAGCATCAGGGAGTTAATGTTCTTAATTTTGTGAGTTAATCAAATCGTTTGATGTTCTCGTAAAATGAAGAAAAGGTCTTGTATGTACAAGATGTTTAGTGGGAGCTATGAAGTCTTCTTGGTCTAGTCCAAAGAGCAATTATTGAAGGATCAAGTGATGGCTATTGCATTTTGTATGAAAACCTTGAAGAAGAAGATGAGTACATTTGGGATTCAAGATCTATATATGTAAGTCTCGAAGGATGTTTGAGTTTGGTTAAGAAGCTTATATTGATAAGATTCTTATACGATTCAACATTATATTGAAAAGAGTTTCAATCCCATGTGACATGGCACGTTGCTTAATGATTCAATACCTTGAGAAAGGTTGGTGAAATTAAGATTTTGAGTGATGATCCTTATGCAATTCACAAAGGATGCATCATGCATGCCATGGACTATACTCGTATATTTGATTCACGTGTTTTAAAGAACAAGTGATGATAGATTTCAATCGAAATCCAATGTGACGTTTGGAATACAAATTAGAAATTCCTAAGTTCCTTGCGAAAGGGCGAAGGAAAATTCTTAGTGTGGAAATGAAAATGATTATAAGATTTAGAAATTGCAAAGTTCATATTTATGAGAATGTCTCATGAACTCTACTTACTGAACCCCTTCCATGACCAAGGTATGAGAGTCATACTAAGGTTTTTGGATTGAAGCAAGTTATGTAATTTTAGTTGTGTATGTTTTGAGAAAGCATATTACAAAAGTAAATACATTAGCTTGCATAATTATGTTTATCAATTGAAACAAAGTTTCAATCTTATTTAATCGTGGTTTCAAGATTAAATAAAATGTCCAAAATAATTATGAATTGATGGGCTCTCTAGGTTGATGACCTTTTGAATGAAACCCCACAGGTGAACTAAATTCATATATTATTTAAGTTCCTAGTTCGGAATCATTAAACTGGACATAAATGATTCCCAATAATGGACTAGCATGTTAAGATTGATTGGATAGCGCAGTTTCATGGGCTATAGGAGCGTAGTGATGCTCGGTCAATCACATGGATATGCATGAATGATGCATGATCAAACTATAGACCTACTTTGAAGTTCAAGTATAGAGCTTCCGGATATATTAGTGGATTCCTTTGACATGAGTGGAACATTGATCTCATTCAATTGATGATATAACTGTGGTACATTCAAACGTCTGCCCGTAACTGGAGATTATAAAGAGTGTTTCCTAGTTATTTCAGAATTTGAGTGGGAGCTTTGGTTGCCATAAGATTGGATTGAGTCTACCTATTTAATTAGGAATGTGTCTTGGCCCCTTGAAGAGGGAGAATTCAGAAAATGCATGGCCGTGCTCAAATGGATTACATAGTAATCATTTGTTTTGTAATTCTAACTCAAATTTCAAGAAAACATTTGTAGATTAATATGATCATGACATAAGATGCAATCATATTATCAAATCGACACACATTGACTTAAAAATTTGAATATTGCGCACTTGTCTCAGACAAGTGGGAGATTCAAGGAATTGTGTCTTCGATAAGTGCAATTACTAAATATATCAAGGATCACTATTATGGAGATAATAAGTTTATTCTATTGTGGCGACATCCTCTGTTGCTAGACTATGAAAGATGATCTTTGGACTAGTCAAATAGTCTAAAGCCCTTTAGAATGGATCCTATATTGGTCACACACAAGGGTATTGGGTTAAGCAAGTAAGAGGCCCATTAATGGGCCTCATGAGCAATTAACTAATCATGAATTGGATTGCGCTAGCATGGTTAGATTGGAATTAGCTTTTGGGCTTTTGACATGGGCTCTTATTTAGAGATGAGATCTATAAATAAGATCCATGCCTAGGGTTTGTAGGAAGCAGTCATAATTCACACACAGTGAATTTTGACATCAAGGCAACCAATCCCAAAACCCTAATTCTCTCTCTAACTCACGGCTCTCCCTCTCCCCTCACGTATGTAAGGCCGCCCCATAGGTGGTGGTTCGTGGTGGTTATTGTGGTGGTTATTGGTTAGTTTGTCGCTCTTCTCCGTAGAAGGTCAATTGAAGGTTTCAATTGCAACTAACTAGCATTAGTGGAGGTCTTAACTTGTGCCCGTGGACTAAGTAGAGGAATCACGCTTGGGGTTCTTTATCTCCCTTTGTTCTTGCTCGATCGCACGTGGAATCACGCTTCAAAGGTACAATTATTTGTTCTTTATGTGTTATGCATTAGATCCTTGGATTAGGTACTGTATGAATATGATTCATGTTTATTTCCGCTGCATAGTACCTATAAACTCCTACACGGCGGTAGGGGTGCAAGCGGCGGCTCAGTTGGGGGAGGGAACTACTGTCAAGGGAAGGGGAAAGGGAGAGGGAGAGGTGGTTGGCTGGTGGTGGGGGTGGTGGTTCTTTTTTTTTTAATTGTTTTTATTCATAAATTAATTTAATTATTATGTAGTAAAATGAGAATTAGAGGTTAATTAGAAGTAATTAGTAGTTAATTGGGTAAATTAGAGATACTAGGTTGTCTTCAACAAAAATTAAGAGTGTTTGGGTTTTTTTTTACAATAAAGCTTTTAAAAGGTTTTCTTTTGCAAAATGGTGCTTTTAAAAGGTTTTTTTTTTGACAAATTTGCCTTTTATTAAATCTTTCCTCTCACATTCATTACTTTTCAATAAACTATTAACCCCACTATCTTTCTTTAATAATTTTTTAATACTCCGCTACCCCACTTACCTCTTATTATATTTAAGTCAATTGAATTGCCTAAAACTACGTGACGATCAAAGTGTATTACTTAAAAAAACACGGAGGGAGTGTTAAAAAATTAAAATTCTTAGAAAGGATATATATATATATATATATATATATATATATATATATATATATATATATATATATATATATATATATTCATTTGCAATTCAGCACTTCCACGATGATTATTATCAAATATAAATTCATGATTCATATACAACCTTTAATTACGATAAATTGACAACATTCAAAGGGCTTGGACAGCAGCCATCACCCCAAAGATTATAAATTTACAGATTATAAATTTACACCAGATACATAGTTTGAAGTAGATTTATTCTATGTAGGAACAAGTGCAAGTATCTGGCTCCGAATGATTCCCATACATTTCTGTATCTCTGCATATATTGGGATGTTCTGTGAACAGCATGGCTGTAAGCTTGTGACGGCCAGGTCTAAAATTTGGGCAACCTCAGCCGGCGGAAATTGACGCTCAGTACACTTCTGCAATTCACAATTGAAATATTTAACTAATGTTTCACATCTAAATTGTGCAATCATAAATATACAAAAGCAGAGAAGTATCACTGCAAAGATGCAACTAACAGTGACATGAACTAATTTAAGAAAGGCAGATGAAGATCATACTATTTTTGTTATGAAAAAGAATTCAACGTATTTTGCTGGAATAGGTGTAAAGGCTAGACAATATCCTAAATCATTGGAACAACTCTATATTGTTAACATAATTATTATTATTATTATTATTACTATTTTTTTTTTTTTTTTTTTTTTTTTTTTTTTTTTTTTTTGTGCGTGTGTGTGTGTTTAGAGAGCCACAACGGCAGGGGTGAGAATCAATCCCAAGTTCTTAGAGGGAAACTCTAACCAATTGAACTATCCGTTACTCTCTTATTGTTATCAGATATTGTAAGGAATGCTCTGTATAATTACACAAGGAGAGGGGAAAATAAAGAGATTTCCAGACCAACTAATCTGGATTGGCAAATTGTTTCCCAATTTAATATCTGATTTAGTTTATATTACGCAAATCAGGAGAAAAAAAAATATATGTGCTGGGATTGCTTATTCCCTATGTGCAGTGAAAATTTGCTTGATAACTAGCAGCATATATCCCCTAACCATGTCCCCATACAACCAGCAATAGTTGTTTCTTAGGATCCACCAAACTCAGTTTTAACAGCTCAGTTAAAAGCATAGCAACGCTGCATGATCTGGCGTGACTTCAAGGGGACAACATCATAGCATTTACCAACTAAGCATCCACAGACATTTAAAAAAATCAATGGTACATAAACATTGTACACCAATCTGTAAATTTGTCCTAAAATGATCAAAAATTACCCTAAAATATATTAAATTACCCTGATATATATAAAAGTTAGGATTTTATAATTACCACCTATAGTTTTTATTTTTATTTTTTTTTTTTGAATTTTACCACTTACTATTATTCAAAACATCAAAACTTCCCACCTACTTGACTCTCAACTCAAATGTGACGTTCGATCACAATTCTTGATGCGAAGTTTTGGGGTTTGACTTACAGAATTGTAAGATGATTATGAGGATTTTGGTGAGTTGGTAAAGAAGTGTGAGGATAGGATCAATGGATCTTTCATGATGCAAGTATGATTCCTTTCAAGGGAAACAATCTTTGCGTTTCCAAATGTTCTCATTGAAAGTAACTTGCGAAAGAAGCTCATCAAGGGGCACTTTGGAGTTGCCAAAACGTATGATATCCTTCACATTTTTATTGGCCTAAAATATTTGGTGATGTGCAAAATGTAATAATTCATTCTGGGGCTTGTCATCCACGAGGGACTCTACTCTCCTCTTCCCGTTACTACCCACCCATAGGACGATCTTAGTATGGATTTTGTGATTGCTCTCCCTTGTACTTTAAGGCAAAATGATTTCGTGTTTGTTGTAGTGAATCGTTTTAGCAAGATGGCTCTATCATTCCTTGTCACAAAACCAATGATGTTTTTTATGTTGCTACCTTGTTCTTTAGAGAAGTGGTAAAGCTCCATGATTCCAAAGAGCATTGTGTTAGATCGTGATCCCAAGTTTTTCAGCTATTTTGGGAAGACTTTGTGGAATTTGGTGGGGACCAAGCTCTTATTAGCACTTCTAGTCACCTCCAATTGACTAATCTTACCATGTCCACCATTCTCCAGGCTATCATCAGCAAGCCATGTTCACTGTTCTCCGGATTTGACGAGCAAAAAATAACCCTTAGGGCACCTACCTCTATGTGCACCCAAGTATATATAAAAAGTTCTCAGTTACCTAAGAGATTGTTGGTTTTATTTGGTCAACTAAATAGCTTTATATTAGCTGGACTACTCTCATACTTTCAGCAGGTATGCATATGGATTTAATGAAAGTATATGACATTATAGGGCCAAATGAAACCAATGGAAAAACAACTCTTAAGACTTACTTGAATCATCAGCAGTGTGGCAACACAGTTTGCAATGAGCTCTGACGGAATCTGTGCCTCATGTGGAGCAACTGCTCCATTTGACCTGGAATCATGTGCGTGCTCAGAACCCGCCACGTTTAAACTGCATGAACTTAGCTGATTCTGACGAGATAAACTTCCACTGAGCTGAGAGGCCTGTACCGACATGCCAGAATCGTCAACCATAGGTTGATTATTGACAAAGTCTACTACTGCTTCAATCTTTTGAATGGTATCCACTGCTATATTAAGTGATGAAACAGCCTGAAACAGATGTGGTAAAGGGCTACAATCAGAAATCAGCAAAAACGTGCACAGTTCAAGTGGGGGGAGCTGCCAAAGAGTTGGAGGTATTTAGGAACCCTGCAATAGGGCCGTTTGACACCAATAATTGATCACATGCACATTGCATCAATCTCCACTGCAACTCTGGGCTTCTAAGGTAAACAAATAACAAACAGTTCTGTTTATACTTGTTGTAACTTCTGTTTACATCAGCAGTGAACAAAATTTAGACGAATGTGATCTACATGATAAAAGTAAGTGGACCTATCTCACACAAAAATTTATACAAAAGGAGGAAATTAAAGGAAGAATGATGCTGTAAAAACACTGGATGTCTGACAAAAACAAGTCCATGGAAAATCAGACAAGGTAAGGGCAGCTATTCACAAAACCTAGCCAGAGGGAAGCCATTCCAAATAACCCTGTCACTACTTTCCTCTCAGTTCACTCATGTTGCCAAACAAATCAACAACCAAAGGCACCAGTAATCTCACTTCTAAAGCAAATTGCAAACCTGTAACATCTCGAAATGGAAGGAGGACACAAACCTACTTCATATCTACCAACTCAAATAAATCAAACTACAGGAAGGTAACTATACCTACACTACAATGTAGCCAAGAACCTGCTTATCCCTATTTAAAAACCCCACCATATCTTCTCTCTCTTCCCTTTAAAACAACAAAATATTCCCAATACTTCTTTCTTTATTCATTTTTAATCAACAATCCCCCACTAAAATTTATCTTCTAAATTTATGTGCCCAAGAGAAATGGGGCTTTTAAATGGGGACGAAGGGAGTATTTCTATTTCAAAAAAAGGCCCCACAATTATCTAAAAACATAACTCTTTCTACAACTAAATAGTTAGGGCCCCACAACCACTGACATTTTAATAAACCCCATTATCTTCAATCAAATCTACTTTCCCAAACCGATACCCCACTATCTCCTGTAACATATACAATTCTAACAAAATAGAATTGATAATCAAACAGCATATCACCTAATACTATGCTATGATTAGTGTCAAAATTAATGTGGGACAAAGTAGAGTACAGGAACATTTTAGCAAATCTGAGGACAGATAGGTGCGTATAATACAATAGAGAGCTCACAAAGACAAAATACCATAGTTTTGCAACTCTAGCAACAATTTGAAGAAAGAAAGGGGTTGGATTGATGGAGTTTGGAACAACAACAAAATAGCCTTAGTCTCAAAATAATTTGGACTCAGCATGAATTGTCATAAGGAACAATTCGAAAAACAAAAGAACATAACAAGATAATCGGTGGATACAATTTTTTTAAAAAAAAGTTGTGAGAAAAAAGAAAAAGTAAAATTTGGAACATCATGAAAAATTTCTCGCCTTACAGCAACAGGTATACCATAGAAGAACAAAAAATGGATTTTGAGAATCAGATTAGAACGGGCCATTTTTACCTTAAGTGCTGCATCTACCATCTTTCGGGCTTTGATTCTTGAAGTATCAACTATTTCACATACATGTGAGCCTGTCCTTTGAGAATCACATGGCAAGCCATTTAATGAACTTACAACGCTACCATGATCATCCAAATTTGCCTTCGTCTTCTGCCAAGGAACCAGAGAGTTCCCTTGGTAAGTATTTCTTTGTCTCAAGCATGTCAAAGCTGAGGAAACCTACACATAAACAGAACAATGAGAAATACCCATATAATAAATAATGAGATATTATTTTAATCATTATAAAATTCCTATATTTTATTGTTAAAGGTGCACAATATTAAACATAAGCTTACTCAAAATAATATAAAATTGAAGCACAAGACTCAGTCACAACTCACAAAAGCGCTCTACCTAATAAAAAGAAAGAAATACCTGATCTAACACTTCATTTAACTGCACCAGCACAGCTGCATATTGCTTCTTGAAAGGCTCCAAATCTTTTAGAGAATGATCTTCATAAACATCATCATTCATGCGTTTTAGTTCAGTTACCAAGGCATTCTGCAAGAAAATTATTGCATTGCAAATCAAGTTTATTGTACTTAGTGAATCATACAGGATTTTTAACAGTATACAATCATAAGATAAACACCCAAAAATTCATCAACAAATGAAATAAAGAAAAAGAAAACAATATAATCAACTAGATTTAGAGGATTAAAACCTAAACTTAAATATGTCTTACTCAGAACCTACATTTGAATAAAAATATCCAAGTACCAATATTGCCAAGGGAATTGGATTATGGCAATTATACACTTCAGATTAGAAAGCTTATTATCTATATTTATCTCACACTGTTAACTATGTCGATCAAAACACAGAGAATTGACAAACTGAAGTCAAATAATTGCAGGAAAAAGCTGTCCATTTAACATAGTTACTTTTTTTTATATAGATAGTCACAATCAGTAGCACATGCTACTGCATGAGCGCAAACATAGTTTATACTAAGGGCTACCAAATGAAGACAGCACAATATCCACAAATTGATTAATACATCTTTATTATGGTGTACAGAGAATAAGAGTACAATAGACAGTCCAAGCAAAAGACGCTAATGTTAGACCGACACCGATTGTCAGAGGAATTTCTTTTAAAAAATCAAAGAATAAGAACCTCTTCATATACTTACTGCCATCGTAACTTATTAAAGCACAGGTATACAAGAGTATTGCAAAGCAATCTAAAAGATTCAATTGGTACCATCCATGATGTGCCAGACATGTTCTTCCATGAATAAGATCCTCAAGATGACATATATAAGTTGACATCAAAACACATCATCTACTCACCAATGTTATACGTTAATTAGTCCAGCACTATGCCAATATGGAAATTAATTAAATGTGACATAAAATTGCCGTATATCCACCAAAAACAAGTCCCTAAATACCTAGATAGATACCTAATGAAATAGTAAAAATAAAAGAGTAAAATATCAACTCTTAGATGTATAACCTTTTTGTCAAGAGCTCGGGATAGCTCTGCCAAAGCACGGATATCAGCCTCCTTTGCTTGCACATGGGATAGAGCAGACTGTTGATTCTGCACTTGTTGAGGGCTCACAACATCAGTTTGACCAGTCACTTCATGCGAACTTGGAGTTCCAAAAATATCCTGACAGGGATAAGAGAAGCTTACAAAAAATAAAACATATGCTGTAAAAGAAAATACTAAACAAAAAACTCAATTCAAGACAAGGCACTCAAGGATTCTTCATTATGAATCGAATGTCAAAACTGAACAATGACAAATAGATCTAATTTCTAGAATGAAAGGACCAACCTTTGCCTGTTTTGATAAATTACTAGTATTTGAGGTGCCATCAGCATTTTCCATTTTTTGACTTGGTGTTAATTTTATTATTTCTTCCTTAATCCTATCATCAGATCTCTCGTTCGCTTTGAACTGCTTCAATGCCTCATAGAACTTATCAATAGCATCATCGTGTCGCTTAAGAGATGTAGGCATATTTTCCACCGGATTCAACGGCATGCAGTCAATATCCTGCGGAAAGACTTGTAAGATGATAGGAAATTTCATATGTATGATAAAAAAAACTCGAACACAATATTTATGCCCATATAATAATGAGACAAACTAGAAATTAATGTTGGACAATGTTTGTGAAAAACTCAATAAAGTTTGTAATCTTGTTCATGTCCAAATATAACTAGTTTTAGGCTTAGGGCCTGTTCTCATACGTTGAAGTTCAATTCAGTTCAGTTCAGCTCCTAATTTCCTTCTCTTATAAATATTCATTTCATTTCAGTTCAGTTCAGCTGAGTTCAGTCAATGAAAACAGGCCCTTAGTTTAGCTTAAGATTATTGTATAGCTTACAAAAGGAATTCGAATTTTTCACAATAAAACTTAAATCATCCAATGTACGGTTAAAAAATTGGCCACAACTTTTTAATGGGAATTTTGACAAATACTTGAATTAATTCAAAGAACAAATAAGGTCTATAAATAGATGTTAATTCAAGAAAGATAATGAAAACATAAATTATTAAATCTAATGATTTACGTTTAGTCTTGAAATGCTAATGAGCATGCAAGCTAAACTCAAGCAAGATACTCAACAACCCAAACTCAAACAAAAAATTTAATATTCATGGATAGCCAATCAAAAAGTTTGAATAATCCTTATCAAGTTTCCTTTAGATGAAATCGCCTAAAACTCAACTCAAGTCGGCTTGTTTGCATCCATGTAAACAATTAATAAACTTGCAAAACAGAGATATTGTATAACTAAAATGTGTATGTATATCTCTAGATCTCTTATTGTGTGCATGTATGCTAGGATAAATCATCTATCAGTTGGATTCAGCATGCTTTTAGCTGCTTTCTGTTCAGAGCTCTTAGTACGTCTCTTCCCAAGAGCTGATTTAAGTGCCTGGCTGCAATGTTTCACGATTTTGAGGATCTGATTATAAGAGATGGTCTGAATCCTTTTGAGTATTGAGAAGAGTTTGATGGGCTAAAGAAAAGCAACCCAGCCAGAATATTGTAACACGGTAACTATGTTCATAGTGTATTACTGTTGATGTGTAAGAAAAGTAACCCAGAAAAAACAAGAGCTGACCGCCAGGGCAACAATAGGACAATTTATTTATTTTATTTTTTTCTACCACCTAATTATATTATACATATTAAGTTATGGCCTTGAAAGAAGGTTCTTAGGGTTGGTTGCTTCCTCATCTAAAACATAAAAACAAGAGAATTCAGGCATCAATTCATAAGTAGATTGAAAATATATATATATATATATATATATATATATATATATATATATATATATATATTAAACTTAAGTACCTTAACAAATTCAACTCCTAGCTCACGCCTGTCAAACTGAATCCGGCATACATTATGATCAACTGTAAGCACATTTCCATTATGAACTTCTCTTGACCGCGGATGAATGGCAATAACACGCTGACCTACTGTTAAGGGACGAGCTAAATCAGTTGGAAGTCCTTCTCTTTTTCCCATGCGCAATTCAGAATAGTGGCTCCTAACTGATTCACGATAGTAATTCAGTTTCTCCTTTTCTTCCTTCAGAAATTGTTGTGAAAATCTTCGTGGTTTTCCCAGTGAACTGCATCAAACAATACACAGAATGAACTTCAAACTTCTTGCACTTCATGCAAAATAAGCATCAAAGGCTTAACAATCTAAAGCAAACTTGGGGAAGCTTCTCAAGTTCCAATTGAAATACACTTGGTTGGATAGTAAGACAGGACAAAAGGAATGGAAAGAGAAGGAAAGGGCGGTGAAAGATGAAAGGAAGAGTTTCATTTTCCCTCCAAATTTCTCCAATTTAGAAGAAATGGTGTTTTATACAAATAAGAAAGGGGAAATGGATCACTTCCTTTACCCCAATCTCTTATCCAAACAAAGGGAACTTGTCCCCCCCCCCCCCCCCCCCCTCTTCCCTTCCCTCCATTTATCCCCATAGCCAACCAAAGTGCTACTTCAATTACACACCTAGCTGTGTAAATTGTATTCTAAAACCCCAATGTAAGATATGTTTAAAAAGTGCAATAACATAGCAATCAAATGTGAAAGAAGAATCATGAAATCGTCAATAAGAAATGTTTCATTTCACCTAATATTATGCTAGGAAATTATCTCAAGATAATTAATAAATACACCCTCAATTTTCCCTCAATCCCAAAATTTATACAAAAATAAAAAAATAAAAAAAAAATAAAATAAAAAGTCACTTTTTACATTTATTATTTGCGCATATAAATTCCCATATAACCCTTTATAATATCCTTATAAGAATTTGTTAGAAACGTTTTTCAAAACGACTGAATTTTTAAGACGGGGATAATTTAATTTAACAAAGTATAATAACTACCTTATAAGACTTTATTCAAAGAAAGCTACCATCAAGCCAGAAATGAGTTTATTTATATCCTCATTTTCTCACGGTAATCAAAGCCCTGTAATGATTTTTGCTATACAAAGATAAGATATGAATAAATATAAAAACACAAAAAAGCTAACACATGCATACTTTTATATCCCCGAATGGTTTACTTACAAAGAATACAACATAATGATGTAAAAAAGAAAAAGGTTTTCATCACCAAAGAAATATTAAATGTCTGCAACTCATGCTAAAAGAACAGGTACTCTAAAAAGCGCTAGAACAAGTTATCATCCTAAACACTGTTAACAAAATATGTACACCAAGTAGAAATGATAAGCTCTTTTATGACTAGTTCCATACTCCATTTCAATCATATGTCCTTCATTCTCTACTACACTTTCTACTTAAAAAGTTATGGGCAGACATTGATGCTTCTCAGCCAGCCACAACCACTAGCAATCCAATGATTCCAATCATCTATAAAAGAACTTCCATTGGGTTTGCCTTTCATTCGTGGTCAATGAAACCAGCTTTTCAACCTATTTTCCCATCAACATATGTGTCAAATTGTAGATCTGTGTTTTTAGTGGATGTCAAAATACATTCAATGAATGTGAATAAGGAAATGGAATATAGAGAACTTCCTAATTCTTAGCTGCTGCCCCCTTTGATTTCTATTTCAACACACTTCGTAACTGCTTATAAAGTCTAAGGCATTTCAAAATGTATTTCAATTTCCAAGACTTTTGGGAAATGAAACACTAAGTTTCCATGATGGTACATAAAGGCAGAAATTATGAACAGCAAAAAACAAACCAAAAAACCGCTATACATAATGTAATAGTTGACATTTTTTTCCTATTTCTTATTTGTCATATGCAATAGTACAAACTTTTAACTTATGTGAAAATAAAGTTTATTTGTGGCAACTATGTTCCAACATTAATGCTACACATTGTTAAACCCTGAATTAACAAAGATTACCAAGAAGACATAAAAATAATTAGAGATGGAAGTTGAGGGAAGTAAATACCTTCTAATGACACCCCATTCAACACGAGTCAGTCTAGGTACATGGCCCAAACCCACATGATACAGATACTCCACAAACTCACTTTTAGCAAACCAAGGGTAGTCAATTGCACTGTAAAACCACTCATACACACACCATCTCCTGACACGGTGGCTAGACAAGCAATTACAAAGCCTTTCCTGTAATCATACAACAGACTAAGTCAGCATCTATGAAAGTCCAAAACATATGCTATCTGCTAGTATTTTTAAGGTCGATTCCTACACCTTGAGGTAAACTGTCTTATCATGGTATGACTGCCCAGATGTGTTAGATTGCTCATTAACAAAGATATCCGACCTTTGGATTTGCGCTTTGTCCACTTTACGCTTGCTTCTAGATTTGGTTGGCACATTGACCTTGCTAGTTTCAGGAGCCTGTACAGAGGACACTGCTGAGTCATCTCCGTCTCTTCTTATATCAGTACTTGAAGATGAATGTTCTGAAATTTTGACCAAATGACCAAGCTGCTGTTGGGAAGCATTGTTTGAAAATTGTCGAATTTTGTTAACAGACTTCAAACCTTGATCTGGAACCTATAAGCAAGAGCACAAGTACAACAGCATAAGTAATTATTCACAGAAAACAAGAATTAACAACTAGGGAGAGTGGTAATAGAAGTAATAAAGCACAAGCACAATAAGTAAAAGTATATTGAAATGCCTGATAATATAATACAGGGTACATCATAGCAATAATAACAGTAGTGGTAATACTCTGTACCATTAAATAAGAATGCTGCCTCTATAGGCTTTATTTCAAAAGATTGCTTTTTCACAAATTTCAATGCACATCTTTGACCATCAATGTCAATAAAAAAATTATACAAACTTAGTATTTAAAACTTCAGATCAAGACAATTCTAAAAAGAGCCTATAGGAGTACTTTTTTCTAATATATCGATAAGTTTTTATGATCAAAGCTTAATCTCGTTGATTGCAACAACAACTTTAGCTTCAAATTTTCTTTCAACCTCCTTTGCTTGCCATTTTAAGGCCATACATCTATACTGGCACCAGGTTATTAACTTCCTCAATGTTTCTATAGAGATGTAGAACTAATATGATTTTATTGCCAAGGAAGAAGATATCATCAGAATTTCTACAACCTTGGGTGGATACACCATGCATTGAGGGTATGCATGTGCATAGCCTAGATAGAGAATTAATTTAAATCGCATAGTTCATTATTTCGACTTGGCGGTTGAATCACCTACTTAGATTGAACAAAGTGACATGTTTGACTTGCGCAATTGCTATATTTACTAACATTATCAATTTTGTTTCATTGTGGCACTTGGCACCTAGTGGGTTGTTGGAGCATCTCATATTAATGGATAATAAATAATAATAGTGCTCATTGCTGTTTTCTTTCTATTTTTTTTTAATATACTTGTAAATTCTTAAAACCTTTAGATTGAAATTTTCGAATATTTGATATTAATTAAGTAAATAAATAATATAGTTATAGTGATTTAATCTTATATATTTTTTTGCAAGATCATGTCAAAAATATACTTCATACAAAAAAATCTAATATCTTTGTCGTAAATTAACTACTAAATAATTGTTTTTCAAAAAAATAAGGAAAAATGGAAAAGAACAATCCCACTTTTGCTCGATCTTCCGAAAATAATCCCACCTTTAATTATTCCAGAAATAATCCGACCTTTAAAACCAATCTTCTTTTAACAAGCCATGACCGCCTTTTTTAGCTTGTCAACTGGTTAGAGAAGGTGACTTGACAGGTGTCGCCTTCTAATTGGTAGTTTTGATAATTAAAGAAAAAAAATTCCCACCCTTCCATTTCCCGTTCCTCTTCATCCGCATGAGCTAGCCTCCCCACAAAGCCATAACCCCCCTCCAGCCAAGCCGACCCTGCCCCTTCCCCACCGGGCGCCGGCCTGACCAGCCCTACTCCAATCCCTTTCCCTTTCCTTTCCTTTACCTTCCGTGTTTCTCCATTAAAGTGTACTCTAAGTTCTCCATCAAGCTGTGAGCTTTGTCTCTCCCATTAAAGCAACTTCTTAGGTATTATATATTTTTTGTTATCAATAATTAAGGGGTTTATTGTGAATTTAATTGGTAATTTGGATTAATTTAATTGTAGTTAATTGATGTTGTTGGACGACGATGATGGTGGTGACTACGAACTTTAACCCTTCTTCTTCTTACAATTCCTCCTCCATTTCCTTTTAATTTTACATAATTTTATTTTTCTTGATAAATACATTTTTTTTTTTGTGCTTGCAACTGGTTTCACATTTCAATCTTCTTCATAGCGGAAATTTGGAGCATGTGTCTTATCTTTTGGTTGATGAGCAAGTGGGCAACACTGGATGTTGTTGCTTGAAAGGAGGTGATCGGTTGCAAGTGGGGTCACCGCAAATTTAGGCTAGCATTGGTTGAAGGAGGGATGGTGGTTTTGGTGGTGGTGGGGAGGTAGTGACGTAGTGTTGGGGGCAAGGAAGCGGGGAAGGCAGTGGGTTTGTTTGTGGTTCGCCAATGGTTTTTGTAAGAGTGGAAAAACTGGCAATGGTGGGGGTGGCAGTCATAATGGGGTGGGGATTGTAGAGAGGAAAAAAAAAAAGTTATATTATTTAACCTGTAAAACAGGTAATGGGTCAAAAGGCTGGTTAAGAGAAGATTAGTGTTAAAGGTGGGGAAAATATCTGGAATAATCAAAGGTGGGATTGTTTTCAGAAGACCGAGCAAAGGTGGGATTATTCTTTTCCATATTTCCAAAAATTAATAAATAATTGAGAAAGAAAATATAGCTCATCTACCAGATACGTATATCAGTTTTTTAGGTGTGTTATTGACTTATTGTGCATACCGTGTATAAGAATCATGGATACGCCACTGCTACAACTAGCTTCCTAGACAACAAACAATTGAATAGCACTAAACTAAGAATTCAAAAATAATCCCAGTAAAAATATTTACGAGAAACCAGCAAGTGGACCAACTGAACAAATCCGTTCACACTATATGTAATAGAAAAACCTCAATTAACAGGAGCTGTCAACCAAACAAGTTAAATCAGGGATGCAGAAGTTGTTCAGGATAAAATAGAAGAGCCATATGAAGTAGTCTACATGGATGTACAATCTAAAGAAATGTAAATAACACCTCTGTCTGATAAAAAAGTGCTAGCAAACAAGAGATGGAATCAGATAAGTGTTGCTTTATCTCTTATGGGAGGTTGCAAAACAAGGACTGATAACAGAAAATTAGTACGTTGAACTCTTATATTATCATGTTGCACCTCTAGCATTTCCCAATCATCAGATGTTATTTATATTCTCCAAAAATTTGTAAGACTTAAAATTAGATATCAAATTGCTCAGTCACATTACAAGAAGAATACTAGAAACAAGTTAACACCTTTTCCTGAACAGCATTCACACCCACATCCATTTGAACCTCTGAGGCAGCATTCTGCTAGTAATAAGACATCAAAGAAAATCATTATCATGCATCTATTTATGAAACAAATTAGAGCTACAACCAAATTAATTAAGGAAAAAAAAAAAGACTGTAACATTTAGTGGAGCTATCAACTGATCTTACTTTAAATGCAGAAGACTTAGGTTTTCTTTTTCGCATGCCTAAATCTTTAATTTCAGCTACAGGACTTGAATCAAGGGCAGAAACTTTTGCTAGTTTAGATTTTTTGGACTCAGAAACTAGAGAGTTCAGCATTGATTGATCTCCCTTCTTAGATGGCTTCACCCTCTGACTTGTAGGCATTGTGTCCTGTGGCCTGAATGTGTTAATATCACTTTCTTTATCTTCCTTATGTGGCACAGTTAATTCTGAGAATACATAAAAACCAAAATTTAATTACTTCTCAATGATTTGCTGAGCATTGCCTGGCATCTAAATTCTCAAGTAAAAACCAAAATAAAATGTGAGAAATCAATTAAGATCAATTTAATATTCAGTCAATCAGTCTCCAATAATATGATGGATGAAGTTGTTGAAAAATTAATTATGAGGTTATGCATGTGTCTTTGAAAAAGCATGAAACAAATTTAACTTCTCTTTTATAAAAAGGAAAAGAAATATCTCATATCATGATCACCATACCTGCCTCTGCTGTGGAAGATGGCATCATGAATGACAAATCAGCTAAAGCTTGCAGGGCATCCAAGGCTACACCTTCATCTACACAAATAAATATAATAATAAGGTTTATCTTCTTCTATCCTGTCTCCCCTTTTTGCAAACGCAATAGAATACAAATTACAAGACTCAGAAAAGCAAAAGGTGGCAAGAAAACAGACATGCAATCAAAAGGACATGGACCTAGAAACCCATTGAAGAGGGGGGGGGGGGGGGAGATATAAAGTTATTGAAAAGGTACCAATTAAAATTCAACAGACTTCAAGCCACCATACAGAAGATTAAGGACACATGATAGACATTGTACATCCTATGACACAAAAAAAAAAAAAAAAAAAAAAAAAAAAAAAACAGTTCTGTGAAAATAACGCGCTCTCAGCCTCATCCTCATAACAAAAAGAAAGCTTCCTTCTCAACAACCGTAATTAATGAAGGCAAGAAAATATTAAAACCATGACACTAATACAATAATACTAGAAGACAACTTCAGAGTATTAAGATAAAAGTTGTTATTCACAATGTGGAAAAAACAAAAAACAAAAAAAAAAATAAAATAAAACCCTAATAGAACAGGAAGATGTTGTTGTCACTTATCTTCTTCAAGAATATAGTTTACTTATAGGCTTCGTTAATCAAGTGAAGCATACGCAGAAGATCAATATGCCAGCAAATAAAGTTAAAATCCAGACATACCTCCCCCAAATAGGACCTTTTTACTCCTCTTTTTAGAGGCCTGGCCTGACAGTCGAATAAAAGTTGTATCTCTTGCTTCGGGTCCAAGTTTTAATTCAAAACTGCTAAACCTTTGTCCTCCTTCAGTACCACTGCAGGCTTCCTTTATATCATCCCCATGATGTCCAGTATCTTCAGCTTCTACTTTTTTTCCATAAGACTTCTTTGCTTTTTGTTGAGCAGGTCTACCAGAACCTTTCCTGCCACCAGACTGAGGTTTCTCCCTGGAAAAGTTATTGTCACCTTCTGTGCTTCCCAAACTTCCTTCACACCCAAAATCATCCATTTCATTTCCAACATTTTTGGCGCTGGTCATTTCTGACTCTGAACACTGTAAAATAAACAAAATTTATAAAATCCTCAAATACTCGTAATATTTTGATAGACTATAGTACAGTGGTACAAGCAAGATTATGTTACCACTCCTTCACCCAAACCCCCAGGTGATTTTGAAACAGTTTCCCTTCTTTTATTTGGTGTCTGCGAGACCTGAGGAGACCCACCCCTGTGGGATGCCTCAGCCAATGTCAACGCCACTTCATGAGCAACATCGTCGTCATCAGCATCTAATTTTGACTTCAGCCCCTGCCGAGCTGGAGATATATACCTTCCTATGCTATCTTTATCATATGTATATCTCACAGGAATGCGAGGCGTCCTTTTTCCAACTGCTCTAGGTTGGTTTCCTGAAATGTCTCAAGAAAATCATAGAAATATTACTCATTAAGCATATTTCTCACAAATTATGTTTATCACAGCCTACGTTGAATCACTAAGCAACTATTAAACATTGAATGCATCACAGCATTGCGCCCACATTAAGCTAAGTTTCAATGTGACAGTATTTCAGCTGCAAACCCTTCGCATCGCCCGCAAAAGCAGTTCAGCAACAGTAATTGAGATTGTGACTACATCTGAGCTTAAAACAATATTACAAGTGCTGGGAGAGAGAGAGAGAGAGAGAGAGAGAGAGAGAGAGAGAGAGAGAGAGAGAGAAGGATCCTTGAAGCACATTTTTTTATAAATATAACTTACCACCAGAGCGTTTTTTCTTTAACAATGACAAACAACCATAACTTGAAGCAACCGCTTGAGAATGTGATACATCTGGAAAATTCCTAGCTGTGTTGGGATGACCTTTGCCACGGGTACGCTTATGAGATTTTCGGGGCATTCCAACACCATCATTGCTTTCTTGTTCACTATCACTTCCCTCCTAAAAGACCATAACAAAATATTAAGGCCCTCGAGCATCAAAGCGAAGTAATTTTTATCAATATGGGCGCAAACAGCCTAATATATAGATTCATTACAACAAAGATTTGACAAACTATCAAGACAGCAAAGCATACCACCCCAGATCATCAGTCTGAATTGCCAATGATAGAACCTTTTGCAGCTGACAAATTTTGCATGCCTTTCATCTTCAGTAGATGCCAATTTTAGTACACCCTTTGTTCAAGCAACTTCTAATTGAACAGATTCTTCATCTGAACTCCTTATTTCTACTCTTCTATCATTTCTTATCAAGCAATGTTTCAAATTGACATGTCTAGGATTTTATAGATGAATCGTACATCACTAAGATATATTTGCTTTCCACCAACATGGCAACAGATAAAACAATCTTGTTTATAAAACCTCCAAATGAACATTAACAAAAACAACCATTCAACTATTCTTTAACTGCATAAATTTGTGCTTTAGGGTCACTTTCAAAATTGATTGTTTCATTCAAAACTTAGTTACAAAAACATAAGATAACATATATATATAACTACAAATTTTACATGTGACTGACACTAATGCAAACTAAAACGTCATGCAGAGGGAGAGAGAGAGAGAGAGAGATTTACCACCTCCATAAAACATCAAGAATACAAAGATAAGTAACAAAAAATCAGTAATAATAAAAGATACTACCTCCGTTTCATATTAGTTGCAACTTTGGGGTATAATTTGTGAGAAAAAAAAAATTCCAAAGTTGCTACTAATATGAAACGGAGGTAGTATATAAATACATTAGTATTGGTCAGCTAGCATTTGTCTCTTACCAAGACAGAATAATGATCAGTCATCATTGCTATTAATCCAACAACAGAAGCTGTTCCCTCTGGAAGAGACAAGTAAGCCTAGAAAGAGAGAGAAATTGAATATAGTCAGTCGCAAAATGAAAATAGAATTAAAGCAAATTACTTTCAATTCAGCACATACAAGAAAAGAATTGCAATAAATACAAAGGATTACTAACTGCTCATTTAAGTTCACAAGTTACAGCTTCACTTACACAAATAAAACTACTTTTAAATACAGATACACATGTTGATATGGAGGACAAGGGAAAATAAAATTTCAACATATTTATTGTAGCAAAGTCTACCTCTGTGCGGATATGAATCATCAAAACAGATAACCTACAACATGAAAGCCTACTCATAAATGAACATATTGATTGAGATATTCACTTGCAGAAGAAGACAAATTTGCATCTTCCATATCTTGGTGAATTCAATCCACAACTAAGACAACATCGAGTATTATGGATAAAGCTTCAAAAAATGAAATCTAAAAAAAAAAAAGAAAAAAGAGAGAGAGCTAATCATGACAACATATCTGAGCAATTCGTTTACGTAACCTTGACGATCAAATTCATCTAAGGCGTGGAACATTAATATGAATGCAGGCATGAATGATTTATATCATATTCCATATTTGTAAATCTGTACTATACTACTTTAGTAACTATACGTAAAAGTGTTCCTAAGAATGTTTAAGTGTTGCGTCAAGTTATTTGATTTCATGTCATCTAATGACATTTTAAAAATCCAATGAGATATGTCATATACTTCCTCCGTTCTTTTACTATTGCACCATAGGGGTTGGGCACAAGAAAGGATGAGAGAGAAAAGTAAAAATACAAAAATGCCCATATGACTGTATACTTGAACTAAAAAATCAAGTGATGAAAAATAAGGGTGTATTAAGTATTGGCAGTGTGAATATAGATATTGTTTCCCTAAAATGAATATGGTGCAAAATTTACGAAACTTCCTTAAAAGCCAAGCGGTGCAAGTGCAAAATTAAAAACAAAAAAAAACGGAGGAAGTATATAGTTTTAGTTATAAGAATTCGACCATAATATCATGCATGAAAATATATTAACTAATTGATATCCATGTTAACCTGTGGCATCGCCATCGCCCAAACTCAAATTTTATTTAAACTTATAAAATGTTAGATAAACTTTCAAGCTGAACAAAAGCACCATGTGGTATAATGCAAGCAACTTTTCATGAGCACTTTCAAAAAAGTATATATTAAATGCATTCATATCAAGATATACATACACACACTCTAGATTACGAAATTACAATAAATGTTCCGTACAAGTGATATACAAGAGTACACAGTAACTTAAATCCAAACTTAGGATGTGGATGATAACAAATGAAGCTATGCAACCAAACCAATTCTCAATTTCTCACCCTGTTCATAGTATATAAAGCCTCGACCATTTCCACAGACCGGTTACGTACAGCTGCAGCCACCTACACCAATGTCAACAGACCATAAATAAAGCTAGTAAATCTTGAAACATCACATTCATGGAGGAGCAATAATAATGTCGGGTTTTAACTGCACTTTCTATTAAACACATAATAACAAAAGGAAAAAAAAAACCATATATGTTGTGCTAACCTTCTTCCAGTCTTTTCCATACTTGCGATATGCCTCATAAAAACGTTGAAGCTCTTCTTTGCTCCACTGGGCCCCTAGCATATCAGACACCTTCCGCTTCTAAACAATACAACAGCGACATATAAAACCAAGTGGCTCCAAATAAACACAGACATAAAAACAGCAAGTATAACTAGTGAGAGTCACAAGAAGTGAGTAGTGAACTATGCATCTAATATAACCATCCTTTTAAAGACAATCCTGTCCTTAAACAAAATTGTAATTGTAATCTGTACAGTCTCTATGATATCAAACACCAAGCATAATACATAGTTGCATTTATAATTGATATGATAAAGTTTGGTTTTCAAAGGCATAGGAGAGGAAATATTAGCTTACCCGTTTGTTACTTTTGTTAGCAGTATCTCCATCTTTAGCAGGAGAAATCTCATTAGGATAAGAAAATCGCTTATTTACACTCCTCGACTTCCTCGTGGGAGCCATTGATTGTATAGCTGCGAATTACCAGATCTAACAGATAAAAAAGCTAATAATCATTTCCACACTAAGACAAAAATACATGCAGACATATTTAAAGAAGAGAAAAAGGATAAATCATGCAAAGGACATATATCCAACCCTGAAAAACGGTTGATTACAATACGGGGCCTGATCAAAGCTAATCAAATTCAAACTCAGAAGCGCAATTTGACATATATTCCTTTGCTCAAAGCCAAATCTACAATTCCCACTTCCCAAAACAGGAGATAATGCCAATCCCTCAAACTGAATTCATTTTCGGCCGTCGAATTAAGTTCCACAACACTCGACATAGACCTTGTCGATCTTCAAAGAAAAGGGTATATCCTATAGAAATTTTTTTTGAGATTTTTTCAACAGACCCTAATTCAAATTAGTACAGCAAATTCGAAATAAAGCTAAATCCATGCAATATAACAATCAAAGCAAGAGGAGAATTGAGGATTCAAATAAAAGCAGAAAATTAAACTAAATCAATTAGCAGCTTAATACATTGGTAAAAAAAACCAAGAATAAACCACAAATGCAAACTAACAAAGCAGAATACTAAAGCATATTCGGTAATGTAATCCAAATAAACCAGAAATTTGATCATTTTAAAAACCCTAATCGAAGCAAAACAAAAATTGAATAGGAAAATGAACTTACCTAACCGATCAAAACGCAGCAACAAGTAGAAAAATTAAACGATCAATCAACAAAAGGAAGATTAACAGTAGAAGCTGGTAATAAAATTGGAAGATGAACAAAGAATTTGAGAGAGATTGAAGAAATTGGAAGATGAAGAGAGAATTTGAGAGTGTGAAAATGAAGAAGAAGAAGAAGAAGAAGAAGAAGAAGAAAGGATGTGAAAAATGAGGGTATGACCGCGAAAACTTAAATACAATGGCCAGCCAATTTGTGCTTTATCTCTCTCTCTTTTCCTCTCTAATTTGTCCGTCTTTTCTTCCTCCTCCTCCCTGTTACCTGTGACTTTCGTGTGTTTTGCTTAAATTAACAAGTGTATTTAAATTTTTAAATTTTTAAATTTTGGTGAAGGGGCTAATTGGATTTTGGGGATGATTTATGTGGAGGCCTTCCAAAGGGAGGTTTGATAGGTACCTGGACATACATATCAAGGGGCATAAGAGACATTTCGCATGAAATTTATCCATCTCTCTCCTCCTTTTTCTCACCCCCATGTGCTGGATTTAAGTGTACCACTGGGTGATTAATAGTATCACTAGATGGTCAAATAGTATCATCGAACATTCAGTGGTACTATACATTCATTCAATGGTACTGTATATTCATTCAGTGGTATTAACTACGTGTAGAAATAGTATCACTACACATTCAATGATATTGTATAAACTTTCAGTGGTACATTTAAAAACTGGTCCCACGTGCCTATCTCTCTCCTCCTTTCTCTCACCCCCATGTGCTTTACAATACTTTTTAATATTTTAAGGTTTGATATGTATTTGCAAATACATATCAAACCTACATTAGTACTTCCTCATTTATGTGTGTGTTTTTTGTTTGCCTAATTGGAGTAGATATGTTGCGCTCTACTCAAAAGAGTAACAAAAAAAAAAGAAAAAAGAAAAAAAGACACCCACATAATCGAGGGTTGTTAAATATCGCCCTCGAATATCTAACTAACGCCCGCAAAATAAAATTAAATTACGTATTTATCCTTATAGTAAGGATTATAAAAATAATTAATTTTACCTCATTTACCGTTCTCTCTAGTGGTCAACGGCCACCAATGCTCATCGAACAACCACCCCTTCCACCGTGAGTTTCATTTTTAAAGAAATTTTTTAAATTTTGCAAAATCAAATTCATTAGATCTTATGGACAACGACGAAATACAAGAAACATAACATTAGACGCTCGCTGAAGGGTCATCGAACCGTAAGAAATCAGTACGTCGCGATAAATTTTTTTAAAAAATTCGAAACCAAGGAAACGCCTAGTTTTTAAGAATAGCCTAGGCTGAAACGCCTAGTTTTTTCGTTTCAGCCTAGGCTATTCAAAAAAACTAGGCGTTTCAGCCTAGGCTATTCTAAAAAACTAGGCGTTTCACCTCAAACGCCCAGATTTTTCATACAACCACACGGTTGATCGCACAAACTAGGCGTTTTAGCGTAGGACGAGCGAAAAATTTAGGCGTTTGCCGCGAATTCAAAAAATTAAAAAAAAAACACACATTTTTCTCCGCCGGCGACCGACTTCCCTTTGTCCTTACTTGTCATAACTGCGGCTGTGTAAATCGTGAAACCGGAGGTTAGGAGTTGGTGGTTAAAAGAGGGGGAGGAGGTGATGGTGGTGGTGGTGGGTAGTATGAAGAGGGGGGTAAATTGAGAGGGTAAATTTGTAATTTTAGTTTATTTTGCGGGCGTTAGTTAGATATTTGAGGGCAACGTTTAGCTTTCCACATGTTTTTTTAGTAAGATGTTAGTAAAAATAAGTTTAAAAATACTCCTTGGTTGTACAGTTATATATTATTGTACAAGTAGAAATACGTTCGCTGCTTATGGGCCCATGCCCACCACAATTGTTAGGGGTTTAAAACACAAATTGGACACTTCCACGTCTACCAGGTCTACTACACTACTTGCTCAGTGCTCAGCGAAAGAAAAGAGAGCGAGAAAGTGAGAAACTCAAACATGGCGGAAGAGGATGAGCAAGAGGGTGCAACGATTGAAAAGGGGGAGGAAACTGAAGATGTAGTAAACAAGATAAGAAAGGAGGAAGAGGCAGAAGAAGAAATGGTTGAGGAAGTCCTATTCAGTTGGTTTGGGAAACAAGTGGAAGGTTGTATAATTCAACCAATTGTTCGAGATCAAAATGAGATTTCCGTTCACAGTTGCGCTCACCATTCGTTAGCAGCCGTTGTTGAGGTGAGGTCGTGGTGGAAGTGGTTGCAAGAATCGGTTGAATTTTACAAGGAGAGGGCATCGTATTCCATTGACGTCGAAGCACTTTTTAGGCGCTATTCTGAGCTAAGAGATCCTGCTCTTATAATTGATAAGCTGTGTGATGATAAAAATGGAGTCTTTGATGTAAAGGAATCGTTTTCTGAGAGCGACAAGGATCGATTTGGTGTTTTGTTTGTGGTTTTACGCCAGACATTTTTCGTCGATATGCGAGATATGAATGATGAGGAGAAGCTTCCGGTGATTTTGAAAATGGCTGATGTTGTGATAGGGAGGAAGAAGGATGCTGATAAAGGACCTATTGTTGGCGGATTCTATGTTTCCACAAACTATCGACCCGATGAGAATAGTGTTTATATCTACGACGATCAACCAGTGATGGTTTGGGAGGATGGCAAAAAGGAAATTGTTAAGCATCTTGTTTCGATAATGGGCGCTATGGTAACTCGATTAGAGGGAGGTGAGTTACATCCTTTTCTTGAGTACATTGAAACTGTTTCTCCATTCAAGACCCTGAAGAAGACAGGTTTACTGTTTGTTCACTGGTCTACTCTTCAGTATGTGGCTATTCCTAATGTTGCAATCTAGTAGTAGTCTTACTCTTAAGGCATTCATTCTGGATGTTTAGAATGGTTTAGACTAATTTGACATGGCTATCGAGATATGTGTCAAGGATATTGATATATGGTACATTTGTGCAAGTATCATATATGTTCTGTAGAGCTGAGAATCGATGTGACTGTTATATATCCCACTGAAATTTCTCAAGGTGTACTGCTGCTCAAGTTCCCTTAGTAATATATTGTGTTGTATTTTCCTGTGATGAGTGTGTTTGTGTTTGTGTTTGTTTGTTTGTTAAGTTGTGTGTGTGTGTGTGTGTGGGGCAAGGGGTGATGAGATGTTATTGGCAATTTGGCATGCAAGAGTTGCGAAATGAATTCACAAAGATACATAAAAATATGAATAAGTGGTCTGATGTGAGTAGGGGAAATGAGAGAGGGGTCTGTAGGGAATATTTCAAGCATTATGATAACCCCAAACTTGAACCCCACTGTGATCATACACTAAAGTACGGTGGCGTTCCAAAGGGAAAGACAAAGAGCAAAAAGAGTCGCCAACAAGTTTTAGGAACTTGTAAACCCAAAAGACAATCCGAAAGGACCATCAACTACTCCATAAGGTCTTGAACCAAACAGGGTCCGGGGATGAGGGTACGAATCCAATCTTCAAAAGAAAGGACCCGCCCTATAAAATAGGCCTCTGCTTTGTTCTCCTCGTATTCATGCGCGCTTTTCGAATAACATACAAACATCATATTAAACCTACCCTGTTTATCTATGTTGGTTGAATATTAATGCACAAATAAATCTATTATTGGCGATCACTTGAGTTAAAATCACATTAGCCTAAACAAAATTATTAATTATCTTATTAAGCGTGATTTCAAGTACAAATTCCCTTTAACAATCATAAAAGGTGTAATCAAGCAATAACAATAATATAAATCAAGCAACATGACAATAAACAAATAATGACAATGATGATAATAGCATGATAAGGCATAATAAAGCTTAATAATAATAGCAAGATCCTAGGCATGATACTAACAAGATTAATAACAAATCCTAGCATGTCACTAAGCAATAAAGATCAAAGCTTTAAACCTAACATGGTACTAACATGATATTAGAAAGAGTAAAGGCATCATAAACATGACACTAGAAAGCATAAAATAACATCCTAACATGATACTAGGAATATTAAACATCCTAACATGATACTAGGAATTATAAACACTATAAGCATGATTTCTACATTGTGAAATAAATAGGGAGTAAGCTAATCTACTTACTTTGAAGCCTCGTACCTCTTTCTAATAACAAAATACACAAGTTAGTAAACTTCAATGAAAATCAAAAACAACAATTAAAGAATTAAATTAAAATCAAATTAAACAAAGTTTTGACTAGTTTTGGACCAAACCCTCAGAAAATATCAAACCTTGCACGTCTAGGGCGAAGGCAACTTCGAACTTGGTCAAGAGATTCAAGATCTTGTGAATGCGGAATATTGTATTTGTAAAAAGGTAGTTTAGAAAAAGAGGGATAGAGAGAATAAGAGTTAAGTAATTCTTAATGAGAGTTGATAGAGAGAATTGATTGATGAATGATGAAAGTTGATGAATAAAAACAGAGGTTCGGACCCTATTTATAAGGAAAAAGTCCGGAAAATCATAGAATTTGATAAAGAATAAAACTCCACTCTGTCGCTAATCAAACCGACCTTGTCGCCAAAGATTTATCTTGTCGCCAGGCGACAGAGTCTGTCGCGAGGCGACAAGCCTGTCGTTTCGCGACAAGACAGTTTTTTGCGGATTTTGTTTTACTCATATCTTTTGATCTAGAAGTCCAAATAATTCATATAATATGTCGTTGGAAAGCTCTTGAAGTCTACTTTCTAATGCAATTATAATCAAATTAAAATCTTTTTTAGATAAAAAGATATGGACGAAATAGTGAAAGGGTGTCAGTTTTGGATAGAGTTTCGTATATCTTTAATATCTTTTTCGTTATAGCTTGGAAATAATATTATACTATATCATTGGAAAGATAATTTCAAGATCTATCCAACCATATAAAATTTGGATAAAAATTATAAGGCACGAAAATAATATCTGACTATCTTTGAACATCTTTAAATCCGAATAGAATTAGGAAAGTTTTAAAAAAGGAAAGTTTATATTCAAATCAAATTCTATGATCTTATCTTTTCAAAAAAGGATAATTAAGATATTTTAGAAACTTATAGAAGATTCTAATCAATCCTAATTAGTTTTGGAATAGGATTAAACCTTTGGACCCTCCTCATGATCATTGGGTCGTAGGTAAAATCCGGTTTGGGCCCAGTTTAGTATTTTGGCCATAACTTCCTCATTATTCATCGGAATTGGGCTTATAATATATCGTTGGAAAGGTCTCTTCAAGCCCCATCCAACTACACCATTATTGGACCCTTATCATGGACCAAAATAAACTGAATTGGACGTTTTCATAAAATAGAGCATGTTTTCGAAAACAGAGAGAAGGATTTTAATAAAAACTAACCGCAACACTTGACTTTTCACACTTTCACCTCATTCGATTATGGTTCGACGCAAAAGGTATTCATCACTGGGTTTGGTTTTGGGGAGACACAAATGGGTGTCTACAGGGTCATATGTTTTTAAAAATTTACTCGGTTTTGCAATCGGCACATTCCCTATTCTTTGGTAGCTTAAGAAGATTAGCAATGTGACAAGTATACTTGGACCTTTTTACGAGTCTTCCAACAATTACCTCTCATCCAAGTCGTTTGACAAGTATACTTGGACCTTTTCATAGCTTGACCATGCCATGATATCTTGCTCTGAAACGACTAAGACTGAAATCTTTTCATAGCTTGACCATGCCACACAGGTTTTAAATAGATATATTTGCTAATTCCTCTTCCAATTTGTATCTGTTGACTCCTCGGTTTGTTAAAATTATAGGCTTCTAGGATAGTCTTATAATTCAAGGTTCATATGAGAATCTGACAGTGTTGTCGAAGTTGGAGCTAGGCCATTATTAGACTGAGCTTTATGTAGTTATGATAGGGATGTTTTTAATGGGCTGGTGATAATGATGATGCTGAATATCGGATTGCTATGTACTGAAGTATTTTTGTTGTCATTCTGATATCTTGTGCTTATTTGATTAAATTTAATTGGTTTTGCAATCGGCACATTCCCTATTCTCTGGTAGCTTAAGAAGCCCTTCACACCCTACCATGTTGTTGGAGATTTATTTGGTGGTTTGTGTTTCTAATTTGGCACGATGAATAGGTGACCTGTAGGAGGTTATGTGATTAAGGGGATAACGAAGCTGGTTGAGATGGCCTTTGCTGGAAAAGGTCCACAATTAGTTAACTATTGTGACTAGAGGGTGTTGTAGGCTACTGCAATACTATATTTGTTTGTATAAATTAACACTCAATTGAATACTTTGAATGCATAGAAGTCATCTATCTTTATGCATATAGCAACAACTTGATGTCGCGCCCCAAGTAAAAAGATCCATGTTTGTCTCACAAATGGTTCTGTTTAGTTATAGTTGGGTTGAAGTTGTCTAAAGCTTTTCTTATGTTGTAAAAACGTCCTAATATATGTATACAATGATTATTAGTACAATCAAAAGTAGATAGAGTGAAACCACTATTCTTTGTTCTAGTCAAGGGTTCTATCTTAACATACACCTATAGCTTTATGGGCACAGTAGGGAGTCCCAGCTTGAAGAAGGTGTTCTTGGTTTGTTTGTAACTTTGTTTTAATTTGTTATGAGATGAAAGAGATGTAGAAGCCTTTCCCTCGAAAGGGTACCATAACTTCTGTCACCTATGTGAGGGTGTTAATATCATGGAATATTGGAATAGATTAACACTAGTGAATACTTTGAGTGCATAGCAGTCTGTCCTTAAGTTATTAATCAGAAACTTCCTGTCGCCTTAACCCTGACCTCATTAGTTATGTCATAGCCCCAAGCCAAGCCAAAAGAATCATGTTTTGAACTTATAAAATTTTACAAGTCCCCTCCCATGTGGTTTTGGATACTTATAGCTTAGGCTAAAGCTGTCTCAAGCTTTTTTGGTGCTGTAAAAACATTCTAATAGTGAAACCACCATGCTTTGTTTTGGCCAAGATTTTAATCCCGACATACACTCTATAACTACATGGGGGAAGCTGGGAATCTCAGCTTGAGGGGTTCTAGGTTGGTTAGTTGGTTTGTCTTGTTGTCGTCGTTAAGGTGTATTGTCTGGTGGGGGTAGTGAGTTGTTCATCAGATGCACTTCATTGTGAAATGATCTTTTCTTTGGTGTCAAACTCCAACTTATCATAGTTGATTGTTCTTTTGAGATGTGAAGAACAACTAAGGGGGCGTTTGGTAAGAAAAATGGAAACGGAATGGAAAGGATTTTGATAAGCAAGTGCAAAGGTAATAAAAAGTGTTACGTTAAATTTTTGTTTGGTATTGCAAGGGAATGGAAATTATTAGAGCCAATTTGCTTTCTTTTTGTTTGAATGACCGAAATGAAACAATTCTTTTACTTCTAACTTTATCTATACATATTTTATTTAAATGAAAGGAAAAAAAAAGAGAGAGAGAAAAAAAAATCTGGCTATAGTCAGTTAGTCACCATTTTTCCAGAGGTTCAGAGCACACAACGAGTTATTGGCTTATTGCTTTGGATTTTTTTTCTTTATCATTTCATCATCAGAAAGCATCATCATCATTCATCAAAAACATCATCATAAATTTATCATCCATAAAAAATAGGGAATAAAAAAGACCCACCTTTTATTGCTTAAATCAACTTCTTCCCAAATTCCGCAAAAATCAAAGATACCAATGAGAGTAATTAATATAAGAATTAAAAAAAATTCATTAACATTAGTTCTCAAAAATTTATTAATTTCATCAGAATTGTCCAAACAGTTGAACAATTTTCTGCAATTTTAATCAAGAAAAATAAAAGGAATTTCCCTATTTCTTCCATTAAAGCTCGAAATAATGAAGAAGCAGGAATTTCCTCCATTGAAACAGATCAAAATGGAAAAGAAAGAATGCACGTACGTGAAGATCTGGGTTTTTTCAGAACAAAAATTACAAAGATAAAATACAGTGATATTATGAGAGAGAGCGTGAATCAATCAATCAATCAATCAATCAATCAATCAAAGCCTTAATCCCAAAAGTGGGGTCGGCTAACATGAACCAAATTTGATTAATCCCAAGAGAGCGTGAATGCGTGATGATTTTTGAGCTTGTGAGGAAACGTGAATTGTTTCCGCTCATTTCATAATGGAAACAAAATGGAGGATTTCGTTTCCTCTTGGAAACATGATCTGTTTCCATCCAGTCATACCAAACCATGAAAAAGGGTAACGCTTAAATGAATCCGTTTCCACCCTCAAATTATCTCATACCAAACACCACCTAAATCCGTAATGTTTTCCCATCGCTGCATTTTCTAACATTTGATTATACTATTGACGTTGATTTGGCAGTCGTTTCGTGTTCAATCTCTAGATAAGTTGCTTCTGATCAGTATAGCAAAGATACTCATTACCCAGCTTGAAGCTGCAGCAGTTCTGTGGAATATGTTCAATGTCCCTTAAATTGTTTGGAAGAGTGTTTGATCTGAGTAGATTGCTTTAGGATGCAAGGTTTCTCTTACATATACAACTTCCCCAGGGCAAAGTTGGACCGTTTAGCGCAACTTAGATATACTTCATCTTAGCTAAGAGTTCCATTTCCATTTGTACAAAAAGACATTTGAAATTCAAAATACTATTCCATAAACAGCTGACACGATCTATTTCAATAAAAGGGATAGAATGATGATAAACGTTTACAGATTGAACGGTGTCTTGATTCAGCTTACAACAATGATTAACATTGTGTAGTCTACCACTTTCAAGTACAGCAAAGAAGAGAACTGAGCATGAGAATTTGTATGACTCACAGTAAGACTTGTGGTTTAGTCATAATTTACCTCATGATCAACAATACAATACTGCTAGCGCTTTTAAAGGAAGTAGAGGCCAAAGATGCTTTTTCTAGTTTTATCTGGTTCAGTTGTGGCGATGATGCTGAGACAGCCATTCAATGTTTCGATAGTATGCCTAAGCAGCTAGCTGCAAACTTCTTGTGAAATGAGCAGCGTATTAAAGGAGACCTCCAAGAGTTCAAAGGTCAAGTTATAGACAACTAGATCATGAGCAAATTAATCCGTTACTAGAACCACAATATAGTTTTATTGTATGTTATCTGATGAACAACGATAGAGACTTCTCTTAGTATGGCAAGATGCCAAATGCTACGCTACTTTGACTCTTTGAAAGAGAGCTAAGAATATGAAGAAAGTATCAGACAGATATCTTCATTGATAATTCAGAGGATACAATCAAGCCCTCGTGTTATTGACTATACTTCACTTTCATGGCTTGATCTTGATGCACTCTAACTAATTGCTTTAAGTTAAACCAATGTAAAACAGAAAAAAAAAAAAAAAAAAAAAAAAAAAAAACACATCAGTTCAATAACTACTCGATACAAAATAGAATCCTTCAAATAGTCATATATTCACATCATAAAAATTATAAGCTAGCAGTGCGACACTCAATATCTTCTTAATATGAGACGTCACATAATTACATCCTCCCCCGGTCGAATGACATAGCCAGACCATCGATCACAATCCAGACACTTCACATGCTCACAATGACAAACTACTTCACCTGGCTGAAAAGTTCCACCTCTATCTGTAAACAAAACAGGGCACAAATTAACCAGGAAAAATCAGAATAGCATTCACATGACAATTGAAGCACTCAAATTTAGTATTACAAGGAAAGTTAAACTATTGATAAACATACCATGATCGAGCTTACAGCAATGGGTAGCTTCATGTGGACAACCGTTTTCCAACACAGCAAAAAAGAGCTCTGGAGGAGAATCAGAACCTTTGAGCCGCGCACGAAAATTCGCATGAGTCACAAAGAGACTTGTGGGGATAAGTTTATCACAACTCACATATTCATAATCACCACCCTAGCATGTTTATTGCCAAAAAAATGAAATCATTACCATATAAGAAATTAATAGAGGAGATCAAAGACAGAATGGAACAAGAAAAGAAACAAAAACCTTCATCTCATTTTTGAAATACTCCAAAGTCCGCTGAATTCGATTTTTAACCACAGTATCAAGGGTCGGCTTCGGCTTATTCTTCAAGTCACATAGCAACTGTTTCAAATTATCACGAACAAATCTTTTCAGCTGCTGCTCGCGTTCAGATATTCTGTTTCAAGAAAATGCAACGGTATTAGTGAAGCCTCAAAATTATAGCAATCGAAATGGAGTAGCAAAGTCGTTGAAATATAAGTTAGTATTCAAGATCAGATTCACCAATATGGTAATACTAGTGAAATAGCAAGTTCATACGTTACTTGGTATTTGCTAATAAGTGGCTCTTCCTTTCAATAACACCAATATGGTAATAATAGTATTAATATTAATCTAAGGCCTCTAATTATTAGGACAACATACATTTCTTTAGAAAAAGATTTCCTCATTTTCCTTTGTTTGATTTGAAGAGGAAGGAATAATAACTTTCTCCAAAGTGGAAAATGGTTGCTCATGAATATATTTTTCTTTTCTCAACGAAGGTATGCATATTTACCACCATATCTCCTTAAAATACCTCTTTATCCACTTTAACCATCCTCATCCATTTCTCTTTCTTTCCCTAACTAATCTTTAATGGAAACAAAGGAAAAGTAATTCCTCATTGTATTTTCATTTGAAACAGAAAAACCATTTTCTTTTAAAATTATTTTGGGTTGAAACAATGAATGAATCATTCAACCAATCAAAGCCTTGAACCTTTAATCAAGGTCCAAAATATTATTTCATGCAATAATCCATGAAGATACTCCTGAATGGACTAAGTATCCTAGATGGAGACAGATCATGAACATTTTTTTTTGGGTAAATTGATGTTCAATCTTACACGACTTTAAGAAGCATATTGGTGAAGAGCTTGTAAGAACTGATGAACTTTGACTTCAATAAAGCAAATGGGCTAAGTATTTGACATTGTGTTATGGACTCAGCTAAGCAACCTATCAAGGTCTACTCACGGAGACCCAAGCAACCACAAAGTCCACAAGTCAACTCCTATCATGTGACTTCTTCACATGTACAAGACAAGGAGCAAGGAGACAAAGCATTGGGAGAAGGTGTCACCAACTCAGAATTGCAGGAGCAAGATTAGGAAAGTCCAGAAGCAACTTTATAAGCATGGGAATGTAATTTAGGAAATCTTTGGGGAATATAATCAAAGAGAAGGGGGAGTAGTAAGCAACCAGAAATTGTATGTTGTTATTGGAGGGTTAAGCCTCAAGAGTAATAGCCTTAAGCTATTTCTATCTTTGTAACTTCAAATATTATTATTAAAATGAATGGAAACCCATCTTCCTCATGATCGAATCTGCAATATTGTTACTAATAATTACATAATTACAAGCTGACAATTTAGTCTCTCACACATTGAAAGATCGTACTTATAATCTTAAACATAATTGATGTTTTACTTTCATGTAAGTAGTTTTGAAAGTTAAAATGAACAATTCATCATACCTAATCATCTAAAGGAGTTTCTCTAATTTTGCACTCCCTTCATAACGCTTTAACTTCAACATTTCTAAATATGGGTGTAACAAAATAACTTCAACAATTTCCTGACTATCCATATTTGGTATAAAATTGTGCATGAAAGGTCTAAAATGACCCTAACTTTAAAACCTAAAACAAGATTATTTCTCTGACATACTTTACTTATCTCATGTGATATCTCTCTCCTACTTTACTTACCCCATGTGATTTCTCCCTCCTTCTTTACCTTAACAACTCTCAAAATCAATGTTTAACATTTTCTCTCTTGAAGTCCGTGTTAATCCATTTGTTGAAGTCAAAGTAGCAATCTCACAGGGTGGCAGTAGCAAATTTATAAATTGTCTAAGGTGAGGGAAATGGGGCAGTCTTTGATAAAACAAATATTTTCATTGTTGGTAAGATTTGGAGAGAAAGGGGAGGGAGATAGAAGATTTTATCCTCCCTTATTTGGGTAACAAGTGGAGGGAGGAAAGGGGAGGGAATAGAAGATATATTTTCCCACATTCTTTGATAAAACAAATATTTTTATTGTTGGTGAGATTTTGAGAGAAAATGCATGCTAGTCTACTCCCTTTCCTCCTCTTTCCCTCTTCTTTCCTTCCCTCTTTTTCCCTCTTAAATTGCTATCCAAGAAAGTTGGAAGTCTTGAAATTCTGATTTTTGCTCTTCACTATTGCCTTTTATAGTTTTATTTGATTTGGACTGCGAAGAAATTTGGCAGGCAAATCAAGATATATTATAATGTACTGACTAATCCAAATCAAAAATTAAAGGAAAATCCTAGTATGAGCGCGGAGTTTACTAAACTAAATAATCCTGTGTCATAGTTCAGGTTTGTTCTCAAGTTATTCTACTTGTATATAAAATACTTGGGAAGATAAAGAAAACACACTTGCTTAATGGATGAGAAGACGGATTTGTTTCCTTAAAATTGACAGCACCCACACTTGGCCTTGGCCTGCAAAATATGAAAGACCGCAACATTAAAATAAAATTAACAAATATAGATTAAATCCTCAAACACAATATGTCATCTAATAATAAAAATGAGAAAAATCTGTTCCAATTGGACATTCACTTGAACAAAACCTCCAAAACTAAGATACCCTAACAAAACTTACTATTGACTAGCAAGCTTTCTTCAAAAAGGTCCATGGGTCTACAACTTCACAACAACACAAGTAAAATAAGTTTGCAGTATTTATTTTGAGGGCTCGGTAGAATAAGTCCTTGAGGAAATTAATTAGACATAAACAGAGTTGGATGTCATTAAGACCAATTTTTCAGAAGACCATGCTGATGGAAGTTACACTTTCAAACTTTAATGTCTACTGTGTCATTTTAAGTAATGAACCCTTATGTGTTTAATTAATTAACCATTAATCGATTAATATAGCTTAAGAGAGAAGATCTTAAACCATCAACAGAACTCAAAGTGCCCTAATTAAGTGTATAGTGTCTTACTGGATTGAACCTCAACACTAACAAGCTCCAACAAGAGAGTTTTACCGAGCAAATCACTAATATCGTCCAATCCTCGAGTAATCCCTATGTTATTCAGTACTCCACCAACACTAGGTTTTACTAATTTGCATTAAAGAAAAATTGCAAAGCAAATCAGCAAGTGCATTCAATTGGTATAATAGGCAAATTGGCAAAATTGAATCAAATAAAAACCGAACAAGCACAGTAAACAGATATACATTCGGAAAGCTAATAATGAAACTAAGCAAAGAATGAAGAACCAGAGGAAATTAATTATACTATAAAATAAATTAAAAATAGAGAGGAGAAATTTAAACCTGCAATTTTTGACTCGGCATCGCAGCTCTTCTGAGGTATGGGGGTCCAAATTCGGGCCCGGACCAGGCCCGGTAATTTCCGAGCCTCCTTCCACATTGTTGTTCTCCGCCTGATTTGTTATCAACCCTAGATTGAACAAATTGTGACGGAATAGAAGATCGTCGTGAGTTTCGAGGTCAACCCAATCACGCTTCACAGTCTCTTCCTTCTCAGCCGGAGTCCAGTTAGCCGCCGCCGGAGTCTGATTTCGAACTCGAACCGGCTTCTTTAACCTTGTTGATGGGCTCGGGCTCGGGCTCGGGCTCGGGCATTTATCGGATCTGGATGTGTTTGCTTGAATATCTGGACAAGGTGTCACCCATCTCCTAGACCTCCACCTCCACCTCCATCTCCATCTCCATCTCCCCCTTCCTCTTCCTCTTTCTCCGTCCATTGCTTTTTTTTTTACAATTGAATTTCTGAATGCTACAACCGTGTACATATAGAGTGATATACACTTTTCTCCAAACGACAGAACTAAAAGCAAAAAACGCAAGGCCCATTAATCAGTTTTGCTTAAATCGTGATAAACTAAATCAGATGGTGTATCATGAAAAGATATAGTACTTTTTCAGGAAAAAAAAAAAGATATAGTAATTCATATCATGATAAATAATAGGGGTGAGCAAACCGGGTACCCGGTCAAAATTTTAGGACCCGGACTTGGGATTGGTTGGAACCGGGTCCTAAAATTCGGAACCGGAATTGGAATTGGTTTAACCGGGGTCCTAAAGTTTAGGAATTGGAATTGAAACCACCGGGTACCGGTTCCGGTTCTGGGTACCCACTTATGTATGTAATTGTTAAAATATAATACAAATTACAATTCTTATTTTAATTAGGTTCATTTTTAGCGTTTAATACTTATATTTATGAATGCATTAAGCTATTTGTATTTATGTTAGGTATTAACAATACTTTTTTATTTTACAAATTATATGCATTCAACATATTTTAATTATTTAAAATTTATTTAGTTTATAATATATTGGGTAACCGGGTACCCAACCGGTTCCGGTTCCAAAAACTTGAGAATTGGAATTGAAATTGGTTATAACCGGGTCCTTAATTTACTACCCGGAATTGGAACCACCGGGTCCAATTTCAGTTCCGGACCCGATAATTCCTAACCGGTTCCAATTCCAATTACGGGTACCCGGAATTTTTGCTCACCCCTAATAAATATGATAGTGCATTACCTATATCATGATTCATGATAAACAAGATATATTTAAACAATTCAATTACACAAATTATAAATCAACAATTCATCAAGAAATAGATCAACAATTCAACAATTTAAATCAATTCAAACCAAAGGAAATATTAGGGATTTAGGGTTTATTCAATTGAAGTTAAATAAGTTTTCTCAAGGTATAATTCAGAGGATAATCTGGGACATAAACCAACTCTTGTTCGAGATTTATTTCAGGACCAAAATTGGAATTCAGAATTACTAAATGAGCTCTTTAATCCAATGGAAGTCCAAGCAATCAAGGAAGAAATTATTCCTCAATTTCCCTGCCCAGACTCGTGGACTTGGTCCCCCTAGCAAGAATGGAATTTTCTCTATCAGAAGTGCATATTACATTGCACTGGGAGAAAGAAACAAGGATGCATTAACAACATCAAATTCACAGCAACAGGCCATCCGCTTCCACCAAAAATCAAACTGTTTGGCTGGAAAATGATACATAAGGCTCTGCCAACAGGGATAGCATTAGAAAATAAGGGAATGCAGATCGATAACATATGCTCTATTTGTGGCGTAAATCAAGAAAATATTGAGCATCTTATGTTTCAATGCGGAGAGCCTGAGTTATTATGGAAGACATCTCCTTTGCGGGCGGGTCGATATCAAGGAGTTTAATCAGCTCAAAATGCAAGATTGTTTGGAGATTTTAGCCAAACGCTACACTCAACAAGATTGGTGGAACATCTTCTGGAACTTGGCATGGCAAATATGGATCAAAAGGAACAACTGGTATTTTAACAAACAGAAACCTCAATTGTCTTTAATCTAGTGAAATCGTTGAGAATAACTGAAGAATGCCGCAACGCAAATGACATATCTCAAACTTCATTTCAGCAAGAAAGCTCTGATGTTTCAAGGTGGTTGCCTCCTGATTTAGGTGTTTTCAAGGCCAATAGCGATGCGGTTGTATTCGAAGATGGGAGAACTGGTTAGGTGGTATTGTACGGGACAACAATGGTTACGTCCTACTTGCAATGAGTAAATGTGTCGAGGCAAGAATGGAGGTTGAAGTGGCTGAAGTTGTAGCAATGAGAGAGTTAATCTCTGTTTCGTGGGAGGCTGGTATTAGAAGATTGATTGCCGAGACAGATTGCATTAGTCTTTACAATGCATTGAAAAAGGGTTGCAATGATCAAAGCAAGTTTGGCACTTTAGTTAGGGATATTAAGCACCTGGGATCCATTTGTTCTTATTTTTCTTTCTCTTTTGTAAGGCGAAAATGGAAACAAAGCTGCCCACAGGATAGCCAATAGTAGTCGTAGTACTGATAGCTTTAGAGTTTGGATTGAAGAAGTGCCCGAGGTAGCACTTACTGACGTAATTAACGATACTTCGTAATAATATTTATTTTCTCGTAAAAAAAAAGAAGTTAAATAATATAGTACAATTACACAAATTAACATATACAATTAAAAAATACAAGTATACAACAATTATATATTTAACTTGATTTAGGATTTAATTTGATAAAAAAAACAAAAAAAACTCACAAATCGTAGTCGGTTTCTAGCAGCGTCGCAAGCTCGCAGCGAGGGACACGTCGACAGTCGGCTGGGACTCCTGGGAGAGAGGCCTCGACACAACGAGGTGGTTCAGGTCCGACGTCGAAGCACGGGAGCACTCGAGCAGAGCAGCAGAATAGCAGATAGATAGAGAGAGTCAGAGAGAGGGCAGACAGAGGTCAGATGGGAAAGCAAGGGAGTCACTTTTTTTTTCCTGCCTTCGTTTCCTTGGGAAATTGTTGGTTCATATCAGAGAGGAACCAAAGTGGGGTTATCCCGGGCTATTTTCGTAAAATGACATCTGTGTGATTGTTGACCCCATTTTATCAATAGTTTAACCGCGTTATTTTTATGTTTGGTTTAGTTTTGTGACTGTAGTACGGTTAACCGTGGTCTAAAAATGAGGTTTGAATTTCTATATCCTATTTCGACCGCTCAAACTATTTTTCCTTCGGAAGATTGCTTGGTAGTTAAGTTCGTCGTTCAGGCGTATTTCGGCAGGCGGGCTTTGATGTGCGGTCATCTAGTAATTGTTTCCTGGTAATCGAATTCGTTCCTTGTTGCACTCTCATTGTTATCCTCATAGTAGATGCTTAATTTCTGAATTAACCATTTTTGAAATCTTCAAAATTAGGGTTTCCCCCCCTCTTTTGGAATTAATCCCCTTTATCATTTTTTGATTGATTTGTACTTACACTGAGGTTGTTGGACAAACTGTTTTCCTATCTCACATTGAAGTATTGTATTTGTTTTTAATCTACGTATGATTTAGTCTCCTGTGACCTTGGTTTTTTGGGGCCATCGGTGTGGAAATGATGTATTCGCCTTGTTTTAAAGGTGGCTTATCTTCGGTGCATTGTTTAGTTTGCGGTTGATGGTGGATGTTAATCCTTCTGCGCTGCAATCCCTGATGTTACTTTTGATCATGGTGAAGGGTCCTCAAATACCAGAAATCCGAAATGCGATAAGGTTACTCAGAGGAAGCGGAGACGCAACGGACAACCTCTCAATGAGAATGTGTATCAGGTTAGTTTTTGTTATTGATCCAAATCCTATTTCAAAATAACCAACTTTTGGCACAATTTGAACAAAATTTTAGTGATTTCTTCTTTTGTTAATCAGTTTTGTTTGATGGCCCATTAATTAGTTTTGCTTAAATCGTGATAAACAGTTAGACTGGTCTCGCAGCGGAATAAGTGATGAACAGTACGTAGAACAATATCGAGCAAGAATAATAAAGGCACACCAAATTTAACGAGGTTCACCCAACTCTGGGCTACGTCCTCGATCCTACCCTAGTTAAGTTTATCAAATCTACTCTGAAATAATCAAAGCAACCCTCACTCACAAAGTATGTGAACTCATACACACAATGTCACCCCACACTCAACCCAAGTGTGCTAATTTTGCACTTGAACTCACAAGTACTCGCTAATGAACTATCAAAAGCTACCCAATCACCAAACCCTTCGTTGATGATTCAACACAACTCACTTTTCTCTCAATTACTCACTTTATGAGTTTACAAGAGTATTTGATCGCTCAATTTCTTTGTGCACTCGTGTGTATGAATTATGCTTGCTTGATCTTAGGCTTGAGGCTTTTCTCTTTCTTTCTTTCTCTCAAAAATAAACCTTTTAAGAACGTGGAGAGAAGTATTTTTCGTGAGTCTATATGCATGGATATTTATAGCCAAAGGCCTAGTAATTACTTATGTTGCAACCTTAGAATATAGGAGATAAATAAAGATATATATATTCCCTATATTTTAGGAAAGTCTCATAAGATATTATTCCATACAAGATGATATAATATCTTTTGTTACTTTAATTGCATCTCAAGTAATTACCATATATCCAAACATATATTCTCACCAGATCATCTTGAAGTTTCCATAAAATCGTTTTAAGAAAACTTTCCAAAAATCTTTTCTTGCTCGAAAGATGATCCGCGTTGTGAGAACAGTACAACTGTTCTCCCAACTGGTAGGGTCAAAGTCAACCAACCAACTGGTTTAGTTGCTTTCAACTCTAAGAGAGAAAGTTTAAAGCCCAATGCCTTCAACCAATAATACAAGAACTCATCAAACACATTTATGCACTTTACAACAAGAAGACTTATTCTAATCCTAGAACTAATCTTCATTGTTCTTCAACTTCTCGAAGCTTCCTTGATCTTCATTATGAGCTTCATCTTCTCGAGTCTTCCTCGAAAGACTTTCAGCTTCAATAGTTGGAACTTCTGTATGCCAAACACATATAGCAATTTGCACAATATAACTTGTTAGAATACATGTCACTATCTTTCAAGTAACCAAGAACAGTATCTCAGCTGTTCAGACCAGCTGTATTCATCAGACCAGTGTACCTGTTCTTGCAATTGTTTGTCATCACTCAAAACACCAAGGGACTCAAAAAATTCCCCCTTTTTGATGATGACAAACCCTGTGAGAAGTTCCTGCAAACAACAAGTTATATGCAAAAACAACTCTATCTCAATGGGACTATTTTTTGTCTTTTTCAAATTTTCAAATTTTTTGATTTATTCGACTCTAAGTGAAACAACCAACTAACTTGGTTATTTCTTATGAAAACAATAAAACAAACGATCTAGAATCTTATTCTTTAAGAGAATCATCTAGATGTGACTCAACTACAATTATACTAAACTGACTCAAACTAAGCTAGACAAAGGCTTCTAAAACTTCTAAGTGTTTTCCCCCTTTTGGCATCATTAAAAAGCATTCAAAGAATTAAGAACATGCACAAGATATCGTTTTCAACCAAAAGGTAGCATCAACTACCAATTCATACCATAATCTACATAAGCCTATTAGTTTCACATTTCACAATCCCAAAACAAAATAAACAGGCAGAGCAATAGTTCAGCAGAGTTAAACAAGAACCAAATTACATCAACAATTAATGTCTTGTAAAATGGCATGGAAAACAGATAACCAAAAGCAGTTCAATAGAAAGGGGGAGGAGAACAGAAGCTAGAACAGATCATCACTCATCATCATCCTCTTCATCCTCCATCTCGTCCTCTGAAGCATCTGGGTCAGATTCTTTGTCTTCTGCATCATCATCTTCAGGTTCATCACCATCACCTCCATCCTCATCGTGACTCCCATCTACAGAAGAATTGGTGGATTCCTTGAGGTCAATCTCTTCATCTTCCTCAGACTGCTTTGCAACTGATCCCTTAACAGTAGAACCTTGACCTGTAGTAGCACTAGATGTCTATCCAGCGGCAGCAGAAACAGTAGTCTGAACAGTTGGAGTGGTCTCAACCTTCTGACCAGTACCAGCAACTACCTGTTCTGCAATTCCCCTTGCCTTCATCTTAGCAACCCAATCCCTAGTCTCATTCAACTTATCCTCCAAACTCCCTTGCCTCTCAATGAAAGAAGTAGTCAAGCCAAGCACTATAGTCACCAGCATCTCCAATGTCTTGTCCTGCTTCTCAATTTTCTCAAACAATGGAGTGAGATTAGTAGATGTATTGGTCTCCTCAACTTTTCTTCTCTTTGCAGCAGGTTCCTTCTTTACTGGAGAGTCTCCAATATTGCACAGCTTGTCACCCTTAATGTCTAGTCCCTTTTGGCGCAGAATCTTCAAGGAGAATTTCTGTGCAGGGATGGTGTCACCACTCAGAGTGTGACCTTCTTTCATCAAGATCCCAGAGATAAGGGACCCATAGGCTAGAGAGTGAGAGGGAGCATTCTTGCAGTTCATCATGTGTTCAATTATTAAGGCAGGGAAATTAATTTTCACATTCTTCATCATTAGGTAAATCAGAACCATATCCATGATTCTAACTGACCCTCTACCCTATGACTTTTAGATCAACACTTTTTGACAGATTGAATGCAAGATCTTCATTATAGGTTCCCTAAGACTAGTGGTTTTGAACCCTTCCCTAGTCCTAACAACACTACTACAAAAATGAGCAAAATCACCATTTTTAAGAAACCGGTTAATTCAAATCACCGGTTTCTTACCTTAAGAAACCGGGTATTCACATTAACCGGTTTCTTAAATCCGTCTAAAAGACCGGTGAGAAAAAACACATCTCTTAAATGAAGAGAAGACATCGGATTTATAAAAACCGGCCTCCAATCTTATTTAATACATTTTTTATTATTATTTTACAGTTGTAAAGTTGACAACTCTACAACTCTCTAGAACTAACACACACTATCCTCACGTATTCTCTCTCCTTACTTTTTATCTGCTCCATACCTACCCCTTTTCCTCTCCTTTCACACAACTCCTCTCTTGTCTGACTCTTTTATTTGCATCTTATCTCTCTCATCTCAATCTTTAACTTGCATCGACACTTGATGAGTTCGATCTATCTGTAAGGTATTTCATATCGCTCGATTTTTTGCTTGTTTTTTTTTCTGCTCGATCATTATTTGCTGGTTGTAAATTTTTGCGAATTTCTGCTCGATTTTGCGAATTTTTTCTTTTCGATTTCTGCTCGATTTTTGCGATCTACTGGTTTTTAATTTACTTCGTTTTTTTCCTGTTCGACCTGCTAGTTTTTTTTTCTCCCTGAATTTTCCTTTTTTTGCTTCGCTTTTCAATTCAATCTCCTGCTTCATTTTGATTTTCTTGCTTGGTTTTTGAATATTTTTTGTGGGTTTTTCAATATCCTGGGTTTTTAATTTTTGCGCTTTTGATGTTGTTTTGTTAGGTTTTTTGTACTTTATTTTCCCTTTTGTTGATTTCGTTTTTCAAATTCTTTTTTTTTTTGTTTTTTTTTGTTCTTCAATTCCTTCGTTTTTCATTTCTTCATGTTCGTTTATCAATTTGTTGATTTTGTTGGAAGATTACATCTTTATCTCATTTTTCTTGCTTAGATTTATTGATTTTCTGTTTTGTTTTGAGGTAATTTAATTGAAATTATCATTGTTTAATAATTTTTACCCAGTATTTTGCTGTAATTTGGTGTTTACATCTGAATTCTGAAGTAAGTTTCATTTGTGCTTATTGCAGGCCTGTGGGATATACAAGGAATAATGTTGAATTAAAAGTAAAATGGTGTTTACTGTATTGTTATTGTTGTACTCCTTATTTTGTTTGTTTTGATATATTTTTTTCTTCACTAACATTTTTTAATTTGTTTTTACAGGTTAAAACAAATAGCTTGAAATAGAATGTTAATACCTCAAAATGAAGAACAAGTTTTATGGGAATTTAGATCTTCGTATTTGTAATTTTGATATGTATAATACAATATATTTTTTCTATGTATTTTGTTATAGTGTTTTTCTAATATTCATTAATTTATCGTTTATATCGAAATAAAATTAATGCTAGCCAACTTGCATAATGAGATGTAAGTGGGGCCAGCTTTTTTAAAAAAAAATATTTACCAAAGAGACCGGTTGTAAGTCAAAACCGGTCTCTTATGTAAATCAAAGAGACCGCATTTGTCATTAAAACAGGTCTCTTTGATCAATCTAAGAGATCGGTTTTGACATACAACCGATCTCTTTGATTGATTTAAGAGATCGCAAAAAATACCCGGTCTGTTTACCTAAGAGCCTTGTCACCTTGAGACCTGTTGTTTTGTGGTCTCTTTGGTCTTTTTCAACCGGTCTCTTAGGCTTTTTTTTGTAGTAGTGCAACCTTCCCAAACAGAAACTTCATTATCTCCTCATGACCTACACCAGCAACAGTAGGCCAACCATCTGCACTGTACCCAGCATAACCATCTCTAGGCACATTCAAAAACTCAACTAATGACAAAACAGACACATGCACATCTTTGCTATAAACATTGCTAACTAAACTCATATCAAGATATTGAAATAAATTAGCATAAAACTCCTTCACAGGCTCTACATAAGCCTTCTTAACAATCCTAATATGATTTAGCCAACCCTTAAATTCTAACACTTGTTTCACCTCAAATAACGCAGGAATATCCCAATAACCTTCTTTACAACCACAACCAGACATAACAGCTTTCTTAGAAGACTGAACACTAGAAGGAGAAGCAGCTGTTTTACCTTTAGCAGACCGGGGAACATGTGTGTAGACACCCATTGTGTCTCCCCAAAACCAAACCCAGTGATGAATGCCTTGTGCGTCGTGTTATTATCAAATTAGGTGAAAGTGATTCGAAGGTCAAGTGTTGCGGTTTAGTTTTAATTAATTTCTTTTCTCTCTGTTTTTGAAAATGACTTTATTTATTTGAAAACGTCCAATTCAGTTTATTTTGGTCCATGATAAGGGTCCAATAATGGTGTAGTTGGATGGGGCTTGAAAAGACCTTTCCAACGATATATTATAAGCCCAATTCCGATGAATAATGAGGAAGTTATGGCCAAAATACTAAACTGGGCCCGGTGCTTTATTTTAATACGGCCCAATGATCTAGAGGAGGGCCCAATATTAATTACTATTCCTAAAATTATTAGGATTAATTATAGTTTTCTAGAAGTTTCTAGAAAGTTCTTTTTAATTCTAATATTGATAGGATTAATAATTAATTATCTTTAAAGGTTTTTTTATTTGGAATAAAATATTATTTTGTTATCTTAAAATATGTATTTTATCTTCTGTACGGATTCCGTAGATCAAGTTGATTAAAGATCGGATTCCGTGTGAAGAAAAACGCGCTTATACAGGCTGTCGCCAGACGACAAGTCTGTCGCCACGCGACAGACTCTGTCGCCGCGCGACAAACCCTGTCGCCTCGCGACAGACATTGTCGCGTCGCGACAGAGTTAATTCCTGGCGACAGCGTGGAGTTTTATTCCTTATCAAATTCCGTGATTTTCCGGATTATTTTCATTATAAATAGCGTCCGAATTCCTGTTTTCAGAATCAACAATCAACTATCAACTCTCTCAATCATCTTTCATCAACTTCCATCATCAATTCTCTTTAACTCTTCCTTAATTCTCTCTTTTCTCTCTTGAGCAATATATGCTTTCTTTCCCTCTTTTTCTAAACTAGCTTTTCACAAACACAATTCCGCATTCACATGATCTTGAATCTCTTAACCAAGTTCGAAGTTGCCTTCGCCCTAGACGTGAAAGGTTGATAATTTCTGAGGGTTTGGTCCAAAACTAGTCTAAACTTTATTTAATTTGATTTCAATTTAATTATTTAATTATTTTTTATTATTTTCATTGAAGTTTACTAACTTGTGTATTTTGTTATTAGAAAGAGGTACGAGGCTTCAAAGTAAGTAGATTAGCTTACTCCCTATTTCTTTCACAATGTAGATTGCATGTTTATTATCGTTTTATAATTTCTAGTATCATGTTAGGATGTTTTTAATGCTTTCTAGTATCATGTTTAGGGTGCCTTTACTCTTTCTAATATCATGTTAGTACCATGTTAGGTTGAAAGCTTTGATCTTTATTGTTTAGTGACATGCTAGGATTTGTTATTAATCTTGTTAGTATCATGCCTAGGGTCTTGCTATTGTTTTTACGCTTTATTATGCCTTATCATGTTATTATCATGATTATTATTATTGCTTTATTATTTATGTTGCTTGATATTATATTTTTATTGTTATTGCTTGATCACGCCTTTTATGCAGGCTTAAAGGGAATTTGTACTTGAAATCACGCTTAATAAGATAATTAATAATTTGGTTTAGGCTAATGTGATCTTAATTCAAGTGATCGCCAATAATAGCATTATTTGTGCATTAATTTCAACCAACATAGATAAACAGGGTAGGTTTAACATAATGTTTGTATGTTATTCGAAAAGCGCACATGAATACGAGCATAACAAAGTAGAGGCCTATTTTATAGGGCGGGTCCTTTCTTTTGTAGATTGGATTCGTACCCTCATCCCCGGACCCTATTTGGTTCAAGACCTTATGGAGTAGTTGATGGTCCTTTTGGATTGTCTTTTGGGTACAAGTTCCTTAAAACTTGTTGGCGACTCTTTTTGCTGTTTGTCTTTCCCTTTGGAACGCCACAGTATTTTAGTGTATGATCACAGTGGGGTTCAAGTTTGGGGTTATCATAATGCTTGAAATATTCCCTACAGTTTTTGGCGACTCCACTGGGGAGGATTTCTATTTATATTCCTGAAATTTATTTAATTTTGGCAATTATTTAGAATGAGCGAATGAGACTCGAAAAATTCTAAGTATTTCATGTGCGTGATTTGATTAACATTATTGTCATATGCATTAAAAGGTCCTCATGGGAGTACCCCATGAGTCAATCCATAGGAATTTTACACGTAGGAAATTTGGGAAATATCTTTCATGACTAGAATCGAAAAGATAATACGAAATCTGGAAAATTCGAAGAACACAGAAACTTGCCAAGGCATGTAGGAACTAGCGTCTAGAAAACAGGGCTTGTCGCCCGTAAAAAGTTTCTGTCGCTTGGCGACAGGAGCTTTTTTGCGGCGACAGTCCCTGTAGTCTGGCGCCAAGTTCTTCCAATACCGAGCCAGGGGTTTGTCTTCTTGCTTTGACCATTTCTAGTGTTGTTGGCTTGATTTTGCTTATTGATTGAGTCATTTTCTCACTTTTCTGAACCCATATGTGTTCTACATATGGATATAACCCTCTGGGGGTTCCTGCTTCGCCTACCCAATGGAATATTCCACTATCTTGTGCAAAGTTCAGATTTGGGGACGTGTAAGTTTTGTGAATCCACCAAACTGTGGCGTCGAGTTCGATTTCATCTCGCACTCGCGGAATCTTGTCCATTCGCTCCAACCCTCCCGGTAGGCTTGTGTGCAATGCATATGGATTCTTAACCATGGACCTTTTTGACTTAACCCATATCCTCGAACTTTAGAGAACTAGAGCCATGGTTAGGTTGCAAACTCATCATGTTGTGACTATGTGAACTACTTGTGCCTTTGTTTGTATATATTATATGTGTGTTAACCGTTTGTTTGACTTGTGTTTTAAAGACTAAATAAATTGACTAATGACTAAAAGGACTTTGTCTAATCAATCAATTAATTAATCTTGAATTAATTAAAGGCTAATAATCTAATCAATTCGACTTAGTACGACTTTAGGCATGTCCATTTAGAGTAAAATTACTGGAAACAGTCCAGATTAATGTTCCAGCAATGGCGCAGGAATTTGGACTGTGGCGCTGCAGTCTAGTGTCTGTCGCCTGGCGACAATTTTGTCGTCTGGCGACAGGCTCTAAACGGTGGCGACAGTCCTGTTGCTTTAGCGACAGTCCAGTTTTCTTGCTCGAGTCATCACGATGAGTCTAATTAACAGTCTACTAATCGGTTAATCAGTTTATTAATGGTTCAAACCATGTTTAAGTCTTTAATCGAGTCTAGGCACTTAAAAGTCCAATGGTCATACACTAAGAGTCAAAGACTTTGTTTAATTAATTAATTAATTAATTTGAACTAATAAAATTCCCTTAAATCGAGTCATAATTCCTTTTAGTCAACCCGGATTTTTATTCCCGTATACTGCACATGCGTCAACTTGTTTTGGTCATAGCCGGAGTTCTAGTAAGAACCACGAGTCGCATAACCTATGGATCTGTAGCCCCGAGTTTTATCTTTAATTTGGCGTTGGTTTCGTCCCAATCAGAGTCACAGATTAAAAGTTATGACTAAAATACCACAGCCTGTCCAGTTTAATGCATATACGTGAAGTCTTAACTTAGTCTTTGCTTGAGTCTAGTCACATAGTCTAGCCACATGGTCATGACACTGATGAGTGACATTTTTGGCACTCATTTGGTTTCTTTTTGGATGATTTTTATTTCATTTTATCTCTCTTTTCTTTAGTTTTCCTTGGTTTTATTCTTGTTTTCCTCATTTTATGCTTTTTGTAGTTTATTTCTCTTTTTCATGTCTTTTTCTAGTTTATTTGTTATTTTTTCTCTTTTACTTGCTTTTTATCTTTTGCTTGTAGGTGGTAGTCGATTGTCCAAGAATTCCCGAGCCTCCTCTCTATGATTTTTCATTGCTTTTATGCCTAGAGAAGGTGCAAGAAGTTTCAAGTCAAAGGTGGATTCAAGGGGCAAGCTTCAAGGCTTTGTTTATGCTTTATTCATGGCTTTCATTCTTCAAGAAGTTCAAGAAAGTTTCTGCCCACCTTGTCCTCCATCATCATCATCCTAGGTGCGTGCATCACTTGAGCTAGGACGAAGAGAAGAAGGGGAGGAAACCCAGCTATGTGCGGGCGCACACAGGGAGTGTGCGGCCGCACAGTGGTCGTGTGCGGCCGCACACCAGGTGCGTGCGGGCGCACATGCCTGGGTGTGTCCCGTGCGCACCTTTCTCCCTCCTCCGAGCGCCCGCACTTACGAGGGTCTATTTTTGGGCGTCATTACCGACCTCCTCCTTGTATATATAGTTATTTCTACCTATTTTTAGAAAGGAAGTTTAGATTGAATTAGATAGTTAGTTTTTTTGGAGGATTTTTAGAGAGAGAAACTCAAGAACTAGAGAGAGAAACTCATGATCTTTGGTGTTTGTTCAAGAATTCATCATTGTATTTGATCTTTTGATCAAAGTTTTGTAAGGATCTTCTTCTTAATCTCAATTCAAGTTTAATTTTAGTTGATTTCATTAGTTTTTCATGTTGTTGATGATTGATTTGGTTATTGATTGAATTTTGATTGATTTTGATTGATTGTTGGTTTAATCTTTGAATTCAAGCATGTTGATGATGAATTTGATGAATGTTGTAGTTTTGATCTCCATTTCTATGGCTAGTGAGTAGTTCCCTAGCTAGGGAGATGGTGAAGCATGCATGAATGATGGAATAGTGTAATTTGGGGATAATTGATGGAGTTGATGATATGATTAAATTGGTTGATTTTTCATGTGCATGTGTGTGATTAATTGAGGTTTGGCCATCTTTGATTAATACACTAGATTGCATTGTAAGCTTGCTAAGATACGGACAATTGATTAGTAGACTTGCAATTTCACGATTGAGGTGCTTTGTTATGTTCCCTAGTTAGTGTTTAGCGTAGTTGACGCTAGTTAGACCTCTAGGTGAACCACCTTAGCATGCTCTTTTGGATACATGATAATTTTCCCTCATATCCATTGACTTAGTCGGTTTGACCTCCCAAATTACCAATTCCATTGTGAATGTATGTGGATCCATTGCCCTAGTGTTTTAGATCGATTAGATACAAGTTTGCATACCTAGTTTAGACCTAGTTCTACTTCAAACCCCTTTTGTTTCCGAAATAGCTTGATCTAAACTTCGTGCACTTAACATCATTCCCTTGGGATTCGACCTTGACTTGCCGCTACACTATTAGGGGTTGGTTAAGCTATAAATATTGTTTGATAGGGCGAGGTGGTAGCCCAACGACCTACCATTCTCCCCACATCAAAATGGCGCCGTTGCCGGGGAATGGTGCTTGAGTGTATGTTGTTTTTGAGTCTATTTCATTTTTGATAAAATACAAAAAGATTTTGTTTCTCTAGGATACATTTGTAGCCGTGCTACTAACATTTTTGTGTGAGTTTTGCATGCATAGAACCCGTGATCGTCCCCTTGTTCCCCTTGATCCGGAAATAGAAAGGACTATTTCAAGAAGAAGAGTGGATATTAGATCTTTGGCTTATAGCTCTTCGAGTGAAGAAGAAATTCAAGAAGAATAAGGAATGGGTGAACATCCTAGAATAGCCTTGAAGGAGCTTGGAGTGCCCGGGGCATATAGATTTGAAAGTGGAATTGCTCCACCAACTACCCCGGCAAATGACTTCGAAATCCGTCCGGCAATGATCACCTTGATCGAGAGAAGGCAATATAGTGGGGCTAAGAATGAAAGCCCATTGAACCATTTGAAAGAATTTGAAAAATATTGCAACACTATCAAAGTCAATGGGGTCTCTCAAGAATTCATCTGCCTCAAGTTGTTCCCCTTCTCTCTAATAGGAAGATCTTTGGAGTGGCTAGACAAGGAGGTGAAGCCCAACTCCTTGAGAACTTGGGATGATGTTACAAAGGCTTTCTTGTCCCGTTTCTATCCCCAAAAGAAGACGGCGGAGGCAAGAGCCTTGATTCAAGGGTTCAAGCAAAGGCCAAATGAAAGTCTCTATGAAGCATGGGAGAGATTTAAAGAGTATCAAAGGGAGTGTCCTCATCATGGAATCCCCACATACCAAGTGATCCAAATCTTCTATGGCGGTTTAAGTCCCCAAGGCAAATCATGCCTTGATGGAGGGGCCGGGGGCCCTATCATGAACAAAACCGAGGAAGAAGTTGTGGACATCATTGAGGATGTGGTGACATATTATAGGGATTGGCAAGATGGGGAGAGAGACTCTTCAAGCAAACAATCTTCATTGTATTCGGTGGACCATCTCAATGCAATCAACAACCTTTCCTCTCAAATGACAAATTTAGGAAAGGAGGTCACCGCAATCAAAGCTAAGTTGGAGAGCACTTCTACCTCTTCTCAAGCTTCCAATCTTCCCTCCCAATTTAAGGGGAGAGGTACTCCTTCTAACTCTCAACCCCCTCCCTCTTCACATAATATGCCTTTGGGTTGCTTGTTTTGTGATGCATGTGGATCATATGATCATGATTCTAGTGCTTGTCCTAATGAATGTGTTGATGAGTTTGACAATGAATGTGAACATGTCAATTTTGTGTCAAACAACAATGTTCAAAGGTTTGATAATCAAAAAGGCCAATGGAATAGGAATTACCAAAACCAAGGCAATTTTGACAACTATAATCATAATGGTGGTTATAGGAACCAAGGGAATCAAGGTTCTCGTGGTAACAATAACCAAGGTTATAGTAGCCAAAATCAAGGCCAAAATTATGGTAATCAAAATCATAATTATGGTAATCAAAACCAAGGTTATGTGAATCATAACCAAGGTAATGGAAACCATAATCATGGTGGTGGTAACCATAATCAAGGTTATGGTTCAAATCAAAATAGGAGTAATTGGAACAACCAAGGAAGGGGAAATTTTCAAAACAATGCTCAAAGAGGTCCCCCACCCGGTTTTGCTCCAAAGACTCAAAATGAAAATTCCTATTCACAACCTTCTTCTCCTAAGACAACCTTGGAAGAGTTGATTGATAATCAAACCAAGATCATTAACACCTATATGGCGGTTAGTGATAAGAAATTCAATGAGATGATGACTCACAATAAGATGCTTGAGACTCAAATTACTCAATTAGCAAGCACAATTAAGGATTTTGCTAGTCCTTCATCTTTGCCTTCCCAAGGTGTTAACCAAAGAAACCCGTGTACTCTATAGCCACTAGTGGTGGATTTGATTTTGATGAGGGAGTTTCTTGGTCAAAGGAGGAAAGAGATGAGTGTGTTGTTAAGGAGAATGAAGAGGAAAAAGTTGAGTCTAAGGAATTCTTTTGTGAGGTTGACAAAAGAGAAGAGTGTGTTGATGAAAGGATGAGTGAGATAGAGAGAATTCCCGATCTTCCATATCCCCAAAAATACTTGAGATTTAAAATGGATGAGCAATTTGGGAAATTCCTTGAAGCTTTTAAGGATGTTCATGATTCTACACCCCCTACCGAACCAATTCCCGATATGCCTAAGTACTCCAAGTTTGTTAAGGAGATCTTAGAAGAGAGAGAGGATGTTGATGAGGGTAGTTCGGTGGATGGAGGGAAGTGCTTTAGTGCTCTTATCCATGGTGAACTCCCAAGGAAGATGGAAAATCCGGGGAATTTTTCAATCCCTTGTCGAATTAAGGAAATGCTTTTTGAAAATGCTTTGTGTGACCTTGGTGCTAGTGTTAGCATTATGCCTTACTCGGTTTTCAAGCGGCTTGATCTTGGTGAGCTTCAACCATCCAAGATAACACTTCAATTGGCCGACCGTTCTATTAAGCTACCTAAGGGAAGAATTGATGATGTTCCCTTAAGGATTGGAGAGTTTGTTTTTCCGGTGGATTTTGTTGTTCTAGAGATTGAGGAAGATGAACATATTCCAATCATCTTAGGGAGGCCTTTCTTAGCTACCTCGGGAGCTTTAATAGATGTCAAAGGAGGTCAAATTACTTTGAGGTGTGGGAATTTAGAAGAGAGATTTAAGTTGAAACCTATGCATGAGTCTTTGTCTTGTGTTCAAGATATTGCATGTGCTAGTCTTTCTCATTCCATCAATGATATATGCATGGTTGATTCTTCCACTAACAATGTTTTTGAGTTTGTTGATGATGCTTGTGCAAGTATTGATGTTGTTAGTGAAGAAGAATTTGAGATTCAAAAGCCAAAGGATGAGAAAGATATTGGTTTTCCAAATTGGTTCAAACTTAATCCTCATGAGGAAGAGAAAGCTTCCATGACAATGGATGTTGAAGTCGAGCCAAAGAAAAAGGCTCGTGACTCTAAGAAGGCAAGAAAAAGGAAGAAGTTGAAAAGTGAAAAAGAAGAATTTGAAAAGAAGTTTGTGAGAGTTTCATCAAGCAACAATGAGAAGTTGCCAAAGGTTGAAGAAAAATTTGCTCTATCAACCACCTTGAAGAGGGTGGTGTTCTTTGATCCTCCGTGATTAGGAGGAAGGGTCGAGCTTAGGACCTTAAGCAAGCGCTTCCCGGTAGGCAACCCGGAGTTTCTAACCTTTCTCTTTGATTTTTGATTTTTCTCATTTTTTTGTTTCTTTTATTACTTTGTCTTTTCTTTTACTTTTCTCTTTATTTGGATTTTTAGGATGTTCGTTTGTGGGATTGGAATTCAACAAGCATACATGATGATGGAAGGTGTTCATGGCACAAATCATATTTTGTTCGATTTCAATCGAAATTTGAGGTAAAAGGGTAAGAATTTTTAGAAAGGTGAGATAGGAAATTCATATTTTGAATAATGGAGGAAATTGATACTTGGTGAATTTTTGAGGTGTGCACATGAATTTTCAACTTTGAGGACTTTGTAAATAATTTTTGCTACTGCCTATGTTGTTCCTCATCACCATCATGATTCATGTGCGCACCCAAATAGGCAGTAAGTATCAAATTTTTGAGAAAAAAAAGAAGGAAGGAGACGCACAGTATGTGCGGCCGCACACAAGGCTTGTGCGGGCGCACAGCCTTCGTGTGCAAGCGCACACCAGCCCTGTGCGGCCGCACACGGGCTGGACGTGCCTATTTCTCTTCTTCCTCCTTCTTTCCCTTCATTTCCTTATTTCCTCTATCTTCCTCACGAACTCCCCTCATTCAAACCCTCTTGTGCGCACCATTTCATCCCTCATTCACCATCAAAAATCACTCAAATCCTCACTAAAATCACTCCATTTTCAATCAAAATCACTCACAAACCTTCCTACACTACAAATTCCTCACAAATTGACCCAAATTTCACTCACTCTCTCTCCTACACATTGTGGCCGAAAATTTGGGGGTTTTGTGTGGAGTTGGAATTGCTTACTCAAACTTGGTTTATCTTGCTTCTTTGATGGTATAATCACTAATCCTTGCTTTAATTTTGTCAATTATATCATAAATTTGCATGATTTACAATTTTGTATGAGCATGAATAGTGTAGTATTGATTTTGTGATTTTTTGATGATTGTTCTTGATTTTGGTTGTGAATTAGTGATGATTGTTGATTGATTTTGCATGACATTGTGTTGTTTGTTGATTTTGTAGCAATTTTCATCAATTTTGGTTGAATTCTTGTGAGTTGAAATTTTGGAAAGTTGGTAGTAAGTGGTGATTTTGGAATTGGCTTTGTGTTTTGCTCTTGGATTGATTGAAAGGAATTTTTCTTGGTACATTGATATTATTAATTGGTTTGGATTTGGTTTGGTTGAAAGAAATTGTGAAATTGGAAGTTTGGTGATTTTGGTAGTAAGCGTTGAATTTGGGTGTGGTGTTCTTGGTTCTTTGGTTGATTACTTGATTGGTTGTTGGTGATTTCTTATACCTCTCAAAATGTCTAAATACCTCAAGAAACTCACCAAAAAGCGAAAAACCGATGTTAGCATTGAAGAGCCTCCCCGCCCAAGCACCTCCTCTAGGCCTAGTACTTCCAACCCATCTTCTACTCAAACACGACCTCCAACCTCTCTTCCAAAAAAGAAAAATTTCACCGAAAAACAAAAAGCCTTTTACCAAAATCTCAAAGATGAAAGAACCCTCAAACAAACCCGCCATTACTTTCAACCCGATATGTTGAAGTTGGGGATCGATGATGATGTGCGGTCATTACTTTTGAACTTGAGATTGGGGACTTTCATCGCCGATGCTTACCGCACTTACAAGGAGCCTACCTTGGAATTCTTGGCTACCTTGGAACTAGTACCCATTGGAGGGGTATATAGAGTGCGGTTCCAATTATTAACCAAGTTTTTGACCAATCTTTGGAGGAGTTCAACGCTGCTTTGGACTTTGATCCCCATGGGGATATTATTAACGTTGAACACTTCATCTTCCCGGATTATGATCAAGATTCTTGGTGGGAAGACATCTCCGGTGGTAGTGAGTTCATTGCCAACAAGGCCAAGATCTCGGACGTGTTCCAACCTTGCCTTAGGGTTGTGCATCGTCTATTGGGCTATGTCTTGTTCCCCAAGCAAGAGATGGGGAAATTGAGCAAATTGGAGCTCAAGGTACTTTGGCTTTCTACTCGCCCGGAGTTTGTGGGCCGGTTGAACTTGGGCTACATCTTTGCCCAATATTGCTTGGAACTTCGCAAAAGAAGGTCGGGAGAGATCCCTTGTGGGGGTATGGTGACTAGGCTTGTGACTCGCCTTCGCCTCAATGATTATCTTCCATTTTGTAGGGAGATAGGGGATGCGGCTTCCATCTATCTTGATATGCAACAATTGGGCCAAATCCAATTTATCTCCAAGGGTTTCAGTGAAGGGAGATATGAGTGGCTAAGGGGCAACGAGCATTGGTGCTTCTTGCCTAACCCTCGCTTGACTTCTTTGGCTAGGGTTGCCAACAATGTTTGGCATGTTCCAAGGTCCTTCCGGCATCCCAACTTTGATTCCGAGGAGGATGAAGAAGAAGAAGATGAAGAAGAACAACAAGATCAACAACAAGATCAACAACAACAACATTTCTCTCCACACCAACAAGCTTCCCAAGAGCAAGAGCAAGAGCAAGGGCAACATGCTTTTGCCAATGATGACTTGAGAGCTCTTAGTGAGCAAATGAGTGGATTGAAAATCCACATTGATGGCATGTATGATCAAGACTTTGGGGCACTCTATGACCAAGTAAGAGTTATTCAAGAAGTGCAACAAGGTATGTTTTCACAACAACAACAACTTTATGATATGGAAGTTAACCGTGGGAACATCACTCCCCCGGTTAACTATCCATATTTCCCGCCCCAACAAGGTCCTCTACCTTCGTTTGGGCACCCTTATTGGTCGGGGCCTTCTAACCCCGACACCGAGCGTCGCTATTACCCGGATGAGCATGGAAACTATGATTACAAGGCTCCGGGTGGTAGTGACTTTAGGGGGGATCCTAACTACCCCCATGTCCATCCCAACCACCCTTTTGAGCTCACTTTGCCCGATAGCTACACCCCTCTTGCTCCTTGGCAACATGATCTTTTCAAGGGGCGTTATGGGTGGCCCGATGGGTACACCGGAGGATGGGAGCCTTACCCTCATCCCTTCGATGACCCCGAGCGCAACAGAGACCCCGATGGGGCCGGGCCTAGTGGGAGTAGTGGTGGTGGTGGTAGTAGTTATTAGTTCCCTTCTAGCTTCTCATGCTTTTTACCTCCATCCCTTATATTTTTGATACTTGCTTTGTTTTGATTTGGGATGTTGAGATGTATTTTCTATCTAGCTTGGGGGAACTAGTAACTTTCTCGGTAACCTTGTTGTTGTTGTGTACATATTTTAGTTGCTTGCATGTTTATTTTCTTTCCTCTTTTTGGTTTCCTCATTTTCTTGATCTCTAGGCTACTTTCCTTGTAGCTAGCTTGTTTGCCCTATTCGCTTGGATGTTTGTTGTTTGGGGAGATGCTTTGCTTGACATGTTGTTGTTGATAATCCCTTAAATCCAAATCCCTCAATCCAAATCCCTTTAATCCAAATCTTGTAGTTTAGAGTAGTTCTTTAGTTAGTTTAGTTTTAGCTTTTTCTTTCCCTTAGTTGTATATATTTTTTGCTTTGTTTATTTTCTTTTATTTGTTGTTTCCTTTTCTTTGTTTTGAAGTTACTAACCATTTTCTTTGTTCATAGTTTCTTTTATTTCTTTTTCTCACTTAATTCCTTGAAGAGCTGATGGATATGGAATGCTACGAGGTGGTTTCTTATTGCTTCGTTTATTTTGCTATGCTTGGAATCCCGGTGAGACCTTTCTTATTTTTCTATTTATTTTCCTTGGTTGCATAGAATAGGATTAGTTTAGGAGAAGTTGAATGGTTCGAGGATGGATGCTTGTTAACACGTAATGTGTTTGGGATCGGTGACTTTGTTGTCTATCGATCACTTGTTTGTCGATTGGGATTTTTATGTGTTTAACATGCTTTCTAGACCTTTGCATGATTTTCTCCTATGTTTTCCTTTCCTATGTCTCCATTTTTCTTTTCTTTTACTTTCTTTTATTTTACCTTTTTCTCTTATTTTCTTTTATTTTTCTTTTTATTGTTGATGTGATTTTGAGGCATTGTTTTTCATTTCTTTTCCTTTGAGATGATCATTGTACATTGGACTTGTCTTTTGCATGACTTTCTTCCTAGGTTGTAAAGGTATGCACGATTTGAGACTATGTTTGGTTGACTCTAGGATAGTGTATGCTAGGGTAGTTGGTTTGAACTAGGAGGATCATGAAGCCGGATTCTACTTGTTTGTGGTATGTTGGTAGTTGCTTCCTATAGTTGATTTGACACCGTTGGTGAGTTTTTGCCACAACCTTGTGAGGTTACTTGTTTTTCTAGCCTTCAACATTCCTTGTATGAGCGGCGTGGATCCTTGACTATGCAAACCTAATCTAATAAAGCTTGATGTATGATTCTCAAACACGAGACCGAACTATCTAGGAAGGACAAAGGCACATTTTTCGGGGTGGTATTTTCATTTTTACTTTGTTTTGCTACTTTCTTTTATTTTTGGGTTTACATTTGCCTTCTTGCAACCATTTGAGCCTAATCCCTTCTTTTCAAGCCACATCTTTAGTTATTTGACCTTTTGTTTCATTTTCTACTTTTCTTGATTTTTGTGAAGCAATATGATCATTTGAGATGAAGTTCGTGGTGGTTAAGTTGGAAGTTTGGTTTTTATGAAAGCAAGATTGTGTTTTGATTTCTTTGTGAATAATGGCATTTAAGTTTGAGTAAAAGCCGTCCTATGTTATAAAAGGCATGGACAAATAAGTGCAAAAGTTGTAAAAGCCGTCCAAAGTTAAAAAAGGCAAGGACTTTGCAATTACTTTAAAAAAAAACAAAAAATGTGAAAAGTGAATAAATTCAAAAATATTTTGATGTATTCTTTTTCTCCTACTAAGCATTGAGGACAATGCTCCATTTTAGCTTGGGGGAGAAGCGTGTACGCTTTTTGTATATATTTTTGTGAGTATAGCTTCAAGTAAGCTTGGGGGTGTTGTTTTTGTTTGGTAATTTCTTGATTGTGGTGTTAAGGATTGATCACCCTTTTGCTTCACTTTTTAGGAATATCACCAAATTTTTAAATTTTTAGCTTACCTTCACCCTTTATGCCTTACGTTACAACCTTGGGGAAAGACCTTTCGACTTAGATAGTTGAGTCACTATTCGGGGGAGGGCATCATGGGTCATTGCCTAAGGAAAGGGGATGCATAGTCAAGATGTCGAGTAGCCTAATAATATTTCTTTTTCCGGTTCCTTCGAGGAATCATTGGGACACTCACTAAAGGGAGATTTGAGACTAGTGGGAAGAACGCGGTAAGATTGTTTGGGATGAAAGTGAATTGTGATAACTAGTTCCTATGCCTAGCATACCCTATGTTTCAATCAACCTTGGATATCTTGAAACGTGCATACCTTAACTACTTGAGAAAGATTGTCATTCATTTGTTTATAGTCTTTATGTTGATTCATTTCGTAAAGGTTTGTTTTTCTTTCTTTTAATTCTTTGGTTTGCCTCATTGATGTTTGGTTGAGAGTTATGGGTCAAACTCTTAGGATACCCTTACGAGACCTCACTCGTCCTCATAGGCGACTTTGGGGTTTTAAGGGCTTGTTGTAGCTAAAAACAACCGTGATTCTTACGACAATGAGTATTAGTGTATATTCTTATTTTGAGTCTTTCTTTTTCGTTTTTAATAAAATTTTCATCCTCTCTTTTCCTTGCTTGGTTTTGCTCGAGGACGAGCAAAAGTTTAGCTTGGGGGAATTTGATGAGTGACATTTTTGGCACTCATTTGGTTTCTTTTTGGATGATTTTTATTTCATTTTATCTCTCTTTTCTTTAGCTTTCCTTGGTTTTATTCTTGTTTTCCTCATTTTATGCTTTTTGTAGTTTATTTCTCTTTTTCATGTCTTTTTCTAGTTTATTTGTTATTTTTTCTCTTTTACTTGCTTTTTATCTTTTGCTTGTAGATGGTAATCGATTGTCCAAGAATTCCCGAGCCTCCTCTCTATGATTTTTCATTGCTTTTATGCCTAGAGAAGGTGCAAGAAGTTTCAAGTCAAAGGTGGATTCAAGGGGCAAGCTTCAAGGCTTTGTTTATGCTTTATTCATGGCTTTCATTCTTCAAGAAGTTCAAGAAAGTTTCTGCCCACCTTGTCCTCCATCATCATCATCCTAGGTGCGTGCATCACTTGAGCTAGGACGAAGAGAAGAAGGGGAGGAAACCCAGCTATGTGCGGGCGCACACAGGGAGTGTGCGGCCGCACACCAGGTGCGTGCGGGCGCACATGCCTGGGTGTGTCCCGTGCGCACCTTTCTCCCTCCTCCGAGCGCCCGCACTTACGAGGGTCTATTTTTGGGCGTCATTACCGACCTCCTCCTTGTATATATAGTTATTTCTACCTATTTTTAGAAAGGAAGTTTAGATTGAATTAGATAGTTAGTTTTTTTGGAGAATTTTTAGAGAGAGAAACTCAAGAACTAGAGAGAGAAACTCATGATCTTTGGTGTTTGTTCAAGAATTCATCATTGTATTTGATCTTTTGATCAAAGTTTTGTAAGGATCTTCTTCTTAATCTCAATTCAAGTTTAATTTTAGTTGATTTCATTAGTTTTTCATGTTGTTGATGATTGATTTGGTTATTGATTGAATTTTGATTGATTTTGATTGATTGTTGGTTTAATCTTTGAATTCAAGCATGTTGATGATGAATTTGATGAATGTTGTAGTTTTGATCTCCATTTCTATGGCTAGTGAGTAGTTCCCTAGCTAGGGAGATGGTGAAGCATGCATGAATGATGGAATAGTGTAATTTGGGGATAATTGATGGAGTTGATGATATGATTAAATTGGTTGATTTTTCATGTGCATGTGTGTGATTAATTGAGGTTTGGCCATCTTTGATTAATACACTAGATTGCATTGTAAGCTTGCTAAGATACGGACAATTGATTAGTAGACTTGCAATTTCACGATTGAGGTGCTTTGTTATGTTCCCTAGTTAGTGTTTAGCGTAGTTGACGCTAGTTAGACCTCTAGGTGAACCACCTTAGCATGCTCTTTTGGATACATGATAATTTTCTCTCATATCCATTGACTTAGTCGGTTTGACCTCCCAAATTACCAATTCCATTGTGAATGTATGTGGATCCATTGCCCTAGTGTTTTAGATCGATTAGATACAAGTTTGCATACCTAGTTTAGACCTAGTTCTACTTCAAACCCCTTTTGTTTCCGAAATAGCTTGATCTAAACTTCGTGCACTTAACATCATTCCCTTGGGATTCGACCTTGACTTGCCGCTACACTATTAGGGGTTGGTTAAGCTATAAATATTGTTTGATAGGGCGAGGTGGTAGCCCAACGACCTACCATTCTCCCCACATCAGATACAAGTCTTAACATGTCACCTACACTCATTAGTCTTAGCACACACTTTGTATATGTCACCATGACCATGTCTTAGGTTCATGCATGAGTCGTTTTTCCGTTATTTGAGTTGGGGGTCCATTCTTTTCCTAATTCTTCCATATTTCTTCATCTACATCTTCTTCCTATTCTCCACATACTTTCTTCCATATTTCTTCATCTACATCATCTTCTCACTCTCCACATACTTTCTCCACACATATCATTCCCTTCATTCTTTCATGATCTCTTCCCATCTATGCATGTTGAATCAAGTTTGAGTCGTGTGATTGACAATAATAATAATAAAAAAAAGAGTAATGATGAGACAAAATATAAGGCAAGCTTCTCACAAAGATTTCATGCTTTCTTTTTCTTTTTTTCAAACCTTTCCCCCATAAGTTTAGCATAGGCACCCTTTGTCTACCTTAGATTTATTACATAGGTTTTTTTTTTTTGTTCCCCTTAATAAAATGAGCATTTCATTCCTTGCATGTGATCATTGCATTACATTGTCAAAAAAAAAAAAAAAAAAAAATTAAGGTCGAATTAAGCACAAGGTATACCAATGATTTGAGGCACCACTTGTAGCCATATCATATCTCTTACCCTTTAAATATATAATCCTTTTCTTGATAAACCACTTTGAGCCTCGTCTAACGATAGACCTTTCATTTTTCAACCCACATCTAACTAACCTTGGGATGGGATGGTGTGTAACTTATGCAAGTTTCAAATATGAAAAACTTGAGTGATCTCAAAATAAAAAAATAATAAGCAAAAATAAATAAAAGTGTACAAAAGGGCAAGTGTTCCAATATCTTGGATATAAAAATATCTTTGATAAGAACATGTCTCAGATTGCGTCTCTTATCGAGTGCTCGGTACCGTGCCTGAGAAACATGAATGCCAAGTGAGTGATAGACCGCATGATCGAGATTGCCCACACTTATAAAAAATGCGAATATGAAAAAATGCAAAAGCAAAAAAAAAAAGAAGAGCAAAAACAAAAAATAAAAAAGAAAGCTCAAAAGTGAGAAAAAACCTCAAGCATAAAAATATAAAGATTCAAAAACAAGGTTGCACACCTTGGGGACTTATTTAGGGTCTTGAGCCTTTATCCCTTTCTTCTCTAACCTTTAGCCTAACCACGTTACAACCCTTAAAAAAGACCTTTTTTGAGGTATACACACACTTGTGCGAGGTTCGGCTAGAGCTACGTTTGGCCTGATTCCTAACGGATACGTAGGCAACCTCACATTGAGGTGCGGCCATAATAAAAATGCATTCATTTTCACATTCACACACTTACACCATGATCATGTCAAGGGATCTCCAATGCTCATCCCTATTCACTTAGAGCTAGACTTGGGGGCTTGATCCTTACATCACTAGCCTACCTAGCCTAAGAGTCATCATTATTTGACTCTTATCAAATAATATTTTTCCACACCATTAGCCTTTGCAGCCTAACTTTAGTGTCACTTTCACACACATCACGGATACATGACCAAATAGACTTCCAATTAGGAACCTTTTGTCATGAAATCTTAACATAACGTTGAAGCATGCTTTGTCACATCACTCATCACTTATAATCATCATTGTATCAAAGTATGAAGTGCTTAGCCTCCGTGCCTAAGTTACTTAAATACTTTCATAATCGAGTCAACTAAGATAGTTTAGGATGAGGGATAGTATCAAATGCATATACTTGATTAAGCTCATTCAACATGCACCATTAAACACTTCGATTCTTTTTCGCGTCTTTCTTTTTCGGGAGAAAGTCGGTACCCTCCACAAAAATGACGGAAAATTTTTGCTTTTTTGCATTTTCGAGTCATGTACATTGAGTCATGTTGTGTCATATCACATCGAGTTGAGTCTAACACATGTGTCAAACGATTTGAGTCGAGTCATGTCAAATCAATGAGTCAAGAAACACTAAGCCTTAGGTCAACCCTAAGATAATAAAAGATGAGCAAAGTCCTATAGTCTGAAATATAGATGCAGGTACATTCCAGCGAGCAAGAATATTCCCGGATTTTTTCGAAAAACCGCGAATATAGATATATGAGATTGTTCCAAGATGAGAGGAGTTTGAGCAAAATTATATGGAGATGAAGAGCCTTAATTTCCAAAAGATTTGAGCAGATTTGGCTGTAAGAAAACGACCAAATTGAAAGTTCGGAGCGAAACCGAGCAATGAACAGCAGCAGCAGTGGTAGAAATGAAAAAGAAATCTGTCGCCAAACGACAAGGTTTGTCGCCTGGCGACAGAACGATATCGCGGCGACAGAAGATTCTGGCATGCGCCAGTGTAGCGACAGAATGTGAGGCCCCATATTGGATTATGCGGACTTTTTACAGAAATTTGGGTTCCTTGGTATGCCAGTTAGCCCCTTTAAGTAATTGACATGATTCAGTCAGCTTGATCAAAATGCACTGAGTGATCGACTTGATGAAAGATCGTCTCACTTTAGCTTAAAGCGCCTAAGTATTGGCTCGTAATAAGGCACCGAAATAATGGTTCAAGGCACCCAAATAATGGTTCAAGGCACCGAAATATTGGTTCAATAAACGCACCAAAGTAATGGTTCACAAAGGCAAAAGCACCAAAGTACCGGCACAAATATAAAGACAATGATAAATAATGATATTAAGGGTCAATAGGTAAAGTGATTCTTTGGCAATGTCTCAACATAAAGGGAAATTGTTTAGCGGCGAAGTACGGTCGTGACGAGGTAGTGTCACAAATGGTGGAGATGGCGAAGCAAGGCCACCTTCGGCGGTCCCTCAAAGTAAAGAAGAGATTGTCTATAACGGCGACATACTGCTGTGGCGACATACGGCCACACCTAGGAGATGACGACATACAGTTATTTTCGATGATGTTCCCGAAATACTGTGGAGGATTGTCACCAAGAATATTGAAGGCGACGACATATGGTTATCTTCAACGATGGCGTTCACGAGGCACAGTGGAGGTTGTCACAAACAACATATGAAGCAACAGCAAAATGGTTACTTCCAGAGACGTGTGCTCGACGGTGCAAGATACACGTTTCTTAACTCTTTTATCTGTTTTAACTAATGATTAGTTTTGCAGGTATCGGCGTTATAAGAATGATTTGGAATTGCAGAACATTTTGAATCATTCTCCGTCCCTATCGATACTTTGACTTTCGTTTTTTCGAAACATAAGTTTCTTCAAACTCAGTCAAAGTGGGGGCTTCTGTAGACACCCATTTGTGTCTCCCCAAAACCAAACCCAGTGATGAATGCCTTGTGCGTCGTGTTATTATCGAATTAGGTGAAAGTGATTCGAAGGTCAAGTGTTGCGGTTTAGTTTTAATTAATTTCTTTTCTCTCTGTTTTTGAAAATGACTTTATTTATTTGAAAACGTCCAATTCAGTTTATTTTGGTCCATGATAAGGGTCCAATAATGGTGTAGTTGGATGGGGCTTGAAAAGACCTTTCCAACGATATATTATAAGCCCAATTCCGATGAATAATGAGGAAGTTATGGCCAAAATACTAAACTGGGCCCGGTGCTTTATTTTAATACGGCCCAATGATCTAGAGGAGGGCCCAATATTAATTACTATTCCTAAAATTATTAGGATTAATTATAGTTTTCTAGAAGTTTCTAGAAAGTTCTTTTTAATTCTAATATTGATAGGATTAATAATTAATTATCTTTAAAGGTTTTTTATTTGGAATAAAATATTATTTTGTTATCTTAAAATATGTATTTTATCTTCTGTACGGATTCCGTAGATCAAGTTGATTAAAGATCGGATTCCGTGTGAAGAAAAACGCGTTTATACAGGCTGTCGCCAGACGACAAGTCTGTCGCCACGCGACAGACTCTGTCGCCGCGCGACAAACCCTGTCGCCTCGCGACAGACATTGTCGCGTCGCGACAGAGTTAATTCCTGGCGACAGCGTGGAGTTTTATTCCTTATCAAATTCCGTGATTTTCCGGATTATTTTCATTATAAATAGCGTCCGAATTCCTGTTTTCAGAATCAACAATCAACTATCAACTCTCTCAATCATCTTTCATCAACTTCCATCATCAATTCTCTTTAACTCTTCCTTAATTCTCTCTTTTCTCTCTTGAGCAATATATGCTTTCTTTCCCTCTTTTTCTAAACTAGCTTTTCACAAACACAATTCCGCATTCACATGATCTTGAATCTCTTAACCAAGTTCGAAGTTGCCTTCGCCCTAGACGTGAAAGGTTGATAATTTCTGAGGGTTTGGTCCAAAACTAGTCTAAACTTTATTTAATTTGATTTCAATTTAATTATTTAATTATTTTTTATTATTTTCATTGAAGTTTACTAACTTGTGTATTTTGTTATTAGAAAGAGGTACGAGGCTTCAAAGTAAGTAGATTAGCTTACTCCCTATTTCTTTCACAATGTAGATTGCATGTTTATTATCGTTTTGTAATTCCTAGTATCATGTTAGGATGTTTTTAATGCTTTCTAGTATCATGTTTAGGGTGCCTTTACTCTTTCTAATATCATGTTAGTACCATGTTAGGTTGAAAGCTTTGATCTTTATTGTTTAGTGACATGCTAGGATTTGTTATTAATCTTGTTAGTATCATGCCTAGGGTCTTGCTATTGTTTTTACGCTTTATTATGCCTTATCATGTTATTATCATGATTATTATTATTGCTTTATTATTTATGTTGCTTGATATTATATTTTTATTGTTATTGCTTGATCACGCCTTTTATGCAGGCTTAAAGGGAATTTGTACTTGAAATCACGCTTAATAAGATAATTAATAATTTGGTTTAGGCTAATGTGATCTTAATTCAAGTGATCGCCAATAATAGCATTATTTGTGCATTAATTTCAACCAACATAGATAAACAGGGTAGGTTTAACATAATGTTTGTATGTTATTCGAAAAGCGCACATGAATACGAGCAGAACAAAGTAGAGGCCTATTTTATAGGGCGGGTCCTTTCTTTTGTAGATTGGATTCGTACCCTCATCCCCGGACCCTATTTGGTTCAAGACCTTATGGAGTAGTTGATGGTCCTTTTGGATTGTCTTTTGGGTACAAGTTCCTTAAAACTTGTTGGCGACTCTTTTTGCTCTTTGTCTTTCCCTTTGGAACGCCACCGTATTTTAGTGTATGATCACAGTGGGGTTCAAGTTTGGGGTTATCATAATGCTTGAAATATTCCCTACAATGTGCCTTCCTCTTGTTTCCCTTGGGGGTACCAGTGTACTGTTTTGCTTCCTTCATCGCCTTCTCTTTGTCCTCAATCTTGGCAAGTGAACCTCGAGTGGACTTCCTCAAAACAACTCCTGTAACTCCAGCACCCTGAGTAACTCCAATAACCTGAGAGCCAATCTCAACCACATCATCATCGTCACCCTCACCTTCCTCTTCCTCCTGATCCCTCTGTTGGTAGCTTCAAAAATTCGGACTCAAGAACGTCAGCAAGATCCTTGGCAGCAGAACCTTGTTCCCCCTCTATTTTCTCAACCTCAGTTGGTTTTGATTCCAAGCTAGGGTTTTGAGTTGGTAGAGGAGTAGAGGTGGGTTCCACAATTTTAGGGTTTGTGGTAGTTGTGGTTTGTGATGGTAATGTAGGTTGAAGTGGTGGTGAAATTATGGATTGTGGTAGTGGTGCGATGATTTGTGGTGGTGAAATTGGTACTTGAGGTGATGGTGGAATTATTATGGGCTGATTTTGTGGTGGTGGAGGTGGTTGCATGGTGGCTGTTGCAGTGGTGTTAGAGTACCACTCTTCGGGTGGAGGTGGTGTTTGAAGTGGTGGACAAGAAACTGTGGTTTTTGTGGTGTCGATGGTCATTTCCGAGAGCTCAATGGCCACAACCGCCTCTGATTGTGAAGCAGTAGCCTTCTTCCCTTTCCCCTTTCCCTTACCAGTAGTTGCCTTCTTCCCCATGTTCAAAATTTTCTCCAATCAAAAACTTGCACGCAAATCGAGGTAATGCTTTTCGAGTGAAATAGAGCTTTCCGAGAGATGACTTTTGAATTGTGATGATCAAAACATAAAAACAAGAGGGAAATATATAGTGAAAGCAACGAAAATAAGGAGAGAGAGAGTTGGCAGTTTGAGTTATGGAAGTGGAAGTGAAGGGAAGTAACTTCCCATAAATGCCTCAACTTACCAAACATGAAGTGACACGTGATGGTGGGTTGTACCCACTTATTTTATTTTTGCCAAAAATACGAAGAGTGAACTGCCTAAATATCCCAACTGGAAGTAGTTAAGATATTCAATTAATTCTTTCCAAAAACCATGAGTATTTTGGCAAGAACATATACGTGGCCATCTACTGTTCTCATGTACTGTTCTATCACCCCAAACAGTTTACCTGTTCTGGACAACTTAGTTCACTTAACCTGCTCATGCTTCATAATGGTACAAATATTATCAACAAAGTTATGTGCAATATATACATCTATGAACACTAATCTAGCCAATCATTGGGGGTTAGCAAAAAGAAGCCTTTCACCTAAATTTAACTAAACCTAACATGACTCTTAATCTACAAAAAGACTCTCTACACAGTGGTTTTGTGAAGATATCAGCAAGCTGATCTTCACTCTTACAAAACAGTAACTCCACATTACCTTTTTCCACATTATCCTTAAGGAAGTGGTGTCTGATCTCAATATGCTTTGTCTTGGAGTGCTACACAGGATTTTTAGAAATGTTAATAGCACTTGTATTATCACAAAGTATAGGAACACAATCTAATAATACACCAAAGTCTTTCAACTGACTCTTTATCCACAACAACTGAGAATAACAAGCTGCAGCAGCTATGTATTCAGCTTCTGCTGTGGACAAAGCAATTGTGTTTTGTTTCTTTGAACCCCAAGAGATCAAACATGATCCCAAGAAGTGTGCTATACCTGATGCGCTTTTCCTATCAACAAGAAATCCTACATAGTTTGCATCTGTGTACCCAACCAGTTCAACTGTACTACCTCTGGGGTACCACAAACACAGATCAACTGTTCCTACCAAGTACCTAAAAATTCTTCTCACTGCTTTCAAATGTGACTCCTTGGGGTTCCTCTGGAATCGAGCACACAACCCCACAGAGAACATGATATTAGGTCTACTAGCAGTGAGGTACAAAAGTGAGCCAATCATACCTCTGAACAATGTGGCATCCACAGCTGTTCCCCTTTCATCTACATCCAGCTTAGTAGAGGTCGTGGGAACAAGTGTGTCATATGACTTATTGTTTTGCATACCATACTTCTTCAGTAGCTCTTTCAGGTACTTCTACTGGTGGATCATTATCCCTTCATCTGTTTGCTTGATCTATAGCCCTAGGAAGAACCCTAGTTCTCCCATCATGCTCATCTCGAAGTCACTCTGCATAAGATCAGCAAACTCATTACATAGCATCTGATTAGTCGCACCAAACAATATATCATCAACATAAATCTATACAACAAGTAAATCAGTGCCCCTTGTCTTGATAAACAAGGTCTTGTCCACTGTTCCCCTTTTGTAACCATTCTCCATCAGAAAGTTTGACAATCTTTCATACCAAGCTCTAGGAGCTTGCTTAAGTCCATACAAAGCCTTGTCTAACTTATATACATGGTTGGGGAACAGTGCATCCTCGAAGCTGGAGGCTGCTCTACAAACACTTCTTCTTTCAAGTAGCCATTCAGAAAAGCTGTCTTGACATCCATCTGAAACAATTTGAAATTCATGTGAGCAGCAAAAGCAATCAATATTCTTATGGCTTCAAGTCTTGCAACTGGTGCAAAGGTTTCATCATAATCAATGCCCTCTTACTGATTGTAACCTTGCACAACAAGCCTAGTTTTATTTCGGACTATTGTACCTAGGTCATCCAATTTGTTTCTAAAGACCCATCTAGTACCTATTACTGTTCTACCTTCTGGTCTAGGCTCAAGATGCCAAACGCTGTTCCTCTGGAATTGGTTTAACTCATCTTGCATAGCCAAAACCCAATCAGGATCAGACAATGCCATTTTATAGTCCGTTGGTTCTACACTAGACAAAACGGGTAGAATGCACAAAAGTTTTGATAAACAAACCTCCTAGTTTGAATACCCTTATTAATATCACTCAAAATCAATTCTGTAGGATGGGAGGATTGATATTTATAACTTTTAAAACCTATATTCAATTGTGCATTCTCTCCAGCGTTACCACTAGGCATATGTTCCCCCTCAGCTAATGCATTCTCTTGATTTTCTGAGGAAACAGTATGCAAAGTGTTCTGCCGCTGGTCTACTACCTGATTCTCAGTGGGGTCAACCTGATTGTTGATAGTTTCCCCCTGAGTCATTTTCCTGTTCACCGTCTTCATGTGGATTTTCCTCTACAGCTTCATCTTCAAATGCATTACCAGACTCTTCATCACTAGTTGGTGGTGGACCAGTAGGTGAGTCTGGTTCCCTTACATGTGCATCATCTTGACTAGTGAATTGTTCTCCAGTGAATTCTAATAAGCCTATGGTATCATCATCTGTAACCTGTGGAATCTTATAGAACATGTTATATTCATCAAAAATCACATGGACACTCTCCTCAATACACAAGGTCCTCTTGTTAAAGACCCTGTATGCCTTACTCTGTGTGGAGTATCCAAGAAAGACTCCCTCATCACTCCTAGGGTCGAACTTATCCAATTGTTCGTTCCCATTGTTATGCACATAACACTTACAAACAAATATCCTTAAGTGTGCAATATTGGGTTTTCTTCCCCTTAGGAGTTAATAAGGTGTCTTCTTCAGAATGGGACGAAGCAGTGCTCTGTTTAGAATGTAGCATGTTGTACTTACTGCTTCCTCCCAGAAACTCTAAGGGAGACCACTTTCAATGAGCATTGTTCTGGCCATCTCCTCTAAGGTTCTGTTCTTCCTTTCTACCACTCCATTCTATTGTGGAGTTCTTGGAGCTGAAAAGTTGTGACTTACACCATTGTCCCTGCAGAAGTTAGTAAAACTTGCATTCTCAAATTCAGTACCATGATCAGATCTTACCGCAACCAGTGAACAGTTCAACTGGTTCTGCAACTGTTTTACTAACACCTCGAACTCTTCAAAGGTCTCATCTTTGGAAGATAAGAATAGAGTCCAAGTGTACCTGGAATAGTCATCAACTATAACACATACATACCTGTGTCCGCTCCTGCTTTGCACGCGCATAGGACCACACAAATCTATGTGGATCAGTTCAAGTGGTCTACTTGTACTAACCTCTCTCTTTGGCTTAAAAGATGATTTGACATGCTTTCCTTTTACACACTCTAAGCATACTCTATCCACCACATACTTATTGTTTGGCAAGCCAACCACTAATTATATATACATTATTATTATTGATCGGAAGCGGCCTCCACCCAGGCATTCCGATCACTTGACCTTACTGAATATATTAGCTTTCTAATAATTCTTAACCAACTATCAAAATAATTTAACCCTTTTAATTCATTAACAATATCTTTATCCAATTCCCTAGAATAAAATCTAAGCAAACATGGTAAACAAAAATATGGAAAACAAGGTAAAGCAAGAATAAAAACAAGAATCAAACAACTAAACTAATTAATCTACTCAAATCAACAAACATATAAGCAAAAACAATAATATATGAAAGCAATAAAGGTGAGAGAAAGTTAGAAAGACTCATCGAATTGAATAAATTAGAAGAAGAATCCACAAATTACTTTTTCAAAATCCCAAAACTCCATGAAAAATCCAAGCTTTCTCTCTTTAAAACTACTCCTAAACTATAGAGAGAAGATCCTAATCTAACCTTAAGAGAGGGACAATAAAAGAGGCTAAAAACTAATCTAATCTAGGGTGAAAAATAAATGTTCAAGAGTTGTAACCCCTGAAGGGTATTTATAATACAAGCTAATAAAAATAAAATAAATAAATATAACTAACTAAAATAAATAAATAACAAAACTAAAATGAAAAAGAAAATAAAAAGGAAAACAAAACACAAAAACCCTCAAATCCCAACATACCCACGAAATCCATATACCCCCTTCAATCCATTTTCTCATCATGGCTGCTCTGAACTTTCATCACCACCAGCACACCATCATCAACGGTTCAAAGCTCACCTCTAGCCGTCATCAAATCACAGCCATTGACTGAATATTGCATGAGCATTCACGCGTAAGTCATGTGATTTTTAATGGAAATGAGGAGCGGCCACGCAACCCAAATCAGAGAGTCTGCTGCGAGCTTCTGCTACAGAATGAGAATGGTGCGTCCACTTCGTAAGAAAGAGCGCCCGCTCTAGTGGGTATCGAAATTGGGGCTGATTTGGAGTGAATTTCCGGACTGCTCTTTCGGGCTTTGAAGTGGCTGTGAGTTGTGATTTTGGCGGTGATTATGGTGGCGGTTTGCTGTTGTGATTGTTGCGGGGTGGTTAGCGTAGCTTGTGGTGAAGGGCTGCTGCAATTAAGGGTGATTGGTGGTGATTGGAGACAGTTGTTGTTGCGGAGTACGCTGCTGATTGTTTTTGGTGTTGGGAGTGGAAACAGGGGAAGCTTGGTGATTAATTTTTGTTGGTGAATTGGGGAAGCACGAGGGTGATGAGGAGAGTGTGTGATTTGGTTATGTGAGTTGGTGAGAGCAGGAGATTGGGTGGTTCAGTGCTGCAATTGTTGCGGTTTGGAGTCGCTTTGTGTGGAGGAGATGCTGGCAGTGGTGGTGTGCTGCGAGGATGCGGTGGCTGGTGGTTGTTGGTTGTTGGTGGTCAATTGTGGCGGGTTGCCGCTGTTGGTGATGATGGGAGCTGTGTGAAGAGCTAGGAGCCGGGGAGATGGGTCATGAATTTGGTGCGGTGGAGGTTAAGATGTGGTGTGTAGGATAATGCTGGCAGCAAGGGTTAAGGCAGCTTGCTCAGACACATTTGACTCAATCCCGAAATTTCGAACTTGATTTGAACATGAAAATTGAGCATCAACCCGAACACACCTACAACAAAAAACCAACAAGAGGGTAGAACAAAATATAATAAAATAATACGAAGTAAAATAAAATAAAATTCGAAACTAAAATAAAGAAGAAAACGAGATAGAAGAGAAATTATTAAAATAAAAAACTAAGAACTTAAGCTACAAACATTATAAAGTAAGAAAAATAAAATAAAATGATTAATTGTGATTAGTATGCAATTGTTTCTTAATTATTGTCTATGGATGATGCTTTTATGGATTAGAATCTTTCTAGCTAATCGATTCTATGTTTATAATTGTACTTATAATTAATTGTGCGAGTGTGAGTTGGTTTAGAGTTTAAATTCTTCCATACCTTTGCTAGGCTAGTTGCACGAGAGTGAATTAGTTTAGTAGGTTAATTAACATGTTTAATTGTGCGAGAGTGAGTTAAATGTGTTGATTGTTCCTAATCGAGGTCATTTTCATCTAATTATATGATGTTGTTGAATGCATTGATCTATTTGGATTCCTCTTTCCCTAGTTTTAGTTATTTGCTCCTAGTAGTGTTTAGTTTAATCTCTTTCGATCTCACAACCTTTCCTACTAGTCTAATTTGCATAAATTGATACGCTTATTCTTCATGGTTCGACCCTTTACTTGACACTAACTAGTTTAGTGTAAGTTTAGGTTTATAAATATCTTATTTAGTTAGGGTTAGTAGTCCCAACGACCTACTTTCACCCCGCGATCAAATTTTGGCGCCGTTGCCGGGGACTAAGGCGTTCATTAGTTTGTGTTCAATAGAATAGCTAGGTTCTTGTATATTATTTTATTTTTGTTTGTTTTTCTTTGCTTTGTATAAAAATGGCATGCTTATCTTTTCCTCAATTTCATGATGAACCCTTCTATGCTTATTTTGATAGATCAGATGGTTTCCTTAATTTCCATGGGTATTCTCTTAGTGATGCTTGTGGTATAGCTTATTGGGGAATGAATGAGTATACTAGGGGAATGGTTGAGAATATGCACAATGGTAGATTCCGTCATTTATCTATGAATGATGCTTGGAACATCTTCACATGGCTTGCTAGAGATTCTTAAGATAGAGAAAGTCATGTTTCTTGTTTTGATTCTCAATGTCAAGATTCATTTAATTTTTGCATGAATTCTCTTGATACTTCTAATGTTCCTTGTGATGATCCAAATATGCATGTTGACCCCTTCCCCTCTTATGCTCATTGTGATGAGGTTTATGCTAATTTTGATGATATGCAATTTGATTTTGATCATGAACCTCAACCCAATAACATCGATGCCGAAGTTCTTTCTCAAATGCAATACCTCACCCAACAACTCCAAGAGCTTAAAGAGGAACAAAAATTGAGAAAAGTGAGGCTTTCCCAAGTGATGAGTGCTAGTATTGATTTAGATGGATGCGAGGCACCTCACTTGGAGTGTGAGAGTGTTTATGAGGATGATGTGGGCCAAGGGTGTGAAGGTCAGACGAATTTTTCTTGTGATGAGAGGATTTTTGAGGACTTTGATCCTTTTACTTCCCCTTTTGAGCTTGAGTGCCATCATTCCCCTAATTCACCCCCTTTGAGAGCTTCCATTGGTGAGGATATGAGTGAGCCATCTTCATGTTTAAATGAGGGAGTTCATGAGGATGATGATGGTGAGTTTGAGCTACTAAGAGAGATTGAGAGTCCATTGAGTGATGGTGGAAGAGTTGTGAATGAAGAAAATGTCGATTTTGAGGATTCCAACCCCTTTCCCCATCTTAATGAGTCTACCTTGCATGTTTCTGACCCTTCTATCCATGAGTCTTTGGACTCGTTTGAGGTTTTGGCTAGTATGTTCATTGAAGGTGTAATAAAACATTATAGCCTTTTGAGAGAGTTCATTGGCAATGCTTCATGGGAAAGGGATGAGTTTGAGAAAAACCTTTATCCTTTCATGCATGGTTTAAAGACTCTAGGCTTTGAGGATCTTGAGGGAAAAGCTGTGCATCGTTGTGATAGAGAGGACGATGAGGTTGTTTCTCTTGGAGGGTTTTTGTTTGAGGGAGATGTGAGTCATGAATGTTCATTTGAGGATTCTATGATTGATTTTCATGCCCTCATTGGTGATGTGTGGCTTTGTGAGGCCATTGTTTCTCCTCCCCTTCCTCATGTCCCTTTCTCAAGAAAATGTGACCATGTCTCCTACTATCCCATGTTCCTCCCTTCGTTTGTCAAAGAGCCTATTGAGGACCTTCTCTTCTTTGATGAGACTCTTCCTTCTCATACTCCCATTATTGAGGAAATGGGTGATTGTGCCACCCAAAAATATTTTGAGGAGAGTTTGCCTTATTTTTCTTCTTTCTCTTCTTAATTTCTTGATTTTTCTTCTTTCTTTTGGCATCTTCCTCCTCACTTGCGTGCAATAATCTTGTTGCACGTCCTCATACCGTCATTTGCCTGCTATTTATCTTATGAAATGTGTAGTATTACATTTGATAAGCTCTTGCGTTTTGTTGCAATATTATTTACTAGAGCGGTCTCGCTTGGACGTTAAACAAGCCTTTCTCAAGAAGTAGCCCGAGGTTTTTATTGCTTTCATTTTCTTTTCATTTTAGATTAGATTTTCCCTCATGGAAATATTTGTGTGCTTTTTGCTAGGTACATAACTTGATATACACTTATGCATTGGTTTGAATCAAGAATCAAGGAAGTTTGACGCCTATTTTTTCTAGCACATGGAAACCAAGATGCAATTCAAGAGAAAATCGGCTTTAAAAGGTTAAATTGGGTCATTTGCGGGTCTAGCACACCCACCAATATTCGGTTTTATCTTTCTAATATGAATGGTGTCCTTCGAACAAGTGTATTATTCTGATAGCGGGTTCAGAATTATTAGAAAGCTAATATATTCAGTAAGGTCAAGTGATCGGAATGCCTGGGTGGAGGCCGCTTGCGATCAGTAATATTAATATAATAAATATTACAGCTTAATCTTGACTGAACCCTTCGGGTCACACCCAAGCAAAATATACGAACCAACTCGACGAATTAATTCGGAAGAAATTAATTCGTCGCCCGAGTGTTAAATATTTAGACGTCGGTAATTCGAGCTTAGAGCATCGAAACCGAGCGTTGGAAGTCGAGTCGAAAAATAGTGAAAGACGAGACGAGAAATAGTAATAAATCAACAAAAGACCAAAATACCCCTAGCATCAGAATGCTCAAGCAAACCGAGTGCTAAAGGCGTATGGCCTAGCAAGGTGGCTAGCATGCGCACCAAGCCGAGCCTAGGCTGGCTGGTGCGTGCTAGCGCACCCATGCTAGCATCTCAAGGCTAAACGCTGCCTAGTGCGTGCTAGCATGTTAAGCACAGCCTTGTGCGCGCAATGGCTAGCAAGCCATGCCGCAACAAGCTGCAGCAGCTAGCAAGCTAAGCGCGCCAGCTCGCCACAGCTAGCAGCAGCATGGCAAGGCCATTGCTTGCTGCCTAGCAGCAGCATGGCAAGGCCATTGCTTGCTGCCTAGCAGCGCTGGCGAAGGCACAAGACCAGCAGCAGCCCGCTCAAGCATGCTGGGCTTGTTGGCCAGCAGCGCCTGGCAGCCCGCATGCGAGTGCTGGGCCTGCTGGGCTTGCTGGGCGTGGCTGCCACGGACAGCGGCACATGGCAGCCCTCTGTAGACAGCCATTTGTGTCTCCCCAAAACCAAACCCAGTGATGAATGCCCTTCACGTCAAACCATAATCGAATGAGGTGAAAGTGTGAAAAGTCAAGTGATGCGATAGTTTTTATTAAAATATCTTTCTTTCTGTTTTCGAAAACCCACTCTATTTTATAAAAACATCCAATACAGTTTAATTTGGTCCATGATAAAGGTCCAATAATACTGTAGTTGGATGGGGCTTGAATAATGAGGAAGTTATGGCCAAAATACTAAACTGGGCCTAAATCGGATTTACCAACGACCCAATGATTATGAGGAGGGTCCAAAGGTTTAATCCTATTCCTAAACTAATTAGGATTGATTAGAATCTTCTATAAGATTCTAAAAGATCTTAATTATCCTTTTTTGAAAAGATAAGATCATAGAATTTGATTTAAATATAAACTTTCCTTTTTTAAAACTTTCCTAATTCTATTCGATTTTAAAGATGTTCGAAGACAGTCAGATATTATTTATGTGCCTCATATTTTTTATCCAAATTTTATATGTTTGGATAGATCTAGAAATTATCTTTCCAATGATATATTATAATATTAATTCCGAGCTATAACGAAAAAGATATGAAAGGAATACGAACTCTATCCAAAACTGACACCCTTTCACAATTTCGGCCATATTGTTTTTATCTACAAAAGATTTTAATTTGATTCTAATTGCATTAGAAACTATTCTTCAAGATCTTTCCAATGACATATTATATGACTTATTTGGATTTCTGGATCAAAAGATATGATAAAAACAAAATCCGTAAAAACTGTCTCTGTCGCCAAACGACAAGTTTGTCGCCTCGCGACTAGATGAATTTCTGGCGACAAGTTCGGTTTGTTAGAGACAGAGTGGAGTTTTATTCCTTATCAAATTCTATGCTTTTCCGGACTATTTTCTTATAAATAGGGTCCCGAACCTCTGTTTTTATTCATCAACTCTCATCAACAATCAATCAACTCTCATTCACAATCACCCAATTCTCTCTATTCTCTCTTGAGCAATATATGTTTTCTTTCTCTCTCTCTTTCTAAACTAGCTTTTTACAAACAATATTCCGTATTCACAAGATTTAGAATCATCTAGCCAAGTTCAAAGTTGCCTTCGCCCTAGACGTGCAAGGTTTAATATTTTCTGAGGGTTTGGTCCCAAATCCAGTCTAAACTTTTTAACTCTCTTTCTTTCATTTATTTAATTTAATTCTTTAATTTTATTATTTTCATTGAAGTTTACTAACGCGTGTATTTTGTTATTAGAAAGAGGTACGAGGCTTCAAAGTATGTAATCTTATTACTCTCTTTCAATGTAGAAAGCATGTTTATATTGTTTTAATTCCTAGTATCATCTTAGGATGTTTTTATTACTTTCTAATATCATGTTAGCATGTTTGAGTGGTCCTCACCTAACCACTCACATGAGCTTGCCACTTGTTGATTTATTACTAGCTTGATTATTAATTTTATTTTAGCTTTAAAATAAAATGGAAAAATCATACTATCGCACATTGATGGGAGAGTAAGTGATACTCCTATCATTTCCTATAAATACCCAAGTATGGGCATTGGGAATAATGCTTGAGTGGGAGTTAGAAAGAACATTCCATATTTTTGGGAAAACTCTTAAACTCATATAACACTCGGGTTTTGGTCGGACCTTGCTAACCCCAAGGTAGCGGACCTTAAAGTTGTGTTCGCCTTTTGTGGGTGGATACCGTCGGAGGCACGACGCTTGACGTGCTCGTGGCTTTTAAGTAAGAGCCCGGTTTTTGTAAGGGCGAAGCTCACTTCGAGGGTAAGATTCGTTCTCCTTTCCTTGTGATTATTTATTTATGCTTTATGATTTTATTGATTGCGAGTGGTTCCTCAGGTCGGGGTTGTTTCCGCGGTGAGTCGGACTCACCAAACCCCAACAGCGGAATCGGAGTCCCACTCTTTTATTTTTATAATCATGTTTTTCAAGGTTTATTTTGGCTTATTTTTCTGGTTTAAGTTACTAATTAGATTAGTAGCTCGGTTTTATTTGTTATAATCCCGTTTTTAATGTCGAGTTTGGCCCAGAACCCAGATTTTCACCCAAGACTAGTGAATTTTGGGTGGAAAACTTGTTCAGGAAAGGTTGTTCTTCCCAAGGGGACTGTGATTTTAGGCAAATTATGACCAGAAATGCCTTTTTCGAGGGGTTTTTCGTTTTTGACGAAAAATTTTAAGTCTTTTCTAACCTTGAAATTAATGGCATAACTTATTGATTATATGGTTGATTATTTGCATTATTTACTGCATGTTTATGTCCCCTTAAAGCACACTTACTTGATAGTATTTGATGCTTAAAGGTTGATTCATTTTCACATAATTGCAAACTAATTGCTTTTTAGTGTGAAAATTTTAATTTTGAGGCTTCCTAAGTGTTAAAGATTCAATCTTTATTTGTGATATGTGATTGAAACTTTAAAAACCCACTAAATTCCATGTTCTTTTATGTTAAACTTTGTTGTTTTAATCATTTTGAGTTGATTGGAAACATAAAGTTTCAATTTTTGTGATAGAAATTTGTTTATCTTCATGTTGGAAGATATAATTTTCAAGGATTCACAAAATTTAGATGTTGGAATTTTCATTTGAACAATAAAGTTCATATTTTTCCAACTTCCCCTTACTTTGTCAAACTCTCAAGTTTAATTTAAATTGATTAAATTGAAAGTGAGAAATTGCCTTAATTTTATTTTGCACCAAGCTAAACCAATTTAATTAAGAATGGTTCTTGGAATTATTTTGGTTATTTGCACTCTAAAAATTTAATTAAGTTAGACTTGTTTAAAATTTTATTTTGCTCACTAAATTAGTTCTAAAATTAATTTAGAATTAATTATTTTTGTCTCACGAAAAGGGATCAAATCCCGAGGCCGTGACACGCAAAACGAGGCAAAGAACCACCTTGGCGAGCCGGGCTGGCTGCCAAGGTGGCTATCCCTCCTTGCGTGCGGCCACATGCGCGGCTGCAGCACACGCACGGCAGTAGCACGCGGGCTGCAACAGCCACGAGTGGGCGTGCCGTGGCAGCAGCGTGCGGCCGCGTGCCGTGGGCCGTGTGTGCGTTTTTTGGCGTGTGCGTATGCTTGGTGCGGTGAGGTGACTAGCCGTAGTATGCTTAATGTTATTTATTTTGCCGTTTTATTTATTTTAATTAAGTTTGTTTATTTTAATTAAAATTTTGGGAGGCTAGGCCTCGGTTATGAGCGGCATTGACAAAATTTCATTTTGACAAGTTTGGATGCTACCGACTTAATTAATTAGATTAATCAAGGGAAATGCGGAATTTAGTGGGAGCTTCAATGTTTTAATGACGTCAATTACATAATCGGGTAAACAACTTTGACTAGTTTTAATTAGGTGTGTTCATCGGATTAACCACCTAAATTAGTTACTAGTGCGCGCGTTGTTTAAATGCATTTTACTTGTTTCAATTTTGTAATTTGCATGGGCCATTAACAAATAGTGAATGGATGAATGGAATGTATATTCTTTCTCACAGGTTTTATGAAATGGCAACTAGTGGGACCCGACTAGGATAGAAAATACAGACTACGTGCCGTTATGTATTTTTGTAAATCTAAATACGGTCTACGCACCGTTAAGTATTTTTGTACTTTAATATTTAGATTATTCCTAGTTGTAGACACTAGTATTTGCATAGTTTGGTTAAGTCTTGAAGATGGCATATCTTGGAAGACAAAGCCTTGAATTGCAAATGAAGACCTTTTGAAGATATGAAGAATTCAAGGGGTTATGCTAGTTGCCAATATGCATCTATAATTTCGCGTTATATTTTATGCTTATATATATGTGAATTATTCGTTAGATGCATGTTTAGGTTTTCTTGATGTTGCGATGATTAGTTCAGTTCACTTAAATCAACCAACATAGAAATCCTAGGTCCCTTATAATATTGAGTCAAAAATTGCCTTTCCAAAACAAATCTTATTGACCGGACGAGGATGATGGTAGGCTACGCCAAAGCGAGGTGCCATTACTTCTCCAAGGCGCGTAAGGCACACCGGGTGTGCACGTTGGTTTTGGTTTAACTCATCGGTATGAGTGAGGAGTCCTCACATACAGTGGCAAAAGAGATACATAGTCAAAGATGCATTAGATGCGACGATTGTCTAACCAAGAGTGGCTTAGAGCCATTAGCAAGGCAATGCTTACCCTAGAAGATTGAGTGTTTAACACAAGCCAAAGCATGCTTAACCACTCTTTGTTTCTTCGGATCTTGGAATCGCCTTATTTTCACAAAATAGGGACAATTTTACGTGTAAATAAGACGTTAAATAAGTATTGAAAATTTGCATGAATAAAATTCAATCTTATTTAAGTAATTTTGAATGGTTTTTCATTAAAATTCTTTCAATTGTAGAATCATGTCTTCAACCTCAAACAACCAGTTTTCATTACGCTCAATTCTCGACAAGGAGAAGTTGAGTGGTACCAATTTCCTTGATTGGCAAAGGAATTTGCGCATCGTTCTTATGCAAGAACAGAAAGAGTATGTACTTGATGAGGAAATGCCCAAGGCTCCCAATGAGGAGGTAACTCAAGCAGCCCTTAACCGATGGCAAGTAGCCGATCGGGATGTCAAGTGCGTAATGCTAGCCACTATGTCTCCTGAACTTCAGAAAACCTTCTTCGAGAAGGAATCGGCCTATGAGATCATTTTTGAGTTACAGAATATGTTTCAAGAACAGGCTCGAACTGAAAGGTTTTAAACCCACAGGCAGATCCTTAAGACTAAGCTCAAGAAAGGAGATCCAGTCAGCCCACATGTGCTCAAAATGATCGGATTATTTGAGAACATGGGAAGGCTTGATGCGGGGTATTCAAATGAAATGGCTATTGACATCATTCTCCATTCCCTTCACAAAGGCTACGACCAGTTCAAGATGAACTACAACATGCATAGCATGGAGAAAACCCTCACCGAGCTTCATTGGATGTTGAAGCAAGCTGAGCAGACGCTCAAGGATGAGGGAAAGCATGATATGCTCATGAAGAAGAAGGGCAAGCTCTTCAAAAGGGCGGGCAAAAGGAAGAAGGGCTTCAAGGGGAAAGGTAAGAAGAAATTTCCGCCTAAGCCGAAAGCTACCAAATACAACAAGGAGAAAAAGGTAGCATCTTCTAAGTCTGATTCCGAATGCTTCTATTGCAAGAAGAAGGGACATTGGAAGAGAGACTGCCTCAAATTCAAGGAAGATAACAAGAACGGAACCGTTGCTTCTACATCAGGTATTTACGTTATAGACTTTAAATTCACTAGCTCTGCTTCATGGGTATTAGATACCGGATGTGGCTCACACCTTTGTTCCAATTCACAGGCACTAAGGAACACTAGGAGGCTAGCGAAAGGAGAGATTGAGCTTCGCGTAGGAAATGGATCAAGGATTGGAGCTATATCCGTAGGATCTCTTAGTTTGTGTTTTCCCATGGGGCTAATTTTGGAACTTGACAATGTTTATTGTGTTCCCAACATTACCAAAAACATCATTTCAATTTCGGTGTTGGACGCCAAAGGTTTTGAATTTCGAGTTAAAGACCAATTATGTTCATTTTATCTCGATAATGTTTTATATGGTACGGCACATTCAGAAAATGGTCTTTATGTGTTATCACTAGACAGAGAAATTTATAACGTTAATAATCCTACAAAGAAAGCTAAGACTACACAGTCTAGTCAAACTTACTTATGGCATTGTCGCCTTGGCCACATTAACATCAAACGCATCAAGAAACTTCTACAAGAAGGTATTCTTGACTCATTTGATTTAGAATCCTTTGAGAATTGCGAAGGATGTTTATTAGGAAAGATGATAAAGCAACCATTCTCCAAGTTAGGAGAAAGGGCCGGTGACTTGTTGGGAATAATACAAACCGATGTATATGGACCAATGCGTACACCCGCAAGGAGTGGTTATCGGTATTTCATAACCTTCACGGACGACTTTAGTAGATATGGTTATGACTATCTAATGTCGCACAAATCTGAATCGTTTGATAAATTCAAAGAATTTCAGAAAGAAGTTGAAAACCAACTAGGCAAGAAAATCAAAGCGCTTCGATTGGATTGAGGTGGCGAATATTTGAGCCAAGAGTTCGATGACCATCTGAAAGAACATGAAATACTTTCAGAGTTGACACCTCCGGGAACTCTTCAATGGAATGGAGTATCTGAAAGGAGGAATCAAACCCTGTTAGACATGGTCCGATCGACTATGGGTCTTAGTGAACTTCCAATCTCTTTCTGGGGACATGCACTTTTAACTGCGGCACTCGCACTGAATCGTGCTCCGTCAAAAGCAGTGGAAAAGACTCCATATGTATTATGGACAAATAAATCGCCAAGGTTGTCTTTTCTCAAGATTTGGGGATGAGAAGCATATGTCAAGAAACTCATTTCTGACAAACTCTATCCGAAATCTGACAAGGTTTACTTTGTGGGTTATCCAAAAGAAACCAAAGGATATTACTTCTGCAACAAATCCGAGAACAAAGTGTTTGTTGCTCGTGATGGTGTCTTTTTGGAGAAGGAGCATCTCTCCAAAATGACAAGTGGGAGGAAAATCGAACTTGACGAAGTTCGAGAGGACGAGAAACAAGGACACGTTGACAATCAAAGTGCTTACCAAGCAGCTGTTGACATTGGTCAAAGTCAAAATATGCAAAGTCAACCCGACAATGCAAATGCTCAGTCCATTACCCTACGTCGACTCGGCCAAGATCTCAACCTGACAGATATCTCGGTGTTGTATTAACCAAAGATCAGGACATCCTAGTAGTGGATAGAGATGAGCCGGCAACCTACAAGCAAGCTATGACGAGCCCCGACTCTACAAAATGGCAAGAAGCCATGAAATCCGAAATGGACTCCATGTTTGAAAATCAAGTATGGCACTTGGTTGATTTACTTGCAGGTTACACACCTATCGGATGTAATGGATTTTCAAGATGAAAACCGACAAAGATGGAAATGTATTTATTTACAAAGCAAGGCTGGTAGCAAAAGGTTACAGGCAAATTCACGGCGTTGATTATGATGAAACCTTTTCTCCTGTTGCTATGCTTAAGTTCGTTCGAATCTTTTAGCGATTGCTGCATATTAAAATTATGAAACATGGCAGATGGACGTCAAAACCGTCTTCCTCAATGGGATTTTGGAAGAAACTGTGTATATGACACAACCTGAAGGTTTTGTCGAGCAGAACAATCCTAAGAAGGTATGCAAGCTTAAGAAGTCCATTTATGGATTAAAGCAAGCAAGCAGAAGTTGGAATCTGCAATTTGATGAAGCCATCAGTAAGTTTGGTTTTACTCCCTCTGTCCAGTTTACTTGCAACATTTTGACTGGACACGCTTGTCGATGCTTATGTTTGACCGTCGATATCTTTTATTATATATTCATAAAAGCTATAGAAAGTTAATATTAAGAAACTATTTATTATAATAGAGCCAACAATATCTTACATTGGCTTTTACATAATAGCTAAAAAAGATGGTCAAAGTGAGATGTGTGAATAGTGCAAAAAGTCAAAACGTTGCAAGTAATTTGGGACGGAGGGAGTTTCAAGAATCCAGATGAGTCTTGTGTCTACAAGAAGGTCAGTAGGAATGACATCGCCTTCCTAGTCTTATATGTCGATGACATTTTGCTCATTGGAAATAGCATTCCATTGCTAGAGTCTGTAAAGGCTTGGCTCGGGAAATGTTTTTCAATGAAAGACTTGGGAGAGGCTCAGTACATATTAGGCATCAAGATCTATAGGGATAGATCAAAAAGGATGATAGGAATGAGTCAGAGTACTTACATCGATAAGGTACTGGCTTGATTCCAAATGGAAGGATCCAAAAGAGGGCACCTACCCATGTCACATGGCATAACCTTAAGCAAGAAGCAGTGTCCAAAGACACCTGATGAGCGAGAAAGGATGAGTCATATTCCATATGCTTCGCTTATTGGATCGATCATGTATGCCATGATATGTACTAGGCCGGATGTATCGTATGCCTTGAGTGCTATGAGCCGATACCAATCAGACCCAGGAGAGGCGCATTGGACTGGGGCCAAGAATATTCTGAAGTACTTGAAAAGGAACAAGGATAAATTCCTGGTCTATGGTGGTAAGGATGAATTGGTTGTTAAGGGATATACCGACGCAAGCTTCCAGACAGATAGAGACAACTTCAAGTCACAATCAGGATACATATTCTGTCTCAATGGTGGAACGTTTAGTTGGAAGAGTGCAAAGCAAAGCACAACCGCTGATTCTACAACTGAAGCCGAGTACTTGGCAGCATTTGAGGCAGCCAAGGAGGCACTTTGGATTCGCAAGTTCATTGATGAACTTGGTGTTGTACCCTCCATCAATGGTCCAATAGACCTCTATTATGATAACAATGGAGCTATTGCTCAGGCTAGAGAGCCACGAGAACATCAGAGGGTCAAACATGTCCAGAGCCGATTTCATATGATTCGAGAATGGAAATCAGAGTGGAAATCAGAGGGTGAAATCAGAATTTGCAAAGTTGGAACGGATGACAATGTAGCCGATCCACTTACTAAACCTTTGCCTCAAGTGAAGCACAACAAACACATTGAGGCAATGGGAATCAAGCATGTCGTGAACTGGATTTGAATTCCATATTATAGTGTTTTAATTAAATTTTGGACAATGTTGATGTAAAGCACCATGATGAACCATTCAGTTTTGGAGTAATAATTTTCATGCAATTTAAATCACTCCGTCTCTATTTAATTGTGGTTTAGAATTAAATAATGACTCCATTCGATTTTCATAAATATTCAAAATAGGGTATCAAGTCAATGGCTTGGATAAAGAAACACCTATTAAGTGAACATTGAATATTTTAATCGAAAATTATCCCTAATCAAAGTTCATATTTTGTTGACGATTGATGACCATCAGAGATTAGTGTGTAGTATGATTTATAGCACCGTTTCTTGTGCTATGAGGATATAAATCATTTGCACAGGTATTGGTTTAGAACCATACTGGATCGACCTATGAGGATACTTTAAGAGATTTAAAAATCATCATAAGTATTTTCTCATTATTACTATCGGAACTCTTTTCGTTTGACCATGAGTAGTGGGAGATCTCTTGTTTGAGTACTGGTCCGCTTTGGTATCCGCCAAACGTCTGCCGTAACTGGGGATTATAAAGACAGATATCAGGCGGATGAGTCCTCTTAGTAAGAAAAGCTACATTACAAGACTGGAAATGTCCCCCTACTAACAATAGGGAACATGTCTTGTTGTTTACAAGGCCTCTCGAAGAGCGAGATTGTGAAAATGCATGGCCGTGCTCAGATGGATTTTAGAAATCATCTGCTTATTGACAGTAAAACTCGGATTTCGAGAAACACTTCTGGACGTAACAGAGATGACGAGTAATCTTACTCTGTAGTTCATGAAGAGACATGAAAAGACATAGGATAAGGGCTATACACTAAATGCACACTTGTTCGGAAAGACAAGTGGGAGATTGAAAGGAATGGTGTCCTTCAAACAAGTGTATTATTCTGATAGCGGGTTCAGAATTATTAGAAAACTAATATATTCATTAAGGTCAAGTGATCGCAATGCCTGGGTGGAGGCCGCTTCCGATCAGTAATATTAATATAATTAATATTACAGCTTAATCTTGACTGAACCCTTCGGGTCACACCCAAGCAAAATATACGAAGCGACTCGACAAATTAATTCGGAAGAAATTAATTCGTCGCCCGAGTGTTAAATATTTGGACGTCGGTAATTCGAGCTTAGAGCGTCGAAACCGAGCGTTGGAAGTCGAGTCGAAAAATAGTGAAAGACGAGACGAGAAATAGTAATAAATCAACAAAAGACCAAAATACCCCTAGCATCATAATGCTCAAGCAAACCGAGTGCTAAAGGCGTATGGCCTAGCAAGGTGGCTAGCATGCGCACCAAGCCGAGCCTAGGCTGGCTGGTGCGTGCTAGCGCACCCATGCTAGCATCTCAAGGCTAAACGCTGCCTAGTGCGTGCTAGCATGTTAAGCACAGCCTTGTGCGCGCAATGGCTAGCAAGCCATGCCGCAACAAGCTGCAGCAACTAGCACGCTAGGCGCTCCAGCTCGCCACAGCTAGCAGCAGCATAGCTAGGCCATTGCTTGCTGCCTAGCAGTGCTGACCACGACATAAGACCAGCAGCAGCCCGCACAAGCATGCTGGTCTTGCTGGCCAGCAGCGCTTGGCAGCCCGCATGCGAGTGGGAGTTAGAAAGAACATTCCATATTTTTGGGAAAACTCTTAAACTCATATAACACTCGGGTTTGGTCGGACCTTGCTAACTCCAAGGTAGCGGACCTTAAAGTTGTGTTCGCCTTTTGTGGGTGGATACCGTCGGAGGCACGGCGCTTGACGTGCTCGTGGCTTTCAAGTAAGAGCCCGGTTTTTGTAAGGGCGAAGCTCGCTTCGATGGTAAGATTCGTTCTCCTTTCCTTGTGATTATTTATTTATGCTTTATGATTTCATTAATTGTGAGTGGTTCCTCGGGTCGGGGTTGTTTCCGCAGTGAGTCGGACTCACCAAACCCCAACACTTTCCTAGCTCTTTCTCCAATGATTGGTGACTTGTTGGACATGTGTTGGTTTGTTGGGCTGATTTCTTTCTTTTCCCCTCCTATGGATTATTTTGTTTATGTTTGAGCATGTTGTCTCATTCAAGCTTGGGGGAGGTATTCTATCATGTTTGGTGGGATGTTGATTCATATATGTCGTGCACTTGAGGATATGCATTTTCATGTCTTTTCTTATATTTTTAAAAATCCAAAAAGATATTTTACTTTCAAGGTAATTTTGGCAAAATGTGTTTTTTTTGTTCTTGTTTTGGACATATTGTTATGGGACTTGATTCCTTGAATGTTTTTCTTCCTAAGTGGTAAATGTGTGCACGGTTTGAGAGTGTCATTGGTTGACTCTAGGATACTATATGCTAAGGTAGTCGATTTAAGAACTTTTAGGGGTCCATGAAGCCTTAGTTCACGGGAATGTGGTAAGATGGAGTTTCTCTCTATAGTGGATTTGAAACACTTGGTTGGAATTTGTTTGGTTCTACTTCCTTGTGAGATTCATTTGTTCTAGCTTTCATCACCTTGTTGAGCAGCAATTTAGGATCCTTGGCTATGCATGTCTTAATCTTTGCTTTGACCTCTAGCTCCCAGGATCGTGACCCAGCCACTCTAGGGGAGGAAAAGGGCACCTTTTCTCATTTTTCTTTATCTTCTTTATTTGGTTTTATATTTTGCATTAACCTACTTACTAACCAATTTGAGCCTAATGTTTCCCGCTCTTGTTTAAATTGCATTACAAACCCAATGGCCTATGTTTACCAACCCTTTTAGTTAGTGAAACATTGACATTTGAGGTTTGAGTTTTGAGAGTGTTGAATATGAACAAGATATTTTGAGAATTAGTTTAAGTACGGTATTGAAAGTTGAGCTTGAAAAGAATATGCAAAAAAGTTTGAGAAGAAAGATGCAATTCAAGAAAATCAAATGAAGTTTCAAGAAAAAGTCGTCCATACTAAAAAAAGGCAAGGACACCAAATAAGAGCAAAAAAAAAAGAAACACAAAAATATTTTAGTTGGTTTCGTTATTCTTCCCTTGTTTAAGCAGTGGGGACAATGCTTCGTTCAAGCTTGGGGGGGGGGGGAGCGTGTAGGAGATTATAGGTACTAAATGCGGAAATAACATGAATCATATTCACATAGCACCAAACCAAGGATCTCATGCATAACACATAAAGAAGTAAGAATTATACCTTTGAAGCGTGATTCCACGGTGATCGAGCACGAACAATAGGGGAGGTAAAGAACCTCAAACGTGATTCCTCTACTTGGTCCACGGGCACAGATTAAGACCTTCTACGGAGATTAACGAACGATCAACTAGCCAAGAACCACCGCGCAACACCACGTGGGCCACTAGGGGTGGCCGACCGTGGGTGAGAGGGGAGAGTGAGGGGCGTGCGTGTGAGAGAGAGAGGGTGAGGGCTTTTGGATGTTGGTTTCTTAGATTCACAATTCACTGTATGTTAATTGTGACTTAATTAATCAACCCTAGGCATGACTATTATTTATAGATCATATCTCTAAATAATAGTCCAAGTCTAAATCCAAGCCTAATTCCTAATCCCACTCAAACTACACTTAGCCCAATCATACTTATGACTAATTAATTGCTCATGAGGCCCATTAATGGGCCCTTAACTTGCTTAACCCATTACCCTTGTGTGTGACCAATATAGGATCCATTCTAAAGGGCTTTGGGCTATTTGACTAGCCCAAAAATCATCTCTCATAGTCTAGCAACAGAGGATGACGCCCCAATAGAATGAACTTATTATCTCCATAATAGTGATCCTTGATATATTTAGTAATTGCACTTATCGAAGACACAATTCCTTCAGAGCGTTCCATCATTTTTGTATATATTGTGTGTTGGTGTTGAGTAAGCTTGGGGGAGATAGCATTATTGGTATTTTTGTTTGATATTTTGTGATTTCTTGAGTTTGTTTTTGAGTTTTGATCACCCTTTTTGCTTCAATTAGGAAATATCACCAAAATTTTCAAATTTTTACCCCGCCTTGACCCTTAGCCTTACGTTACAACCCAATAAAAGACCCTTATACTTTAGTGGGGTTAGGTCAAAGAACAGTAGAGGGAGATAGATTTCAAGCCTATGGAGAGAGTATGCATAGTTGAGATGTCGGGATTACCTTCTCGAAGTTTTCATTTCTTTATCTTTTTCCGGTTCCTTCAAGGAATCATGAGAAGTTAGCTTAAGGGTTGATTTGGACCTAGTGGAGAGAACACGGCACGATTAGTTGGGGCTAGGGTGGATTGAGGCCCCATTTGTTCTCTATGGTTAGCATATGTTATGTTTTAATCAACCATTGAGATCTTGGAACGTGCATACATTTGTCTACTTATAAAGGTTTGCATTCATTGGTACTTGTTCCTATCTCTTCTCCAAATATGAACTTTGTGTTTTCTTTCTTTTTTTTATATTTCTTTTTCTTTTCTTTTTATTGCCTTGCCTTGGTGTTTATTTAGAGTTCTGTATTAAACTCTTAGCACACCCTCACGAGAGCACTCTCGTCCTCTAGGGTGATCTGAGGTTTTAAAGGGCTTGTCTTTAGTTGCTAAAATTGACCGTAATTTCTACGAAAGTGAGTTAGTGTACATTCTTATTCTCCTATAGTGTCTTAGCTTTGCTTGAATAATTCACTCTCCTTCCCCCGTGTTTCATGTTAATTTACTCGAGGATGAGAAAAAGGTTAGCTTGGGGGAGTTTGATAAGTGGCTTTTATGTCACTTTTAGGGTGTTTATTGAGTCGTTATCCGGCTTATTTTCCAATAATTTTACCCTTTTTATCCTTTATTTCTACTATTTCTTATTCTCATCTTTTATCTTTATTTTGAGTATTTTAGTAGTTTTTTTATAGTTTTTATTTTATTCTCGTACTTTATTTTATTTTTCTTACTTTATAATGTTTGTAGCTTAAGTTCTTAGTTTTGTTTTTAATAATTTATCTTCTATCTCGTTTTCTCATTTATTTTAGTTTCGTATTTTATTTTATTTTACTTCGTTTTGTGTAATTATATTTTGTTCTACCCTCGTGAAGGTTTTTTGTTGTAGCTGTGTTCGGGTTGATGCTCGATTTTCATGTTCAAATCAAGTTCGAAATTCCGGGTTTGAGTCAAATTTGTCAAAGCAAGCTGCCTTAACCCTTGCTGCCAGCATTATCCTACACCCCACATCTTAACCTCCACCGCACCAAATTCATGACCCATCTCCCCTGCTCCCAGCTCTTCACGCAGCTCCCATCATCACCAACGGCGGCAACCCGCCACAATTGACCACCAACAACCACCAGCCACCGCATCCTCGCAGCACACCACCACTGCCAGCATCTCCTCCACACAAAGCGACTCCAAACCGCAAAAATTGCAGCACTGAACCACCCAATCTCCTGCTCTCACCAACTCACATAACCAAACCACACACTCTCCTCATCACCCAATCTCCCTCGTGCTTCCCCAATTCACCAACAAAAATTAATCACCAACAACAGTCAGCAGCGTACTCCGCAACAACAACTGTCTCCAATCACCACCAATCACCCTTAATTGCAGCAGCCCTTGACCACAAGCTACACCAACCACCCCGCAACAATCACCACAACAAACCGCCACCATAATCACCGCCAAAATCACAACTCACAGCCACTTCAAAGCCCGAAAGAACAGCCCGCAAATTCACTCCAAATCAGCCCCAATTTCGATACCCACTTGAGCGGGCACTCTTTCTTACGAAGCGGACGCACCATTCTGTAGCAGAAGCTCGCTGCGGACGCTCCGATTTGGGTTGCGCGGCCGCTCCTCATTTCCATCAAAAATCACATGACTTACTCGTGAATGCTCAGGCAATATTCAATCAATGGCTGTGATTTGAGGTCGACTAAAGGTGAGCTTTGAACCGTTGATGATGGTGAGCTGGTGGTGATGAAAATTCAGAGCAGCCACGAAGAGAAAATGGATTTTAGGGGGTATATGGATTTCGTGGGACTGATGGGATTTGGGAGTTTTTGTGTTTTGTTTTCCTTTTTATTTTCTTTTTCATTTTAGTTTTGTTATTTATTTATTTATTTTAGTTAGTTATATTTATTTATTTATTTTTATTAGCTTGTATTATAAATACCCTTTCAGGGGTTACAAATCTTGAACATTTATTTTTTCACCCAAGATTAGAATAGTCTTTAGCCTCTTTTATTTTCCCTCTCTTTGGATTAGATTAGGATCTTGATGAGTGCCATTTATGGTGTTTAGGGTAAAAATACCCCAGGTACGTGGCCCAATCTTATAGTGACACGTGGCCCAATAAACAGATGACACGTGGCCCTATGAGAGTGAGACACGTGTCTACCTGTTATGGTGACACCTGTCTGCCATGTCTAAATACCCTAAAGCTACAATCAGAAAGAGAAAAGGGCTCTGATGACCTTAGGCCCAAATCCCGAGAAAGCCGTAAAACGGCGCCCCCCACGACACGTGGCGACCTCTGATTGCGCAGCCAATCATGTCACGAGATTTTAGGGCATAAACCCTAGGGGGCACATGCTCCCACCCCTATATATACCCCAATAAATCCTAGGGGGCACTCAAAGAGTGGTTGGGAGACCAAGGCATTACTCATTGTTTTGCTTCAGTCGGCCGACCACAAGCCAATGGTCAAGTTGAGGCCTATAACAAGTTGATTTCAAATGGGATCAAACGCAAGCTTGAAAAAGCAGGCGCCCTATGGGCAGACGAGTGGGTCAATGTGCTATGGTCCATACGGACAACAGCAAAGAGCTCTACAGGGGAGACTCCATTCTTTTTGGTCTATGGAGCTGAGGCTGTACTCCCAATTGAAATGTATGAGCCCACTCTGCGGGTAATGCTTTATGATGAATCGGCCAATTGGGAGGCCATGAAGACCGCCCTAGATTTCCTTCCAGAAGCTAGGGGCAATGCGGCGCTTAGGCATGAAATTTATCGCTTAAGGATGACAAGGGCATATAACCGCCGAGTGTCTAAGCGGCCGCTCAAAATGGGGGACTTGGTGTTGAGGAAAATGGAAGCTGTTGGCCGTGCCAATGAGGATGGCAAGTTGACTCCAAATTGGGAGGGGCCGTACAGAATTAGGGAAGAAGTCCGAGACGGCACATATCGCCTTGAGGCAATTGATGGCCGTCAGATACCACGGACATGGAATACTGATAACTTGAAGAAGTATTATGTTTGAGTTTTGTTTCTTTAAGTACTTAGACAAAAAGTTGTTTATACAGCTAGGTCTACTGACCGAGCCTTGTAATTAAAGCCATACGGCCACAACAATGTACTTTTGACAACATTAATGAAAAGTCAGGCATTGTTGAATTATTTGTTATTTTACTTGTATTAATTTGCTTGCTTTTATTTATGATTAATGGTCGAATGAAATGACTCACTGAGTTGCTTCCAACATAATAACACGGCTTATCATTCTTTTTGAATGGCCAAGGTAAAAAGGAAGCAAGGTTGCTCCCAATATAGCAATTCGGCCATGCAAAAAAAAAAAAAAAAATGATTAAAATTCAGAGAACATTGCGTCCGCCCCAATTTTAGGCGGACGATTGAGGCAAGGTATTCCAAACTTGTGTAGAAAGCAAGTGTCCTTTACAAATAGGGCAAGGGCATACCTAGGCGTTTGGCCCGGACGATCAAGGAATCTCTAAGTTGAAATAATACTTAGGATTTCTAGGGTGCGTCCGAGCGATAGATTCAACGGACTACTCGTACAATAATAGCCGAACGGCCAATTAAATTAATTCGGTGCTTCACCTAGTCCAAGGGCAATCATTATTATGATTTGATTAACTTGCTAGTCGTCATACCCTTTTGAGGTCTAAAAACTACCAAGTTAATCAAACCACTTAGAAAATGGACTAGGCGAACACCGAATAAAGGGGCATACCCCTAGGAGCGTACGAAAAGGCATAATATTGAGACGTACGAAAAACTTGCAAAAAGCAGAAGTGTTGCAAAAATTACTAAGTATGAAACAGAAGTAAAAAACGCTCAAAAGGCGGACAAAATTTCATTAATTAGACCGCACAAAGGCGGCCGAAATGTTTACAAAACCGCTCTAACAGGCGGCCTCAAAATAAAAAAAGAGTACAGAATAAGCTAAGTAAAAAGCTGCATATGGAAAGAAGTTGGGAAGCTGGGCAGACGGCTGCTGGAGGACCTGAGCTCTACTTAGCCGTATTATCCTTGGCAGGCTCCTCCTCAATCTTGACGTCCTTGGCCGGGGCAGCCTTGTCGACTGCCTTCTCCTCCTCATCCCCGTCCTCTCCGGACTCGGGGGAAGTAACGACCAGTTCTGGAGGAGGCATGCCGGCCTTCTTTGCGTCTTCTCTAAGGCAGACATATTGAAGCCGCTTCTTGAAGCGTTCCTTGTAATAGGCGGCTTCACCTTCGTCCACCATTAAGTCGAAGGCATCAAAGAAGTATGCCTTAAGCCTGTCTTCAGCATTTTGCTCGATGCGGATGACTTCTTCCACGCTGATTGGCCGAGGAGTTTTAAGTTGCTCCTCATAGTCCGCAAGGGACTTCTTCAAGGTCTCCACCTCGGCCTTCAGCGCGTCCGCTTCATCTTGCGCAGACTTAAGGTTGGCTTGGGCCAACTTCAGCTCACTCTTCAAGGCCTCGGACGCCTCGAAGCCCAACTTCCACTTTTCCTTCTCCAGGACGGCCTCGTCCCTTTCGACCCTCATGGCCTCCCTGGCCAAGGACTCCTGTTCGAGTGCCTTGCCCAGTTTGACCAGGTCCTCTGTTTGCCGCGCCGCTTTGTCGGACAGCGCGGTTATCTGAGTCTCAAAGTGTACCCTTTGGACGGCGGCCGTCCCAGTTACAGCATCCTCGGCTTTTCTGATTTCAAGCCAAGCATTCTTCAACCGTTCGTTCTCCTTGTCCTTCCAATCTAGGAAGGCGTTCAGACGGAGGAAGAGCTGCGGACAGAAAGAAGAAACTTAGTCAACTATATAGAAAAATTTGCTAAGTGTTGGAAAGAAAAAGCATAAGGAGACAGAAATATACCTCGGCGCTACAATTTAGCATGGGGCCGAGGAAGCCTTCGTTGATCCCCCGCAGCTTATCACGCTACGCCTAGGGGACCGCGCGTACCATGGCCTCGCGCATGGCCTTCCTGTCCGCGCCAGTCAGTGACTGGCCGGGTACCTTCAACTGCATCTCCTCTGATATATCTGCGGACGACCGTGTAAGAAAAGTTAGCTAAAATTCACAAGTAAACAAAGACTTATAAAAAGTGAGAAAGAAGATGGCTAACCAGTGGAGAAGGTTGGAGGGGAAAGATTGGTGGGAGAAGGCGGCAAAGGAGCCTCCCCCTCATCCGAACGAACTTCTTCAGCATCGCTGGACGGCTGGTTGACCAGCATCGTCCCGATCCAGCGACCGGTCATTTGTTCTAGGGTTAACCTATCCCCATCGTCCGAAGGGACGGACTCTTCATGGACCTGATCAGCAACAGGTTCCATGGGCTTGCAGGCCCCGCTTTGTGTCAACCGGGGTTGTTCTCCTTTAGACTGTGTAGTAACAGTCTGCGGCTTTGCCGTTGCCGCGACCTTTGAAGACGGCTTGGAAGCAACCGTCTTTCTCCTTTTTGGTGCGGATGCATCCGGAGTGGACGTGGCCGGCTGCTTCCGCCTGGCCTTCAGAGAGGAAGAGGAGGTCTGCCAAGAATTCAAAGTTAGAAAATTTTTAAAGTTAAAGCACAAGATGGCGTTCGTGCGATTTGGGAAAGGAGCTCCCTTCCAGCATGCATGAATGGACATAAAGTGTCCGTGCAAACTCAGGAAGTGGGTTCCTCCCAATATAGCAGAACGGCCACGGCAAGGAATGAAAAATTCCAAAAATAATCTAAGTGTTTACCTCTTTGATTTGCTCGTACATCTTGAAACGACCTTTGTATCTAGCCAAGTCCACCTCGGACATCTCCACTTCAGCTTTCTGGGCCGAGTCAAGCATAGCGTACGCCTCCGCTGCAAAGACAAAAAGCAAAAGTGTTAGAATATTTTTCTAAAAAATTCTACATGCGTACAAAAAAGGGGTTTATATTTCTAAGTGTCCACCTTGGGGCATGTTCTGGTACAGGCCGTACGCAGACATGAAGATAGGGTCCCTAAGCCAATTGGCAAGAGGAACCCAATGGCTAGGGACCGGTTCAGTTTTGTTGCCCCGCTTGACTCGATTGACTTTGAAGTACTCGAGCGGGTGTTCGTGGCTTGGATGGATGGGCGGCTTGTCAGGCTTGTGGTCTCCGCGTCCGAGTTGAATAGGCTCTGGACGACACCTGTTCATGCGAAGGTTGAACTCCGCATCTTGAGTTTTGATGCGGTAAAAGCGGTGCTTCCAGTCCCTCCATTTGCTGACACGGTCAACCACGACCATATAGTCCCTGGTTGCACTCAAGATGAGCCAACCGTCCACATCCTTCTCCAGCCGAGTAAGTGAGTGCATCTCACAGAAGACCGCAAAGTCTGGCGTGAATTTTTTGGCGATGCACGTCACCAAGTACCCAAAAATGTTCAACCAACTGTTTGGCGTCAGTTGGAAGAGGCCGATGTCATACTCGTCCAGGAGAGTCCGGACGAATGGGTGAAGAGGGAAGCGGAGCCCCACGTCCAAGGCGGCTCTGTAAACGCAAAACGCCCGTTTGCGCGGCTTCTCCTCATCCCAGGTAGCCACAGCAATGGCCTTCCTGGGCACTTGTATTTCGAATCCCTCCCCCAAATGGAGGGACTCCTTATACTTCTCAAAATCCTTTAAAAACTTCAGGGCTGTATCCCCAACTGTACAGGCGTACGGGTCCTTGAAGTTGTCAATGTTGGCGACGTCTTCCTCGGCCGCCGCCTCGCCTTTAGCCGTCTCACCCGCGGCCGCTTTCTCAACTTCTTCTTCTTCCATTTGGTGAGAAGGGGCATTCCCAAACTCCGAAGACAGCACTCTGTCCAAGTCTGCTGCCTTGGCCGAGCTTCGGCCCCTTGAGCTTGGAACGCCCATTGAAGAAGGAACGTCCTCCTCGACCATTGGACGCTTGCCTTTATCCTTGGAAGCGTCCGCCTCATTTCCTGAAGGAGGGGCGTTGCGAATAGGCAGGGCGGACGGTTCGCGGATTGAGATTCCAGTTAAGGGTCTGTCCGCCCCACCGAGTTGAGGCCGAGGTCGAGAAGAAGAAGTGGGGACGGACGAGCCAGAAGCGTCTGCCCCAGGATTGGAAGGGTTGTCTTTGCAAGCTACCAGCTCGGCCCCATCCATGACCAAGTTGGCGAACTGAGGGAACCTAAGTTCCGGGGCAGGAGCGCACGAGGCGCCTTCAGCTTGAAGGCGTTCCTCGAAGGAAGAAGTGACCTCCACGGCCAAATGATGGGAGCCGGTGGAGGCGGTCGTAGTTTGAGTGGTGGAGTTAGTCTCCACCATGGTACTCGGATTACTAGGGTCGTAGGGGACCATAGGGTGAACAAGACTGCTGTCTGGGTTCCTGGCCGCATAACGCTCACGCGTACGCATAGTTCTTGCCATTGCCTGTTGGGACAAAGAAGAATAAGTGGGGGTGAGTATGTACACATCAGACATAGACTCACTCCAAGGAGGAGACATCTCTTCTCCGTCCACTCTAAATTCCTCAGTACCAGGCGAACGGCCGGCCTCATGAGAAGAGTCGGACGAAGCCGAGTATGGATCCAGAATTGAAGTAAAAGAAAAAGAAAAACAAGGAAAAATAAAAAGGGCAATGTAGACGGCCTACCTCTGTACGTTCTGAAAACTTTGGAAGTGGTGGTGAAGCTCTTGAAGATTGACCGGAAAACTCAAATATACCCGGAAAACTCAACGGAAAACTCAAACTCACGGCGGCGCTCTTGAAGATTAGGGGAAAAATCACTTTCTCTCACTAGAATGCTCTGCCTTCTCTCTAGAATTCACAATTGGGTAAAGTGTGAAAATGAGAATTCACTTCCCATATTTATAGAATGAATTCATGGGGGTAAAATGGTAAAATAATTTTTCCCGCCTAAACATTCAAACAGTAATTCCTTGAGAAATTACTCGAAGAAATAAGTGGACGACGTTAAGGTTCTGTTAACTTGTGAAAAAAGACCAGACGGACAATTAACGGCACGTTAAAGTGAATTGAAATGAGTTAAGTGGAAGATTCAAGAAGTTTACACCTTCAACACTTAGTCTCCACAACTTGAGAAAATCTAAGAGGAAAAGCGTTCGCCCAGTTCTCAAACGTACAGTCTTAAACAGGAATTCAGACGTACGAAGCATGATTAGCAAGCCAAGAAGTACGTCTGAAATCATGGAAGCCCAGTTTACCCCAAAGAAAATATGTGGCCGTTCTGGGTGGTTAGGAGATAAGCTCCTCCCAGAGTATCAGAACGTCCAGTCTCACTTCTGTGGCCGTTCTGAGTGGTTAGGAGATAAGCTCCTCCCAGAGTCTCAGAACGTCCGGTGTCATCTATGTGGCCGTTTTGGGTGGTTAGGAGATAAGCTCCTCCCAGAGTATCAGAACATCCAGTCTCACTTTTGTGGCCGTTCTGAGTGGTTAGGAGATAAGTTCCTCTCAGAGTCTCAGAACGTCCAGTTTCATCTCTGTGGCCGTTTTGGGTAGGTAGGAGATCAACTCCTCCTAGAGTGTGAGGACGTCCAGTGGAAGACCGCATGAATTCAGAGGTTAAGCCTCTCTCAGAGTATGAGAGCGTCCATTACGAAGTAAGGACGTCTAAATAAGCAAAAAACCAAGCTCATTCCAGACTACGAGGACGTCCAGGGCAAAATATATGGACGTCCACGTAGAAAAAAGAGCCTTGAATCAAAAGTATATGGACGTCCAGGGCAGATGGGAAGCAAATCCAACCCAGAGTACCAGGACGTCCAGAATGCAAGATCAGAGGAGGCGGCCAGTAAGTGTACGAGCCACCCCCTCTGAGGGGCAAATGTTTAGGGTAAAAATACCCCAGGTACGTGGCCCAATCTCATAGTGACACGTGGCCCAATAAACAGGTGACACGTGGCCCTATGAGAGTGAGACACGTGTCCACCTGTTATGGTGACACCTGTCTGCCATGTCTAAATACCCTAAAGCTACAATCAGAAAGAGAAAAGGGCTCTGATGACCTCAGGCCCAAATCCCGAGAAAGCCTTGAAAGCCGTAAAACGGCGCCCCCCACGACACGTGGCGACCTCTGATTGCGCAGCCAATCATGTCACGAGATTTTAGGGCATAAACCCTAGGGGGCACATGCTCCCACCCCTATATATACCCCAATCATTTATGATGGGAGGGGTGGATTTTAAGGTGACATTAATACAAGAGCTCTAAAAATGCTCCAACTTCTCTCTACTTTCTCTCTCTAGCCTTTTCCGTTTCCGTTTACTAACTTGAGCGTCGGAGGCGAATATTCCGATCATCGGAATATTCGTTGTTTTTCAGGTGTCCGAGTCTTTGTCAACAGAGCGCGACCAGTATCCGAGGGAATCACAAAAAACCCCGAAACATATGGCACTCATTTGGTCCCTTTTTGGATGATTTCTATTTCATTTTATCTCTCTTTTCTTTAGTTTTCCTTAGTTTTATTCTTGTTTTCTTCATTTTATGCTTTTTGTAGTTAGTTTCTCTATTTCATGCTTTTTCTAGTTTACTTGTTATTTTTCTCTTTTACTTGCTTTTTATCATTTGTTTGTAGGTGGTAATTGATTCTCCAAAAATTCCCGAGCTTCCTCTCTATGAGCTTTCATTGTTTTCATGCCTAAAGATGGTGCAAGAAGCTTCAAGTCAAAGGTGGATCTAAGAGGCAAGCTTCAAGGCTTTGTATATGCCTTCTTCATGGCTTATACTTTTCAAGAAATTCAAGAAAGTTTCTGCCTACTTTGTCCTCCATCATCATCATCTAGGACGTGTGCATCGCTTGAGCTAGGACGAAGAGAAGAAGGGGGAAAGACCCAGAAATGTGCGGGCGCACCAAGGTGGTGTGCGGCCGCACATTGGTCGGGTGCGGCCGCACACCTGGTGCGTGCGGGCGCACCAATCTGGGTGTGTCCCGTGCGCACCATTCTCTCTCCTCTGAGCGCCCGCACCTACGAGGGTCTATTTTTGGGCGTCAATACCGACCTCCTCTTTGTATATATAGTTATTTCTTCCTATTTTTAGTAAGAAGTTTTTAGATTGAATTTGATAGTTAGTTTTTGGGAGAATTTTAGAGAGAGAAACTCAAGAACTTTAGAGAGAGAAACTCATTATTTTTGGTGATTGCTCAAGAATTCCTCATTGTTATTGATCTTTAGATCAAAGTTTTGTAAGGATCTTCTTCTTGATTTCAATACAAGTTTGATTCTAGTTGATTTCATTTGTTTTCCATGTTATTGATGATTGATTGAAGTTTGTTTGGTGATTGATTGTAGTTTAATTGATTTTTGATTGATTGTTGATTTAATCTTTGATTTCAATTATGTTGATGATGAAATTGATGATTGTTATAGTTTTGATCTTGATTCCTATGGCTAATGAGTAGTTTTCTAGCTAGGGAAATGGTGAAGCATTGTTTGAGTGATGGATTAGAGTAATTTGGGGATAATTGATGGAGTTGATGATATGATTAAATTTGGTTGATAATTCATGTGCATGTGTGTGATTAATTGAAGTTTGGCCATCTTTGATTATTGCACTAGATTGCATTGTGAGCTTGCTATGATACGGACCATTGATTAGTAACTTGCAATTTCACGATTGAGGTGCTTTGTGACGTTCCCTAGGTAGTGTTTAGCGTAGTTGACGCTAGTTAGACCTCTAGGTGAACCATCTTGGTATGCTCTTTTGGATACATGATGATCTTCCTTCATATCACTTGACTTAGTCGGTTTGACCTCCCAAATTACCATTTTCCATTACGATTACATGTGGATCCATTGCCCTAGTGTCTTTAGATTGATTTCATACAAGTTCTTGCATCATTTAGCTCTAGCTCTAGTTTTCTTCATAAACCCCCTTTACTTGACTCCGAAATAGCTTGACTTAGGCATTGTGCATTCGACCTCCATTCCTTTGGGTTCGACCTTGACTTACCACTACACTAAATAGGGGTTTGTTAAGTTACAAATTTTGTTTGACTGGGTGGGGTGGTAGCCCAACGACCTACCGTTCTCCTTCCCATCAAAATGGCGCCGTTCACGGGGAATGGTGCTTTGAGTGCATGTTGTAGTTGAGTCTATTTCATTTCATTTGCAAAATACAAAAAGATTTTACACTTTAGGCTACACTTGTAGCCGTGCTACTTATATTTTCTTTGAGTTTTGTATGCATAGGTCCCGAGATCGCTCATTTGTTCCCTTTGATCCGGAGATTGAAAGAACTCTCTCAAGGAGGAGAGTAGCAAACAAGACTTTGGATTATAGTTCTTCAAGCAAAGAAGAGATTGAACAAGAGCAAGTCATGGGAGAACAACCAAGAGTTGCCTTGAAAGAATTGGGAGTACCCGGTGCATATAGGTTCGAGAGCGGCATAGCTCCACCTACAACACCGGCAAACGACTTTGAAATTCGGCCGGCAATTATCACCCTAATTGAGAGGAGACAATATAGTGGGGCAAAGAACGAGAGCCCATTGAACCATCTTAAGGAGTTTGAAAAATATTGCAACACGATCAAGGTTAATGGAGTGTCTCAAGAATTCATCCGCCTTAAGTTGTTCCCTTTCTCCCTCATAGGAAGGTCTTTGGAATGGCTAGACAAAGAGGTGAAGCCCAATTCATTGTGAACTTGGGATGATGTCACTAAAGCTTTCTTGTCCCGTTTCTATCCTCAAAAGAAAACAGCGGAGGTGAGGGCTTTAATTCAAGGATTCAAGCAAAAGCCAAATGAGAGTCTTTATGAAGCATGGGAGAGATTCAAGGAGTACCAAAGAGAATGTCCTCACCACGGAATTCCAACATATCAATTGATCCAAATCTTCTATGGTGGTTTGAGTCCTCAAGGCAAGGCATGTCTTGATGGAGGGGCCGGTGGTCCAATCATGAACAAAACCGAAGAAGAAGTTGTGGACATAATTGAGGATGTGGTGACTTACTATAGAGATTGGTAATATGGGGAAAGAAATTCTTCAAGCAAGCAATCTTCGTTGTACTCGGTGGACCATCTTAATGCCATCAACAATCTTTCCTCTGAAATGACAAACTTGGGAAAGGAGATGACGGCGATCAAGGCCAAGTTGGAGAGTGTTTCTTCCTCTTCCCAAGCTCCAAATCTTCCCTCCCAAATCAAGGGGAGAGGTACTTCTTCTAACTCTCAAACTCCTTCTAATTCACATAATATGCCTATGGGTTGTTTGTTTTGTGATGTATGTGGATCATATGACCATGATTCTAGCAATTGCAACAATGAATGTGTTGATGAGTTTGACAACAATGAGTGTGAACATGTTAATTTTGTGTCAAACAACAATGTTCAAAGGTGTGATAATCAAAGAGGCCAATGAAATAGGAATTACCAAAACCAAGGCAATTTTGACAACTATAATCATGGTGGTGGTTATAGGAACCAAGGGAATCAAGGTTCTCGTGGTAACCATAACCAAGGTTATAGTGGCCAAAATCAAAGCCAAAATTATGGTAATCAAAACCAAGGCTATGGTAATCAAAACCAAGGTTATGGAAATCATAACCAAGGTAATGGTAACCATAATCATGGTGGTGGTAACCATAATCAAGGTTATGGTTCAAATAAAAATAGGGGTAATTGGAACAATCAAGGAAGGGGAAATTTTCAAAACAATGCTCAAAGAGGTCCCCCACCCGGATTTGTTCTAAAGACTCAAGGTGAAAATTCCTATTCACAACCTTCTTCTCCTAGGACTACTTTGGAGGAATTGATTGATAATCAAACCAAGATCATTAACACCTATATGGCGGTTAGTGATAAGAAATTCAATGAGATGATGACCCACAATAAGATGCTTGAGACTCAAATTACCCAATTAGCAAGCACTATTAAGGATTATGCTAGTCCTTCATCTTTGCCTTCCCAAGGTGTTGAACCAAAGAAACCCGTGTACTCTATTGCCATAAGTGGTGGAAATGACTTTAATGAGGGAGTTTCTTGTTCAAAAGAGGAAAGAGATGAGAGTGGTGCTATGGAGAATGAAGTGGAGAGGGTTGAGTCCAAGGAAATTTATTGTGAGGTTGAGGAAAAAGAAGAATGTGTTGTTGAAAAGATGAGTGAGGTAGAGAGATTTCCCGATCTACCATACCCCCAAAAATACTTGAGATTCAAAATGGATGAGCAATTTGGGAAGTTCCTTGAAGTTCTTAAGGAAGTCCATGATTCCACACCCTCTACCGAGCCAATTCCCGATATGCCTAAGTACTCCAAGTTCCTTAAAGAAATACTAGAGGAGAAGGAAAATTTTGATGAGGGTAGTTCGGTGGAAGGAGGGAAGTGTTTTAGTGCTCTTATCCATGGTGAGCTTGCGGAGAAAATGGAAGATCCGGGGAATTTTTCAATCCCTTGTCAAATCAAGAAAATGGTTTTTGAGAATGCTTTGTATGATCTAGGGGCTAGTGTGAGTATTATGCCCTTTTCGCTTTTCAAGAGGCTTGATCTAGGTGAGCTTCAACCATCTAATATAACATTTCAATTGGCCGATCGCTCTATTAAGCTTCCTAAGGGAAGAATTGATGATGTCCCTTTAAAGATTGGAGAGTTTGTCTTTCCCGTGGATTTTGTTGTTTTGGAGATTGAGGAGGATGAGCATATTCCAATCTTTCTAGGGAGGCCTTTCTTAGCCACCTCGGGAGCCTTAACAGATGTGAAGGGAGGCCAAATCACTTTGAGATGTGGAAAATTGGAAGAGAGTTTTAAGTTGAAGCCAATGCATGAGTCCTTATCTTGTGTGCAAGATATAACATGTGCTAGTCTTTCTCGTTCCATTGATGATGTGTGCATGGTTGATTCTTCTACTAACGATGTTTTTGAGATTGTTGATGATGTTTGTGCAAGTCTTGATGATGTTAATGAAGAAGAATTTGTAATTCAAAAGCCAAGGGATGAGAAAGAAATTGAGATTCCAAATTGGTTCAAGCTTAATTCTCAAGATGAAGAGAAAGCTTCCATGATTAAAGATGTTGAAGTCAAGCCGAAGAAAAAGGCCCGTGACTCGAAGAAAGCAAGAAAAAGAAAGAAGTTGAGAAAAGAGAAGGAAGAATTTGAAAAGAATTTTGTGAAGGTTTCATTAAGCAACGATGAGAAGTTGCTCATAATTGAAGAAAATTTTGCTCTATCAACTACCTTGAAGAAGGTGGTGTTCTTTGACCCTCCAGAATTTGGAGGAAGGGTCGAGCTTAGGACCTTAAGCAAGCGCTTCCCGGGAGGCAACCCGAAGTTTCTAACTTTTCCTTTTGATTTTTGAATTTTCTTATTTTTGTTTCTTTTATTACTTTGTCTTTTCTTTCACTTTTCTACTTGATTGGATTTTTAGGATGACCTTTTGCGGGATTGGAATTCTACAAGTATGCATGATGAATGGAAGGTGTTCATGGCACAAATCACATTTTGTTCGATTTTAATCGAAATTTGAGGTAAAAAGGGTAAGAATTTTAGAGAGGTAAGATAGGAAATTCATGTTTTGAAAGTTGGAGGAAATTGATACTTAGTGAATTTTTGTGGTGAGCACATGAATTTTCAACTTTAAGGGCTTTGAAAATGATTTTAGCTACTGCCTATGTTGTTCCTCATCACCATCATGATTCATGTGCGCACCAAAATAGGCAGTAAGTATCAATTTTTTTGAGAAAAAGGAATGAAGGGGCACGCACAGGGATGTGCGGCCGCACACGAGGCATGTGCGGGCGCACACCAGCTCTGTGCGGCCGCACATTGCTGGACGGGTAATATACACTCCTTCTTCCTCCTTTTTCCCTTCATTTCCTTTTTCCCTCATCTTCCTCACGAACTCCCCTCATTGAAACCCTCTTGTGCGCACCTTATTCTTCCTCATTCACCATCTAAAATCACTCAAATCCTCACTAAAATCACTCACAAACCTTACTACACTACAAATTCCTCACAAATTGACCCAAATTTCATTCACTCTCTCTCCTACTCTTGGTGGCCGAAAATTGGGGCTTTTGTTATGGGTTCAAATTGCTTGCTCAAAGTTGGTTAATCTTGCTTCTTTTATGGTATAATCACTAATCCTTGCTTTAATTTTTCCATTTATATCATAATTTTGCATCGATTGATGATTTATATGAGCATGAATAGTGTAGTATTGATTTTGTGATTTTTGATGCTTGATCTTGATATTGGTTGTGATTTGGTGATGTTTATTGATTGATTTTGCATAACATTGTATTGTTTGTTGATTTTGTAGTGATTCCCATCATTTTTGGTTGATATATTGTGAGTTGAATTTTTGGAGTATTGGTAGTATGTGGTGATTTTGGTATTGGTCTTGTGGTTGTTCTTGGATTGTTGAAAGGAAGTTTTTTCTTGGATTATTGGTGTTGTTGATTGGTTTGGAATTGGTTTTGATTGAAAAGAAGTGTGAATTTGGAGTTTGGTAATTTTGGTAGTAAGTGGTGAATTTGGGTGTGGTATTCGTGGTTCATTGGTTTTGCTCCTTGTTGGATATTGGTGATCTTTCTAAGCCTCTCAAAAATGTCTAAATACCTCAAGAAACTCACCAAGAAACGGAAAACCGATGTTAGCATCGATGAACCTCCTCGCCCAAGTACCTCCTCTAGGCCTAGTACATCTTCTAGGCCTAGTACTTTCAACCCCTCCTCCACTCAAACACGACCCCCAACCTCTCTACCCAAAAAGAAAAACTTCACCGACAAACAAAAGACCTTCTACCAAAATTTGAAGGAAGAAAGAACCCTAAAACAAACCCGCCACTACTTCCAACCCGATATGGTGAAATTGGGAATTGATAATGATGTGCGGTCGTTGCTCCTAAATCTCCGATTGGGTTCTTTCATCACCAATGCCTACCGCACCTACAAGGAGCCTACTTTGGAGTTCTTGGCTACCTTGGAGCTTGTACCCGTAGGAGGGGTATATAGGGTGCGCTTCCAATTGTTCAACCACATCTTCGACCACTCATTGGAAGAGTTCAACGCCGCTTTGGATTTTGATCCCCACGGGGATATTGTAAACGTTGAACATTACATCTTCCCGGAGTATGATCAAAACTCATGGTGGGAAGACATCTCAGGTGGTAACGAGTTTATCACCAACAGGGCTAAGATCTCATCGGTGTACCAACCTTGTCTTAGGGTTGTACACCGTCTTTTGGGCTATGTTTTGTTCCCCAAACAAGAATTGGGGAAGTTGAGCAAGCTGGAGCTCAAGGTCCTATGGTTGTCTACCCGCCGGGAGTATGTGGGCCGGTTGAACTTGGGGTATATCTTTGCCCAATATTGTTTGGACCTTCGCAAGAGGAGTACGGGAGAGATCCCATGCGGGGGCATGGTAACTAGGCTCTTGACTCACCTTCGCCTCGATGCTTATCTCCCATTTTGTAAGGAGATCGGGGATAATACTTCCATCTACCTCGATATGCAACAATTGGGTCAAATCCAATTCATCTCCAAGAGCTATAGCGAAGGGAGATATGAGTGGCTTAGGGGCAACGAGCATTGGTGCTACTTGCCTAACCCCGGCTTGACTTCTTTAGCCCGGTTCGCCAACAATGTGTGGCATGTCCCCAAGTCCTTTCGGCATCCTAACTTCGACTCCGATGAGGATGAGGAAGAAGATGATGAAGAGGAACAACAACAACAACAACAACAACATTCTCCACAACAACAAGCTCCTCAAGAGCAAGAGCAAGAGCAAGGGCAACATGCTTATGCCAATGCGGATTTGAGGGCTCTTAGTGAGCAAATGAGTGGATTCCACGTGGATGGCATGTATGATCAAGATTTCGGGGCCATCTAAGAGCAACTAAGAGGTATTCAAGAGATGCAACAAGTTATGTCTGCACAACAACAACAAATTTATGAGGCGGAAGTTAACCGTGGGAACATTACTCCCCTAGTTAACTATCCGCACTTCCCCCCCAACAAGGTCCTCTACCTTCGTATGGGCATCCTTATTGGTCGGGACCTTCTAACCCCGACACCGAGCGTCGCTACTATCCGGACAAGCACGGTAACTATGATTACAAGGCTCCGGGCGGTAGTGACTATAGGGGTGATCCTAACTACCCCCATGTCCATCCCAACCACCCCTTCGAACTCACTTTGCCCGATAACTTCACCCCTCTTGCTTCTTGGCAACAAGATCTTTTCAAGGGGCATTATGGGTGGCCCGAGGGGTACACCGGAGGATGGGAGCCTTACCCTCATCCCTTCGATGACCCCGAGCGCAACAAGGACCCCGATGGGGCCGGGCCGAGTGGGAGTGGTGGTGGTGATGGTAGTAGTTATTAGTTCCCTTTAGCTTCTCATGCTTTTTTTCCTCCATCCCTTATATTTTTGATGCATGTTTTGTTTTGATTGGGATGTTGAGATGTATTTTTATCTAGCTTGGGGGAACTAATAATTTGCTCGGTGACCAATTTTGTTGTTGTGTACATACCTTAGTTGTTTGCATGTTTATTTTTATTCCTCTTGTTTGATTTCCTCATTTTCTTGATCTCTAGGCTACCTTCCTTGTAGCTAGCTTGTTTGCCCGATTTGCTTGGATGCTTGTTGTTTGTGGTGATGTTTCGCTTGGCATGTTGTTGTTGATGATCCCTTATATCCAAATCCCTTAATCCAAAACCCTTTGATCCAAATCCCTTAAATCCAAATCTTGTAGTTTAGAGTAGTTCTTTAGTTAGTTTAGACTTTATTGTTTACTTAGTTTTATATCTTTTATTCTTTCTATTCTTTGGTTAGTTTAGCCTTTATTTTCTTTGGTTGTATATACTTTTTGATTGGATTAGTTTCTTTTTATTTGTTGTTTTCTTTTATTTGTTTTGAAGTTACTAACCATTTTCTTTGTTCATAGTTTCTTTTATTTTTTTTTCTCACTTGGTTTCTTGAAGAGCTTATGGATATGGAATGCTACGAGGTGGTTTCTAATCGCTTCATTTATTTTTGCTAAGCTTGGAAGCCCGGTGAGACCTTTTATTTTCCTTGGTTGCATAAAATAGGATTAGTTTAGGAGAAGTTGAATGGTTCGAGGATGGATGCCTGTTAACACGTAATGTGTTTGGGATTGATGACTTTTGTTTAGGGTAATTTTACCCCTCCATGTGGCCCAATCAGAGGGTGACACGTGTCAGCCCGGGGACTGTCCAAAGTGGACCTATCCCTGTGTGACACGTGTCATTCCGGATATTTGGGAGAATGTCGGCCTTCAGGCCCAAATCCCGAGAAAGCCGTAATACGGCGCAGCCCATCTCTGATTAGGGTTCTGTCACCTGATCAGGGGCACAAATCCCAATGACCCTATAAATAGGGAGATTCCCCTCTTTTGGAGGGCACGTTTTTCCATTTACTACAAACTGTCCCTTTGATAGAGACAACTGAGCTAGAAAACCTAGCAGATCCTCACCTAAATTTCCGCACCTTTTTCTCTCCTTCAAGTTACTAACTTGAGCGTTGGAGGCGGAGCACCACCCAAACGGTGTCCCCGTTGATTTTGCAGGTACAGAAGCTCTCCGGACCAGTCTTCGAGTTGTAACTCTCCCAAGGGACAAAAACACCCAAAATATTTGGCGCCATCTGTGGGGAGAGTACCTCAAGATGGTTCAAAGTTCTGTACCAATTCTCAATTCTACCTCTCTACGTCCGGGCACTCAGACGGGTACCCCGGACGACATGCAACCGGTTATTCAGCCGGTAGGGTTTGAAATCCCTCAGCCTCCCCCTCAGCCTCAGCCAGAGGTGTTCACTGAGGAGGAGGAAGAAGATGAAGATGATGATGTGGAGACCTACACATCTAAGGATGGTTCTCTCATCTCGAAATCTATCCGTTCCAGAGATCAACTGGAGCGAAATGAAGACCAGGCGGGCCCAAGCAGGCGCCCATCTGGAAGGCCAGAAGGGGAAACCCAGAAGGCCAAAGGTCAAGCCCCAGTCACCCGAGATGAGCTCATGAAATTCATGAACTCTTTCAAAGGCGAAATCAAGGCCATAATCAACCAAAACAAGGCAGGCTCTAGCAAGAGTCAGCTGGCTAAAAAGACTCCCAATGATGGGAAGAAGAAGAAGCCGGTCAAGGACAAGCAGCCAACTCCTCACCCAAAGGAGAAGGCAGCCACAAAACTTGACTGGTCAAAGATTCTGATGCCCCGGCGACCCCAGCCGGAGGGCAAAAAAGCCTCCACCTTCGATGCTCGAGAAGTCATCAATCGAAGGAGGCAGCAGCAGTCTGAGTCAGCTTCTACCTCAAGCTTTCTAGACAGCTTCAAGCAAGCTTCTGCAAGGAACTGTATGTCCTTGCATGAGAGTCGGACAGGCGGCAAATCCGTCTACACCGAACCTCAGCTGATGATAGGGTCTATGCCATACGCACCTTAGGCGCAGTATGGGCAATATGGCCTCCTATTCATGCAGCCACCTCCTTTTGGAGGTCAGGCGGCATATACTCCTGCCCAGCCTCTGGACTGGCAGCTTCGGCTAATGAGGCTAGGCGAACAACCGTCTGCCTTTGCAGCCAATATAACCGAGGCGGCTCAGCCAGCCAAGGTTAAGAATGTATTGGTGGGCACCTATGATGGTACCACCAACCCAGAAGACCACCTGATGGCATATACCAACCTCATGTGCTTACAAGGTTGGGACGATGCCACCTGGTGTCGTTGTTTCCCGGCTACGCTGAAGGGCATCGCCCAGCAGTGGTTTGGCAACTTGCCAGCCGGTTCAATTGACAGCTTCAAGAGGCTAGCCTCCTTGTTTGCTACCAACTTCTCTATGAACATTCCTGCCAAGAAGACGAGCCTTGATTTGAGCACCATCAGGCAGGGTAAGAGAGAAGGGCTACGCTCATATGTCAGACGGTTTAACCTGGTCAGAATACAGATCTAGGGGCTGTTTGACGAGGTAGCTTTCACAGAATTTTTCAAGGGTCTGAAGGACGGGTCGGCCTTTAAGTTCGACCTTGTCCGAAAAGGGGCATTTACGCTACAGGCGGCCCTGAGGGAAGCGGAGAGCTACATTCAGGCTACCGACCTCTGCTCGCCTGGTAGCCAGTCAGACTCCAAGAAGTCTGACAAACAAAAAGAAAGCCGGTCTGCTCAGCCGGGTAACAAAAAAGAAGAGAGCAAGAAGAGAAAAGAAGTTTGGGCGGTTAGTGATTCTGACCAGCCGTCCCAGAAGAAAAAGAAAGAGTTTAAACCGTACGTCCCCAAGTACGAGTTTAACAAAGATTGAAACTCCATCCTCATGGAGGTGAAGGATCGGCTGTCTATTGAGAAGCCGAATCCCATGAAGAGTTCCGTCCAGTCGCGGAACAAAAATAAATTTTGCCAGTTCCATGAGGAGGTTGGCCATGACACCAACGACTGCTTCAGTCTACAGCGGACGTTGGATCGTCTGGCTGACAAGGGGCTCCTAAAGTCCTATATTTCTAAGTCCCTTGCCGGGGCAAAGAAGAAGAATAAGGGAAAGTCCTCCAAGGCTGGCCCCCAGCCTGCTAGTAGCTCGGAAACCGACAAGGATCCGGTCTACACCATAGCAGGCGGATTTTCATGTGGTGGCCCTACCATCCGGGGCACCAAGAGCCATCTTCGAAAGATGGATAAGGATGATGATGAGTAGGCTTCTGCCTCCTCCACCTTCCCAGATGTCCTCATAACTGAGAAGGATAGGGGCATCGTCCGCCGTCCGCATGACGACCCGGTCGTCATTGAATGTAAGGCTGCCAACCAGCTGGTTGGACGGATCCTTATTGACACCGGCAGCTCGTCAGATATTATCAGCCTCCGGTTCCTGCAGAAGCTGAAATACAATGTCAGCAGCATGCATCCGGTTACCCACCCCTTGGTTGGTTTTGGGGGTGGGATGGTCTACCCAGCCGATAGAGTTGACTTGCCCATCCGGCTGGGAGAAAAAGGCCAGGGACGGCATATTGTCGTCAGGTTCTTGGTCGTTGAGGAGTTGACCGCCTACAATATCATCCTTGGTAGGTCAACCCTCAACGAAGCAAAGGCGGTGATCATCCCGTCTCTCATGCTCATCAAGTATGAGCGGGATGACGGCTCTGTTGGTTCCCTGAACGGGGATCAGAAGACGGCAAGGGAGTGCTATCTCTCAGCCGTGAAAGATACTGTGGCCTCAGACGGCCAAGAGAAGGAACCAATAGACCTTGACGACGTCAAGGATGCCAACCCTGCCCCACCAGCCGTTGGTAAGAAAAGAAAAGCGCCTCTGCTGGTGGAGGTAGAAAAAGAAAAAATAGCAATCACTGACCGGTGAACGGTCAGACGAGCTCCGTCCCCAACCGGCTGGAGAAAACATTGATCTCGTTCTGGACGATAGCCGTCCAGAACGTACGGTGAAGGTTGGGACGGTTGCTTATGCTATTCTGGGTGCAAGCTTGCACCTTCTGCTGAAAGAATTCAAAGACATTTTTACCTTTGAAGTGGAAGAAATGTTAGGCGTCAGCCCGGATCTCGTTGTCCACAAACTCGCCGTGGATCCTAAAAAGAAGCCCATCCGGCAAAAGAAAAGAAACCATGGCGAGGAAAGAAGTCAGGCGGCAGCTGCCGAAGTCAAAAAGATGCTAGACGCCAGGTTCATTCGGCCCTGTAATTTCCCCGACTGGGTGGCCAATGTGGTCCTTGTCAAGAAACCGAATGGGACCTGGCGCATGTGTGTAGACTACACAGACCTCAACAAGGCGTGTCCAAAGGACAGTTACCCGCTTCCAAAGATCGACAGTCTGGTCGACTCTACAGCCGGTCACGCCTTGATGAGCTTTATGGATGCCTATTCCGGCTTCCATCAGATACACCTCTGGAAGAAAGATCAAGAGAAGACGGCCTTCGTCACTGATTTGGGGTTATTCTGTTATACTGTGATGCCGTTTGGCTTGAAGAATGCGCCTGCCACTTTCCAACGGATGATTAATACGATCTTCATTAATCAAATTGGGAGGAATGTGGAGGCGTACATAGATGACATGATAGTCAAATCCAAGCAACAGGAGGATCACCTTGATGATCTCCGAGAAACATTCACCACCCTCAGGCGGCATAAGGTCATGTTAAACCCCAAGAAATGCGTCTTTGGTGTTGAGTCTGGGAAGTTTCTCGGATTCCTGATTGATCAAAGGGGGATAGAGGCTAACCCCGAAAAGATACAGGCGGTAATTGACATGAAGTCACCCCGTTCTGTCAAGGAAGTTCAGAGACTAACTGGTTGCCTGGCCGCCTTGGGAAGGTTCCTCAACCGGTCAGGTGACAAATGCCTTTATTTCTTCCAAGCAATCAGGAAGAAGACCAGGTTCGAATGGGGAGACGATGCTGAGACGGCATTACAGAAGCTGAAAGAGCACTTGCACTCTCTGCCTAGGCTGGTCAGCCCTCTACCTAGGGAGACGTTGTATATGTACTTAGCCGTCTCAGATCATGCTCTCAGTGCCGTTCTCCTTGCTGAGCGAGACGGCGTTCAACTCCCGGTTTACTTCATTAGCCATGTTCTTAAAAATGCTGAACTCCGGTACCCCGTGGTTGAAAAATTTGGTCTTGCTTTGTACATGGCTTTCAAAAAGTTGAAGCCTTACTTTCTGGCTCATCCGGTGGTGATTTACACCGACCAGCCACTCAAGCGGCCAATGTCTACCTTGGAGTCATCCGACAGAATGTTAAATTGGGCTATTGAAATGCAAAGTCTTGAAATCACTTACGAACCGAGAAAGGCAGTGAAAGGTCAGGCGTTTGCTGACTTCATTGTGGAAATGACCCGTCCGGTGGCTCCGGATAATCTCAATCAGGTTTGGAAAGTGTATGTAGACGGGAGTTCAACAAAAAACGGCTGTGGTGCAGGCGTAATTTATGAGTCTCCTGAGGGGGACAGATATGAGTATGCACTACGGTTCAAGTTTCAGGCCTCAAACAATGAGGCGGAATATGAAGCCTTGCTAGCCGGAATTCGCATGTGTAAGGCGGCAGGTGCAACAAAGATTGACGCATACTCTGATTCACAGTTGGTCGTTAGCCAATATGAGGGCGCATTTGAAGCAACTCACCCGGCTATGATCAAATATCTTCAGGCGGTCAAAGAGGAGGCTGGGTCACTTGAGGAATTTCATTTGAATTAAGTACCTAGGTCTGGTAACAACCAGGCGGATGCTTTGTCAAAACTCGCATCCTCCGCCTGCCATGATACGCCTCGGTCAGTCTTTTGGGAAGTACTTGAAAAAAGAAGCATCTATGAAGATCCCATTGGAGTCCTAGACCGAAGCTCTACCTGGATGGATGGAATCCGGGCCTATCTCTCAGACGGGACACTTCCTGATTCGCCACAGGAGGCAGCCGTTCTGAAAAAGCGAGCTGCAAACTTCGAGTTAAGAAACGGAGAGCTCTTCAAGGCGGGGTTTCTTAAGCCTCTTTTGAAGTGTGTAACCCCAGAGAAGGGGAAGGAAGTTCTCGAAGACTTGCACTCAGGGTTCTGCGCCTCCCATATAGGCGGCAGATCTCTAGCCGTTAGAGCCAGACGACACTATTTTTGGCCCACTTTAGAGGCAGACGCCAAGGAATTGGTGAGAAAATGTGACAAGTGCCAGAAGTTTGGCAAACTTATTCACCGTCCGGCTACTTATCTGACGGCCATCCACAGCCCAATCCCGTTTGCAAAATGGGGCATGGACATTTTGGGTCCTTACACGCCTGCTCCAGGCGAAAAGCGCTACATCTTGGTGGCTGTGGATTATTTTACCAAGTGGGTAGAGGCTGAGGCGGTAAAAAATATCAAGACCTTAGACGTGATCTCCTTCATCTGGAAGAATATCATCACCCGGTATGGGGTTCCGATGTCTATGGTGTTTGATAATGGGCCTCAGTTTCAGACGCCTCAGCTTAAGACTTGGTTGGAAGATCAGGGGATCTCAAGTTATTTTGCATCAGTTGGCCGGCCCCAAGCAAACGGCCAAGTTGAAGCCTTCAACAAATTAATCTCAGACGGTATAAAGAAGAAAATTGAAAGAGCCGGTGGCTTATGGGATGAAGAATTTATTCATGTCCTATGGGCCATCCGGACAACTGCAAAGGGGGCAACCGGTGAAACCCCATTTCTCATGGTTTACGGTGCTGAAGCCGTCTTGCCCATTGAGCACTATGAGCCGACTCTCCGAGTCATGCTATATGATGAAGAGGCAAACTGGGAGGCAATGCGCCTGGCATTGGACTCACTTCCAGAACGCAGGGGCAATGCCGCTTTGCGTCATGAGATTCACCGTCTGAGAATGACAAGAGCCTACAACAAGAGAGTACACAGGCGTCCTTTGAAAGTGGACAACCTAGTGCTACGGAAAATGGAGGCAACCGGTAGGGCAAATGAGCTTGGAAAGCTAACTCCTAATTGGGAAGGCCCCTACCGGATTTATGAAGAAGTAAGAGACGGCACCTACTGCCTGGAAACTCCAGACGGCAGGGGCCTGCCTAGAACTTGGAACGTAGATAATTTGAAAAAATACTACTTCTGAGATTTTGTAATAATTTTTGTAAACAAGAAGTGTACATTAATGAGAAATGGCTTTTTGTTTTCACTTTTGAAGATTTTTATACCCCGTCTGAATCACAGACGGGTTACATGTTTGTTTTTCTAAGTTTGATACTTGGAAATTGAATTGACGTCTGATTGACGAAGAGGCCAATGGCCAGATAATTAAGCTAAGCACAAAAACGCTTAGTGGCTACACAGCTGGTCTCAAACAAGACCAGAGGCCAAGGGCCAGACGGCTGATTTTCCCATAAAATCGCCTGTCCCTACACGGACTAAGGCGTCCGGCGACACCCCTCCGGGTGCAATCGTCGCAGAAAGAAGCCAACTTGCTTACTCTACGTACCAATGCAGGCGGCCACGATTGGACGGCTGAATCAGCCATTCATAGCCGTCTGCCTGAACAACTTAGCCGGCCGAATCAACCGGATATCCATGGACATCAGTCGGCTACCAACTGCATTCCTTACTTAGCGTTTTTCGCATTGAAATTGTACACATCCTCGTTTGGGGCAAAAGAAGTGTACAATGGCTAAATGAACTTCACTTAGACGGACATTACCGTCTAGGTAGAAGCGGAAATGCCTGTAAATGTACGGCTGTGCACCTGGTTTGGGGCAATCACTACTGTGATTGATTGACTTACAAACGTATCATGCTCTTTGCAGCATCAGACGTTCCCAAGTCAATCAACCAACTCCACTTGAAACCAAGCACACAGCCGTCCAGGGGCAAGGACAGCCGCATACTTTTGATAAGTTAGGCTAAAAAACTGAAAATTGAAGTGCAAACACAAGCGCAAAAAATAACAAAACCGACTCAGTCGGTGCATTCGTTAAATTTCCACCCAGCCAAACGGCTGGGATGGATTAATTGTTATCCGGACCCCGTCCAGGAAAGTTAAATTGTTTGAACTAAAACACGGCTCCTCAGCCGGTAAATATACACATGTACTCGGCACGCAGGTCGGAAAAGTAGAATAAATGGCATACTGCCGTAGAAAAAATAAAAAAAGAAGACTTGGCACACATCCGCTGAAGTTACTGCCCTGCAGACGGCCCCTCCTGGTTCCTCTCGCCTTCCTCAATGATCTTAATCTCTGGAGCTTCAGCTTCAGCTTCAGGCTCAAGTTGTTCCGTCTCAGCCCAGGTGTAGGGAATATTTCAAGCATTATGATAACCACAAACTTGAACCCCACTGTGATCATACACTAAAGTACGGTGGCGTTCCAAAGGGAAAGACAAAGAGCAAAAAGAGTCGCCAACAAGTTTTAAGGAACTTGTACCCAAAAGACAATCCAAAGGACCGTCAAATACTCCATAAGGTCTTGAACCAAACAGGGTCCGGGGATGAGGGTACGAATCCAATCTACAAAAGAAAGGACCCGCCCTATAAAATAGGCCTCTACTTTGTTCTGCTCGTATTCATGCGCGTTTTTCGAATAACATACAAACATTATATTGATCCTACCCTGTTTATCTATGTTGGTTGAAATTAATGCACAAACAAGACTATTATTGGCGATCACTTGAATTAAAATCACATTAGCCTAAACAAAATTATTAATTATCTTATTAAGCGTGATTTCAAGTACAAATTCCCTTTAAACCTGCATAAAAGGCGTGATCAAGCAATAACAATAAAATAAATCAAGCAACAATAAATAATAAACAATAAATAATAACGATAATATCATGATAATGAAAGGAATGGTGTCCTTCGAACAAGTGTACTATTCCGTTAGCGGGTTCAGAATTATTAGAAAGCTAATATATTCAGTAAGGTCAAGTGATCGGAATGCCTGGGTGGAGGCCGCTTCCGATCAGTAATATTAATGGATAATTAATGTTACAGCTTAATCTTGACTGAACCCTTCGGGTCACACCCAAGCATTCAACAAACCGAAACGACGAATTAATTCGGAAGGAATTAATGAGTCGACCGAGTAATATTTATTTAGACGTCGGAAATTCGAGCTTAGAGCGTCGAAACCGAGCGTCGGAAGTCGAGTCGAAAAATAGTGAAAGACGAGACGAGAAATAGTAATAAATCAACAAAAGACCAAAATACCCCTAGCATCGGAATGCCCAAGCAAACCGAGTGCTAAGGGCGTATAGCCTAGCATGGTGGCTAGCATGCGCACCAAGCCGAGCCTAGGCTGGCTGGTGCGTGCTAGCGCACTCATGCTAGCATCGCAAGGCTAGGCGCTGCCTAGTGCGTGCTAGCATGCTAGGCGCAGCCTTGTGCGCGCAATGGCTAGCAAGCCATGCCGCAACAAGCTGCTGGAGCTAGCACGCTAGGCGCGCCAGCTCGCCACAGCTAGCAGCAGCATGGCTAGGCCATTGCTTGCTGCCTAGCAGCGCTGGCCAAGGCACAAGGCCAGCAGCAGCAGCCCGCATGCGAGTGCTGGGCTTGCTGGGCTTGCTGGGCGTGGCTGCCACGGACAGCAGCACATGGCAGCCCACCTTGGCTGCCTTGGTGCCCAAGGGTAGGTGCCATGTGGCTTGTGGTCCTTGAGTGTGTGGGGAGTGAGGTGGCCGGTTATGGGAGAGGGAGTGGGGAGCAAGTTTGGTCCCCCCCCTTCTCCAAGTGGTCCTCACCTAACCACTCACATGAGCTTGCCACTTGTTGATTTATTACTAGCTTGATTATTGATTTTATTTTAGCTTTAAAATAAAATGGAAAAATCATACTATCCCACATTGATGGGAGAGTAAATGATACTCCCATCATTTCCTATAAATCCCCAAGTATGGGCATTGGGAAAGATGCTTGAGTAAGAGTTGGAAAAGGCATCACAATTAGTGAAAACCTTTGAACTCAATATAATTACTCGGGTTTTGTTGGTCGGGTCTTCCTAACCCCAAGACATTGGACCTAGTCGGTTTTGTTGGTGCGGGTGGACTTCGTTGGAGGTCTCCGTGCGAGCGGGACTTGAAGCTTTCAAGTAAGAGCTCATTTGGAGCGAAGCACGCGTCAAGGGTAATTAGCTTATCTTAATCTTGTGATTAATTTAATTATGTTTATGGTTTTATTTATTGCGAGTGCGGTCTTGGTTTTGGGTTTTTGTTTCCGCGGTGAGTCGGACTCACCAAACCCCAACAGCGGTATCAGAGCCTCGCTCGTTTATTTTAAAATCATAATATTTTCAAGGTGTCATTATGGCTTATTTTTTCTGGTTTAAGTTGCTAATTAGAGCTATCTTCAGCTCCCGAACCCAGATTTCGACCCAAAAATAGTGAATTTTGGGTGGAATAGGTGTTCTGGAAATGGTTTTACCCATATAGGGCTCGGTTTTTAGCCAGAAAACGACCAGAAATGCATTTTTTCGAGGGATTTTTCGTTTTGACGAAAAATTTTAAGTCTTTCTAACCTTGAAAATTGATTGCATATTTATGGTGGTTATGTAAATGGTTCTTTCCTTATTTTATATGCAATTTTAGACCACTTTAAGCATGATTACTTGGTAGTAATTGGTGCTTGAAAGTTTGGTTTTATTTTTCACATAATTGCAAATTAATTGCATTAAGTGTGAAATAGTTGTTCTTTGTTGCTTCCAAGTATTAAAGATTCAATCTTTACTTATGATAAGTGATTGAAACTTTGAGTTACTAAATTCCATGAATTTTGGTTAAACTTTGTTGATTTAATCATTTTTTAGTTGATTGGAATCATAAAGTTTAAAACTTGTGATAGAAATTGGTTTATCTTCATATTGGAAGATATAATTTTTCATGGAGTCACAAGTATTAAAGTTGGAGTCTTTATTGAACTTATGTTCATTTTTCCAACTCCCTTTTATTTTGTCAAAATCTCAAGATTAATTTAAAGTGATTAAATTAATAGTGAGAATTGCCCTAATTTATTTTGTTACACCAAGTTAAACCAATTTTATTAAAGAATGATTCTTGGAAATAAATTTGGTTAATTGCTTTGGATGAATTATTTAAGTTGGACTTGTTATTTTTTCATTTTTCCTCAAAATTGATTCTAAAATTAATTTAGAATTGATTTATAATGTCACACACAAAATTCGATAATTTTCGAAGCATTAGCACGCAACACGAGGCCTAAGAGCCCCGAGCTAGCTCTCGGCCAGCTGGGCTGCTCACGCAACCCATATGTGGCTGCCGAGGCTGCTGGGTGCTTCGTTCTTAGGTGCGTGGTGCTGTGCGTCTGTGTGTGCGAGGAAGGGCGTGGGCTGCTGCTCGCTGCCAGCAACATAGCGCACCAGCCAGCAGCAAGCAGCAGCATGGCGCAGCAGCAGCATAGTGTTGTGTGCGCTGTGCGTGCTGCTACGCTTGGCTCGGCTGGGCGTGGCGTGTGCGAGCACAAGCAGCCCATGGGCATGCTTGGTGTTGCGGGGGTGCGAATGGGTATGTTACGAGCTTGTTGTTCGGTACGTACGATCCCATAATTGGCACAATAACCCCGGGTTATTAAGGCGATGCTATTTTAAAATTAATTTTAGCGTTGCTTAATATGTATATAAGGGTAATTTTGGGTTCCAAGTCTTAGTGCTAGGCACTTAGACATTATGGAATACGTAATTTTGCTTAGATTGTCGTTTTAATTATTTTAATTATTTTGTTTATTTAATTAAAATTTTGGAGGCTAGGCCTCGGGTTTTTGAGCGACATTTGCAAAATTAATTTTGACAAATATTTGGGTTCACCGACTTAATTAATTGGATTAGTTAAAATTGGATGCGGAATTTAGTGGGAGCGTCTCTTAGTTATTACCATAACCGGTTAAAACAACTTTGACTAGTTTAATTAGGCGTGTTAATTGGATTAACCACCTAGATTAATTACTAGTTCTCGCGCGGTTTTATGCATTGTTACTTGTTTGATCGTTGTAAAATGCATGGGCCATTCACAGATAGTGAATGGATGAATGGAATGTAAAATTCTCTCACAGGTTTTATGAAATGGCAACTGGTGGGGCCCGATTAGGATAGAAAATACGGACTGTGATCCGTGATGTATTTTTGTAAACCTAAATACGGTCTGCGAACCGTTGAGTATTTTTGTACCTTAATATTTAGATTAGTCCTAATCGTAGATACTAGCAATTATATTATTTGGTCAAGTCTTGAAGACGGGGTTCTTAGAAGACGAAGCCATGAAGTTGCAAATGAAGACCTTTTGAAGACTTGAAGATCTAAAGGGGTCATGCTAGTTGCCAAATGCATCTCTATTTATGTTTTCGATATATATTTATGTTTATATATTTGAATTATATGTTAGATGCACGGTTTGGATTTCGAATGTTGAGATGATTAATTAAGTTCACTTAAATCAACCAACATAGAAACCCTAGGTCCCTTAAAATTGAGTAAAACTTGCCATTCCAAAACACACTTACCAACCGAACGAGGGTAGTGGTGGGCTACGCCAAAGCGAGGCATCACTACTTCTCCAAGGAACGTAAGGCATACTGGGTATGCAAGTGGTTTTGGTTATACTCAACGATATGAGTGATGGAGTCCTAACATGTCGTGGCAAAGTGAATAAATTGTTTAGAGAGCATTGGATGCGACGATTTATTCAACCAAGAGTGGCTTGGAGCCATTAGCAAAGCGTTGCTTACCTTAGGAGATTGAATGTTAAGACAAGCCAAAGCATGCTTAACCACTCTTTGTTTCTTTGGATCTTGGAATCGACTTATTCTCACCAAAATTGGGGACAATCTTTAATGTGTGAATAAGACGTTTTAAATAAGCTTGATTAAAATGCATGATTTCAATCTTATTTAAGAATAATGAATGGTTTTTCATTACAAATTTTTTTCAATTGTAGAATCATGTCTTCAACTAATGACAACGACCTTATGCTCCCGGAATTGCCCAAAAAGTTGCCAATTTCTCTGAACTTGGTAAACTTTAAGGAATGGGAAGAGGAACTCCGAAAGACCCTTCGAAATTGCTACCTAGAGCACATTCTGGACACTCAAATCCCGAGTTTCTACTCAAAGGGGATTATGCATGAGTGATGAGGCACATGAGGAATGGAGTGAGGATTGCAAAAGAGTTTCCAGACTCATGGCAAACTCCATCCCGGTACAATGGAAGGGGAAGTTCTCCAACTATTTTCCGGACATGATGCTCAAAGCTCTAGAAGACGTAGTCAATTTGAGAGTCACCAAGAGTACCAGAGGCAACTATGATGGACTTGTGGAAGATGTGACTAGGTCACTCTCGAACATGAGGATCAAGCCACCGCAAGATGGATGTCTCACCAAAGAGAGACAAGAAGTATGGGCTAAGGTCTATAATGCAAGACTTAGACTCGGGATGCCACCTCAAGCTCATGTGCTCAACATGACAAGGCTATTCACCCATCTGGAGCTAATTGGCAAACCAGTGGAAGATGAGCAAGCAGCTCTCATGCTACTAAGCTCACTCCACTCGGGGTATGTTGCATTAAAGATGCGACTTACGGCCAAGCGGAACAAACTTTCCTTGATGGAAGTTGTTCAAGAGCTCCAGAAAACCTATTCTTGCAAGAAGGCTAAGGTTGCCCTGAGACCAAAGAAGAAGGAGTTCAAGAACAAAGCTAAGATGCACTGCTTCTATTGTAGTAGACCCGAACACTACAAAAGAGAATGTAGCATGTATCTAGCAGATGAGGCGAAAGGAAAAGTAACCTCGATCTCAGGTATCATCTTTACACTTGAACATAAGCAATTTATGAGGTATTAGATACCGGAAAATTGGCTCACTATATGCTCCTATTTCAGGAACAAAGTGAGCGGTGCTTTTCAAGTGGATATGAGTACAAGTGGAAGAAGAAGATAATCTTTCAAAGAAAGCTTGTAATCTCATATTTTGTCTAGATTTAAAACTTGTTTAGTTTTATCTACCATATTTTGATCTTGTGGCGTTGGACGTCATTGTAAACTTGATCACAAGACATATCATCTTGTTTATATTTATGGAATGACACATTTGTGTCTTTGGACAAATTGTTTATAATGATACCAAAAGAGCTAAGACCATGGAGTCAAATCAGACTTACTTGTGGCATTGTCGTCTTGGCCACATTAACATCAAACGCATCAAGAAACTTCTACAAGAAGGTGTTCTTGACTCTTTCGATTTAGAATCGTTTGAGAATTGCGAAGGATGTCTATTGGGCAAGATGATTAAACAGCCATTCTCCAAGATGGGAGAAAGGGCAAGTGACTTATTGGGTCTTATACATACCGATGTATGTGGACCAATGAGCTCAACCACAAGAAATGGACATCGATATTTCATCACTTTCACAGACGACTATAGTAGATATGGCTATGTCTACCTCATGTCGCACAAATCTGAATCATTTGAAAAGTTCAAAGAATTTCAGAGTGAAGTTGAAAATCAGCTTGGCAAGAAAATCAAAGCCCTTCGATCGGATCGAGGTGGTGAATACTTGAGCCAAGAATTCGATGACCATCTTAAAGAAAAGGGTATACTTTCAGAATTGACACCTCCAGGAACTCCACAATGGAACGGAGTATCCGAAAGGAGAAATCGGACATTGTTAGACATGGTACGATCAACAATGGGTCTTAGTGATCTTCCTATCTCTTTCTGGGGACACGCACTTCTAACTGCGGCACTAACACTGAACCGTGCTCCATCAAAAGCTGTAGAAAAGACTCCATATGAATTATGGACGAAGAAACCTCCTAGGTTATCTTTTCTAAAGATATGGGGATGCGAAGCATATGTCAAGAAATTGATCTCTGACAAACTTCATCCCAAATCTGACAAGGTTTACTTTGTGGGCTACCCAAAAGAAACCAAAGGGTATTACTTCTACAACAAATTGGAGAACAAAGTGTTTGTTGCTCGCGATGGTGTCCTTTTGGAGAAGGAGCACCTTTCCAAAATGACAAGTGGGAGGAAAATCGAACTCGACGAAGTTTGTAAGGATGAGCAACAAAATCATAATGACAGTCAAAGTGCTCAAACAACATCTGTTGACGCAGGTCAAAATGATCAAAATGTGCAAAGTCGAACCGACAATGCAAATGCTCAATCCATTACCCTACGTAGGTCTCTGAGGCCGAGATCTCAACCTGATAGATATCTTGGTTAAGTATTAACCGAGAATCAGGACATCCTGATTATGGATGGAGATGAACCAGCAACCTACAAGCAAGCGATGGCAAGCACCGACTCTGCTAAATGGCAAGAGGCCATGAGATCTGAAATGGATTCCATGTTTGAAAATCAAGTCTGGGACTTGGTTGACTTACCCGAAGGTTATACACCGATCGGATGTAAGTGGATTTTCAAGTTGAAAACCGACAAAGATGGAAATGTATTCATTTACAAAGCTAGATTGGTGGCAAAAGGTTACAGACAAGTTCATGGTATTGATTACGATGAAACCTTTTCACCAGTCACAATGCTTAAATCCGTTCGGATCCTCCTAGCGATTGCTGCATATTACGACTATGAAATATGGCAGATGGACGTCAAAACCGCCTTCCTTAATGGTTATTTGGAAGAAACTGTGTATATGACACAGCCTGAAGGTTTTGTCGACCAAAACAATGCTAGGAAAGTTTGTAAGCTTAAGAAGTCCATTTATGGATTAAAGCAAGCAAGCAGAAGTTGGAATCTGCGTTTCGATGAAGCCATCAGTAAGTTTGGTTTTATCAAGAATCCAGATGAATCTTGTGTTTACAAGAAGGTCAGTGGGAGTGACATCGCCTTCCTAGTCTTATATGTCGATGACATATTGCTCATTGGAAACAACATTCCGTTGTTAGAGTCTGTAAAGGCCTGGCTTGGAAAGTGCTTCTCAATGAAAGACTTGGGAGAGGCTCAGTACATACTAGGCATCAAGATCTATAGGGATAGATCGAAAAGGATGATTGGATTGAGTCAAAGTACTTATATTGATAAGGTACTAGCTCGATTTGGCATGGAGGAGGCCAAAAGAGGTCACCTGCCAATGTCACATGGCATAACCCTAAGCAAGAAGCAGTGTCCACAGACACCTGATGAGCGGGTAAGAATGAATCAGATTCCATATGCTTCGCTTATTGGATCTATCATGTATGCCATGATATGTACTAGGCCAGATGTGTCGTATGCCTTGAGTGCTACGAGCCGTTACCAATCAGACCCAGGAGAGGCGCATTGGACTGCGGCCAAAAATATCCTAAAGTATCTGAAAAGGAACAAGGATAAATTCCTTGTGTATGGTTGTACAAAGGATTTAGTTGTGGAAGGTTATACCGACGCAAGATTCCAGACAGACAGAGACGATTTCAAATCGCAATCTGGATATGTGTTCTGTCTAAATGGAGGGGTGTTTAGTTGGAAGAGCGCAAAGCAGAGTACAACTGCAGATTCTACAACTGAAGCCGAATACTTGGCAGCTGCTGAAGCAGCTAAGGAGGCTGTTTGGATTCGTAAGTTCGTTGGCGAACTTGATGTTGCACCCTCTATAAAGGGTCCAATAGCCCTCTATTGTGACAACAATGGAGCTATTGCTCAGGCCAGAGAGCCTAGGGAACATCAGAAGGTCAAACATGTCAAGCGGCGATTTCACATGATTCGAGAATGGAAATCAGAGGGTGAAATTAGAATTTGCAAAGTTGGAACGGATGACAATGTAGCCGATCCACTTACTAAACCTTTGCCTCAAGTGAAGCACAACAAGCACGTTGAGGCAATGGGAATCAAGCATGTAGGAGACTGGCTTTGATTTCCTTGTTTAGTGTTTTAGTTAATTTTGAGAAAAGTTAATGTAAGACACTAAGGAAAACCATTCATGTTTTGGAGTAATATAAAATTTCATGCAACATTTTATTACTCCGTTATGCTATTTAATTGTGGTTTAGGATTAAATAATGAGTCCATTCGATTCTGAGAATATTCAAAATGGGGTATCAAGACCATTCTTGGTAAGGAAACACCTATTAAGTGAACATTGAATATTATAATCGAAAATTATCCCTAATCAAGGTCATTTAAACGATGGACGATTAATGACCAATTGAGATTAGTGTGTAGTCTGATTTATAGCACCGTTTCATGTGCTACGAGGACATGATTGCCATAAATCATTTGCACAGGTATTGGTTTAGAACCATACTGGATCGACCTATGAGAATACTTTAAGAAATTAAAAATTTGTCATAAGTATACTTCTCATTATGGCTATCGGAACCTATTTCCTCGACCATGAGTAGTGTGAGTTCTCTTGTTTGAGTACTAGTTCGCTTTGATGTTGTCAAACGTCTGCCGTAATAGGGGATTATAACGGCAACACTCGGGCGGCTAGGTCCTCTCAGTAAGAGGAGCTACATTACAAGACTGGGAATGTCCCCCTAGTAAAATAGGGAAGATGTCTTTGTTGTATACAAGGCCTCTCGTAGAGCGAGACTGTAAAATGCATGGCCGTGCTCGGATGGATTTTAGAAATCATCTGTTTATTGACAGTCGGACTCGGAATCGGGAAACACTTCTGGACGTAATAAGGATGACAAAAATAAATCTTACCTTATAGTTCATGAAGAGACATTAAGCGACATAGGAAAAGGCTGTACACAAAATGAGCACTTGTCCGGAAGGACAAGTGGGAGATTGAAAGGAATGGTGTCCTTCAAACAAGTGTACTATTCCGTTAGCGGGTTCAGAATTATTAGAAAGCTAATATATTCAGTAAGGTCAAGTGATCGGAATGCCTGGGTGGAGGCCGCTTCCGATCAGTAATATTAATGGATAATTAATGTTACAGCTTAATCTTGACTGAACCCTTCGGGTCACACCCAAGCATTCAACAAACCGAAACGACGAATTAATTCGGAAGGAATTAATGAGTCGACCGAGTAATATTTATTTAGACGTCGGAAATTCGAGCTTAGAGCGTCGAAACCGAGCGTCGGAAGTCGAGTCGAAAAATAGTGAAAGACGAGACGAGAAATAGTAATAAATCAACAAAAGACCAAAATACCCCTAGCATCGGAATGCCCAAGCAAACCGAGTGCTAAGGGCGTATAGCCTAGCATGGTGGCTAGCATGCGCACCAAGCCGAGCCTAGGCTGGCTGGTGCGTGCTAGCGCACTCATGCGAGCATCGCAAGGCTAGGCGCTGCCTAGTGCGTGCTAGCATGCTAGGCGCAGCCTTGTGCGCGCAATGGCTAGCAAGCCATGCCGCAACAAGCTGCTGGAGCTAGCACGCTAGGCGCGCCAGCTCGCCACAGCTAGCAGCAGCATGGCTAGGCCATTGCTTGCTGCCTAGCAGCGCTGGCCAAGGCACAAGGCCAGCAGCAGCAGCCCGCATGCGAGTGCTGGGCTTGCTGGGCTTGCTGGGCGTGGCTGCCACGGACAGCAGCACATGGCAGCCCACCTTGGCTGCCTTGGTGCCCAAGGGTAAGTGCCATGTGGCTTGTGGTCCTTGAGTGTGTGGGGAGTGAGGTGGCCGGTTATGGGAGAGGGAGTGGGGAGCAAGTTTGGTCCCCCCCCCCTTCTCCAAGTGGTCCTCACCTAACCACTCACATGAGCTTGCCACTTGTTGATTTATTACTAGCTTGATTATTGATTTTATTTTAGCTTTAAAATAAAATGGAAAAATCATACTATCCCACATTGATGGGAGAGTAAATGATACTCCCATCATTTCCTGTAAATACCCAAGTATGGGCATTGGGAAAGATGCTTGAGTAAGAGTTGGAAAGGCATCACAATTAGTGAAAACCTTTGAACTCAATATAATTACTCGGGTTTTGTTGGTCGGGTCTTGCTAACCCCAAGACATTGGACCTAGTCGGTTTTGTTGGTGCGGGTGGACTTCGTTGGAGGTCTCCGTGCGAGCGGGACTTGAAGCTTTCAAGTAAGAGCTCATTTGGAGCGAAGCACGCGTCAAGGGTAATTAGCTTATCTTAATCTTGTGATTAATTTAATTATGTTTATGGTTTTATTTATTGCGAGTGCGGTCTTGGTTTTGGGTTTGTTTCCGCGGTGAGTCGGACTCACCAAACCCCAACAGATAAGGCATAATAAAGCTTGATAATAATAGCAAGACCCTAGGCATGATACTAACAAGATTAATAACAAATCCTAGCATGTCACTAAATAATAAAGATCAAAGCTTTAACCCTAACATGGTACTAACATGATATTATAATATTAGAAAAGATAAGAGGCACCCTAAACATGACACTAGAAAGCATAAAATAACATCCTAACATGATACTAGGAATATTAAACAATAATAAGCATGCAATCTACATTATGAAAGAAATAGGGAGTAAGCTAATCTACTTACTTTGAAGCCTCGTACCTCTTTCTAATAACAAAATACACAAGTTAGTAAACTTCAACGAAAATAATAAACAATAATTAAAGAATTAAATTGAAATCAAATTAAATAAAGTTTAGACTAGATTTGGACCAAACCCTCAGAAAATATCAAACCTTGCACGTCTAGGGCGAAGGCAACTTCGAACTTGGCTAGATGACTCTAAGTCTAATGTATGCGGAATATTGTATGTAAAAACTAAATTAGAAAAAGAAAGAAAGAAAGCATGAATTGCTCAAGAGAGAAAATCACGGAATTTGATAAGGAATAAAACTCCACGCTGTCGCCAGGAGTTAACTCTGTCGCGACGCGACAATGTCTGTCACGCGGCGACAGAGTCTGTCGCGTGGCGACAGCCTGTATAAGCGCGTTTTTCTTCACACAGAATCCGATCTTTAATCAACTTGATCTACGGAATCCGTACAGAAGATAAAATACATATTTTAAGATAACAAAATAATATTTTATTCCAAATAAAAAACCTTTAAAGATAATTAATTATTAATCCTATCAATATTAGAATTAAAAAGAACTTTCTAGAAACTTCTAGAAAACTATAATTAATACTAATAATTTTAGGAATAGCAATTAATATTGGGCCATCCTCTAGATCATTGGGCCGTATTAAAATAAAGCACTGGGCCCAGTTTAGTATTTTGGCCATAACTTCCTCAATATTCATCGGAATTGGGCTTATAATATATCGTTGGAAAGGTCTTTTCGAGGCCCATCCAACTACACCATTATTGGACCCTTATCATGGACCAAAATAAACTGAGATGGACGTTTTTTATAAAATAGAGTCATTTTCAAAAACAGAGAGGGAAGAAATTAATTAAAACTAAACCGCGACACTTGACTTTCGAATCACTTTCACCTAATTCGATAATAACACGACGCACAAGGCATTCATCACTGGGTTTGGTTTTGGGGAGACACAAATGGGTGTCTACAGAAGCCCCCACTTTGACTGAGTTTGAAGAAACTTATGTTTCGAAAAAACGAGAGTCAAAGTATCGATAGGGACGGAGAATGATTCAAAATGTTCTGCAATTCCAAATCATTCTTATAACGCCGATACCTGCAAACTAATCATTAGTTAAAATAGATAAAAGAGTTAAGAAACGCGTATCTTGCACCGTCGAGCACACGTCTCTGGAGTAACCGTTTTGCTGTTGCTTCTTTTGTTGTTTGTGACAACCTCCACAGTGCCTCGTGAACGCCATCTTTGAAGATAACCATATGTCGTCGCCTTCAATATTCTTGGTGACAATCCTCCACAGTATTTCGGGAACATCATCGAAAATAACTGTATGTCGTCATCTCCTGGGTGTGGCCATACGTCGCCACAGCAGTATGTCGCCGCTATTAGACAATCTCTTCTTTACCTCGAGGGACCGCCGAAGGTGACCTTACTTCGCCATCTCCACCATTTGTGACACTACCTCGTCACGACCGTACTTCGCCGCTAAACAATTTCTCTTTATGTTGAGACATTGCCAAAGAATCACTTTACCTATTGACCCTTAATATCATTATTTTATAATTGTTTCTATATTTGTGCCGGTACTTTGGTGCTTTTGCCTTTGTAAACCATTACTTTGGTGCGTTTATTGAACCAATATTTCGGTGCCTTGAACCATTATTTCGGTGCCTTATTTATTGAACCATTATTTCGGTGCTTTAAGCTAAAGTGAGACGATCTTTCATCAAGTCGATCACTCAGTGCATTTGATCAAGCTGACTAAATCATGTCAATTGCTTAAAGGGGCTAACTGGCGTACCAAGGAACCCAAATTACTAAACTGGACCCACAAAACCATAAGGAAAGGCCCAGAACTCTGTCGCCACTCCAGCGCTGGCCAGAAACAACTGTCGCTAGCATTTGCATCTGTCGCCACGCGACAGAGTCTGTCGCCTCGCGACAATTCTGTCGTTTGGCGACAGAATCGGGGTTTTAAACCCGTCTTCTTCTTCTTTCTCATTTCGCTGCTCTGCTTCACGAAACTCACGAAAATTTTCATTTTACTCGTTCTTGCTCATTTCTCAACCGAATTCGCTCAAACTTGTTGCAAATCGAAGCTTTTCTCATCTATTTTCCCGATCTATGTAAGTTTTGCTCAAACTCTACTCGGTTTTTGATGAATTGCACGTTCTTGTTCGCGTATTTTTCGAAAATTCGAAAATGCTATTGCTTAATTTGCTTTGTTCGTTGAATTTTATGCCTTGAATTTGTTTAATTACGCTTGTATATTACCTTGGGAATGTTTTGAGACTTGTTTGACTCAATTTGGTGAAGAAACGAACAATTCACCATTGTTGGACCTCTTAAGGTCGTGAAGAACAATGTGAGTCGTTTTTGGTATTTTAACTGCTCTTCTTGTACAATTTGTCACAAATATTCATCATATGCTTGCAAGAAATTGTTTATTTGCTCAAAGAATACTTCCATGCTTGTTTGAGATTTTTTGCCCTGTTTTAGTACTACGTACTCTGTTTTTTTTTTTAACATAGTATCATGCGGCTTAGGCGAACTTTAGATACTGTAGAAACTTAAGTTTAATTACTTTTACATACTTTAGCATGGCTAGACGACGTGGTTCGAGTTCTCGGTCGAGGGACACGCGTCGAGAGGACGAGCCCACCAGTGAGGGCGAGGACGTACCTTCTACCTCCGGGTTGGGTGTCATGCCTGACTGGGACGAGCGCACCCGGTTTCACGCGCCGGTTCATAATTTGTCGGAGAGAATCCGACGAGGTCTAGCGAGTGGGAGGACCCGTAGCCATGGCTCGGGTAATTCCACTATCATCTCTTTGTACGACAACTTCATCTGCCGCGACGAGGGACTTCGACATCTTTAGGAGTCATGTGGGTTGACTCCTCTGCTGCAGGCGACTCGAGCCATGTTTTCATACGATGGGGGTAACCTCGTCGTTCGGTCTTTGGTGGAGTTCTTTTGGGACACCACCTGTTGGGTTTTGGTGAGTCCGACTCACCGCGGAAACAAACCCAAAACCAAGACCGCACTCGCAATAAATAAAACCATAAACATAATTAAATTAATCACAAGATTAAGATAAGCTAATTACCTTTGATGCGTGCTTCGCTCCAAATGAGCTCTTACTTGAAAGCTTCAGGTCCCGCTCGCACGGAGACCTCCAACGAAGTCCACCCGCACCAACAAAACCGACTAGGTCCAATGTCTTGGGGTTAGCAAGACCCGACCAACAAAACCCGAGTAATTATATTGAGTTCAAAGGTTTTCACTAATTGTGATGCCTTTTCCAACTCTTACTCAAGCATCTTTCCCAATGCCCATACTTGGGTATTTATAGGAAATGATGGGAGTATCATTTACTCTCCCATCAATGTGGGATAGTATGATTTTTCCATTTTATTTTAAAGCTAAAATAAAATCAATAATCAAGCTAGTAATAAATCAACAAGTGGCAAGCTCATGTGAGTGGTTAGGTGAGGACCACTTGGAGAAGGGGGGGACCAAACTTGCTCCCCACTCCCTCTCCCATAACCGGCCACCTCACTCCCCACACACTCAAGGACCACAAGCCACATGGCACCCACACTTGGGCACCAAGGCAGCCAAGGTGGGCTGCCATGTGCTGCTGTCCGTGGCAGCCACGCCCAGCAAGCCCAGCACTCGCATGCGGGCTGCCAGCCACTGCTGGCCAGCACGCCCAGCATGCTTGTGTGGGCTGCTGCTGCTGGCCTTGTGCCTTGGCCAGCGCTGCTAGGCAGCAAGCAATGGCCTAGCCATGCTGCTGCTAGCTGTGGCGAGCTGGCGCGCCTAGCGTGCTAGCTCCAGCAGCTTGTTGCGGCATGGCTTGCTAGCCATTGCGCGCACAAGGCTGCGCCTAGCATGCTAGCACGCACTAGGCAGCGCCTAGCTTTGCGATGCTAGCATGAGTGCGCTAGCACGCACCAGCCAGCCTAGGCTCGGCTTGGTGCGCATGCTAGCCACCATGCTAGGCTATACGCCCTTAGCACTCGATTTGCTTGGGCATTCCGATGCTAGGGGTATTTTGGTCTTTATTTGATTTATTACTATTTCTCGTCTCGTCTTTCACTATTTTTCGACTCGACTTCCGACGCTCGGTTTCGACGCTCTAAGCTCGAATTTCCGACGTCTAAATAAATATTACTCGGTCGACTCATTAATTCCTTCCGAATTAATTCGTTGTTTCGGTTTGTTGAATGCTTGGGTGTGACCCGAATGGTTCAGTCAAGATTAAGCTGTAACATTGATTATCCATTAATATTACTGATCGGAAGCGGCCTCCACCCAGGAATTCCGATCACTTGACCTTACTGAATATATTAGCTTTCTAATAATTCTGAACCCGCTAACGGAATAGTACACTTGTTCGAAGGACACCATTCCTTTCAATCTCCCACTTGTCCTTCCGGACAAGTGCTCATTTTGTGTACAGCCTTTTCCTATGTCGCTTAATGTCTCTTCATGAACTATAAGGTAAGATTTATTTTTGTCATCCTTATTACGTCCAGAAGTGTTTCCCGATTCCGAGTCCGACTGTCAATAAACAGATGATTTCCAAAATCCATCCGAGCACGGCCATGCATTTTACAGTCTCGCTCTACGAGAGGCCTTGTATACAACAAAGACATCTTCCCTATTTTACTAGGGGGACATTCCCAGTCTTGTAATGTAGCTCCTCTTACTGAGAGGACCTAGCCGCCTGAGTGTTGCCGTTATAATCCCCTATTACGGCAGACGTTTGACAACATCAAAGCGAACTAGTACTCAAACAAGAGAACTCACACTACTCATGGTCGAGGAAATAGGTTCCGATAGCCATAATGAGAAGTATACTTATGACAAATTTTTTAATTTCTTAAAGTATTCTCATAGGTCGATCCAGTATGGTTCTAAACCAATACCTGTGCAAATGATTTATGACAATCATGTCCTCGTAGCACATGAAACGGTGCTATAAATCAGAATACACACTAATCTCAATTGGTCATTAATCGTCCATCGTTTTAAATGACCTTGATTAGGGATAATTTTCGATTATAATATTCAATGTTCACTTAATAGGTGTTTCCTTACCAAGACTGGTCTTGATACCCTATTTTGAATATTTTCAGAATCGAATGGACTCATTATTTAATCCTAAACCACAATTAAATAGCATAACGGAGTAATAAAATGTTGCATGAAATTTTATATTACTCCAAAACATGAATGGTTTTCCTTAGTGTCTTACATTAACTTTTCTCAAAATTAACTAAAACACTAAACAAGGAAATCAAAGCCAGTCTCCTACATGCTTGATTCCCATTGCCTCAACGTGCTTGTTGTGCTTCACTTGAGGCAAAGGTTTAGTAAGTGGATCGGCTACATTGTCATCCGTTCCAACTTTGCAAATTCTGATTTCACCCACTGATTTCCATTCTCGAATCATGTGAAATCGCCGCTTGACATGTTTGACCTTCTGATGTTCCCTAGGCTCTCTGGCCTGAGCAATAGCTCCATTGTTGTCACAATAGAGGGCTATTGGACCCTTTATAGAGGGTACAACATCAAGTTCGCCAACGAACTTACGAATCCAAACAGCCTCCTTAGCTGCTTCAGCAGCTGCCAAGTATTCGGCTTCAGTTGTAGAATCTGCAGTTGTACTCTGCTTTGCGCTCTTCCAACTAAACGCCCCTCCATTTAGACAGAACACATATCCAGATTGCGATTTGAAATCGTCTCTGTCTGTCTAGAAGCTTGCGTCGGTATAACCTTCCACAACTAAATCCTTTGTACCACCATACACCAGGAATTTATCCTTGTTCCTTTTCAGGTACTTTAGGATATTTTTGGCCGCAGCCCAATGCGCCTCTCCTGGGTCTGATTGGTAACGGCTCGTAGCACTCAAGGCATACGACACATCTGGCCTAGTACATATCATGGCATACATGATAGATCCAATAAGCGAAGCATATGGAATCTGATTCATTCTTACCCGCTCATCAGGTGTCTGTGGACACTGCTTCTTGCTTAGGGTTATGCCATGTGACATTGGCAGGTGACCTCTTTTGGCCTCCTCCATGCCAAATCGAGCAAGTACCTTATCAATATAAGTACTTTGACTCAATCCAATCATCCTTTTCGATCTATCCCTATAGATCTTGATGCCTAGTATGTACTGAGCCTCTCCCAAGTCTTTCATTGAGAAGCACTTTCCGAGCCAAGCCTTTACAGACTCTAACAACGGAATGCTGTTTCCAATGAGCAATATGTCATAGACATATAAGACTATGAAGGCGATGTCACTCCCACTGACCTTCTTGTAAACACAAGATTCATCTGGATTCTTGATAAAACCAAACTTACTGATGGCTTCATCGAAACGCAGATTCCAACTTCTGCTTGCTTGCTTTAATCCATAAATGGACTTCTTAAGCTTACAAACTTTCCTAGCATTGTTTTGGTCGACAAAACCTTCAGGCTGTGTCATATACACAGTTTCTTCCAAATAACCATTAAGGAAGGCGGTTTTGACGTCCATCTGCCATATTTCATAGTCGTAATATGCAGCAATCGCTAGGAGGATCCGAACGGATTTAAGCATTGCGACTGGTGAAAAGGTTTCATCGTAATCAATACCATGAACTTGTCTGTAACCTTTTGCCACCAATCTAGCTTTGTAAATGAATACATTTCCATCTTTGTCGGTTTTCAACTTGAAAATCCACTTACATCCGATCGGTGTATAACCTTCGGGTAAGTCAACCAAGTCCCAGACTTGATTTTCAAACATGGAATCCATTTTAGATCTCATGGCCTCTTGCCATTTAGCAGAGTCGGTGCTTGCCATCGCTTGCTTGTAGGTTGCTGGTTCATCTCCATCCATAATCAGGATGTCCTGATTCTCGGTTAATACTAAACCAAGATATCTATCAGGTTGAGATCTCGGCCTCAGAGACCTACGTAGGGTAATGGATTGAGCATTTGCATTGTCGGTTCGACTTTGCACATTTTGATCATTTTGACCTGCGTCAACAGATGCTGTTTGAGCACTTTGACTGTCATTATGATTTTGTTGCTCATCCTTACGAACTTCGTCGAGTTCGATTTTCCTCCCACTTGTCATTTTGGAAAGGTGCTCCTTCTCCAAAAGGACACCATCGCGAGCAACAAACACTTTGTTCTCCAATTTGTTGTAGAAGTAATACCCTTTGGTTTCTTTTGGGTAGCCCACAAAGTAAACCTTGTCAGATTTGGGATGAAGTTTGTCAGAGATCAATTTCTTGACATATGCTTCGCATCCCCATATCTTTAGAAAAGATAACCTAGGAGGTTTCTTCGTCCATAATTCATATGGAGTCTTTTCTACAGCTTTTGATGGAGCACGGTTCAGTGTTAGTGCCGTAGTTAGAAGTGCGTGTCCCCAGAAAGAGATAGGAAGATCACTAAGACCCATTGTTGATCGTACCATGTCTAACAAGGTCCGATTTCTCCTTTCGGATACTCCGTTCCATTGTGGAGTTCCTGGAGGTGTCAATTCTGAAAGTATACCCTTTTCTTTCACATGGTCATCGAATTCTTGGCTCAAGTATTCACCACCTCGATTCGATCGAAGGGCTTTGATTTTCTTGCCAAGCTGATTTTCAACTTCACTCTGAAATTCTTTGAACTTTTCAAATGATTCAGATTTGTGCGACATGAGGTAGACATAGCCATATCTACTATAGTCGTCTGTGAAAGTGATGAAATATCGATGTCCATTTCTTGTGGTTGAGCTCATTGGTCCACATACATCGGTATGTATAAGACCCAATAAGTCACTTGCCCTTTCTCCCAACTTGGAGAATGGCTGTTTAATCATCTTGCCTAATAGACATCCTTCGCAATTCTCAAACGATTCTAAATCGAAAGAGTCAAGAACACCTTCTTGTAGAAGTTTCTTGATGCGTTTGATGTTAATGTGGCCAAGACGACAATGCCACAAGTAAGTCTGATTTGACTCCATGGTCTTAGCTCTTTTGGTATCATTATAAACAATTTGTCCAAAGACACAAACGTGTCATTCCATAAATATAAACAAGATGATATGTCTTGTGATCAAGTTTACAATGACGTCCAACGCCACAAGATCAAAATATGGTAGATAAAACTAAACAAGTTTTAAATCTAGACAAAATATGAGATTACAAGCTTTCTTTGAAAGATTATCTTCTTCTTCCACTTGTACTCATATCCACTTGAAAAGCACCGCTCACTTTGTTCCTGAAATAGGAGCATATAGTGAGCCAATTTTCCGGTATCTAATACCTCATAAATTGCTTATGTTCAAGTGTAAAGATGATACCTGAGATCGAGGTTACTTTTCCTTTCGCCTCATCTGCTAGATACATGCTACATTCTCTTTTGTAGTGTCCGGGTCTACTACAATAGAAGCAGCGCATCTTAGCTTTGTTCTTGAACTCCTTCTTCTTTGGTCTTAGGGCAACCTTAGCCTTCTTGCAAGAATAGGTTTTCTGGAGCTCTTGAACAACTTCCATCAAGGAAAGTTTGTTTCGCTTGGCCGTAAGTCGCATCTTTAATGCAACATACCCCGAGTGGAGTGAGCTTAGTAGCATGAGAGCTGCTTGCTCATCGTCCACTGGTTTGCCAATTAGCTCCAGATGGGTGAATAGCCTTGTCATGTTGAGCACATGAGCTTGAAGTGGCATCCTGGGTCTAAGTCTTGCATTATAGACCTTAGCCCATACTTCTTGTCTCTCTTTGGTGAGACATCCATCTTGCGGTGGCTTGATCCTCATGTTCGAGAGTGACCTAGTCACATCTTCCACAAGTCCATCATAGTTGCCTCTGGTACTCTTGGTGACTCTCAAATTAACTACGTCTTCTAGAGCTTTGAGCATCTTGTCCGGAAAATAGTTGGAGAACTTCCCCTTCCATTGTACCGGGATGGAGTTTGCCATGAGTCTGGATACTCTTTTGCAATCCTCACTCCATTCCTCATGTGCCTCATCACTCATAATCCCCTTTGAGTAGAAACTCGGGATTTGAGTGTCCAGAATGTGCTCTAGGTAGAAATTTCGGAGGGTCTTTCGGAGTTCCTCTTCCCATTCCTTAAAGTTTACCAAGTTCAGAGAAATTGGCAACTTTTTGGGCAATTCCGGGAGCATAAGGTCGTTGTCATTAGTTGAAGACATGATTCTACAATTGAAAGAATTTGTAATGAAAAACCATTCATTATACTTAAATAAGATTGAAATCATGCATTTTAATCAAGCTTATTTAAAACGTCTTATTCACACATTAAAGATTGTCCCCAATTTTGGTGAGAATAAGTCGATTCCAAGATCCAAAGAAACAAAGAGTGGTTAAGCATGCTTTGGCTTGTCTTAACACTCAATCTCCTAAGGTAAGCAACGCTTTGCTAATGGCTCCAAGCCACTCTTGGTTGAATAAATCGTCGCATCCAATGCTCTCTAAACAATTTATTCACTTTGCCACGACATGTTAGGACTCCATCACTCATATCGTTGAGTATAACCAAAACCACTTGCATACCCAGTATGCCTTACGTTCCTTGGAGAAGTAGTGATGCCTCGCTTTGGCGTAGCCCACCACTACCCTCGTTCGGTTGGTAAGTGTGTTTTGGAATGGCAAGTTTTACTCAATTTTAAGGGACCTAGGGTTTCTATGTTGGTTGATTTAAGTGAACTTAATTAATCATCTCAACATTCGAAATCCTAACCATGCATCTAACATATAATTCAAATATATAAACATAAATATATATCGAAAACATAAATAGAGATGCATTTGGCAACTAGCATGACCCCTTGAGATCTTCAAGTCTTCAAAAGGTCTTCATTTGCAACTTCATGGCTTCGTCTTCTAAGAACCCCGTCTTCAAGACTTGACCAAATAATATAATTGCTAATATCTACGATTAGGACTAATCTAAATATTAAGGTACAAAAATACTCAACGGTTCGCAGACCGTATTTAGATTTACAAAAATACATCACGGATCACAGTCCGTATTTTCTATCCTAATCGGGCCCCACTAGTTGCCATTTCATAAAACCTGTGAGAGAATTTTACATTCCATTCATCCATTCACTATCTGTGAATGGCCCATGCATTTTACAACGATCAAACAAGTAACAATGCATAAAACCGCGCGAGACCTAGTAATTAATCTAGGTGGTCAATCCAATTAACACGCCTAATTAAACTAGTCAAAGTTGTTTTAACCGGTTATGGTAATAACTAAGAGACGCTCCCACTAAATTCCGCATCCAATCTTAACTAATCCAATTAATTAAGTCGGTGAACCCAAATATTTGTCAAAATTAATTTTGCAAATGTCGCTCAAAAACCCGAGGCCTAGCCTCCAAAATTTTAATTAAATAAACAAAATAATTAAAATGATTAAAACGACAATATAAGCAAAATTACGTATTCCATAATGTCTAAGTGCCTAGCACTAAGACTTGGAACCCAAAATTACCCTTATTTACATATTAAGCAACGCTAAAATTAACTTTAAAATAGCATCGCCTTAATAACCCGGGGTTATTGTGCCAATTATGGGATCGTACGTACCGTACAACAAGCTCGTAACATACCCATTCGCACCCCCGCAACACCAAGCATGCCCATGGGCTGCTTGTGCTCGCACACGCCACGCCCAGCCAAGCCAAGCGTAGCAGCACGCACAGCGCGCACAGCACTATGCTGCTGCTTGCTGCTGGCTGGTGCGCTATGTTGCTGGCAGCGAGCAGCAGCCCACGCCCTTCCTCGCACACACAGACGCACAGCACCACGCACCTAAGAACGAAACACCCAGCAGCCTCGGCAGCCACATATGGGTTGCGTGAGCAGCCCAGCTGGCCGAGAGCTAGCTCGGGGCTCTTAGGCCTCGTGTTGCATGCTAATGCTTCGAAAATTATCGAATTTTGTGTGTGACATTATAAATCAATTCTAAATTAATTTTAGAATCAATTTTGAGGAAAAATGAAAAATAACAAGTCCAACTTAAATAATTCATCCAAAGCAATTAACCAAATTTATTACCAAGAATCATTCTTTAATAAAATTGGTTTAACTTGGTGTAACAAAATAAATTAGGGCATTTCTCACTATTAATTTAATCACTTTAAATTAATCTTGAGATTTTGACAAAATAAAAGGGAGTTGGAAAAATGAACATAAGTTCAATAAAGACTCCAACTTTAATACTTGTGACTCCATGAAAAATTATATCTTCCAATATGAAGATAAACCAATTTCTATCACAAGTTTTAAACTTTATGATTCCAATCAACTAAAAAATGATTAAATCAACAAAGTTTAACCAAAATTCATGGAATTTAGTAACTCAAAGTTTCAATCACTTATCATAAGTAAAGATTGAATCTTTAATACTTGGAAGCAACAAAGAACAACTATTTCACACTTAATGCAATTAATTTGCAATTATGTGAAAAATAAAACCAAACTTTCAAGCACCAATTACTACCAAGTAATCATGCTTAAAGTGGTCTAAAATTGCATATAAAATAAGGAAAGAACCATTTACATAACCACCATAAATATGCAATCAATTTTCAAGGTTAGAAAGACTTAAAATTTTTCGTCAAAACGAAAAATCCCTCGAAAAATGCATTTCTGGTCGTTTTCTGGCTAAAAAACGAGCCCAAATGGGTAAAACCATTTCCAGAACACCTTTTCCACCCAAAATTCACTATTTTTGGGTCGAAATCTGGGTTCGGGAGCTGAAGATAGCTCTAATACGAGGTAAAATTTGAAAAACGAGTTACTAATCTAATTAGCAACTTAAAACCAGAAAAAATAAGCCATAATGACACCTTGAAAATATTATGATTTTAAAATAAACGAGCGAGGCTCCGATACCGCTGTTGGGTTTTGGTGAGTCCGACTCACCGCGGAAACAAACCCAAAACCAAGACCGCACTCGCAATAAATAAAACCATAAACATAATTAAATTAATCACAAGATTAAGATAAGCTAATTACCTTTGATGCGTGCTTCGCTCCAAATGAGCTCTTACTTGAAAGCTTCAAGTCCCGCTCGCACGGAGACCTCCAACGAAGTCCACCCGCACCAATAAAACCGACTAGGTCCAATGTCTTGGGGTTAGCAAGACCCGACCAACAAAACCCGAGTAATTATATTGAGTTCAAAGGTTTTCACTAATTGTGATGCCTTTTCCAACTCTTACTCAAGCATCTTTCCCAATGCCCATACTTGGGTATTTATAGGAAATGATGGGAGTATCATTTACTCTCCCATCAATGTGGGATAGTATGATTTTTCCATTTTATTTTAAAGCTAAAATAAAATCAATAATCAAGCTAGTAATAAATCAACAAGTGGCAAGCTCATGTGAGTGGTTAGGTGAGGACCACTTGGAGAAGGGGGGGACCAAACTTGCTCCCCACTCCCTCTCCCATAACCGGCCACCTCACTCCCCACACACTCAAGGACCACAAGCCACATGGCACCCACACTTGGGCACCAAGGCAGCCAAGGTGGGCTTCCATGTGCTGCTGTCCGTGGCAGCCACGCCCAGCAAGCCCAGCACTCGCATGCGGGCTGCCAGCCGCTGCTGGCCAGCACGCCCAGCATGCTTGTGCGGGCTGCTGCTGCTGGCCTTGTGCCTTGGCAGCGCTGCTAGGCAGCAAGCAATGGCCTAGCCATGCTGCTGCTAGCTGTGGCGAGCTGGCACGCCTAGCATGCTAGCTCCAGCAGCTTGTTGCGGCATGGCTTGCTAGCCATTGCGCGCACAAGGCTGCGCCTAGCATGCTAGCACGCACTAGGCAGCGCCTAGCCTTGCGATGCTAGCATGAGTGCGCTAGCACGCACCAGCCAGCCTAGGCTCGGCTTGGTGCGCATGCTAGCCACCATGCTAGGCTATACGCCCTTAGCACTCGGTTTGCTTGAGCATTCCGATGCTAGGGGTATTTTGGTCTTTTGTTGATTTATTACTATTTCTCGTCTCGTCTTTCACTATTTTTCGACTCGACTTCCGACGCTCGGCTTCGACGCTCTAAGCTCGAATTTCCGACGTCTAAATAAATATTACTCGGTCGACTCATTAATTCCTTCCGAATTAATTCGTCGTTTCGGTTTGTTGAATGCTTGGGTGTGACCCGAAGGGTTCAGTCAAGATTAAGTTGTAACATTAATTATCCATTAATATTACTGATCGGAAGCGGCCTCCACCCAGGCATTCCGATCACTTGACCTTACTGAATATATTAGCTTTCTAATAATTCTGAACCCGCTAACGGAATAGTACACTTGTTCGAAGGACACCATTCCTTTCACCACCAACACTTTTCACTTTCCCTGGGGTGAGATGACAGTCACTCCAGCTGACTTTAGTCTCATTACGGGATTAGAGTTTCAGTCTACTCCGCTGCCCTTTGATGCTGGCGTTACTGTCTATTCGCCGGAGGTTTTGGAGTTATTGGGGCCGATCGTCATTCGGGCCCAGGCTGAGGCTCAGTCGGGACAGCTGAGTTCCCGATGTATCCGTCGCTGCACGTTGGCTGCAGCCTTCGAGGATGATGCGACTACCCGAGAGCAGCGGGTGCGCATCTTTGTGCTGATTCTGCTATCAGGGACGTTTTCCCCTGATCGAGGTAGTAGAGTACTACTGTACTACCTGTCTGCCGTTCGCGACCTCGAGTTGGTCGGGACATATGATTGGGCCAGCATGGCCTATGCTGATTTTCTGTTGGGCTTACGGCGCTCCTGTCGTCACAAGGCCCTGTCTGGAGAGGTTGCCCTTTCCAGTTTCTGGAGGGTCGTAGAGGTATGCCTCTTTTGTTATTCAAATTTTGCTCTAGATTTCAGGAACATAATTTTTACTGATTTTTACTTTTGTATAGATTTGGTTCTACGAGTATTTTCCCTCTCTTGCGCCAGCGAGGCCTTCTCCTCGCGTGCTCCCCATTGCTGCTAGTTGGGGAGGTGTTACGTCTTCGAGAGATGATCCTCACGGTGGGTTTTTCTTTTAATTCTTACTTTCTGTTTTATCACCCTTAGCATTAGTATCTTACTTAGTGGTGTTCCAGGAGCCTAGCCCGGTATATCGACCTTGGGCTGCTTTCCCTATCTCTGCGCTGGCGGCGCAGTACACAGCTGAGCGTCATTACTTTCTGGGGACATATCACGCGGTGGTCTATCTAGGGGAGAGGGTGGCTATCCAGCACTCCTCAGATGCCTTCGTTGTTCCTGCTCCCCCACCTCGGCATATGTTCCACGATGCCTTGCAGCGGGATCGTGCTGGTGGTCCTTCGCGGGGTACTCACTGGAGGTCCCATATTCTTCTTGAGCAGAGCTATGAGGAGGATCTGCTACCATTGCTGGCGCCGGCTCCTGTCCCTTCAGAGGAGGCAGCGGTACGCTTTTATTTGTTTAGTTTTATTTGCTTTAGGTAGCCCCCAAGCATTTTTCTAACTTTGTACTCTTAGCAGGCTGGTCCTAGGGAGTTTATTCCTCCGAGGATGTCTATACGCTACCAGGGTACGTATGGACCGATCGAGGAGCTCATTCCGCCTGCTCCAGACGGTGAGCAGTTTGTGGAGCGGTCTATTCCTCGTCACCAGACTCGAGTAAGTAGTTAGGCTATTTTATGTCATCCTCCTATTGGCTTTATATTCATTATTTTGACTTTGATTATTTCGACAGTTCTCTCGCGAGGTGGTGAAGGCTATGGCCAGGTGCATCGACGCCTTTTGCAGCCAGCTTGTGAGGTTGCGGAACCGTGCTACCTGTCGTAGCAACGATGTTGAGGAGGTATTATTTTACTTTCACTGTTTTGGCTTTATTTTTGTTGTATTTGCTAACTTGGATTTACTTTTGCAGGGGCAGCCTATTCCTTCTCCACGCACTCGATCGAGGCCCGAGCCTAGGAGGGAGACTACTAGGTCTGACTCGAGGCGTCGCCGGACTACTTCTAGTGGCCGGGGTGGTCGTTCTGAGGCCGCCGCTGTAGAGGATTCAGCGTCATCACCTGAGGATATTCCGACCGGGCCGCCTGTTCGAGGTGGAATGGGTGGTGGGACATACGAGTTTGGCTCGTCGTCGCAGCAGCCCTTGCAGCCCCAGCCTCTTTCTGTCGGATTTCAGGGCGAGGTTAGGTGGCCGGGTCCTGAGCTACAGTTTGCGTCATCTGGTGGTCCAGGGGACGATGATGGACATACTCCGCGGAGTAGGGCATTTTTCGATACATTTGGTATTCCTCGCGACCTGCGACCTCCAGCACCATAGTTGTACCTGTACTTGTTTTTATGTTTGACTTTTGTAGGACTTTGCCCAGTGTATTTATGCGACTCATGTACCAAACACTTGTATATATGCACTTTATTTCGTTATTTAATAAACATTTTACTTAGTTTGTTATTCTATAATGTATGCATTGTGTGTGGAAAAGTGTAATTTTTGCGCAAAATTTTTCCGTCATTTTTAATATTAATGGAGGGTACCGACTCTCTCCCCCAAAAAGAAAAAAGGAAAAATGAGAGCAAGCTTAAAATTAAGCTTTATTATTATAGTAATAATATTGACAATAATAATAATGATGGTCATAATGATAATAATAATAATAATAATAATAATAATAATAATAATAATAATAAGAATAATGATAATAATAATAATAATAATAATAATAATAATAATAATAATAATAATAATAATAATATTGGGGTTATGAGAAAAGGAATAAAATAGTAAGTCAAGTCAAATTCGAAATCAGATACATAAAAACACGGTTTCCTATGCGCAATAAGTGACGCTGTTAAGGAAAGTACTGGCGCCGCGTAATCTAATCTGTCGCCACGCGACAGCCTCTGTCGCCACGCGACAATTTTGTCGCCTGGCGACAGACGCGTTTTCCTATTTCCTACGGGAATGGAAGTCTGTCGCGCAGAAAAGGTTATAAATAGCCCCTAAATAAACCGTTTACTGCATAATTCGATCAGCTTATCAAATAGTTAAATTAACTAGTAATCATGTCTCTAGCTAAAAGAACCTTTTGTGGGTACATGGATGAATGGTGTCGTCACTTAACTGCCAAAGATAGAAAAGCATTAGATCTTTCTCATATGGGGGGTATGTTTGGGGTCAAGGGGATGATTCTTGATATTGATTTTATATATTCTTCCATAGATTATTGGAACATTGATACTCATTGTTTTAGATTTTTTCATGATGAAATATGTCCTTTACCGGAAGAATTTGGAGCCATCATAGGTTATTATTCCACGGACCTTGCGGTAATGCCTAGAATCAATGAATATTATTATAAAGATTTTGAGCGCTTCTTTGATTTGAGGGGGACGGCTTTAAAACACATAGTGCATGGGAATGTAGTTAATTTGACAGAATTTGCACATTATTTTTATGATAATCCCAATCCCGATTTCCGTATATATAAGAGAAGGGCTTTCCTTTATTGTTTATTTAATCAATTGCTCTTAGTTAGCGGTAAAGATAATGAGGGGCAATCAATAATTATATCTGTTATAGAACAAGTTGAATCTGGGAGAAATCCAATGCCATTAATTGCTGGAGAGACTATGCTATGGTTGGATGCATTGAGAAAAAATCCAAAAGCACCTTTTAGGGGTTCTCCAATTTTATTACAAGTATAAAATAATATTATTATTAATTGTCAAGAACTAAAGCATATTATTTTTACACTGTAATATTAATTTAAACATATATTTTGCAGATATGGATCATGGAGAGATTGAAGCTTATTAATCCCCGTGATGACATTCAAACATATGTTCCAAACTGCATAATCCGCCGAAAGAAGCGATTCTTGAAAATCGGTCGCCGTGAGTGGAGCAAGGTGTTTGCTGCCGGTGATTTTACCATAAACTGGGTTGTTCCTTGGTGGAAGATCGAGGCGATGATTGGTTGTAGTAACCAAGCATATTGTCGTCTCCCGAGCTTGTCAAGACTAACCTTTTATTTCCCTTGTAGAGTCATGAGACAATATGGTCTTGCACAAACCATCCCTACAGGAGATCTTCGCCGCCCTTATGAATTTCCTGTGTCACAAGAGATTGAGCGCTTCGATGGATATTGGAGTGGTAGGCCTTTATGGGAGGTGATTGCCTATAAGGAACCGTCTTGCTTGTCAAATAAAGTGAAGCAGTGGCTTGATGGAAGATTTCAAAAGCCTCAAATTACTATTGAAAAGACCAATGTGAAGGACCGTCTAGGTGACAAGAAAGTTCCTGCTAAAGAGCGTCTAGGGGAAAGAATTGAATTCAAGACTCCTATTATGCCTAGAAAGAAGAGTGCTAAGAAAAATCAAGGAAAAAGGAAAGTTGACTCTACTAAGAAGGAAGTCTGGATAGAGAAGAAACATGGGGTCCTAGCGGAAGGAGAAACTATCCATACTAAAATAGAATGCAGATCTTCTAACGGTTGTCTCCTAGCGAAGGTTATGGATCAAGAGGAAGAGAAAGAAGACACAAATTGGAAAAGAATGAAGAAAGAGAAAAAAGATTAGAACATTGCTTTTCTTTTGATTTATTAGACAAAATTAATTTGCTTGAGTTGATTTTTCAGCTTTTATTTTATCAATAATGTACTTTCTTTAGTAATCAATAAAATTTCAGCTTTTATTTTAATTAACTTTTAATTAAAGCTATGAAAACAATTACAACACTTATTTTTCGGAAAATTAATTCAAGTACGGGAGTCGAAAAAATTTCCAGAATACGTGAAACTTGTCCAGACACTTGCAGAAGATTGGCGCTGTCATCTGAGGCACTGTCGCTGACGATTTAGCTCTGTCGCCTGGCGACAAAATTGTCGTCTGGCAACAGAGTCTGTTTTCTGGCGCCAGTCTTGAAACTTTGCAGACGTGCATTTTTTGCTTCGAGGATACAGGATTAGAAGAAATTAAAGTGGCCGCACCCTATTCGGGTTGCCTACGTATCCTTTATGTAAGGAATCAGGCCAAACGTAGCTCTCTTGAGTGTTTCCTCAAGTATTTATGGGTAGTATTTCTTAAGTTGGTCAAGGTTTGTCATGTTTGAAAATTCGTTGCCATCCATATCAGTTAATTTAGCTGCGTCTCCTGACAGGATTGTTTTGACAATATATGGTCCAGACCAATTAGGGCGGAATTTGCCTCTTGGGTCTAAAACATTTTTCCTTAATGCTTTTAATACCAAGTCCCCAACCTTGATATTTCTAGTCTTGACCTTTTTGTTGAAATGTCTAGCCATGCGGGTTTGATAACAATGGGTATGGTGTAGAGCTTCTAGTCGTTTTTCATCGAGTAGGATTAACTCTTCATATCGTGCTCTGGTCCACTCAACTTCATCGAGTTTACTTTCTAACGCAATGCGTAAAGAAGGTATTTCTAATTCTACAGGTTGTACGGCATCCATCCCGTATACTAGATTGAATGGCGTATTTCCTGTTGATGTTCGGATTGACGTGCGATAACCCCACAGTGCGAAGTGAAGTTTGTCAGGCCAATCTTTATAATTTTCAGTCATTTTCTCGATGATTGTTTTCAAATTCTTATTAGCAGCCTCAACTGCTCCATTTGCTTGAGGTCTATACGGGGAAGAATGGTGATGTTGAATACCATACTTTTGTATCAATTCTTCGCATTCTGCTTGAAAGTGAGTTCCATTGTCACTTATCATTTCATGTGGGACTCCGTATCGACAAATTATGTTTCTTTCGATAAAGAGTGCTACATGTTTGGCAGTGAGTTTAGCGTATGACTGTGCTTCCACCCACTTTGTGAAGTAATCTATTGCAACCAAGATGTATTCGTGGCCTCCTGTTCCTGGGGGTGTAATCCTTCCAATTATGTCTATTCCCCATGTAGAGAAAGGCCATGGTGAAGTATAGGTGTAGAGAAGAGATGGTGGGATATGTTGCAGATTTGCATAAATTTGACACTTGGGGCATCTTTTTACATATTGATGACAATCTTTGTTCATGGTAGTCCAGTAATATCCTTCTCGCATTATCTTTTGGACTAGCATTTTGCCGTTGACATGTGTTCCGCATATACCCTCATGGATAACTCTCATAGCCTTTTGAGCATCCTTTTTACCTACACATAATAGAGCTCGTCCCTTAGGTACCCTTTTGTGTAGTTCATTTCCTATGAGCACAAACTGGGAAGCTAAGAGCCTTAATGCTCTTTTCGCTCTTTTGTCAACATGAGGAGGATATTCTCCTTTGGTGACATAATTCAATATATCTAGGAACCATGGTTCCTCCTCTAGTTCTTCTCCTTGAATTACTTCATCGTCCTCTATGGCTTGGATGTATGCTGGTTTATGCCTTTTCTCTATGGTTAAAGGCATTTGTTCAATTTCTTTAGGTATCCTAACCATTGAGGCTAATCTTGCCAGGGCGTCGGCGAATTGGTTTTCCTCTCTAGGTAGGTAAGTGTATTCTACCTTTTCCAGTTGATCGGTGAGAGTTTCCAAATATGTCTGGTAAGGAGCTAGACTCTCACTCCTAACTTTCCATCTTTTGGAAATTTGATTAATGATTAGGGATGAATCTCCAAATATCCGGAGTTTTTACACGCCTACGGCTAAAGCGGTTTCGAGGCCTAACACGCATGCTTCATATTCAGCTGCGTTATTGGTGACGTCGAAATCTAACTTGATGGATATAGGAACATGTTCTTCCTTAGGTGATACTAATAAGACTCCTACGCCGCACCCCTTTTGGTTTGAGGCTCCATCAAAATATAGAGTCCATTTGTCATCCTCCGTCATCATTAAATTTTCGTCCGGGAACTCATTCTCTTCTAAGGGTGTTGAATCTTCTATTGGGAAATCTGCTAGAAAATCCGAGACTACTGATCCTTTAATTGCTTTTTGAGGCATAAACCTTATGTCAAATTGAGCCAAATTTACTATCCATCTTAAGATTCGTCCATTAAGTGTAGATCTTTAGAATAGATATTTTAAGGGATCCATTCGTGAGACTACATAGACAGTATGCACGAGCATGTAATGTCTTAATTTAGTTGTGGCCCATACCAATGCGAGGCACAACTTTTCCAACGGTGTGTAGCGTGTTTCATACTCGAGCATTTTTTTACTCAGATAGTAAATAGCATTTTCCTTGCTTTCTACCTCTTGTGCGAGCATAGCCCCCATTGTTTCCTTTGTGACGGTTAAGTATAGTCTTAAGGGTATTCCGGGGAGCGCTGGAGCTAATACGGGAGGATTCGCGAGATAGGCTTTGATCTTCTCAAAGGCTTTTTGACACTCATCGTCCCATATAATTGGTACATTTTTCTTAAGCTTTTTGAATATTGGCTCGCATATCGTGGTTAACTTGGATATGAACCTACTTATATATTGTAACCGGCCAATAAATCCTCGAATTTGTTTTTCAGTTTTGGGCGGTGGCATGGACATGATTGCTTTAATCTTTGTGGGATCTATTTCTATTCCTCGAGAACTTATGACATAGCCTAAAAGTTTCCCTGAAGTGACCCCAAAAGCACATTTAGAGGGGTTTAACCTCATGTTGTATTTTCTTAACCTTTCAAAGAATTTCTTTAAGGCTATTGGGTGTCCTTGACGATCTTTTGATTTTACAATCATATCATCCACATAGACTTCTACTTCTTTATGCATCATATCATGGAGTAGGGCAGTTGCTGCTCTTTGGTAGGTGGCACCTGCGTTTTTCAACCCAAATGGCATTACCGTGTAGCAATAAGTACCCCAAAGTGTTATGAATGTTGTTTTCTCCATATCTTCTTCGGCCATGAGGATTTGATTGTATCCTGCGTATCCATCCATAAACGAGAGAAGTGCATGGTTTGCTGTGTTATCTACCAAAATATCGATGTATGGTAAAGGGAAGTCATCCTTTGGACTTGCCTTGTTTAAATCTCGATAGTCGACACACATTCGAACTCTACCATCTTTTTTCGGAACTGGGACTACATTAGCGACCCATTCGGGGTATTTGGATACCCAGATAAAACCTGCAGTTATTTGTTTTGTACTTCTTCTTTTATTTTAAGGGCTACGTCGGGTTTCATTCGACGTAACTTTTGTTTTACAGGTTTCATTCCTGGAATTAATGGTATAGTGTGTTGAGCTATTTCTCTATTAATGCCTGGCATATCTTCGTATGACCAAGCAAATACATCGATAAATTCTTTAAGTAGATTTATTAAATCGGTTCTTTCTTCTTTGTTTAATGTTAGTCCGATTTTTACTTCTCTTTTAATGGTTGGATCTTTTGAGATATCAACCGTTTCTGTATCCTCAATTACTGGCGTTTTATTTTCAAGTGTTTCCATTGCTTTAATAATTTCTTTGTCGTTTTCATCATTAGTTAAGCAATGTTCGTCATCTTTAGATAAAGAAAAACAAGAGGAATAAGGGGAAGAAGACATATTATTAAACTCGGAAATCATTACATCGAATAAGGAAATATCCGTCGGGATTTGGTTGCTAACTATCTTAGGAGTAGGAAAAGAAGATGAAGATGCTACAACTAAAGACTTAGAAGACTCGATAGGGGGAGACTCTAACTCAGATTCTGACTCAGACGACTCTTCGAACATTGGTCCTTGTCCTGTAGTTATTGAAACCTTCTTTCCACTTGTAGTAACGATTCTCACCGTCTTGCGCCATCCACGCTCTTGATCTTCTATGGGAGTGATAAGTTTGGAGGGATCGAAGTTTTCGCTTTGGAGAACTGCTTGGATAAGTGATGAATTATCCTCCACATGTTTTGGTTCATTCTTTTCCCTTCCAAATAGGAGTCCCATGACATTAAAGTCGAAACAAGGAGGTGCTTTTTCCTTGTATGTTGGAGCTGGGATCTCGTCTAGGAAACAACAATCCAGGAAGATTTCGAATCCAGGCTGCCTTATACCATTCACAACAAAAGGTTCGGGAAATTCATGACAAGGCTAATCCTCTCCTTCTCTTATAAATTGCCCATTTAAAGTAAGAGGATATTGGTCCATGGGTATTTCCCTTTTTTGTATGCGGGCATTTCTTCGTGCCTTTAATTTTTCCTGGGCTCGTTTAAAGTCTTCGCGAGTTGGTTCGAAACCAAGTCCGAAAGTATCCAGTTTAGGAAGGCCAGGTAAACCCATATGTTTAGCTATTCCTTTCTTCTTTCCTAGAGTCATTCCGGGAAAGTGTCCTTGTTTTCTTAGGATAGCATTTGTCACCATGTTCGAGTGGAGGTCATAATGAAGAGGGGTCCTCTCGTCTTCCTCTATTAAGGAGACCTCTTCGCTAAAGCCCCACAAATCTTCGTCATTTTCATCGTGTTCCACATTAATTAGAGGATTTTCTACCGTTTTGATCCTCATAGATGAAGCATCGATGGTGATTGGGATGCCTCCAACTATAGCCTTTACTTGTTGATGGAGAGACGAAGGGACGGCCTTTAGATCATGAAGCCAAGGGCGTCCTAATAGCAGGTTAAAAGAAGCTTTGATATCTACTACCTGAAATGTAGTGGCATGTTCAATTGCGCCTACTGTTATATTCATAGTAATTGTCCCTAATGCTTGTCGTCGTGAATTATCATAGGCTCTTATTCCTTGGGTTGATGGGGGATAAATCCTCATCTCTTATTCCCAGCATTCTGGCGGTTCTAAGTGGGCATACGTTAATTGCCGAACCGTTATCAACAAGGGTCATAGGGACATTCATTCTTTTGCATATGACTGTGAGGTTTAGAGCTTTATTGTGTTTGTCACCTTCCGGGGGTAGATCTTTATCCGAAAAAGTGACTAAATTGATTGGACTTGGGAGATCACTCGTGAGGAAGTTTGCAAGTCCCTCAGGAGTGGTGTCCGAATCTATGCCTACTTTAGCCAGTGCATCCATAACTGTTATTCTATGTTCTCGAGACGTGGCTAAAAGTTTCCATACATTCATTTCTACTTTAGTCCTTTTTAACTGCTTGACAACATCGTTGTCTTCTATAATAGGCATGGGAATTTGCTGGATAGAAGGTATGGGTTGCGTTAAAATGGGAGGTTGTACTCTCCCGGACCTAGTGAGGACATCTATAGGTGAATCCTCCTCATCCCAAATGTCACTTACTGGGTATATTGTTGATAGAGGAGTTTCTTCAATGTCTTTAAGGTAAACATCCTCATCATCACTGTCCCATACTCCATTTATCATGGCATCCTGTGGAAGTTGAACTAACTTTTTCTCATCAATCAAACGTTGAACCAAATCTTTAAACTTAAAGCATTGCTCTATTGTATGTCCTCCTGATTGATGATATGCACAGTAATATTTATCTGTCCTTTTCAGCGATTCAAATGGTCATGGTTCGAGGGGTTGGACTTTTCCATTCTCGAAGAGCATTTTGAACATGTTTGTGTATGACGTCCCAATTGGAGTGTACTTCTTATTGTTCTTTTTGGGGGTGTCAATTACTTGGAAAGAAAAGGGTTTCTTTCGCTTAAGCAAGTCATTTTTCTCCTTTATAGCTTCGAAGGTTTGTGACATAAATTCTTTCAATTCTGAAAGTACTAACGTTAATGCCAATACTTCTTGCTTAGTCGCGGGTTCTTGGCCGGAGGATTCGAGAGTATCTTCAAAGATTTCTTCTTCGATGGTCTCGATAGGCTCTATGAGATTAGATGGATCCTCTTGGTTTTCTTCGTCGGAAATAGCCAAAGAATCCGATAGTGGTGCAGTATTAATACTTGGCTTCTTACTTGCAGGAGGTAATGGGAGCTTGTTACTATCAATCAAATCTTGAATGGCTTCCTTTAACCTCCAACAATTTTCTGTAGGATGTCCTCTACCCTGGTGATATTTGCAATGTGCATTTGGGTTCCAGCTAGCCGTTCTCCTTTCGACAGGTGGATCTCCAAATGGTCCAATGGGAGTTATAAGACCTTTTGCATGTAAACGATCGAACGCGGTGTCATAACTCATACCAATAGGAGTATAGTTCTTCCTAAATGGTTTCTTTTGTCCTTGGTTATTATTCATTGCTAATACTTCATTAAGAGGAAAAGTGCTAACATTATTTGAGTGGGTAGATTTGGATGAAGAAGGATTGTCGTTCTTCTTATTTTTCCAGCCACTACTTGAATTGTTACTAGCAATTTTCTGTTTAGTGAGGTCATCCTCAGTGTTGATTCCAATATCATATACTGCTTTGAAAGTATTTAGGTTGCTTTGGTATTTGAGATTCTTGGAATATTTTTCTTGGAGGTTCTTAATGAACATCCTAACGGATTCCTTCTCACTAGGCACTTCAACCATTTTTGCAGTGGTTTCCCTCCATTTATTGAAGAAAGAGGTAAAACCCTCATTTTCTTTTTGTTTCAGCATTTCTAATTCTCTGTGATCGGTTTCAACTTGTATATTGCATTTATACCTTTCAATGAAAGCGCTCACAATAGATTCCCAACTAGAGGTCTTTTCTTTATCAAGTGAAAAGTACCACTGTTGACATACAGCTTCTAAGGATAATGAAAACACAGAATGAAAAGCTTTTCTATCTATCCCCTTAATGCCCATTACAGTTTCAAAAGCCCTTAAATGAAAATAAGGATTATCCATAGCCTTAAACTTAGGGATGTCGTTGGGATTGAATTTTTGTGGAAGAAGGTCCTTATCCACCGAGACCCCTTGGGAGCTAATCTCTTGAAATCTGAAATCGTTGGATAGCTTGCCCAAACTTTCCTGGATTAGATCCATTTGTTTCTGTTTCTCAGGGTTATTTATTTGCAGCGATAGGTTTTGCAACATCTCAGCCAAGTTGGCTACCTGTCCCCTGACTTCATTAAGTTCTTCTTGACTAGCCATTGCCTTCTTAGCCTTCCTTTTCCTACCGATTGGTTTGTCGAAAAGTAAGACTTGAACAAAAGTATTGTCTTTGATTAACCGCCCTTCTTTCCTTGACCACGCGCTGTAATTTAAACAATATTTGTTTTAATATTAGACTCTAATTGACTTGACTTCATGTTTAAAAGATTTAAAAAAAAAAATGATGGGGTATATATTATATATGTATTAAGTGAAATTAAATTGGAGGATTAATATCCGACTTACCCCCCCAAAAAAAAATGACGGAAAACACGCATTCAAGACTCTCTAAACATGGTTATAACTTGACAAACATGTTATGTGTGTGCTTTATGTGTATGTGAGTGACATGCATTGACTACTAGTGTGTGACCATGGGACTTTTAAATGCCTAAACTCAATTAAAGACTTGGACATGGTTTGAAATATTAACAAACTGATTAATCCGATTAGTAGACTGTTAATTAGACTCGTCGTGGTGACTCAAGCAAGAGAACTGGACTGTCGCTAAAACAACAGAACTGTCGCCGCCGTTTAGAGCCTGTCGCCAGACGAAAAAATTGTCGCCAGGCGACAGACACTAAACTGCAGCGCCACAATCCAAACTCCTGCGCCATTGCTGGAACATTAATCTGGACTGTTTCCAGTAATTTTACTCTAAATGGACATGCCTAAAATCGTACTAAGTCGAATTGATTACATTATTAGTCTTTAATTAATTCAAGATTAATTAATTAATTAATTAGACAAAGTCCTTTTAGTCATTAGTCAATTTATTTAGTATTTAACACAAGTCAAACAAACGGTTAACACACATATAATATATACAAGCAAAAAGTACACGTAGTTCACATAGTCACAACATGATGAGTTTGCAACCTAACCATGGCTCTAGTTCTCTAAAGTTCGAGGATATGGGTTAAGTCAAAAAGGTCCATGGTTAAGAATCCACATGCATTGCACACAAGCCTACCGGGAGGGTTGGAGCGAATGGACAAGATTCCGCGAGTTCGTGATGAAATCGAACTCGACGCCATGGTTTGGTGGATTCACAAAACTTACACGTCCCCAAATCTGAACTTTGCACAAGATAGTGGAATATTCCATTGGGCAGGCGAAGCAGGAACCCCCAGAGGGTTATATCCATATGTAGAACACATATGGGTTCAGAAAAGTGAGAAAATGACTCAATCAATAAGCAAAATCGAGCCAACAACACTAGAAATGGTCAAAGCAAGAAGACAGACCCCTGGCTCGGTATTGGAAGAACTTGGCGCCAGACTACAGGGACTGTCGCCGCAAAAAAGCTCCTGTCGCCAAGCGACAGAACGGTCGCCAGGCGACAGAAACTTTTTACGGGCGACAAGCCCTGTTTTCTAGACGCTAGTTCCTACATTCCTTGGCAAGTTTCTGTGTTCTTCGAATTTTCCAGATTTCGTATTATCTTTTCGATTCTAGTCATGAAAGATATTTCCCAAATTTCCTACGTGTAAAATTCCTATGGATTGACTCATGGGGTACTCCCATGAGGACCTTTTAATGCATATGACAATAATGTTAATCAAATCACGCACATGAAATACTTAGAATTTTTCGAGTCTCATCCGCTCATTCTAAATAATTGCCAAAATTTAATAAATTTCAGGAATATAAATAGAAATCCTCCCCAGTGGAGTCGCCAAAAACTGTAGGGAATATTTCAAGCATTATGATAACCCCAAACTTGAACCCCACTGTGATCATACACTAAAGTACGGTGGCGTTCCAAAGGGAAAGACAAAGAGCAAAAAGAGTCGCCAACAAGTTTTAAGGAACTTGTACCCAAAAGACAATCCAAAGGACCGTCAAATACACCATAAGGTCTTGAACCAAACAGGGTCCGGGGATGAGGGTACGAATCCAATCTACAAAAGAAAGGACCCGCCCTATAAAATAGGCCTCTACTTTGTTCTGCTCGTATTCATGCACGTTTTTCGAATAACATACAAACATTATATTGATCCTACCCTGTTTATCTATGTTGGTTGAAATTAATGCACAAACAAGACTATTATTGGCGATCACTTGAATTAAAATCACATTAGCCTAAACAAAATTATTAATTATCTTATTAAGCGTGATTTCAAGTACAAATTCCCTTTAAACCTGCATAAAAGGCGTGATCAAGCAATAACAATAAAATAAATCAAGCAACAATAAATAATAAACAATAAATAATAACGATAATAGCATGATAAGGCATAATAAATCTTGATAATAATAGCAAGACCCTAGGCATGATACTAACAAGATTAATAACAAATCCTAGCATGTCACTAAACAATAAAGATCAAAGCTTTAACCCTAACATGGTACTAACATGATATTATGATATTAGAAAAGATAAGAGGCACCCTAAACATGACACTAGAAAGCATAAAATAACATCCTAACATGATACTAGGAATATTAAACAATAATAAGCATGCAATCTACATTATGAAAGAAATAGGGAGTAAGCTAATCTACTTACTTTGAAGCCTCGTACCTCTTTCTAATAACAAAATACACAAGTTAGTAAACTTCAATGAAAATAATAAACAATAATTAAAGAATTAAATTGAAATCAAATTAAATAAAGTTTAGACTAGATTTGGACCAAACCCTCAAAAAATATCAAACCTTGCACGTCTAGGGCGAAGGCAACTTCGAACTTGGCTAGATGACTCTAAGTCTAATGTATGCGGAATATTGTATGTAAAAACTAATTTAGAAAAAGAAAGAAAGAAAGCATGAATTGCTCAAGAGAGAAAAAAATAAGAATTGATAGTGATTGATGATCCTGAAAACAGGAATTCGGACGCTATTTATAATGAAAATAATCCGGAAAATCACGGAATTTGATAAGGAATAAAACTCCACTCTGTCGCGACGCGACAATGTCTGTCGCGAGGCGACAGGGTCTGTCGCGTGGCGACAGACTTGTCGTCTGGCGACAGCCTGTATAAGCGCGTTTTTCTTCACACAGAATCCGATCTTTAATCCGTACAGAAGATAAAATACATATTTTAAGATAACAAAATAATATTTTATTCCAAATAAAAAACCTTTAAAGATAATTAATTACTAATCCTATCAATATTAGAATTAAAAAGAACTTTCTAGAAACTTCTAGAAAACTATAATTAATCCTAATAATTTTAGGAATAGCAATTAATATTGGGCCCTCCTCTAGATCATTGGGCCGTATTGAAATAAAGCACTGGGCCCAGTTTATTATTATGGCCATAACTTCCTCAATATTCATCGGAATTGGGCTTATAATATATCGTTGGAAAGGTCTTTTCGAGGCCCATCCAACTACACCATTATTGGACCCTTATCATGGACCAAAATAAACTGAGATGGACGTTTTTTATAAAATAGAGTCATTTTCAAAAACAGAGAGGGAAGAAATTAATTAAAACTAAACCGCGACACTTGACTTTCGAATCACTTTCACCTAATTCGATAATAACACGACGCACAAGGCATTCATCACTGGGTTTGGTTTTGGGGAGACACAAATGGGTGTCTACACCAGGCAAGGAAGGATTCATGCTCCGGCTCACCCTTTTCTCGCAAGTAGACGACTTCTTCCGCATACTTGTGAGCCAGAGCCCAGACGCCATACTCCTTTCCAGGGTACAAGGCTTCCCAGGAGATCCTCATCATGGCGTCGTTGTCGGCGGCCATCTCAGCAACCAGACGGTTTTGATCCGCCTCGAGGGTTGCTTGGAAGTTCTCCTGAGCTTTGGCCGCCTCCTCCTCCATCTTAGCTATTTTGCTCTTCAGATCAGCATTCTCTGAAGAGGCACCTTGGAGTGCTTGGAGGCTCTCTTGGGCCTTCTTGAGGTCCTCCCAAATTTTAGGGAGGTCAGCCTCCGCCTGCTTCTGGGCCGCCTCTGCAGCCTCAGCCTTCTGGTTGGCTGCCTGCAGCTGCGACTCCAGCTCTGAGATCTTGGTCGCCTGCGTCATTTGGGTTGCTTTAGTTTTAAGTTCATTAACTATAGAGGTGTGCAAAGCAACGTCATTGGCATTTGTGGCGGACTGATTGGCCCGTCTTACCTCATCCCGTTTGCGGGTGTAAGGACGCTTGAGCCCGTCTACCCGCAGCATGGCCTGCAAAAATGAACAAGGTTAAGAATGCAGGCGGGGAAAGGGGCAGAAAAAGTTATAAAAAAAATGGCTAAGTAAACTACCTCAGCCAGAAGGGTTAAGATACGTTCAAGATTGAACGTTTCAATCCCTGGGATAGCATCCTTATCCCGTTTGCCAACAGCCTCCAGCATGGCCCTCGCATGCTGCTGGACGTCTGGCCAACGAGGCGATTGATCTGCACCACAATCAGCATCAGATTGAGTTACTAAAGCAGCGCCTATCGGTTCCGACCGTCTGATGATGACGTTTGCTGGGAGTGTGATTTCACTCGCAACGGCCATCCCAGTTCAGGCGGGTATTCAAAACGATTCTTACCTGTAGAGCCGGCGCGGCGAGAGCCGCTGGCAGCCGTTGAGAGCCCCCCGGTTGCAGGAAGACGGAGGGCCAAATCTAGGCCAAAGGGGCCTGCCACTTGCTCAGTTCTCCCTCCAACCCTCATTTGCCTCCCAGACGGGGCAACAGGAGTGGCAGAGGAGGCGGCCTTTTTTGAGGACTTGCTAGGGTTAGAGACGGGGGTCTCCTCCCTAGCCCGTTTGAGATTCTTCTCAAACGTCTTGTCCACCTTACCTCCCTGAAAAAATAACAACTAATGTTAGCAGACGAAGAAAGGAAACTTTGAAAGTAAACTCATAAAAGGGTCAGGCGTTTACCTTGGCCCTGAGCTCTCGCGCCTAGGCTTCCGCCAAGTCTCGGCGGATCTGTGTTGAGGACCGCTTGGGGGTTTTCTCTTCGGGCAACATGTTTAATGCGTCTTCTGCAAAGATCAGACGGGAAAACAGTTAGAACATTTTCAAAAAACATATTTCCGGCACAAAAGTACTACAGACGGAAGTAATGCAGGCGCATACGTCTATCAAACATGTGCCCTAGCCCGCAGGCGGCTAGGACGCACTGGTCCCTGAACCAGGCGCTCTTGGGGATCCAGATTTTTGGAACCTTTATTGTTTCCCCGGTTGACAGGGTTGCGTCTGTGAGGCCGAAGAGATCAGCCTCAATTATTTTGTCGAAGTCCTCATCCGGGATTCGAGGAAGACAACACTTCCGACCCATAAGGTCGGGCTTTTTATTGTACTGACGGAACTCGTAATTCTCCCGTTTGGTGGGAGCCGTGCACAGGTAGAACCTGTGTTTCCAGCCGTCAAACTTGGATACCTTATCCAAGGTCATCATGTATTGGGGGAACGTGGTTAGAGTATACCACGCTCTATACCCGCCTGGGTTGCGACTGAGATAGTGCATCTTGGCGAATGCTTCCCAGCTGGGGTGAACCCCTTGGAATTCGCAGGCGGCAACATACCCCATAATGTTTGCCCAAGAATTGGGGGTAAGTTACCAGACTCCGAGGCCATAGCCTCTCAAAATTGCCTTCACCGCCTGGTGAAGGGGGAAACGAAGACCCGCCTTGAACGTCGCTTCGTAACAGCCGAAGTAGCCGTTTGCGTTGCGTTCAGTGTCTTCCCAAGAAATGGTGTCGTCTGGGGGAGGCACCCTTATTTTCCACCCGTCTCCCATGGGGTGTGCCTTCAAAAATTTATCAAGACCTTTTTCCATAAGGTCAATGTCTTTTGAGGAGACGTGGATCTTATAGGGATCATCTTTCTCCTTCCACGTCTTCCTCTCTTCTTCCTCACTATCCTCATACGGAGGAAGATCGTCACTGCTCTCTGAGGAAGAGACGTCAAGACCACTTCCCGTCTCCTCCCCAGATAAAGATATGGAAGCTGAGGCGGCCTCCTCACCGCCTTGGTTGTTGACCTCCTCCACGCTTTGGTCGCATTCCTCCAAAAAGGAATCAGGAGGAGTTGGGGGGCCACGCGGAGGAGATCTCTCCGGAGCCGTCTGGTGTCCAGAGCCAGACGTCTCCCTTTCAAGCGTTTGGCCGCCTGAACCATCACTTCTATAATCCGGATCTCGTGCCGTCTGCATTGTCCGAGCCATTGTGTCCTGCACAGACGCGCAAATTGTCGGAATCCAAGCATGAGGGTGGTCCCAACACCCTGAGACGGCACTACCAGTCCTAGACTCAGCCGTGCCTGGTGAAAGGCTGGATTCTACCCTAGGTTGTGCCGTGTGTGTTGGTGATGAATCCATTTATTGCAAGGAATATATACAAACAGAAAAATGAAAAAAGAGCTGAAAGAGTCAGAGACGGTACCTTTAGATTTGATATCTGAAGGTAGACGGGTCCGCCTGTGTTGGTGCGACTAAGTTTCTTCGAATTTGCGCCTGACTTCTGTTCTCTCTTTCAAGAATCTCTCTAAGTTTACTCTGAAATTTTTGTGAAGCGTAAACGAAATTATGAGGGTAAACGGCTATATAAAGAGGGTAAATGAAGGGGTATTCCTGTAATTTACTCAGAAGTTGAAAAGTTACATTTAGGCGGTAAAATTACCACCACTCAGAGAGTGACGCGTGTCACAGATGTCACGTGGCGTGCCACGTCACACCTGTGAGGGGCAAAGGTTTAGGGTAATTTTACCCCTCCATGTGGCCCAATCAGAGGGTGACACGTGTCAGCCTGGGGACGGTCCAAAGTGGACCTATCCCTATGTGACACGTGTCATTCCGGATATTTGGGAGAATGTCGGCCTTCAGTCCCAAATCCCGAGAAAGCCGTAATACGGCGCAGCCCATCTTTGATTAGGGTTCTGTCACCTGATCAGGGGCACAAATCCCAATGACCCTATAAATAGGGAGATTCCCCTCTTTTGGAGGGCACGTTTTTCCATTTACTACAAACTGTCCCTTTGATAGAGACAACTGAGCTAGAAAACCTAGCAGATCCTCACCTAAATTTCCGCACCTTTTTCTCTCCTTCAAGTTACTAACTTGAGCGTTGGAGGCGGAGCACCACCCAAACGGTGTCCTCGTTGATTTTGCAGGTACAGAAGCTCTCCGGACCAGTCTTCGAGTTGTAACTCTCCCAAGGGACAAAAACACCCAAAACAACTTTGATGTCGATCGATCACTTGTTTGTCGATTGGGAATTTTATGTGTTTAACTTGCTTTCTAGTCCTTTGCATGCTATTTCTCCTATATTTCCTTTTCTATGTCTCCGTATCTTTTCTATTACTTTCTTTTATTTTACTTTTTCTCTTACTTTCCTTTATTTTTCTTTTCATTTTTGATGTGATTTTGGGGGGAATGTAATTCATCTAGTCAGACGGATAGATCTTCCTATCCGCTTCGGGCAGAAGGGAGAAGGGAGAGATATGGTCGTCCGCTTTCTTGTTGTCAAAGAGCTGACAGGGTATAATGTTATCCTCGGCCGTCCTACTCAAAATGCGGCCAAGGCAGTCATTGTACCACACTTAATGCTGCTTAAGTTTGAGCTAGAGGTCAAACGATATGATTGGAACGATTCAAGGAAGTCATAAAATGGCTAAGGAATGTAATCAGTGGGCAGTGAAACCTACTGCACGTGGACCAAAACTATCCGAGGTAAAGGAGGAAGAAACCTCACTCCAAGCATACCTGGTCGGCCAAAAGCGTAAGGCGGCCAAGGAAGAAGAAGCCTAGCAATTAATGACTATCGTTCGGCCAGAAGAGTTGAGTCCCCAGCCGGCCGGCAGCCACCAAGAGTTAGTGCTTGACCCTGACCTACCATGACGGATGGTTAGTGTTAGCACTATAGCCTTGGGTACGCTTGGGGATGAGTTAATTCAGCTGCTAAGGGAATTCAAAGATGTGTTTGCATTTGAAGTTGGTGAAATGCCAGGAATAAGTCTTGACCTGGCCGTGCATAAGCTGGCCGTGAATCCATTGATAAAGCCTGTCCGCTAAAAGAAGAGGAATCATGGAGAAGAGAGGAATCAGGCGGCAGCGGCTGAGGTGAAAAACCTGTTGGATGCCGGTTTCATTCGGCAATGCTTCTACCCAGATTGGGTAGCTAATGTAGTTCTTGTAAAGAAGTCGAATGGAACTTGGAGAATGTGCGTGGATTATACAGACTTGAACAAGGCGTGCCCTAAGGATAGCTTCCCCTTGCCCAATATTGACCGTCTGGTTGATTCTACTGCCGGACATGCCCTAATGAGCTTCATGGACGCATACTCCGGATTCCATTAAATTCCGCTATTGGAAGAAGATCAAGAAAAAACAGTGTTCGTGACTAAGCAGGGGTTGCACTATTACAAAGTTATGACATTCGGCCTTAAGAACGCCCCTGCTACCTTTCAAAGGCTTGTTAACACGGTCTTTAGAGATTAGCTCGGCCGGAATATGGAGGCGTACATTGGTGACATGATTGTCAAGTCAAAAGAGCCGGCCGATCATCTGAAGGATCTACGAGAAACTTTTACCGAACTCAGGCGGCATAACATGATGTTAAATCAAAAGAAATATGTCTTTGGTGTTGAGTCCGGTAAATTTCTCTAATTTTAGATTGATCAACGTGGAATTGAGGACAACCCTGAAAACATTCAAGCCGTCTTGGACATGAAGTCACCAAGAACAATTAAGGAGGTGCAAAGACTGACCGGCTGTTTAGCAGCCCTTGGTAGATTTCTGTCAAGATCAGGGGATAAGTGCCGTTATTTTTTCCAAACTATTAATAAGAAAGCTATGTTCGAGTGGACAGAGGAGGCTGAGGAAGCATTCGTACAATTGAAAAGTCACTTGCATACATTGCTTCACCTCGTCAGTCCGCTCAAGAATGAGAAGTTATTCATTTATGTTGCCATCTCCGAACACTCTCTAAGTGCCGTCCTACTTGCTAAGAGCGAAGGTCATCAGATCCCAGTCTATTTCATCAGCCATGTACTTCACAATGCTGAGTTTAAGTACCCCCCAATTGAAAATTTTGGCCTAGCATTGTACATGGTATCAAAGAATCTGCGGCTGTATTTTTTTGGCACACTCAATTGTGGTCTATACAGACCAACCCTTAAAGAAGCCATTCTCAACTTTAGAAGCTAGTGGCCGCATGATCAAATGGGCTTTGGAGCTCAGAGGCTTTGACATTACGTTTGAGGCAAGAAAAGCAATCAAGGGGCAAGCTTTTGCGGATTTTTTGGCTGCAATGACACGGCCTGACCTTCAGCCGGCCGGGGACCAGATTTGGAAAGTGTTTGTGGATGGTAGTGCAACAGCGGCCGGGTGTGGTGCTGGTATCATATGTCAGTCTCCTGAAGGAGATAAGTCTGAGTACGCATTGAGATTTCAGTTCCAAGCGTCAAACAATGAAGCTGAGTACGATGCATTGTTGGCCGGCCTAAGGATGTGCAAAGCGGCCGGGGCAACCAAAATTGAAGTATGCTGGGACTCCTGGATATAGTCCACCAGGTTAATGGTGGCTTTGAAGCCAGGGAGCCAGCCATGATAAAGTACATGCAACTGGTGAAGGAAGAGGCCAAGTGCCTAGAACATTTCTCTCTCAAACAAGTTCCTCGTTTAGTTTACCATCAAGCAGACGCGCTCTCCAAGTAAGCTTCCTCGGCATCATGTGACACTCCGAGATCAGTATTTTGGGAAGTGAAAGAAAAACGGAGTATTGATGCCGAGCCCGTTCAGATCATAGATAGAAGTTAAACTTGGATGGACGGAATTATTTCCTATTTAAAGGATGGAATTCTTCCGGACGATCCCAAAGAGAGTTGGCTAATGAAGAGGAGGGCGGCCTGGTTCGAGATGACGGATGGGGAACTATTCAAAAAGGCTTTTCTGAAGGCCTATCTTAAGTGCACAACTCCTGAAAGAGGGCATGATGTGATGGACGACCTCCATCAGGGACATTGTAGTTCCCATCGTGGAGGACGGGCCTGATTGGCTGAAAAGGCTACGCACTTAGGATATAACTGGCCGAGCTTGAAAACGGACGCCATGCAAATGGTGAAAAAATTTGACAAGTGCCAGAGGTTTGCGACCCTTATTTGATGAGTGGTATTTATGCCACTCTCTTATCCTTTTCTTTAAGGATTTTCCACTTGTTTGGCATTTGTTTGAGCCTTTTTCAAGCACTTTGTTTTAGTTTACTTTTCCTTGTTCCTTATTGTGTTTTCCCCTTCTTTTCCTTTGTTTTTGCTTTGCTTTGTCGCTTTCCCTCTCTTCTATACTTATGTTTGTGTATGAGTGTTTGAGTAGGTTGAATGGAGTGCTCGTGTCATCTTGCTCGAGGCTTAGTCCACCCTTTTGAGTGCATTGGAATAGCGGAAGAAAGGAACATGGATTTGGAGAAGAGCCCGGAGCTTTCATGAGGAGCGGCCGCTCACAAGAGAGGAGCGCCCACTCCATTTACTCATCTGTTCCCTTGTTTTCCACTTATGGAGCGTCCGCTCCACCAGAGAGGAGCTCCCGCTCCACACCTAGAGCGTCCGCTCCTGCCTGGGAGAGCGCCCGCTCCAATAAGGCGGCTGTTTTGATTAATACCCTCTAGAGCGTCCGTTCCCCTCGATGGAGCGGCCGCTCTCGTGGGTATTTTCGCGCATTTTTAATCTTTCTTTAGGGTAATGTGAGGGGCATATAAATACCCCTAGGATTGTAATGAGATGTTTATGTACATTTTAGCCCTTATTTAGAGAGAGAAACTTCATTAGTAGAGAGAGAAAGTGTGGATTTTCATTGATGAACTTGGATATTGAAGAAGGAGCTTGATTGAATCTTTGTAAATCTTCATCTTCAATTAATGAGCAATATCTTACTCTTTTTCTTTACTTTTGTATTTAGTTTTGTTTGCTTATTTTGATTTTCCTTTTTTGTTTATTGATCATGTTGATGCTTATTGATTTGATGATTGATATTGTCTTCAATATGATTTGTCAGTAGTCATCTAACCAAGGGTGTGGGGATGGTGTAGTTGTTAATTGATTCATGCTTATGATGTTGGGGTTATGTTAATGGTGATTAAAGTCTTTGCATGCTTGATATTCTTTAATCTTCTTGCAAGTTCACATTGTTGGTTGATTAAAGGTGAATCTTTGCTAACAAGAAACGGAAGTTGACTTAGTTGAGATTCATTACTATCGATAGTTCGTTGATTGCACCTTCTAATATATGGTTCTAGTGTGGAAACTTAGAGGCTATGTTAGGAGAAACCAATTAATTAACCCCGGAAGGCGGTTAGGTCGGGCTTTATTTCGATATTCTTGCATGTTAAGTTTACCATTAATTTGCTTCTGTGTTATTGCATGATCAAGTGGTGTCTACACCTACCCACTCCCCTTGGTGTTTAGTTATATTGATCTTTAATCCTTAGTTTAATCTCTTAGTTATTCTCACCTTTTGTCCCGAGATAGCTTAAGCCTTAAGTAGTGAATGCGGCGTTTGTGCATGTCTCCTTGTGGTTCGATCCCTCTATTTGCCCTATACTCATATTAGGTTGGTAGAGAGTTATAAATTCATTTGATTTAGGTGTAGTCGTCTAACGACACGATTATTCCTTTGTCAAATTGGCGTCGTTGCCGAGGAGACGGCTTCCATTGCTTTTTCATTACTTTATTTGAGACTATCTCATTTCTTGTTTGTTAGTATTTGTTGCTTGTCAGTGCTTACGTTCTACTTAGATTTGTTGTATGAACAGAGGACGAACCCACTCAAGGTCTTTGATTCCCATCGATCCGGAGCTAAAGAGATCTTTATCCTTACTTCGAAGAGAAGCGAGAGCGAGGAGTAGAAATTCTCACACCCCGACGAAAGAAGGAGTAAGAGAATAAGAAGATACTCCACCATCTTCACCCTCAAGTGAAGACTTAGATAGTCCTAATTCACCATCAAGTCCGGGAATCAACCCCTTTTCAATCCTTAAGTCCGAAAGTGAAGAAGGTTCTACAATGGGAGAGAATACACCTTTGAGTCGTATTGGGGCTCCCGAAGCCTTTAGAGCACAAAGTGGGATCCTAACTCCTACCACTCAAGCCAACAATTTTGAAATCAAGCCCAACTTGATTACTTTGAGAGAGCAGAAACAATTCTCGGGTGGAAAATTTGAGAGTCTTCATGACCATTTTAAAGAATTTGAGAAATATTGTGATACGGTGAAAGTCAATGGAGTGACTCAAGAATATAATCGCCTCAAGATGTTTCCATTTTCTCTAATTAGGAGAGGTTTAGAATGGCTAGAGAAGGAGGTGCCCCCTAACTCTCTCACAACATGGGACCAAGTAACTAAAGCTTTCTAGAGGAGATTCTACAACCATAGGAAGACCGCCGAGGCTCGGTCTTTGATCCAAGGTTTTTGCCAAAAGAGTGGTGAGTCTCTAAGTGCGGCATGGGACCGGTCCAAAGAGCTTCAACGTCAATTCCCACATAATGGGATACCCAAGTATCAACTCATTCACACTTTCTATGGAGGTCTCACATCTCAAGGGAGAACAAGCCTAGACGCCGCGGCCGGCGGTCTGATCATGAACAAAGGAGAGGATGAAGTGGAGTGCGTCATAGAGGAGGCCGCAAAGCATTATCATGATTGGTATGAAGGAGAAAGGGAGGCTACTTCTAGCAAGGGTGTCTATGCATTGGAGCAAGCCAATGCAATCAACAACCTATCTACCCAAGTTTCCAGGATGGCCAAGCAAATGGACGAATTGGTGAAAGAGAAGTCCAATCCTCATGGTAATACCTCCCCTTCAATCAAGGGAGGCAATGGTATGACCACTTCTTCCCCCTCTTCTTATAATAAAATGCCCCAAGGATGCATTTTTTGCTAACATTGTGAAACCTATGATCATGATACCTCCCATTGTGTGTATGCTTGTGAAGTTCAACCCCCTCCCCATGAACATGATGATAATGTGGAAGATGTCAATACTATGAATTTTGCTCCTAGAATGGGGAATGTAGGGAACTTGAGGCCAAACTCCAATCAAATGGGGAATTGGAATCAAGGTGGAAACCGTGGTTGGAACCAAAGTGGTGGTGGTTATGATAACCAATACCATGTTGGGGGAGGCCCTTCCAATTTCAATGGAAGAGGCTACTCTAGCCAAAAGGGATATGGTAATCAAAACCAACAACCTAATTCCCGATACCATGATCATCAAAATCAAAATTTTGGTGATCAAGGTAACATGGGAAACAATTAACAAAGCAATGTTCCCAACCAAGGCACCGGAGGCAATAGGGGCCAATATGTTTCTAACTATGCCCTAACCAATAGGACTTTGGGTTTCCATCAACCCCAACTTCCTCCTCCTCAACAACCACTTCAACTTGAAGCCCTCCAAATGATCCCGTGATGGCTAAGCTAGAGGCCATAATGAAAATACATGAAGAGGATAAGAGGAGGAATGAAGAGGATATGAGGAGATATGAGGAGGAGCGAAGGAGATATGAGGAGGATAAAAAGCAAGCCAATGCTCATTTGAAAATGCTTGAAACCCAAATTGCTCAACTTGCTTCTAATTCTTCTTCTTCTACTATCCCTAGTCAAGGAGTCAACCGAAAACATTTGTATGCCGTGACAACAAGGAGTGGGAATGTAGTAGGGAGTGACCCCTTAGTTGAGGAGGAACCCCAAGATGAGGTAGAGTTAGAGAGAGGGGATGAGAGAACCAAAGAGCCTTCCAATGTTGAGAAGGAGAAGGATGTTGAGGTGCAAAAGGAGAAAAAAACCACCCCCTTGACCCTAAATCTCCAACCTAGAGAGGAGAGATTACCTTTTCCCCAAAGAATTGTGAGAGCTAAGCTTGATGCTCAATTTGGAAAGTTTTTGGATGTGATTAAGTATTTGCATGTTTCCCTTCCTTTTGTTGATGTCATGAAACAAATGCCCCATTACTCCAAGTTTTTGAAAGATCTTTTGAGTGGGAGAAGGGAGTGTGAAACGGTGAGCTTAACCGCCAATTGTAGTGCAATTCTTTCCAACAAACTTCCCGCCAAGTTGAGGGATCCGGGTAATTTTTCCATCCCTTGTTCTATTAATGGCATTGAATTTGATAAAGCTTTGTGTGATTTAGGAGCAAGTGTAAGTCTCATGCCTTTCTCCGTCTACCAAAATCTTAGTGTAAGAACCCTTTCCCCCACTAACATTACTCTCCAACTAGCGGACCGTTCCATTAAGTTCCCCATGGGTAAGGTTGAGGACATTCCCCTCAGGTTAGGAAAGTTCATATTCCCCGTGGATTTTTATGTGCTAGAGATGGATGAGGATGAGAGGATTATAATTTTGGGTCGCCCATTTCTAGTTACTTCTAGAGCTATCATCGATGTGAAGGAGGGTAAGATATCTTGGAAAGTTGACAATGATTCCATTGAGTTTGATTTGAATAATGATGCAACAACCCTCCTCAAGTGATGAATGTTTTAGAATAGATGTTCTTGATACCATGCTTAATGAAGTTTCCCGCTCCCACTTGCATGCTACTAATGATCCTCTTGAAAGTGTATTGTTGAATGAATCCATGGTAGGTGCGCACAAGGACGACATACAATTTTATGAGGATTTGCTTGAGGAGAGCAAGAGTGAGTGCATGGATGAGAGCGTGAAGGAAGAGGCTTTTCACATCCATGATCTCTTTCAAGTTGAGGAAAGAGAAGAGAACACCAATGGTAAGGAAGCACCAAAGGTAGACTTGAAACCTCTACCTTTGGGCTTGAGGTATGCATTTCTTGGTTCTAATGAGTCTTTCCCCGTAATTGTTAATTCCAACCTAACGGAGGAGCAAACCTCCCTCTTGATCAATGTTTTGAGAAAATACAAGAAAGCTTTGGGTTATACCATTGATGATATCAAAGGTATAAGTCCTTCTTTATGCATGCACAAAATTGATCTAGAGGGAGATGCCAAACCCGTTAGGCAAAGGCAAAGTAAGCTTAACCCTTCCATGCAAGAGGTTGTGCGGAAGGAAATGGCTAAGCTTATTGATGCGGGTATTATATACCCAATTGCTCATAGTGATTGGGTATCTCTCGTGCAAGTTGTGCCTAAGAAAGGGGGCATGATGGTAGTGAAAAATGATCATGATCAACTAGTTCCCACTAGGCTTGTCACCGGTTGGCGCATGTGCATTTACTATCGCCAACTTAACACAAGTACATGCAAAGATCATTTTCCATTACCGTTCATTGATCAAATGTTGGAGAGACTTACAAAGCATTCCTTTTGTTGTTTCCTTGATGGTTATTCGGGATTTTTCTGAATCCCGATTGACCCCAAGGATCAAGAGAAGACGACTTTTACAATGCCCCTACGGTACTTATGCGTATCGTATGATGCCTTTCGGGCTTTGTAATGCTCCCGCAACATTCCAACGTTGCATGATGTCTATTTTCAGTGATATGATTGAGGATGAGATAGAGGTCTTCATGGATGACTTTTCCGTTGGAGGAGCCACCTATGAAGATTGTCTATCTAATTTATCTCGTTGCTTGGAAAGATGTGAGAAGGCTAACCTCGTGTTGAATTGGGAAAAGTGCCATTTTATGGTAGAAAGTGGGATTGTTCTAGCTTAGGCACAAAATTTCCAATGCCAGCATTGAGGTTGATAGAGCCAAGGTAGAGGTCATTGAGAAACTTCCTCCCACCACCAACGTGAGGGAAGTGAGATCCTTTCTTGGCCATGCCGGGTTCTATCGGCGTTTTATAAAAGATTTTTCAAAGATTGCAAAGCCTCTCACATCCCTCTCGCAACAAGATAAAGAGTTCATATTTGATGATGCTTGTCAGGAATCTTTTTTTAGGTTGAAAGAAGCCCTTTGCACCGCCCCTATTGTCCAAGGCTCGGATTGGTCTCTTCCATTTGAGCTCATGTGCGATGCAAGCAACGAGGCTATTGGTTCGGTTCTTGGGCAACTAAAGGATGGAAAACTTCATGTCATACATTATTTGTCCAAAACTCTCAATGATGCCCAACAAAACTACACAACCACCGAGAAGGAGTTCTTAGCGGTTATTCACTCATTTGAGAAGTCTAGAACCTACCTCATTGGTTCTAGGACAACTGTGTATACCGACCACTCGGCTCTCAAATATTTGATAGGAAAGAAGGAAGCTAAACCAAGGTTGTTGAGATGGGTTTTAGTTCTCCAAGACTTTGATTATGAAATGAGAGACAAGAAGGGAGCCGAGAATGTGGTGGCGGATCACCTTTCAAGGTTGGGCGGTGAAAGGTTCAAGGATGATGGTTTGCCAATAGAGGATGCTCTAAGGGATGATGTGCTATATGTTCTTGAGGTGAAGTCGGCGCCATGGTATGCGGATATTGTGAATTACTTGGCTTGTGGTGCCATACCTCCGAATTTCACTTCACAACAACGTCAAAAGCTCAAGCACGAGGCAAAGAGATATATTTGGGATGAACCGATTTTGTTGAAGAGAGGGGTTGATGGTTTGTTGAGGAGATGCGTCCCCAACGACGAGGTTCAAAGTGTTCTCCATAAGTGCCACTCCTCTCCTTGTGGTGGGCATATGAGTGATCAAAAGACCGCCTCAAAAGTTCTTCAAGCTATGCTCTTTTAGCCTACTATATTCAAGGATGCTTGGATGTTTGTCAAGACCTGCGATAGATGTCAACGGGTGGAGAATATTTCTAGAAGGGATGAAATGCCGCAAAACCCCATCCTTGAGCTTGAAGTTTTCGATGTGTGGGCTATAGACTTCATGGGCCCTTTTATCTCCTAAAATGGGAACAAGTATTTGGTTGTCGTTGACTACGTGTCCAAATGGGCAGAGGCCGTAGCTTCTCCAACAAATGACTCAAAGGTGGTGGTCAACCTTTTCAAGAGAGTGATCTTCGCGAGATTCGGTGTTCCAAGAGCAATTATTAGTGATGGGGGGTCACATTTCAAGCACCACACCTTTGTTCGACTACTTGATAAACATGGGGTGTCTCACAAGCGATGACATGCTTACCACCCCCAAACGAGTGGTCAAGCGGAGGTCACCAATAGAGAGCTCAAGGTGATCTTGGAGAAGACGGTTGCTAGGACGAGGAAGGATTGGTCCTCTAAACTCATTGATTCTGTATGGGCTTATAGGACCGCCTTCAAGACGCCAATTGGGACCATTCCTTATTAGCTTGTATATGGGAAGAATTGTCATTTGCCCGTGGAGATGGAGCATCGTGCTCATTGGGCGATCAAGCAAATCAACTTGGATCTCCATAGTGCGGGGGAGCAAAGGCTTTTAGAGTTGCATGAGCTAGAGGAGTTGAGGTTGAATGCCTATGAGAATGCAAGTATGTATCAGGCAAGATCAAAAGCGTGGAACGACGCCCAAATCATCAAGAAAAATTTTGTCAAAGGGCAAAAGGTGCTCCTCTTCAACTCGAGGTTGAAGCTCTTCCCGGGCAAGCTCCGATCAAGATGGAGTGGGCCATACATTGTTACGGAGGTGTTCCTGTATGGTGCATATGAAATTTTTCAAGATGGCCACTCTCCTTTCAAAGTCAACGGTCACCGTCTCAAGCTATATTTTGAAGGATCCCCAAGTGATGAACCAGTTTCAGTTACTCTAAGTGATGTGCATCATTAATTCAACCCTCCTTGATCAACTCGAGGAACGTCGAGCTAACGACGCCTAACCAAAAGCGCTTCCGGGAGGCAACCCGAGTTTCTCGTTATTTTCTTTAGTTTTGTGTTTTGTGGATTTGGATAAATTTGGATATTTGGTTACTTGAATTGTTGTTGTTTGATGTTGTAGGGTAGGAATGGAGTGGGAAATGCTGCTAAGTAAAGAAAAAGATCTCATTTTCCAAGGATTTAGAGGGCAAAACCAGTTAAATGGTGCGTCCGCTCACCCCCCCCCCCCCCCCCCCCCCCCCCCGTGGAGCGCCCGCACCATTTTTGCAATTCTCCAGGTAAGTTTCAGGCTTATGGAGCGGCCGCTCCAATAACAAGGAGCGCCCGCTCCTAATGAGGAGTGCCCGCTCTAAATTGTGCAGCGTCCGCACCTTTAACATGCTAATAAGGGGGATTTTACAGCCTAATGGAGTGTCCGCTCCACCCATGGGGAGCGCCCGCTCCTACCAGAGCGGAGCGTTCGCTCCTCCATGTGGAGCGCCCGCTCCGTTCGATTTTCCGGAAAAAAAACGAGCTAAAAGCCCGATTTTCCCCCTTTCTTCTTCATTTTCCCCTCATTCCATACTCTCACTCAAAGCCTAAAAAATCCCCTTCACTCATTCCTCACACTTTCTCACTCAAAATCACCCTCAAACACAATCAAAATCACAAATTTCACTCCAAATTTCACCTCAAATTCAACTCTTCACCTTTTGGTGACGAGATCTGTGAATTTCATCCGATTTGGGTCTTTCTTCTTTGAGTTTCTTTGAAGCAATTTGGTATGAATTTCTTACTCTACTTCACTTAATTGTTGATTTTGTAAGTATAATTAGCCATTTTGTTTCTTAATTTGTGTATTGAAGACTCGAATTTGGTTGAATTTAATGACTACTTGTTCATTCATTTACTACTTGTTTATGGTGATTGAATGGGTTGAAATTGAGTAGTATGTGTTTGGAATTGTCATGTTTGGGCTACAATGTTGTTTGGATGAAGTTTGTAGTTGATTTCACTTGCAAATTTTCATACTTGTATCATGGGATAATTTTTGTTCATGCTAGCATAATACTTGTTCATGGTGTTTAATTCAGGCTAAACTACAATTACTCATGCTAGTATTGTTTAATTTAATATGAAATTGGTACTTGTATGGTTTTTGCCAAGATGAATTGTTTTATTGAGGATTTTGCTATTTGGATGACAAATCCTAATTCAACATGCTAAATTAAGCATTTACATAGTGTTAATGCTTTCATCGCCTTGTTTTGAATGTAGAAATGTTTCGAAGTGATGATTGAACCCCCTCATATGTCTTAATTTTTCCTAATCTTTGTTCATTGAGTGGTTTCCATTTCGCCATTTAATGCTTTTTTTTAGCTAGTTGTCTTGATTGTGGGTGATTAATATTCATGAGATGAATATTTGAAGTTGGATTCTTGGTTGTTTGTAGGTACTTGTTTGGGGTAAAAAATACCCCTATACGTGGACCAATGTCACCGCGACACGTGTTCGCAAGCTTATCGCTCAATGAGCCAATTAGAGCATGACACGTGTCATCAATGATAGAAGGGTAAAAATGGGCTCTAAGCCCACAACCCTAGAGACCATAAAACGGTGGGAAGCCAATCTACTTAGGTTAAATAACCGAAGAGGTACATACCCCAATGCCCTATAAATACTGATCATTTCATCAGTTTCAGGGGATCCAATTCTCTCTCCAAGGGCAATGCCCCCCACAATTACTCTCCCTTCTCTCTACTTTCTCTCTCTAAAATACTTTATTTCGATCATTGACTTGATCGTCGGAGGTGGACCTCCGGCCCCCCCGGCGTCCGTTGTTTTGCAGGTGACCGGGCTGTTCGAGTGTTGCATTACGGATCTCTCTCCCGAGGGACGTACACACCCTCTATTCGGGTACGTACAAAAACACCCAAAACATTTGGCGCCGTCTGTGGGGAGACACATCTGTAATGGCACAACGGTTGTGGAACACCGACTCAAGAGGGGAGCCTCCTTTGGGAGGCGGCAGGCGTCATGAGGCCTGATATCAAGTACAGCCATGCAGGAGGCAAATGGCCGCTTGGGGGCAGGATGCAAATGGCCGCCTAACTCTTCATAAGATAGGAGGCAAATGGCCACCATAGGCAGGAGGCAAATGGTCGCCTGACTCTTCATAGGGTAGGAGGCAAATGGCCGCCTGACTCTTCATAGGGTAGGAGGCAAATGGCCGCCTGACTCTTCGTAGGACAGGAGGCAAATGACCGCCTGACTCTTCATAGGGCAGGAGGCAAATGGCCGCCTTGAGTGTTTGTAATCCAATTATACTTTCAATGTCCTAGAACTTCGGTCGGTCACCGGCTGATGTTTTTTGGACATCCAGTTCCCGAAGACATGGTCGTTCTTTAGATTACCCAGGTCAGGCGGCTATGAGTTAACCAATGAGGTCGTTCAATTTTTGCCGCCTGCATGCATACGTAAAGCAAACGATAGAGTGCCTTTTGCGACGATTGCACCCAAAGGGGTGTCGCCGGACGCCATATTTCACATTGGAGCAGGCGAATTTACAAAAATGTATAACCATCCAGCCATTGGCCTCATGTCTTTTTCAAGACGGTTGTATAGCCATTGTACAAATCTTTTTGCCCCAATCGGGAGAGTCCGTGCAATTTGGAATGAAAAGCCTAAGTAAGAACTTCGGTCGGTCACCGACTGATGTCTTAGCACATCCGGTGTTCTGAAAACTTGGTTGTTCTTTTAGACTGTTCTGGTCAGACGGCTATGAGTTGACCAATTTGGTCGTTCAATTGTAGCCGTCTGCATAGGTACGTAGAGCAAGCAAGTTGGCTTCTCTCTGCGACGATCGCATCCGGAGGGGTGTCGCCGGACGCCTTTGTCCATGTTGGGACAGGCGAATTTATGGAAAAAGCAACCATCCGACCATTGGCCTCTAGTCTAGGTTGAGACTGGCTGTATAGCCACTAAGCGGTTTTGTGCCTAGTTTAGTTATCTGGCCATTGGCCGCATGTCACTTGGACGTTGAATTTGCTTCTAAGTTTCAAACTTAGTTTATTATCCGGCCATTTGCCTCACGTCACTTGGACGTTAATTTAGATACTAAGTTTCAAACTTAATTTATTATCCGGCCATTGGCCTCACGTTACTTGGACGCTAATTTAGCTACTAAGTTTCAAACTTATAAGTTGTAGAAAAATTCAAAAAAACACCGGTCAATGGCCACCGGTTTTAGAAAACCGGTGGCTTAAAAAATGGGCGGTTCAAACCAAACCCACATTGCCACCGGTTCACTGCAAACCCGTGGCAATAATCCAAAGGCCACCGGTTCTGAACCGGTGGCAATAATCAATAATATATAAAAAAAAAAGTCGCGCCTTCCCTCCCTCTATTCTTCCTTCTCTTTCCTCTTTCTTTCTCCTGTTTCATTCACGAACTACATAGCAGCGCGCACTCCTCTAATCACCACCATTCACAAACAACGAACCCTAGCTACCACCACAAATCGTCAGCCACCGCCACCGCACCACCCTCCACCACCTCCGCGCACCCCTTACACCACCTGGAACCTCCAATTTTGCGCACCCTAGCTACCACCACAAAGCAGCAGCAACATATTATAAATCAGTAGCAGCAGCAGCGACCACAAGCCCACAGCAGCACCACCCTCGCCGCCGCGCCACAGTGCCACGCCGCCGCTCCACCACCGACCATCTCTCCTCCCTTTCCACCTCCCTTTCCACCTCCCTTGTAAGTTGCTTTTTTATGTGATTTCAAAGCTTAGCCACCTAAAACAAAGTATAATTGACATGTTATGAGAAATAACTAGCTCATTAGTTAAAAAATGTAGAAAATGGGCAAGATAGAAGTCATTTAGGCCTTATTTAAGCCATTTAGTACCAAATGCGTCCTAAATCTTTGTAAGTTGCTTTTTTATGTGATTTCAAAGCTTAGCCACCTAAAACTAAGTATAATTGACATGTTATGAGAAATAACTAGCTCATTAGTTACAAAATGTACAAAATGGGCAAGGTAGAAGTCATTTAGTCCTTTTTAGGCCATTTAGTACCAAAATGCGTCCTAAAACTTAGTAAGTTGCTCTTTTTATGTGATTTCAAAGCTTTGCCACCAAAAACTAAGTATAACTGACATGTTATGAGAAAGAACTAGCTCATTATTTAAAAAATGTACAAAATGGGCAAGGTAGACGTCATTTAGGCCTTATTTAGGCCATTTAGTACCAAAATGCGTCCTAAAACTTAGTAAATTGCTCTTTTTATGTGATTTCAAAGCTTTGTCACCTAAAACTAAGTATAATTGACATGTTTTGAGAAAGAACTAGCTCATTAGATAAAAAATGTAGAAAATGGGCAAGGTAGAAGTCATTTAGGCCTTATTTAGGCCATTTAGTACCAAAATGCGTCCTAAAATTCAGTAAATTGCTCTTTTTATGTGATTTCAAAGCTTTGCCACCTAAAACTAAGTATAATTGACATGTTATGAGAAATACCTAGCTCATTATTTAAAAAATGTACAAAATGGGCAAGGTAGACGTCATTTAGGCCTTATTTAGGCCATTTAGTACCAAAATGCGTCCTAAAACTTAGTAAGTTGCTCTTTTTATGTGATTTCATAGCTTTTCCACCTAAAACTAAGTATAATTGACATGTTATGAAAAATAACTAGCTCATTAGATAAAAAATGTAGAAAATGGGCAAGGTAGAAGTCATTTAGGCCTTATTTAGGCCATTTAGTACCAAAATGCGTCCTAAAACTTAGTAAGTTGCTCTTTTTATGTGATTTTAAAGCTTAGCCATCTTAAACTAAGTATAATTGAAATGTTATGAGAAAGAATTAGCTCATTAGTTAAAAAATGTAGAAAATGGGCAAAGTTGAAGTCATTTAGGCCTTTTTTGGGCCATTTAGGATGAAAATGCGTCCTCAAACTTTGTAAGTTGCTTTTTTATGTGATTTCAAAGCTTAGCCACCTAAAAATAAGTATAATTGACATGTTATGAGAAACAACTTGCTCATTAGTTAAAAAATGTAGAAAATGGGCAAGGTAGAAGTCATTTAGGCCTTATATAGGCCATTTAGGATTAAAATACGTCCTTAAACTTAGTAAGTTGCTTTTTTGTGTTGATTAAAAGGCTTAGCCACCTAAAACTAAGTATGCTTGACATGTTATGAGAAAGAACTAGCTCATTAGTTAAAAAATGTTGAAAATGGGCAAGGTAGAAAACATGTTATGAAAAATGCGTCCTAAAACTTATTAAGTTGCTCTTTTTATGTGATTTAATTTTTTGCATATTTATTTACACATGTTTAACTTAACTAATTTATTCTAACATAATGTATATATATATTCCAGTTTTTGCGAGGTGCTAAAGGGTGATCCGTTAACAAGCAAGGACCTTAATGAAGTACGAGACTTGTTGGCATCTTTCATCACTTTCAATTTGTAAATGTTACATCATTTTGAATTTAAACTTTGTTGATTAAACTTTATACTACTTTATTTATTGTTAGTAAGTTAGTGTGGTGCAAATTTGTACTTATGTATATGATACTTTATTTATTGTATTGCATTTGGTTTCTAGTTATTAATGTCTAAATATATATTTATAAATCTTGTTATATATAATTATATTACAGCAGAAATAATAGCAGCAATAATTGCAGGAATTACAGCAGAAATAATAGCAGAAATATTTCCTCCACTTATTGCCACCGGTTAACCGGTGGCAATTGTAAGCCAACCCTCCAAAAAAATGGCGCCAACAATAATTGCCACCAGTTAACCGGAAGCCAAAATAATTTATGCCATCAGTTAACCGGTGGCAATTAGCAGTTTTGCCACCGGTTTTGAACCGGTGGCCTTTCTTCTGGGATTTGCCACCCCCAACTGACCACCGGTTCAAAGCCGGTGGCAAAGGGGGGTTTTAAACCGGTGGCCAACCCTATTTTTCGCCTAGTGTTAGTTTATTATCCGGCCATTGGCCTCACGTCACTTGGACGTTAATTTAACTACTAAGTTTCAAACATAGTTTATTATCCGGCCATTGGCCTCACATCACTTGGACGTTAATTTAGCTACTAAGTTTCAGACTTAGTTTATTATTGGAGTTTATTATTCAATCGGATATAATTGATGAACAAAGCACTCACTGCAGCCGATCCTTATTGAGGCATAATGCAACCCCACAGCCGGGAAGAGAAGATGAGCAAAGCAGCCCCTACAACACATACAGCCGACCTTGATTGAGGAACAAAGCAGCCATGGCAGCCAGCTTTGAGCTTGAACAAAGCAGCCATGGCAACCGGCTTTGAGCAGCCATGGCAGCCGACTTAATCGAGGCAAGGAACAGCCCCACAACCGGGCTCAATCAAGGCAGGCAGCAACCCCTATGGCTGGGTTAGTTCATGAGCCAAGATGCCCCTGCCGCCAGACTGAATTGATGAGCATAGATTCCCTTCCAACCGGACTTATCTTGTGAACAAAGTAACCCTACAGCTTTATATATGCTAATATGCATATATACATAGAAAAAAGGTAGAACCTCAGTTACGTAGGGGACTTTCCCACTTTCTTCTTCCTTAAATAATGATTGAATAATGATTATGATGAGCAAAACAGCTGCATGCGTTGATGAAGAAAGCCCCATGCGGCCCTCCAATTAATGAAATAGTGGACAAGTATAAAGCTTACAAGCTTTGCCATATTGGTACCTCTTGTTCCATAACAAATGCATGCAGCCACTTTGACTTAGTGATGAATATAGCAGCCACGCAGCCGAACTTAACGAAGAACAAAGCACCCTTGCGGCTAGGCTTAAGTATAAACCAAGAAACCCACAACCGCTTGGATTGAGGAACGAAGCACCTTAATTACTTACTCTGAAAACTTGATGAATAATGAGCCGCATCGTGGAAGGTCATATTGAGGGTTTTACTTGTATAAATATGCATAAGTGATGCATCCACAACAACAATTGCAGCCGTCTTTGGAGTTGCTTTGAGCATATACAATCTCAGCTGGAGATGTTACAAGCTCGTTGTTGTAGTGGTGTCATGCGGAATTCACTATTTCATGGCGCTTCAATTTGGCTTTGCCGCCTATGATAACTCACAAGTTTGAAAGCAAGTTCTCAAAGGCTGGTCGGCTTTGGGATGTCAAGCAACTGATCTTGAAAAACGAGCTTTGATCACTGACTATACAAACGGCTTTTTATACCGTACGCATATTGCCATAATAATGATGCACAAAGCACCCTAATTTAATTGGTGAACAAGGCAGCCACGCAGCCGGCTTTGAAGATTAAAAAGCAGCCCGCAGCCGGGCTTGATAAAGAACAAAAAATCCCACAGCCGGGCTTTTTGAAGGACAAGGCAACCTCTAGAGCCGGACTTAAATTGAGGCACAAAGCAGCCCCTGCAGTCGGCTTTTGTGATGAGAAAAGCTGCCACTACAGCCGGGGTAAACTGGCGAGAGAAGCTACTCAAACAACTGGAATTGAGGTTGAACGAAGCAACCATGCCGCCTGACTACTTAGACAATCAAACTTTTCGACGGATAATCGGCCATGAGTACCCGACTTATTAACGCAAGAATAAGTAGTACCGCTTGAGTGCTCTTATGTAAAATATGATGGCAGCTGGCTGGGCGTACTCAAGCTCATCATCATACTCTTGAGTGTTGCTGCCTAAATAAATTTCTTGTTTGAGAATTCACGCAAGCTTTTTGCCGAATGTATATCAGTGTCACTTATGAGAGAAACAAAAGACAGGCTCACTATAATAATAGTGGAGTACATACGGTTGCTATGTAAGTTGCTTGGTATTAGTGTTTATTTTTGGAATCAGTACTTACCCTTTCCAAAGTTCTTGTTGTTGCAAGCTCCAACCATTAATCATGTCTCGCCGATTCAGAGACTTGTTGCCGGGGTCTTCATCCCGAAAATCACAAAAGGGGTCATCCTCTCAAGCCTCATCTAGCTCCGCGACGATGCCCAATGCTCCCCCTCAATCCTATAAGGTGAAGTTTGCATCACCTTATCAAGAAAAATGCTAAAATGAGCTCTCCAAGCGAGCCTTTAGGTCCACCAGGTTCTATGACAAAGAATGTTGTCAAGCCTTGGGCATCGATGCCGATGTCCGAGACATGGTCGAGTCCTTAGGGTGGCAAACTTTACTCAACATCAAGGTTCCATCTAAATTCACCCACAACCCGGAGGCCAAGCCCAAGGCACCATTCACCTATCGGGAGCTCACCCTCGAATTCCTCTCTTCATTCAACCTTCAATCCATCGAGAGGCGAGGGGTGAAAGAACTGTAGGAGTTTATAGGTACTACGCAGCGGAAATAACATATATGAATCATATTCAATAAAGTACCTAATCCCAAGAATCGCATGCATAACACACAAGACACATAAACATACCTTTGAAGCGTGAATTCCACGAAGCTATTCGACAGGCAAATCAGGGAGAGAATAGAGCCCCAAGTGTTGCTCCTCTACTTAGTCCACGAGATTCGAACGAGCCGTCTACCAATACTAGATTGGTCGAGTGATTGAGGAAAACCGCGATCACCACCTTTTTGGACAACCGACCACCGCACGAACCACCACCACCACGAGACACCACCGGCGCCGGGAGGAGGAGAGTGACGTGAGAGAGGGAGTATGAGAGGGGTTGGTTTCGTGTTTGCTAATTAGGGTTTGATCTAATTGATCAGTAAATTCCTTACCTGCAAACCTAGGCACCTAGTCTATTTATAATCTCATTATAATTAGACTAGGGCACGAAGCCCAATAGCCTCTCAAAGCCCTATATGGCCGGCCACCTAGAGTGATGAGGCCCATGATGGGCCTCGTCCTCTAATGCTCGATCTAGCCCCTTTGTGTGACCTTATAGGATCCGTCCAATTGGGCTTTGGCCTATTTTACTAGTCCAAAGATCGTAAGTACCTCTAGCTATGGCAAAACGACGACCCAAATGTCCGGACTTAATTATCTCCATAATTTGATCCAATTATATATCTAGTAATTGCACACGACGAAGACATAACTCCTTCAATCTCCCACTTGTCTGAGACAAGGGTGCAATATTCAAATTCCTTAAGTCAATGTATATGTCGATTTGATAATATGATTGCATCACATGTCGAGATCATATTAATCTACAAATCGTTTCTTGAAATCTGAGTTAGAATTACAAAACCAAATGATTACTGAGTAATGCATTTGAACGCGGCCACGTATTTTCTGAATTCTCCCTCTTCAAGCGGCCATGACACATTTCCTAATTTAATAGGTAGACTCTATCCAATCTTGTGGCAGCAAGCCTCCCACTCAACTTCTGAAATAACCGGGAAACATCCTTTATAATCTCCAGTTACGGGTAGACGTTTGAATGTACCACAGTTATAACATCCATTGAATGAAATCAATGTTCCACTCATGTCAAAGGAATCCACTAATATATACGGAAGCTCTATACTTGAACTTCAAAGTAGGTCAATAGTTCGATCATGCATCATTCATGCATATCCAAGTGATTGACCGAGCATCACTATGCCCCTATAGCCTATGAAACTGCGTTATCCAATCAATCTTACATGCTAGTTCATTCATTGAAATCATTTATGTCCATTTTAATGATCTCGAACTAGGAACTTAAATAATATACGAATTTTGTTCACCTGTGGGGTTTCATTCAAAAGGTCATCAACCTAGTGAGCCCATCAATTCATAATTATTTTGGACATTTTATTTAATTTCAAAACCATAAGTAAATAAGAGAAATAATAATTTCTATTTTAAACATAATTCTGCAAATTGATGTATTTTCTTTTGTAATATGTTTTCACAAACATACACAACTTAAATTACATAATTTGCTTCAATCCAAGACTTTAATATGACTCTCATACCTTTGTCTATGGAAGGGGTTTAGTGATTTCTCACTCATAATAAAACTTCGCAGAACGTGACCTTCCGCTGGTCAATGATCTCATAACTGAGGCGATATCTCATATCCATTTGTTTGGATTTGTGATGTGACCCTGGCTCCTTTGTTCTTGGGCAAAGGTAACCCTTTAGTCATATGACATTTTAATCCGAACTTCCTCTAAAACTATCCGACTATAGTTTAATACACATATTCTAACATTGAGCATGCAATAGTGCTCTGCTTTGAACTCTTCAAGCTCACTATATTCGTATAACTTTTGACAACTTGTTTATCTTTAACACCATAAGCTAGAAAATTCCTTTAGCGCTTCTCAAGTACTCAAGGATTTGTTCTTGGCAACTTTCTGTATGCTTATTCTGTATTTGCTTGAAACTTGCTACACATGTACAAGTCATATGTAACAACTTGCTTTGTACATTTCATGGCACACGTAATGGACCCTTTTGCAAAAGCATAAGGTACATTACATTTACAACTCAACTCTACTAGCTTTTAAAGCAATGAGTTTTACTGAGTGTAAAACCATGAGGCATGGGATAAGATCCTCTCTTAAAGTCTTGCATCTAGAACTTGTCAAGAACCTTATCAACATAAGTCTCTTGACTAGGTCCAGTCATCCTTCAAGATTCACTTTGTGGATTTTGATTACCAATATGTACTCAACATCTCCTAAGTCTCCCATATAGAAACAATCTTTCTAACCATTGCTTGACTTATTCAAGCATTGATATGTATCATTTCATATGAAGTGTATGTCAACTACATACTAGACTAAGAAGACCAATTGCTCCCACTAAACTTCTTGTCTCTACAAGATTTCTTTTCCATTCTTACAAGGTAATCAAACTGTTTGATTTCCTAATGAATATTCCAACTCCCTAATGCTTACTTCAATCCATAAATGAATTTCTGAAGTTTGCAAAACATTCTAGGAATTTCTGGATTTCATTGCCATCCATCAAGAACATTTCATGAAGGTGATTTTTGATTTCCATAACTAGAAATAATCCGAATAGGCCTACATGACTAATAGGCTTGACCCTATTTGTAAGACTATCATAGACTAGCACATCTTTATAGACATGGAGTCCATTCTGGATTTCTTGGCTTTAGGCCATTTCCTGAGTTGGCACTTGTCCAAAGCTTGCTTGTAGGTATGGATTCTAACCATTCTAATAAGAAAAATTTTAGAATCCACCTTATACTAGAATTCCAACAAACTGTTTGTTTTAATCCTAAGTAACCTACGATAGGTATGAGCGACAATAGAATTATTCTCTTCAACTCTTTGAAGCTTTTCATTCTAGTAGGACGATAGAAGTCTCGCTAGTTGAATTAGCTTGCTTCGACACATGTTTTATCAAATTAGCTGATTTCATGCGCATTCGTCTCTATTGTAGTGTTTTCTACATCCATTTGTTGCTCGTCTCGAATCTCATCAAGATCTAACTTTACTCCCACTTTGCTTTGTAGGAAGACATTTCTTTCTATAAAGACACCATCGCGAGCAACAAACATTTTGTTTTTACGCGATTGTAGGAATAATACCTCTGATTTAGGGACTATTATGTCATCTTTGTAAACATTTTACATAGATTTCATATTCCCTCAATCCTGTTTAGAAAAGATTACTTTATACAAGCAAAGATTACCATGGCAAGCAAAGTTTGATTCCTACTTTATACATACATTTTAATTGTAATGTTCCTGGATTGTGAACTAATTCAACAATTCCTTTAGATGATCATTTGTTTTGAGTTAAATATTTATCACAACAATCATATTGTGGTGCTAAATTGTTTATCTCAAATTTGATTTTACATTTCATTTTGGAATTTTGAACATTTCAATGATTCCAGCTTTTATTTCATTAAGTAATTATCGTTATATTTTCTTAAATCGTTAATAAGAGCAATGAAATAGTTAAATCCTTTTGCTAAATCTTGAATTTATGGTACACTCACATCATATGTTTGTGTTCCAAAAGGTCATTTTAGCTCTTTTACCCTTTCAACTAAAAGGTAACTTGGTCATTTTACCTTATCAAGCATGACTTCTAATTCTTAAGTGATTCATAATCATATAAGAGTAAGAGTCCATCCATAACTTTGGATGTGCAAATGGTTTATGTGACCTAATCTTACTTTATTTTTATAAGTAAGTTTACTTTGAATCATCTAAATTTACTTTTGTGATCTACATATATCAATGTCATAAATAAAATTAACTCATATCTAGCAAAATGAAAACAATTTATTACCTTGGTCATGGATCAACATTTGTCCAAGCCAAGTAAAAACAAATCAGTATTCAAAACAAGAAAACCGAAATATTGTCTCATCAAAAACTGGAAATTGTTCTAAATATCATGATAAACTAATCAGAAAATAAAACTATGAAGCTATCCCTGGCCACTTAAATACTCCTAGTGCACCTTCAAGCTCCATCTCCATGCTAGCTTCACTTGTTTGCAGTTCCTGCGCAACATCACAACGTTAAGCACTGCAACTTGGTATCACATACCTTAGTGAAAGTTAAAATGTTTATAACATAATACCTGAGGTTGATGTTCCATTCTTCTTCTTGAGGAAATCAAGGTATTTCTGGCAATTGCGTTTCCAATGCCCCTTCTTCTTGCAGTAAAAGCATTCACTCTCACTTGCAACTTTGGGTTTTGGATTCGCCTTAGGCTTTTCAGGAGCCTTGGCAACTTGCTTGCCCTTGCTCTTGACACTAGCCTTTTGCCCCTTCTTTTTAAATCCTTTTCCCTTTTGAATCATAAGAACTTCCTTCTTAGGTTCCTTAGGGATTTGTTTCTCAGCACTAACCAGCATTGCATGCAATTGACCCATAGCCTTTGCATTCGCAGTCATGTTAAAGTTCATGATAAACTGGTTGAAACTTTCTGGAAGTGAGTGGAGAATGATGTCTGTTGCCAAATCATCACTAATTGGGTACCCCAGTTTCTCCATACTTTGAATTAGGCCGATCATTTTGAAAACATGATCATGAACTGTGGCACCCTTCTCCATTCTACAATCCATAATTTCACGATGAAGCTCATACCTTTCAACTCTAGCTTGTTTCTTAAACAAAACTTTGAGCTCTTCCATGATTGAATAGGCATCCATGTCCTCAAAACGCTTTTGAAGACTAGGTTCCATGGTAGCAATCATTAAGCAAGTGATAGGCATAGCTCTATCATGAGCTTCCTTGTGCTTCTTGATCTCTGCCGCAGTTGGATTTTCTGGCAAAGGTCCTGGTAATGGTTTATCAATGACATCCTCTTTACCTTCAGATTTCAGAACAAGCCTTAGCATTCTTTCCCAGTTGGAAAAGTTTTCCCCTGTCAACCTATCCTTCTCAAGGAATGGTCGCAAATTGTAAACGCTGTTGTCATTGTTATTACGGCTACTCATCTATGTCAAAATAAGGCAAAGTTTAATAATTATGTTTAATAAATTAAAGCACCATAAAAACATATTCATTTGGTAACTTTAAAACACTTTATTCAATAATTAAATGATCCCAATTGAATTTTAAGTGATTCCAAGATCCTTTATTTGTGCAATAATTGACCGGACTGAGGCCCTGCCATCAACCATTACATTTTCAAGGTGAGTAAACTCTTTACTGATTACAACTCTTGTAATTCTTGGTTGAATAATTAACCATCACATGTTTAATTATTACCCTTAGCTTCAAGGTTCTAAACTGATCTTTAGGTAACCTTGTTGAATTTAACCAATTAAAAGTGTAGAACGTGATCTACCCCCACTTCCCCAAGATATATTATGACGCTCTGCTGAGGCCGACCCATCACAAACGATCAAGGTTTTCATCGGGTTTTTAATTGGAAAAGCTGCATCAATATTACTGGGATCTAGATTCATTATGTTGTGATTATTTAGTGAACTCTAGCGCATCATCAAACAACATAAATAAAATCTAAACATGCATAATCTACTAATGCAATAAAATATGACATAGTATGGCCCCTTAGTCCTAAGAAAACTAGAAATGAAAAATGCTCCCACTTGAATCATCATGGATCTTCATCCACCTTGCTCCTTTGGGCCTTCACTTCATGGGCTTCTTTTGGGCTAACACCATTTAAATAACTATTCTATTTACATTAAATAAAAGTTATGAAAATACTCAACGGTACGCAGACCGTATTTAGATTACAAAAATACATCACGATACGCAGATCGTATTTAAGAACCTATGGGCCATACTAGTCTATATATAGCAACATAATATCATATATTAGAAAAGTGCCATATAATAAATCACTCAACATGCTTGTCTAAACTACAACATCGAATGTTCATAATAAAGTCAACGCATTTCCTAAAATATCTTATATTTTAATCATAATTAGATAATATCATATATTATTCATGATGGTTCATAAAATATCATATATTTAATTTAGTCATGAGATAGAATCAAATCATATTTTAATCTAGAAAGATAAATCATATTTAATCTTCCATGATTATCCTAACTAATTTAGGAGATTCTATCCTAATTACTAGCCAATCAAATAATTTTAAAATCAATTACATCCTAATCTAATTATGGGATAATCACATTATTTAAATCAATTATTATCCTTTTTGGAATATGCTCAAAATATCCTTATCAATCTTATCCATAATTAACCACTTTAATTTAGGATAATTACCAAAATAACAAACTAAATATGGATAATATCAAATATAACAACTTTTGAATATTTGATTTTATCCTAAAATAAAAGATTAAATTTTGAAAATATTTTAACTTATCCAAAATAAAACCGATTTTATCCCAAAGTAATTCACAATTATCTTGAAATAAAATTTTAAAACAGAATTTTTTTTTTTTAAATTACCGCAACCCCATCGCCGGCCACCGTGGTTGGCTAGCCGAGGCTAGCCACGGTGGCTGGCTGCCGTGACAGCAGCCACTGCCATAAGGGCAGCAGCGTGGCAGCTGCTACTGCAGGGCTGCAGGCCATCGTGCGTGGCCAGCCAAGGCTAGCCACGGTGGCTGGCTGCTTTGCAGCAGCCACTGCCGCGCAAGGCAGCAGCAGCACCGAGCTGCAGCCGTGGCAGCAGCCGTGCAACGGTTGCACGCTGCTGCCCACAGCCACCCTAGACCGCCGCCCTCCCTTCCCCTCCCTCTTGGACGCCACCTGGTCGGCAGCCGCCGTGGCTGCGCCACCCAGCCGCGGTTGCCGGCCAAAATAAATCATTTTTTTTATGTGTTTTAATTTAATTAAAATAACATTTATCCTAATTAAATTAAATTAGTCCATAAGATTAAAATTAAATCACATTCAACTTTAAAATTAGGGTTCATCATAAAATTAATCCCAATTTAATTTTAACATTTAAAATTAAATCTATGATTATACATAAAACATTTTTATGCATAAATCAACCCAATTAAAATTATGAAACATAGAACAATTCGAATTAAATCAAAAATCAAGCACAAAAATCATATTTTAGGGCTTGGAACTTCGAAATTAGGGTTAGGGTTTTTGAAATTTTCGAAAATACTAGGGCATAATTCGGTCCTCTTTATGGCTATTTGAGCATAATTAAATCACATTTAATCGATTCCAAAAGTTTAATCACATTAAAATAATAATCGAACCATAATTAAATTAATTTCTCCCTCTTAATTGATTATAAAATTAACGTGGACATCAAATAATCGTATTATTATGATCTAGCGCGTTAATGCAAGAGGCGCTCTGATACCACTGTAGGAGTTTATAGGTACTACGCAGCGGAAATAACATATATGAATCATATTCAATAAAGTACCTAATCCCAAGAATCGCATGCATAACACACAAGACACATAAACATACCTTTGAAGCGTGAATTCCACGAAGCTATTCGACAGGCAAATCAGGGAGAGAATAGAGCCCCAAGTGTTGCTCCTCTACTTAGTCCACGAGATTCGAACGAGCCGTCTACCAATACTAGATTGGTCGAGTGATTGAGGAAAACCGCGATCACCACCTTTTTGGACAACCGACCACCGCACGAACCACCACCACCACGAGACACCACCGGCGCCGGGAGGAGGAGAGTGACGTGAGAGAGGGAGTATGAGAGGGGTTGGTTTCGTGTTTGCTAATTAGGGTTTGATCTAATTGATCAGTAAATTCCTTACCTGCAAACCTAGGCACCTAGTCTATTTATAATCTCATTATAATTAGACTAGGGCACGAAGCCCAATAGCCTCTCAAAGCCCTATACGGCCGGCCACCTAGAGTGATGAGGCCCATGATGGGCCTCGTCCTCTAATGCTCGATCTAGCCCCTTTGTGTGACCTTATAGGATCCGTCCAATTGGGCTTTGGCCTATTTTACTAGTCCAAAGATCGTAAGTACCTCTAGCTATGGCAAAACGACGACCCAAATGTCCGGACTTAATTATCTCCATAATTTGATCCAATTATATATCTAGTAATTGCACACGACGAAGACATAACTCCTTCAAGAACTTGAACTCAACTTCCGTATGTTCAACAACCCACGAAAGGTGACAATGAGCGAGCTTAACCGGATGTTCGGGTGGGATCCCGAGAGCCCCGTGCACAGAGCCTATGATACTGAGAGGATGTGGCAGGGCTATGATGAGCAGGAGTGGTGGGGTACCATCACCCAAGGCAACACCATGTTCAAATCAAGATCTGTAAAGGCGTCGGAAATCATCCATCCGGCCCTTCGGTACTTTCATAGGCTAATGGTGTATGCCTTATTTTCCCGACAAGAGCTCGGGAAAATCAATCAAGAGGAGCTCGTTCTACTGTGGTTTGCCACCGACGAGTACATCAACTATGATCACCGGATGAATTTCGGGGGCCTCCTCACAGACCGCTTCCATGAGACGCAGCTTGGTGTCTCCCTCACAGGTGATATTCAATTGGGGGGATGATTACATGGATAGCCTACAAGTTAGGCTATGTAGCGGAGCTAGCCAAGCTTACCCCAGTTGATGAGCAGCCCTACCTGAACCTAGGGGCCCTCAAGACGGTTGGGATGATTCACGAGGTACCTACTCGCGTGGGAGGAGATGAGCGGGTTTGGATGGTCCGCGATTCTTCTTGGTGCCTCCTCCCAAATGACTACATCACCAACCCGCCAGAAGATGGAAATCAATGACGCGTTCCCCGAGCTAACCTTGAGGAGGGTAGCTTGTCATTGAGGGAGAGAGCTCCCCAGGCCCTAAGGCAAAGGCGGCAACAAGGGCAACAGCAACAACATTTTGATCAACAAGAACAGCAACAATTTCAACAACAACAACAAGGTTTTCAACAACAATTCGAGCATCAATCCTTCCACTATGGGGAAGGTTCTCAACTTGTGAACGTCCACCCCTTTAGTGGGGGAGGTATGGCTTCTTCTTCTTCTTCCTCATTTGACATCGAATCTACTTTTCAAAATCTTAGCATGCAAGTAAACCGATTGGCGGAAGTCGCCGATGGTCACTCGGTTTACAATGCCAACATCTACGATTGGCATGTAAACCAAGGGCATTTTGACCCTCCGATGAACTATCCGTACTTTCCGCCCCAACAGGGGCCGGTTCCTTGTCACGAGGAACCGCATGCTGACGGGACTCCCCGTCAACCGGCTTGGCCCTATTGGCCCGGGCCGTCATCTCAAGGCAATTCTCGTGTGAACTACCCCACCTCTGAGGAGTATGATTACCAGGCACCGGGGGGATGTGATTACCGTGGGGATCCTAACTACCCCATGTACACATTGGAGCCGCTTGAGATGCCCCCTCCCTTTGACCCTCTTCCGGATTATCAACAAGAATTGTACCGGACCGTGGTTTTCCACCAGGCTACACCGGTGGATGGGACCCCCATGGCCCCCCTATTTACGTCGACTATGAATGGCGTCCGTATGCAGAGGGCTCTAGTTCCACATGGAGGACTAGGGCCCTCCGGCCGTAATTTAGCCCTTCCTCCCACCTATTTTCCATTTTTGATCAAACCGAGGACGGTTTTTCGTTCAAGTGTGGGGGGTGCTTATTCATTGTTTTATTCAAAGGGCTTTGTTTTATGGGGCATATTCATGGCCAATAGGTGTCTTTTGCAAGCTTTCTTTCGATGTTGGTTGATGCTCACCTTCTCTGTTCTCTAAAGTGATGATTTGATGATAACCTTGTGTTGTTTTGGCTCCTATTTTTCAAAATAATCCAAACTCCCTCTTAATCCAAACCATTTTTCTTTTCTTTGTTCCTTTTCTTAAGTAGTTTCTTCTTTTATTTTGTTTTCTTGTTATTTCTTTTTATATATTTCCCTTGCTACTAACCAAATATTTTCCGAGTTGTTATGGATTTTGACATTTTGTAGGGCTTATTGGCGCATTCCCCAAGTTTTTCCGAGCAATGGAGCTTTATGATTGTGGACTTACGGTTTCTAAGCGTTATTGGGTGACAAAACTCCTTCTCAACTCTTTAAATATTTTGTTTGGTTGCATAGTTTAGGTTAGACTAGGAAGGAGTTGATTGGTTCGAGGTTGTTTGATTTGGTTCTAAGGAACCTGGGATCGTTGATGTTGTTATCAACGATCATTGTATGACAATTGGGAATTATTTGATTTACATGCCTCTTTTATGAACCTTTTGATTTCTTCCTCTTCCTTTTGTGTTGTTTTTTTTCTTTGTTCTTTCTTTTTCTTTCGTGTGACAAACATGACAATGAAAAGTTGAAAAAATTTTAATGTCAATTTGCTTATTCATTTGGACATGTGGACTTGTATGCCTTCTTGATGACATATTTTTGAATGCTTACCTTCCTAGTTGATGAGGGTCTACACGGTTTGAGAGTGCTTAGGTTGAATTAGACACATTATAAGCTAAGGTAGCCCGGTTTAAAACTTTTGAGGACGTTTGAACCCCTAGTTCACGGGAAAGTGGTAAGATGGTGTTGCTCTCCGTAGTGAATAGGATTCCTTTGGTTGGTATTTGCCTATTTTCATCCCTTGTGACCGTCATTTGTTCAAGCCTCCATCATCTTTTGTGAGCGGCATTTTGGATCCTTAACTATGCGTGTCTTAATCCTTGTTTTGTTATCTAGCTCCCAAGATCTTGACCATATAACTCTAGAGGAGGAAGTGGGCATTTCTTCTCATTTTCCTTTGTTTTCTTTGTGTTTTGTTACAAATTTGGTTTTTATTTTACATTCACCTTCTTGCTAGCCATGTTGAGCCTTATTTCCCCTTTCTTGGTTAAACCATATTACAAACCTAGCGGCCTATGTTCTACCGACCCTCGTAGTTAGTGAAGCATCGGCTTGTGAGGTTTGAGTTTGATAGTGTTGATTTTGAGCAAGGAAGTTGTATAATTTGGTTCAAATGAGGTCTTGAAAGTTTATTCATGAAAAGAGTGTGCAAAAGGTTTGGCAAGGAAGTTGTAACTCATGAAAACCAAATGAAAAAAAAAATTAAAAAAAATAAAAAAAAATAGAGAGATTGAAAAAGAAAAAACAAGAGATGAATGAAAAGTATGAAAAGAGGTGTACTATTGTTGCGAATTGTGTATTGAAGGTTGTAATTTGAGATTAGGTTCAATTCCTATGTTGTTCTTGAGAGATGGCCACTCTTATGCTTCACTTAGGAGTTTCCACCAAATTTTTCAAATTGATTCCCAACCTTAACCTCTAGCCATCCCATTACAACCCTAAATAGGACCCTTGGACTTTAGAGGGGCGTGGTCAAAGAACGGTGGAGGGAGATAGATTTCAACCCTATGGAGAGAGTACGCATAGTTGAGATGTCGGGATAACCTCATTGTTTCACATAGAATTATTCTTTTTTCCGGTTCCCTCGAGGAATCATGAGGAGCCAACTAGGGGATGAATTGTAACTAGTGGAGAGAACGTGGACCGTCTTGGATGGGGCTAGGGCGGAGGATGAAATCATTAGTTCTCTATGCTTAGCTTAAGTTTGTCTCCCTCAACTATGAGCATCTTGAAACGTGTTTTCCCTCTTGAATTGAGAAAGGCAAGTATTCTTTGATGAATGTCCCTACGTTTGAGTCCAAGTGGAGCACTTCCCATCGTGACACTTGATTGATTTTCTTAATCCTTGTCATGTTATGTTTGTTGTGTTTGATTTTTATTTTAGTTCTTCTTGCTTGAGGACAAACAAGAGGCAAGTGTGGGGGATTTTGATGAGTGGTATATATGCCACTCTCTTATCCTTTTATTTAAGGATTTACCCCTCGTTTGGCACTTGTTTGAGCCTTTTTCAAGCACTTTGTTTTAGTTTGCTTTGCCTTGTTCCTTTTTGTGTTTTCCCCTTCTTTTCCTTTGTTTTTGCTTTGCTTTGTCGCTTTCCCTCTCTTCTATACTTATGTTTGTGTATGAGTGTTTGAGTAGTTTGAATGGAGTGCTCGTGTCATCTTGCTCGAGGCTTAGTCCACCCTTTTGAGTGCATTGGAATAGCGGAAGAGAGGAGCATGGATTTGAAGAAGAGCCCGGAGCTTTCATGAGGAGCGGCCGCTTACCAGAGAGGAGCGCCCGCTCACCAGAGAGGAGCGCCCGCTCCATTTACTCATCTGTTCCCCTGTTTTCCACTTATGGAACATCCGCTCCACCAGAGAAGAGCGCCCGCTCCACACATGGAGCGTCCGCTCTTGGCTGGGAGAGCGCCCGCTCCAATAAGGCGGCTATTTTGATTAATACCCTCTAGAGCGTTCGCTCCCCCTCGATGGAGCGGCCGCTCTCGTGGGTATTTCCGTGCATTTTTAATCTTTCTTTAGGGTAATGTGAGGGGCATATAAATACCCCTAGGATTGTAATGAGATGTTTATGTACATTTTAGCCCTAATCTAGAGAGAGAAACTTCATTAGTAGAGAGAGAAAGTGTGGATTTTCATTGATGAACTTGGATATTGAAAAAGGAGCTTGATTGAATCTTTGTAAATCTTCATCTTCAATTAATGAGCAATCTCTTACTCTCTTTCTTTACTTTTGTATTTTGTTTTGTTTGCTTGTTTTGATTTTCCTTCTTTGCTTATTGATCATGTTGATGCTTATTGATTTGATAATTGATATTGTCTTCAATATGATTTGTGAGTAGTCATCTAACCAAGGGTGTGGGGATGGTGTAGTTGTTAATTGATTCATGCTTATGATGTTGGGGTTATGTTAATGGTGATTAAAGTCTTTGCATGCTTGATATTCTTTAATCTTCATGCAAGTGCACATTGTTGGTTGATTAAAGGTGAATCTTTGCTAACAAGAAACGGAAATTGACTTTGTTGAGATTCATTACTATCGATAGTTCATTGATTGCACCTTCTAATATATGGTTCTAGTGTGGAAACATAGAGGTTATATTAGGAGAAATCGATTAACCCTGTGAGGCGGTTAGGTCAGGCGTTATTTCGATATTCTTACATGTTTAGTTTACCATTAATTTGCTTCCGTGTTATTGCATGATCAATTGGTGTCTACACCTACCCCACTCCCCTTGGTGTTTAGTTATATTGATCTTTAATCCTTTTAATCCTTAGTTTAATCTCTTAGTTATTCACACCTCTTGTCCCGAGATAGCTTAAGCCTTAAGTAGTGAATGCGGTGTTTGTGCATGTCTCCTTGTGGTTCGATCCCTCTATTTTCCCTATACTCGTAATAGGTTGGTAGAGCGTTATAAATTCATTTGATTTAGGTGTAGTCATCTAACGACACGATTATTCCCTTGTCATTATTCATCGGCCAGCAAATAGTCTTTCGGCCATAAGCAGTCCGCTCCCTTTTGCAAAATGGGGCATGGACATCTTAGGGCCATACACTCAAGCGTCCGGCCAGAGACAATATGTATTGGTGGCCGTGGACTATTTCACTAAATGGGTTGAAGCCGAGGCCGTCCGGGGCATTAAATGGACGGATGTGTCAGCCTTCATCTGGAAAAGCATAATCACTCGGTACGGAGTACCTTAGTCAATGGTATTCGACAACGGACCTTAGTTTGAAACGTGCCAACTCAAAGAATGGTTGGGTGACCAAGGCATAACTCATTGTTATGCTTTGGTCGGCCGACCACAAGCCAATGGTCAAGTTGAGGCCTACAACAAGTTGATCTCAAATGGAATGAAGCGCAAGCTTGAAAAGGCAGGCGGCCTATGGGCTAATGAGTTGGTTAATGTGTTACATACGGACAACAGCAAAGAGTTCCACAGGAGAAACTCCATTCTTTTTGGTCTATGGAGCCGAAGCTGTACTCCCAATTGAGATGTACGAGCCCACTCTGCGGGTGATGATATATGATGAGTTGGCTAATTGGGAGGCTATGAAGACCGCCCTAGATTTTCTTCCAGAAGCTAGGGGCAATGCGGCACTTAGACATGAAATCTACCGCTTAAGGATGACAAGGGCATAGAATCGCCGAGTGTCTAAGCGTCCGCTGAAGATTGGGGATCCGGTGCTGAGAAGAATTGAAGTTGTTGGCCGTGCCAATGAGGATGGCAAGTTACATACAAACTGGGAGGGACCATACCGAATCAGGGAAGAAGTCCGAGACGGCACATATCGCCTTGAAGTCATTGATGGCCGTCAGATCCCACGGACGTGGAACACTGACAATCTGAAAAAGTATCATGTTTAAGTTTCCTTTTTTAGTACTTAGCCAAAAAGATGTATATACAGCTAGGTCTATCTACCGAGCAATGTAATTAAAGTCATGCGGCCACAATAATGTAATTTCGACAAATTAATGAAAAATTCAGACATCGTTATTTTATTTTGTTATTTTACTTATGCTTATGGGCACTTTATGATTTAAGCTGAAAGGCCGAGTGAAATCACTTACTATGTTGCTTCCAACATAGCAACTCGGCCTACCATAGGCTCAACAAATTGCCGAGGTAAAAAGGTTACAAGATTGCTTCCAATAAAGCAACCCGGCCATTAAAAATAAAATAAAAAAAATAAAATAAACTGACTTAAGTCAGAAATGAACGTCCGTCCCAATCCAAGACGGACAGTGAAGGCAGGGTATCCTGAAATTGTGAAATACAAGTGTCCCTTACAAATAGGGCAAGGGCATACCTAGGCACCTAGCCCAGCCGAGCCAAGAAATTTCTAAGTTGAGATAATACTTGGAATTTCTCGGGTGCGTCCGTGCGATAGTTTCAACGGACGACTCGCATAAAGCCAATTGAACGGCCGATGAAATCTGATTGATTCGGTGTTTCACCTAGTCCAAGGGCAATCATTACTATGATTTGATTAACTTGCTAGTTGGCATACCCTTTAAAGCATAAAAACTACCAAGTGAATCAAACCACTAAGAGTATGGACTAGGCGAACACCAAGGGCAATCATTACTATGAATTAATAAAACAATAATTAAAATGAAATTAAATAGAGTTGATTTAGGGCCAAACCCTCAAACAGTTCTACCTTTCACGCCTTGGTTTCAGGACAGAATCTCGGATAAAGTACGGACTCCTTGGAGTGCTTAAAGAAGGTATTTTGAGAGAATAAGGTAGGCTAGTGTTTAGGCTAGAGCATAAAAGAGAGAATGAGAGAGTTAATTGATGCCCCGTACATCAGAAATGAGGGGGTATTTATAGGAAAAATGAATCGAGGGAACACACGAAACCCTAAAATGGATAAAAACCCTAAAAAGGCTACTGTGACACGGCAGATTCTACCGCGACACGACAGAAAATCCCGTGACACGAGAGAATATTGTGTGACGCGGGACATAATTAGGCTACGGGAGATAACACGCGTGAAGGGTTTACGCGGAAAGGACACGGAGCTACCCGTGTCACAAGATAGGCACCGTGACACGAGAATTCCTACCGTGACATGGGAGTGTTTGCCGTGACGCGGCAGTATTTCCCGTGACGCGGGAGGCCTTATTTCGATTTATCCTCCCATAAACATTTTAACCTAATTTCATTCAGCATTTTTAAGTGCCGCTTCATAATTTCGGGCTATTTAGGCTTCTTATTGATTAATTGGGCTAAAATAATAATGTGAAGTGAATAAAAAAAGTTTGGGCCAAAATAAATAAAAAAGAACTAAGCTTTGACTAAACATTAGGATTGATCCATTGACTATTTGATGAATTGAATCTGATTAAATATGAATTTTAAGCACTCCTGGGATTAAATACTTAACCCGACCAACAATGGCGGTAAAAGGTTGTTCATCATCGGGTTTGGTTTTGGGGAGACATTTTTAGGTGTCTATATATACGGGGGTGTCTAACACGATTAACTAAAGGGGAACAACGATGATTATCATGATGAACATGCCATAGAACACTATATTATACCTAAACTACACACTCTCATGCAATAGTCAAAGCAAATCAATGAAATAGGTCTTCTCCAATTAGGATCATTCTCATGCATCCAATTAGTTACAAATCATGGCAAGATATTAAAGGTGCACAATCCATATAATTCTACTTTAACAACCCATTCTCATGCAATCATTAAAATAGAAATGATCTTAATCTAATTCAATTTACTTTCATGCATTTAAACTAGAGAACATCAAATAAAGTACCATAATAATCTCAAACTATCCAAAAATCATACTTCCTCCATTTCTTTTTACTTGCAACACAGCCTTGTGGCACGTGTGTTGAGGTCAGGTTCATGTAATGTAAACGGATAAATTATTCATTATAATTTTTACAAATGATACTTAACCCTATTCTAATCTTCGTGTAAAAATTATATTGATAAACTCGCTCGTCTAGCCTCACTAATCATCTCCTAAAACCGCGTGCCTAAAAGGTGTGTTGCAAGTAAAAGAAAACGTAAGAAGTATCTTCTATCAATTTATAGCATGAGTTCAATCTAACCATCATCAATAATCCAATATTCAACACATGTTTTCCGCCCCCTTCCCCTAGCTAAGAAATTAGCCTAGGGAAGGGAGATTAAGCATACTAACAATCCTAAACATGAATCAAGAGGCACAAAACTAAGCATGATTAAGAACAATAAAAACAATACCAACTAGTTCAACTAAAAAGATAAATGAAAATGAAGACTAGGAACTTTTACTTGATTGAAATGAACTTGACCAAAGTTAAATACAATGAAGAAACTTGAGCAATAATCTCCTTTCTCTCTTTAAAATTAGGGTTAAAATGTTGCATAATCATCTCATTACAATCCTAGGGGTATTTATATGCCTCTCACATTACCCTAAAATAAGCTTCATAATGCACGGAATACCCACGAGAGCAGCCGCTCCATCGAGGGGGTGCGGGCACTCTAGAGGGTTAAACAAATCTCATCGACCCCAGGGGAGCAGGCGCTCCTACAGGGGTGAGCGGGCGCTCTTATGGTATGTGAAAAGAGGCATGACATGATTTATATGGTGCGGCCGCTCCTATCAGCGTGAGCAGCAGCTTCTCTTGCTTGCTCCGGATTTCTTCAATCACCTCATGCTCCAAGCCTCCAACTGAACTGAATTAAATATTTTATGAGAGCAGGATAAAACTGAACTGGAATTAATCTGAAGAGAACAGAGCCTTAGTCGTGTATATTGGAATGAGTATAAATGTTAAGGACACTAGTTTGACAGTGGGTCATTGGTACTCATAACATTGTGGAAGAAAATAAACCTCAATTCATTAATAGCATACTACTACATGTTTTAGAAAAAAATGACCACAGATCAATGCTATATAAAAAATTACAATAATGAAGCACTACACTGGACATTCACAAAACTATCTAATTAATCAAAATAATTGGGCACTAAAATTTGCATACAAATCTACCTACTCAACTCCTAGATTTATAAAATGTATATAAGTTACAACAGATATTTATGGTACACGTTCACTCAAGAAAGTGAAGGACGAACCTTCTTCACTTAACTGAATAAAAATACTGCATAAGCTTACAAATCTCACAAAAGCTCAGTTTCTTCCTGGTCCCCGTCAACATCATCGACCTCATTGTCTTCATCTTCCTCTGGTGCATCCGGATCAACTCCCTACGACAATATAGGATAACCATGTTAAATTTTAGTTCATCTACCAACAAGATTGAGAAAATGATGAAGCATGGAAAACTCCTAAACAAATTGAATGATTGGCAAACCTTCATCAGCTTCTCCAAACGGTCCAACCCTTTTTTTGCAGCTTCACTTTGGGAGTTTATTCTGATATTTGTAACGAGTTAAATTAAGAACCATATAGTAGAATAAATGATTTCACACTACCATTTGTACATTCAGAATATAAAGAATTAAAAAAAAGTTGGCTAACATTTTTACCTCAAAGCAGCTTGATAATGAGACAGTGCCTCTTGCAACATGTTCGTGGCAGCAAATACTTGTGCAAGCTTCACATGGAGAGAGTCATCCGCCCAATCTTTAAGGTACCGTTCAAGAAGAGACACAGCCTCACCATTTCGGCCCTCAACGACATGAAGTTCAGCGAGTGCTAACGCAGCCCCAAGATAACCAGGTTCCAATCTTAGAGCAGACTCATAAAACTTTTTTGCCTAGAAAGTATAGCAATGCAAAAGTTAAAGCACAACAAAACAGGATATAGATATTCGATGTAGCCATTAATTTCCTCAAAAGCACTTATGTAGCCTGCTTAGCCTTTAGCCTTGATATGATTTACAGTGAAATCAGTAGAAACTGTAACTGTGTTTATATGAATAAAACAAAGTGAAAAGTAAAACTTAAATGATAGCTTCATCCTAATAACTAGTCACCAATGCGAAACTAAAAAGCTAGGTTAAAAGAACTCTAAAGACTAAGGCATCAGGACAATTTATCAAAAAAAAGTAGTTAATAGAGGAATGAATATGAAAGGTAGTTAATAATATTAATATGGAAGTTTGGATATGGATAAAGGAATGAATATGTAAGTTTGAGAAGGATTTAATTGCATATGGAAGGCGGAAGGAATATTAACAATTCTTCCTCCGTTTTTTTAATATTGCAACACTTGATTGTAAGGAAATTTCACAAATGTTGTACCATATTCATTTTAGGAAATAAAATATTTATGTTCACATCGCAAATACCTGATATATCCTAAGTTTCAACACTTGACTTTTTAGTTCATGTGTACAATGCATGGGAAATTATGTAATTCTACCTTTCCCTCTCATCCATTGTTCCACTACAAAAACATTTGTGCCCATCCCTTATGGTGCAATAATAAAAGAACGAAGGAAATATAGTAAATAATATTTACATTTCAAGAAGAATAGCAAATTTTAAAAAGTGGTCATTTATAGGAAGTGTTGCAATTACAAAAAGAGAGTATCTATTTTCCTAATATAAAAGAAATTATTGCAGGCAAATGGGATCATGTTTGATTCAACTAAATGTTTACTTTATATAATCTAATTATTATATTTTTTTCACCAAAACGCCAAAGACATTAGTAGTTTAAATTGTGCATTGCAAAGCATGAAACTCTTAGTCGAAAAAGAATATATGAGAGCAAATTCAGAGTGATCAATGCATAATGATCAAAGTCAAAATCAATAGAAGAAACAATAATCACACCTTCTCCCTCCCACTGGAACTTTTAGCGTGCACATCTCCAACTAATTTCAAGGCTTTTGCAGATTGAGGCATTGTCTTCATTGCCTCTCTTGCTATATACAAAGCCTCTTTAACCTTAGATATTGCCAAATAAGAATGCACCAACCCTAAAAAAAAAAAAAAAAAATCAATAGCCACTCAAAATGTGTCATCCAAATTTAAGACTTCAGTAACAGCTTTTGGATTTTTATTTTTTGTTTGTTTTTTAAATTATTTTTTTGATATGTAAATAAACCTTGATATGACCGCAAATCGGGTTTTAACTCCTGCGCATTTCTGAATGCAACAGCTGCTGCATCAGGTCGACTCAATGACAAAAGCAAGTTCCCCTGCATTAATGCTTAGCCAAAAATTACCAGCCAATACAATAGTAGAAAGGTAGAGTATAGATGCATTATGGGTGAGATGTTCAGACAAACCAGAACCCAATTAGAATTTTAAAAGTATGCCATGTGATTTTGGGGCATACCTTCATGATATAGCCTGATACATGCCTTTCATCAATTTGAATACTCTGATTGCCAAAATGAGGTACATAGTTAGCGAATGTATAAAACAACTCCAGTAGGTTCCATAAACCAGGAAAAAGGAACAGCGACAACAGTTATAAACCAGCAAATCAAATTAACCTTCTCTGCATAAGACAGTGCTCCCCTCTCATCTTTCCTTTCCCAGAACACTGATAAAGCAACAAACACTTCTGGCTTTGTAGCATCAATGTTCAACAAGTCATGCACTAACTTGTTTAGCTTTGGATATTCAGACTTCTTCTTAAGAAGCATTGCATATTCATCCATGTAAGTAACTACATAGGGATCCAAAGAACGAGCCTGTCGTGATCATCAGAATATCAAAATGTGGATAAGATTATTTGTAACTTCACATCCATTACAGGTCTGCAACCACCTTTTCAAAATTTATTATGGCTTCGTCATTCTTCCCAACTATGGCTTCAACCTTCACCCAGAGTAAAAAAAAAAAAAAAAAAAAAAAAGGTATGTTAGATGCTGATACCAAGACGAAAATGGCAGCTTTTAGTTGTCAATCAAACTCAATTAAGACGGACTCAAATAGATTGTTTTAATTTTTTTTTTTTCTTTTTTTTTGGAGGTGAGGGTGGGATGTTGATATATGTCAATTGAACCAACATAGCAGATGGTATCATCAAATATTTGTCATTAGCTAGATTTGTGAGGACAAATTTGTGCCACATGGTCCAACGCTTCTCATCCAAGGAAACAAAGGTTTTATTTTAGCATCTTCATTGATTTGCCCTCATAAAGCTAAAATTAAACAATCCATAGACGAAATTCCAATAAGGTGCTCGGTGCTCCCAACCATCCACTCCTCTCCCTCTCTCAAAAAAAATAAACAAAAATAAATATAAAAAAACATAAAAAAATCCTCATCATACAAGAACCTTGACAATTGACTCAGGCACTGCATCATAGGTAAGTCAGCAAATCTACTGTGTCATCATATTATCAAGTGCATTGAGTCATAGCATAAGGTACAATTTGACAGCATGAAAATCAATTAACTGATATTATAAGGAAAAAAAACCAGCCTCAGCATTATGAACACGGATAAGGGTACAGGTATGAGCTACACATCAACAAAAGTCTTATATTGTTAAAATATATAACTTGACAAAACAAAATTACATAAGATGCTATCTCACAAAAAGTGTCGAAAGGTGTAAAATTTAAATTCTCACATGAGCTATTCACTTTCTCCTCTCCATTTTACTTGCAACACTAATAGTTCCATGCTTGTCAATGAACAATTTAAACATTAAAATCTTTTGTTGCATTTTGGTAAAAAAATATAAAAATTAGATTTTATAAAAGTACCAAATGAGACATATCCAACAAGATCCCATGACTTATTTGTTCTACTGTATAATTTACAATATATTTAAAAAAAAAAAAAAAAAAAAGAAAGAAAAAAAAAGGGGGAGAATGTGAAAATTGCCATAATCCTAATGATGCAACTAAAATGGAGTAGAGGAAGTAAATGACAAAGTTATGCACAAACATTTAAAGTTAAATTGTTTTAATTAAAATTATGTTATTCTTTTAGCATATACTTCCCTCATTCTTATTTAGTTGATACATTGCCAACACACATATGGAATGATTAATATCACTAGCTATAGATAACTAAAAATTACAAAAGTTGATTTTATATATGAAAAATACAATGACACGATTCTAACAAGATCCCAGATGATTGTTTTATGATAACTATATGTCACAGATGCTAGTCAAATTGGACTTTGTGATTAGTGTCAAAAGTCAAAAATGTATAATATAGGCATGATAATAATAAGTTGATTAAGTTTGTTATTTTTGGTGAAAAAAATAGTTGTTTTCCTTTGCTGTCTTTTTTGGTCTTTTTGCTCATAGTTTGTTATACTACCTCCGGTCCATATTACTCGCAACTTTGGAATATTTTATATCTCACAAATAATACCCAAAAGTTGCGAGTAATTTGGATCGGAGGTAGTAGTTTGTTAAATGAAAGGCTGTAATAGAATTAGCCCGCTACTTAAGTTGTTGTAATAGATTCCTCATGAGTTAATGATGATCATGACAACTTCTCTCTCATAAATCCTCTCTGATCTTACTCTTCTCTTCTTCTTCCTTCTTTCTTTTCTCTGAACTTCTCTGTATTTTTGGAAGAATTACTTGTCCCTTATCAATGTGTCAACTAAATTAAAAAAATAACATAGAAAGTATTTGTTTTCATTCCCTCATTTTGTTTCCCTTGCTATTACTTTTCTACATCTATAGACATCAAAATATTTAGTGATGGGACGAAAATTGAAGGGTTAGAATTTCATTCCCATGTCCAAGTGTCAGGTATCCGAGAAGGGTGTGTTAAATAACATGAAAAGTTAGGGTAACATAGGTTTTAAGGATTCAAGAAGTGGATTAAAATGAAATCTATCATTTTACATTCCCTACTCTCCCTTATATAAATGAAAGCTGGGGGGTAAGGGTTAAAAATACTGTTACAGCAAAAAAATGTATTAACCGCCATCAAATAACACAACCATGAATTTACTATAAGGGAACAGAAGAAGACACACAAGTATGACATCTACACAAGTGTCGTAAAGAGGGAAAAGAAAGCAGATGGCAATAATTGCACAATAAGGATGCGATGCAATTACAGGTATCAGTACCCAAGTGATAGTGATATGTACATAATAGAGAGGAATCATAATACAGTACAAGTTTGGTGAGTAAAGACTAAATACGGTCCCTGAACTTTTGTATTATGCTCACTTTTAGTCCCTGAAAAAGTTTTTATGCTGTTTTAGTCTCTCAACCACCTTTGTGGGTGTTTGCCAGCCAAAAGTTGAGGGACCTTGATGACTAAGCAATAGTTTAGGAACCTTGAGTTAGCAAAAAAAGTTTTGGGATGTTGAGTCATCAATTTATAAGAAAGTTTAGGGAAGATGACAAAGCAAAAAGTTTAGGGACCTCAGCCATTAATGTTCCAACAATTACACATCAGTTGAACAAAATTTTTTGCTGAATCAAAAAACTAGCCGTTAACAAAATTCAGGCTTATAAATATTCAAAGTTCAAAAAAAAAAAAAAAAAAAAACAAAAAAACAAAAAACCTGTTGAACATCAAAATAATTTTTACTCCACAAAAGTGCTTCCATTGAATCAAGAACTCAACTCCAGGTAACTGATTATAAGTGCAAAGTGCTTCCACACCCACTCTATCAGACTCACCTTACAATTTCTTATACTATGTATTATTACTCCGTAATAAAGATTTTACTTCAATTTTCCAAATTATTTATGATGTATGGTTGTATGTTACTTCCACACCCACACAATTTTTTTTTTATCATACTTATTTTTTATAAGTATAATATATCTTAGTAATTGCTCTTTAATTTAAATATAATAAATTCTCAGTCAAATGTTTGCTAGTCCAAAATTACATAGTCAATTAATGAGCAACAATGTACTAAAACATTGTATTGCATCAATTAATAAATTCTCGTTTTATTGATTTGCTAATCGTTTTTGTGGGAAATTTTCAATATGAATCCTTAAAATAAAATCCGATTTTAATTTCAATTTTAATTTTCTTAAACAACTACACACCAGTGCGTTACCCCTAATTGAAAATCCTGGATCCGCCAAAGGATAGGACATGGTTTTTTTTAAAAAAAGGATGGGACATTATTATGCTATAAATAAAATGAAATCCGATTACATAAGAGCCCAAACCAAAACAAACAAGCTACTCCATAATAGCCAATTAAAGCATAACAATGAAGATACTTTTCGAAATGTTATCAATAATTCTAATCTTTTTCTTCACCATATCCACCTTGTTTGTCTTCCGAAAAGGTACAAGAAACAATAATTACCCCATCCCTTTTGCCACGTGGCAAGATTTCTTCCTTACACTTTTCTTGCTCAACTCCGTAAAAAATTTTAGCTTGCTGAAGAAGCTTCATTGTAAAAAATATTAAATTAACAAAATCTGACTCAAAGTCCCTAAACTTTTGATGACTCAACATCCCCAAACTTTTTTTGCTGACTCAAGATCCCTAAACTATTGCTTAGTCATCAAGGTCCCTCAATTTTTGGCTGACAAACACCCACAAAGATGGTTGAGGGACTAAAACAGCACAAAAACTTTTTCAGGGACTAAAATTGAGCAAAATACAAAAGTTTAGGGACCGTATTTAGTCTTTACTCCAAGTTTGGTTCATTAGTTAATGAGCCGTGCTCAAACTAATATCATTAGTTCAAATTTTAAAATTAATGAACTCAAACTCCATGGTATCTGGATTGTAAGCTTGTGATCTCATTAATTAAGGAAAAAAGAAATATTTGTTTCTAATATAGATTCTTTTATTCAAAGAGAGAAAACTTTGACCATAAGTATTTATCAATTTATCTAATAATAAAAATACTCGTGTAAAATCTTTTGCTAGTTTTATCTTGATGTGTAGTTTCAATATATGAACTTTTTGTTATTTTTTTAATATTATGAATTATAAGATACCTGGGTTCAAATGTGTGCTTTGAAAATTACTGAAGACTCACCAAAACAAAGGCAGTAAATCACAAAGATGCATTGTTTTTTTAGCACCAATTACCCATAAGGTCACGACAAATAATATTATGAAGGCAAAAAAAACAATTCTAGTTTTTATTTAATCATATATTTGGAAAAAGGTTCTTCAAGCTAAAATCAGAATCAGTCTGAATCGAACTCAAATTATTTTTACCAAGCCAAGGCCCGACATAATTCTTAAAATCGAAGAGAGATATGTAATCAAACCAAGCAAAAAAATGTAGCCATACCAAGAGATTGACATAAAATAAAATGTTAATTAATTAATGACCAGAATATGGTAGCTTTACCAACCTTTGCAACTTCAAGTAGTATATGCACATTATTTTGGAATCGTTGCAGTATATCTGAAAATATTTCCAAGCCACCTGCATATCAACAAAGACTTTAAAACATACTACAAAAACTAAAATAACAAATACAAAAACGAAAATTAAATAAAAAGAGAGTGGGAAGGGGGAGGGTTAAAAGGATAGGAACCACAACAAAATTCGGTGGAAGCAAGATCCAACAAACAAACTTTCAATTGCTTACTCAGGACTATCTCATCAAGTGCATTAAGAATAACAATAATTATTCTCATCATCTGACTAATTCAAACACAATCTTCTGTGAGAATGCCTTTTGAATGCTACGTTACTTAGTTGTGCAAGTCGGACACAAGTATAATTTTTGCCCTAAACGAAGTAGTTGACTAGCTATTTTGTAAAAATATCCTTCATCAGATATCTAAGTGTCCATACCCATATCAAGTGTAAAAGATTTGTGAAATGAAGAGTCCTAGTAACATAGCTACCCCTTAATATAAAGTGCATCTTAATTGTTTTTACTGTAGAATTTTATATATATACTTCCTCCGTTCTATTAATATTGCAACAATAGACTTTTTGCACAATTCATCACTCTTGTTTGACCATATAATATGACTTATATGTTAAACAAAATATAGTCATGTGGGATCTTGTTGAATTCGTCCCATAAAATACTTTCACAATATCAACTTTTTATAATATTTACACTTACACAATTATAGATATTTAGCATATAAAATGTGCTTTGGGATGCGTGATTTCCTCCTTGTTGCAATATTAATAGAACGGAGGAAGTAAATATATATATATATATGGAGGAAGTAAATATATATATATATACATATATATATGTATACATATATATATGTATACATATATATATGTATATACATATATATATATATATATATATATAAAGAGACGCTCGTTGAAAACAGGTTTCAAACTAACAATATAAAGTAGGTTGGAATTAGGAAAATATGAAATAGATAGTGATGTACTCCATCCTACAAAATAAAAATATTTATTATTGAACTCCTAATTGTATTTATAATGTTATCCCACCTTCCTAAAAAACTTACTTTGTGCCACTTAATTATTGTACTTATTACTTATAATTGAAATTATACTTATAATTCAAATTAATTGGGCAATTTGGATAAATAATAATTTTTAAATATATTTAATAACAATTGTAAGCACGAAAAAAAGTTAAAGTAGTCATCATTTGTGGAATAGAAGATAGACTTTAATGTCAATCTTAAGAATCATACCTTTATAATCATTTGAAGCAATGCAACACTGGGCCTCAACATAAAGCTGCTTAGATTTGACAAATAAGTAGTTAAAATTTTCAATAAATTAAAGGAATTAATAGGTAATGTAACTAGCTACATTGACATTACTAACACATATAATGACATTTTTTGCTTGCTCCCAAAAAATATAAAATAAAGTTACATTAAGTCATCATTACTAACAATTAGACATCAAGTTTTTATTTTTTACCTATTCAGTCAACTACTGAAGTCTTAAAGATAATCGCAAATAGCCTCAATGGAGTATATTTACTTGTGAGGTACTTCTACATCAAAAACTACAGATTGGAACGAAATGTCATTCTAGAAAAAAAGTCATTGGCCCCTCCCTCCCCCTCCACCCCTCTCTCTCTCTCTCTCTCTCTCTCTCTCTCTCTCTCTCTCTCTCACACACACATACACACACACACATTTACTTTTTATATTGCAACAACAGCTACATATACTCTTTATAGCCTAACAACCGCCTTACCAAAGTTTCATAATACAAGGGGATGCATGTAAGAATCCTTAATTAGTTAACCAAGCACTAGTTCTGCTTTCGTCGAATGTGGTTGTAAAGGATGAATTCATTAAGTTACCCAAATCTTAACATTGGTTATGTCTCGTCATCAGTGGCATCATCTTCCATCTTCAATTGATAAGCAGGCATGGAGAAGATACCTTTAGTTTAGGGAGAATATCATATATTGTTTTTTAAAATTTTGACTGATTATTAAAACAAGCAAGGCTGACATAACAAGGGTGGGAGAAACTATTCTAATATTGTCTGGCAATCAGAACAAACAATTCTTGAAAATGAGTGAAGCGCTAGAATTGAACTCATGAGCACCACTTGACACATGATAATTGAACTCATGAGCACCACTTGACACATGATACAGACTAGCACATGGCAACCAGCACTACATTCAAGCCAACACAAGATGTGCAAACAATAAATAGGTGCTCAAGCATAGGAACATCCGTGTTATAGATTGGGTTCGACTGATGTAATTAGCACAATAATAATAATTAATAATAATTAAGTAAGATTGAAGGCTTGATTGTTTGATTGATAATGATCGAATTATAAAGGGATAAGCATAACTTGAGGTTATGAATCTCACAGTAGCTTTAGGCTACAACTCTCTCTAGTGTTTACACTCAATTTTCTGGATGCCTTCACTAATGGCTTGGCTACATTACTTATGCTCAAGCTTTAGGATTACATGTGACTACTTAGCTAAGAATAGAAAAACCATAAATAGACATTATAGAAATAGCTGACTTGCTTTCCCTTTCTTCTCTTTAATTAGCTTTGTCCTGTTGCCCATTGTTCCTTCCCACACTTGACCCATGATGCCCTGCTTTGCGCGCCAAGAATACACCAAAAATGGTGGCTTCTTTGGAGCCGTTGACCCATTCCATTACATCACTCCCCTCTTTGAGTTTCACCTTGTCCTCAGGGTGGAAAGAGGGAAACCGTGCGTTGACTACCTCGAACTCTCGAACTCCTCCCAGGTGGCATCGTGCTCCAGTAGGCCCTTCCAAGAAAGGAGCACCTCCAACAAAAAATCAGAGCCTTTCTTAGTGGTGCGCACCTTAAGTAGCTCCTCGGGTTCCACTAACAGCTCTAATTCAGAGGGAGAGTTGCGGTGGGATAGTGGGTTGGCACAAGGAATTGCCCAAGGCCCTCTTGAGTTGAGAGATGTGGAAAACCGAATGAATCTTGCAATCGGATGGTAATTGTAGCCTATAAGCTACCCTGCCAATTCGTTTTAGCACCTCAAATAACCCGTAGAATCAGGCCGCGAGCTTCCCAAATGGGCACTTGGCCAGCGAACGCTAACGATATGGCTGAAGTTTAAGGAACACCTTTTCTCCAATTGTAAATTCGTCCTCCCTCATTCACCTTCAATTGAGGTTTAGGCGCAGCTCCTCCAAAATCTCATCCCTCTCGAGTAACATCTCCTCAAGATTGCCACCAGGACCACCCCTAAACGCCATAACTTCGGTGGATCCCTCCCGTACACCACCTTCAAAGGTGTCATCTTAGTTGAGGTATGAGGCAATGTGTTATAGGAGTATTCGGCCCATGGTAGCCAACGAGCCTAACTCTTAGGTTGCTCCGCACTGAAGCAACGCAAATACATCTCGAGGCTTTTGTTCACTATCTCCGTTTGTTCATCGGATTGGGGGTGGTAGGTCGTGCTTCTCCAGAGTTGTGTTCCTTGCAAACGAAAAAGTTCCCTCCAAAAGATACTCATGAAAACCCGATCATGATCCGACACAATCGATGCGGAAAAACCGTGGAGCCTTACAATTTCCTTGACAAAGATGTCCGCCACCTTAAGGGCGTTGAATGGATGCTTGAGGCCAATGAAATGAGCGCACTTTGACAATCGATCCACCACTACTAACACCGAATCAAACCTACGAGACAAAGGAAGACCCTCTACGAAATCCATTGAAATATCCTCCCACACGGCTACGAGAATGGGTAGTGGTTGTAGCAATCCCAAAGGACTCTTAGTAATCGTCTTATTTCTTTGACACACATCACATTCTCGAATGAACTTTCCCACGTCCTTTCTCACCAAAACTATCCGCAGCAAGCCGGAGATAAGTCTTGATTTCACCATCATGACCACCAACGGGAGAGCTGTGATACTCTTGTAACAAGGGAGCATATTTTAATGTGTTGGGCAAAACAATTCGATCCTTGTAAAACAATCTGTTTCCTTCCATGTGAAACCCTTTAGGCCCCTCTCTTCCTCCTTAAGGCCCAAAACAATCTGGCCCAAACCCTGATCCTTCTCTAATCCCCTTTCAACTCGGTTAGTTCACAAAGCATGAGTGGATCAAGGCCCCAAACTCTAACACCTCTTCTATCTTCTTCTCCATCCCCTTCATTAGTCGAATCAGTGCTTCACCCTTGCGAAAGAGAGCGTCCGCCACCCTATTAGCGGCACCTGGCTTGTATTGGATACCGAAATCGAACTCCACTAGATCCCGCAACCACCTTTGATACTCTCCACTATCTTCTCGCTACTCAATCAGAAATTTAAGGCTCTGTTGGTCTGTCCGTACAACGAAAGGTCGACCCAAGAGATAGTGTCGCCATTTCGCAACGGCTAGTGAGATTGCCATCAACTCCTTTTCGTAAATTGATTTACCCCGAACCCTTAGAAGCTTGCTGTAGTATGCAATTGGACAGTCTCGCTGCATCATCACTGCCCCTAAACCGAAACCGGAGGCATCGGTTTCCACCACAAACCCCTCGCTAAAATTTGGTACGGCAAAGACTGGGGCTGTGTTCATGGCGATCTTTAGATTCTAGAATGCCGCCGTGGCCTCCTCCGACCACCGATAATTGTATTTTTTCAATTGAGTTGTGAGAGGACCGGCGATTTGTGCGTAGTGCTTGACTAATTTCTGATAATAACCCGTTAGTCCCAAAAACCCCCCGAGCTCTCGGAGATCCATCAGAATATTCCACTCCATAATTGACCGGACTTTATCTCCATCCATGGAAACCCCCTGCTTGGAGATTATATGACCCAAGTATGCTATTTCACTCTTTCCAAACTCACAAATTTTTAAATTAGCATATAATTAGTGTTCTTCCAATTTTTGTAGGACCAATCTCACGTGACTCACATGCTCCTCTGTAGCCTTGCTATAAATCAAAATATCGTCAAAAAAGACTAGAACGAACTTCCCTAAGTATGGCCGGAATACATCGTTCATGAGTGATTGAAATGTAGCCGGCGTGTTAGTGAGACCAAACGGCATTATGAGGAATTCATAATGCCCTTCATGTGTTCGGAATGTCGTTTTATGAATATCACTTGGCCGAACCCGAATTTGATGATACCCGGATTAAAAAAAACTCGAGATTGGAGAAAACTGTAGCACCATGTAGCTCATCTATTAACTCATCGATGACCGATATCGGATACGGTCCCCTTGTTGAGGGCCCGATAATCGACACAAAATCGCCACGAGCCATCCTTCTTAACGAGCAAAATTGGGCTCGAGAACGGACTTGAGGACGGTTTGAAGATCCCGGACTCAAGCATCTCTTGAATTAGTCTTTCCACTTCATCTTTCTGAATTTAAGGATACCTATAGGGCCTTACACTTCATCTTTCTGAATTTAAGGATACCAATAGGGCCTTACACTTATTGGCCCTTTAAAGCGTAGGACTTTACACTTGTTAGGGTGTATTAGGATTTGAATTCTTTGAATTAAAAGATGATTCTATCATATACGCTTTTTTATAAGAAACAAGTAAGAGTCATCAATGAGTTTTAGGAAAACCGATAAACCTCGTTCATGCCTTTCTCCCAAGTAGAGTTCAAGGGATATTTAGCATGAATCATATGTTTACCCATGCCCAAATTGGTCTAGAAACCAGAAATGAGTTCGGGAGCGAGGGTACTAAGATAACATTCCCTTTAGAGGGGAATCGCGATCCTAGCCCTAGTGCGGCCTCTACTAGCTCTTCCTTTGCACAATTATATTACCAAATAATATATGCAACGTGATACCTAAAACTATGTTAATTGATTTTATTTACACACATTGTAGAAATTACATCGCAAGGTCGTTATTCTTATTTAATCAAATTCGTGAAATGAACAATAAAATAAACAATATTCGCCTAGACCTAAGTGATCAACCAACAATTATTTTATTCAATTCTAATCTTGATTAACGAAAGAATGTTATGTGAAATTAATTAATTTATTATTTTAAAGTGATCAAACACATTAATTAATCAATTAAAGTTCTTTTAAACAATGAAAATAATGGTGATTGAACTAAATGCTCAGGAATTTACCACTTTTCTTTGCTAGATCTCCGTTTAGAACACTTATGGACTCCTTGTTGGGGAACCTCCACCGTAGTAACAAAATATCGAAGAGGGTGAGTGTTTAGGATAAGAGGGTTTGGATGCACAAGTTCACAAGTATTCTGCCAGGATTTAGGTTAAAAATATCTCAATTAGGTTTAGGGTTTAGAGCATTCTGCCGCAACAGGTATCGCGCGCAACTGAGTAGGTTACGCGCGGCAGTCAAGCGCAAGTGAATAGGTTGCGCGCGGTATACGCGCGTAACTATTTGTCTTGCGCGTAGCTCTATGGTAAGATTCGATTTTCCAATATTTTTATATTCCGAATCTTTCGCGAGCGCAACAGAATAAGTTGCATGGACTTTGTGAGATACGCGCGTCATTTTCCGCGCCAGCTTTTATTTTAACCTAGACGCTCCTAAATCCGTCATTATTGGGTTTTAAGCACGGGCTTAAGCCTAATTGGGATCGGGTTCAGTTGATTTGACCTTGTGTTGGCCTTGTTCTTTTATTTGGGCTAGTCTTTTGTGTTTTGTGGCTTAACCAGTTATCCATAAGCATTCTTTACTTCGATCCAACACGAATATGGTTTTATTTATCGTCATTGCACTTCCTGTCGGGACACCACCGCCTCCACCGTCGTCGCTGCCGCCCCTCCACCCTCCTCCTCCCTCCTCCTCGCCAATCGCTGGGATCTAGTGGGTGCCACTCCTGCTCATCGTTTCCCCCTGCTCGTGTTACTGCACGCTCCAACTCCGGCTGAAAACTATTCTCCCCATCCACGATAAGCACCGGTTGGGTGGGGCGTTGTGGTGGTTGTGTGGGTTTCATGGCCTTCAACTCCTTTTGCAGCTTCACTAGTTTAGCACGGTCGATCGCTCCCTCGGTGTCCACATCGACCCGGAATCGATCTATGCGACCTTCCAGTCACGTGGTGGCGGCAGTCATGGCTTCTTCCATCTTTTTCCGTTTGTCTTCTATTTTTTTCCGCTCCTCCTTCATGGCAGCCTTCACTGCCGCTACTACCACTCTCGTGAATGAGTATTCATCTCCTTGTGGTTGTAGCTCTTCTTCAATGGTGGTCAACTGATTAAAGTATTTCTTCTGCGGCACTCCGTCCATGACCGAACGTGCTCTGATACCAAGTTTGTTATAGATTAAGTTGGACAAATGTAATTAGCACAATAATTATAATTAATAATAATGATGTAAGATTGAAGGCTTGATTGTTTGATTGATAATGATCGAATAACAAAGGGATAAGCATAACTTGAGGTTATGAATCTCACAGTAGCTTTAGGCTACAACTTTCGCTAGTGTTTACACTTAATTTTTTTTGGATACCTTCACAAATGGCTTGGCTACATTAATTATGATCAAGCTTTAGGATAACATGTGACTACTTAGCTAAGAATAGAAAAACCATAAATAGACATTATAGAAATAGCTGACTTGCTTTCCCTTTCTTCTCTTTAATTAGCTTTGCCTTGTTGCCCATTGTTCCTTCCCACACTTGACCCATGCTGCCCCTGTTTTGCGCGCCTGGAATACATCAAAAATGGTTGTTGCTTGGTTCTTTGGAGTCGTTGACCCCGTTGACCCATTCCATTACAATCCCTTTTGGAAAAAGTCTACTTAGTGCAGCAAAACATTTGTTTTCGGTCCAAGGTTTCATGTCCTTTTGTCGTGACACAATTCCCTATGTATAAGACCCATTTACACCTATAAATATCACACCATAGATGCCCAACAAATCTCTCAATTTTTTTTCATCTTTTTCCATACCTAATGCTATACAAAAAAAAAATACAAACTCCAGAAAGTTTAAGTTGAAGGTGGATTTTTTGAAAGTAACGATGAATTCCCTTTTCTTTTTTTTCTTCCCTTTACTTAGTTCTATAAAACAATTTAATTACTTCATCTGTTTTTTTTTAGTTTGCATCACTTTCCTAAAAAAGAAATTATAAATTAGTTGCATTACTTTTTTTCTAACTAACAAATTCTCTCTATACTTCTCCTACCATGTGGGCCCTTTTTTTTTATTCGTTCTACCACTCTCTACTCCAAAAATTGCCTAGAAGTCCGTGAAAACAAAAGTGATGCAACTAAAAGAGCGCTGGAAGTATAAAGAATTACAAGGTTATAAATCTACGGTCAAATTGAATCATTCTATTATTATTTTAAAGGTATGGCCTACTTAATAATTCCTCCATTCCTCTAATATTTGCAATGAATCCACAAGTCAGTCGCAATATTGCAACATGGGGTCAGTTGCAATATTGCAACATGGGGAAGGAACATAGATTTTACAAAGAGGAGAGAGATAGAGAGGAATAATGATAGGGACTCATGTGATGGAGAGAACAAGAGAAAACATATGTAAATAGGGAAATATTGTAATATTTATAAAGTTTCCTAAAATAGTAATTGTTGCACGAAGGAAGTAACATATATGATCATTTAAATATGACCTTCACCAAAAAAAAAAAAAAAATAAATAAATAAATTTAGTGTTCACAAGATTATTTTATGGTTTATTTATATTATATTATTCAGTAAGGGTTGTATTTCAACAATTTTGACAACGGTGCATAATCATGCTCCTTATCATGGTTTATGTGATTATCTAAAACTCATTGATGACTCCTACTAGAATTGACCCTTCCAAGTCAATTCTCAACTTAATAATTATTTCCTCTCTCCAATCCTAATAAGTTGGTTGGGATAAAAACAAGAGGAGATATTGCCCTTAAAATAAAAAGAAGTCATTATCTTTCAACTAACGGAAGTTAGCACATATACACATGAACTACATTGACATCATAGACCAAAACTCAAAACATGCTTATAAGTTGTAAGTTTTCCCTCGTATCATTACTCAATCACGTGTAGAATACTCATATTAGCAAGTCCATAATATAAAAAATAAAATAAAATAAAATTTTAAAATATATAACAAAGACAATGTCTAATTTGATGATCAGTTTTTGGCATTTGTGTTGAAGATTTCACCCTCTATTAATTACATTACTTTTTAAGACATTTTATTCATAAGACAATGAATTGGCAAGAGCAGAATGTTCATTAAAATAGCATGCAAGATGCAACCAAAAAATCTCTTGGACATTAAGACGGAATATAGCATCATACGGACCAGAAACTCATGATCTAACTTTACAGGAAAACAGCCTGTCCTATCCAGGGACATTAGGCAGCCTTAAACCTTGCAGCAGTTTTTCTCCATCTAATGCTTAGCATCTACATTGTTGACATGTAAAGCACCTACTAGTGCAATCTAGGATTGGTCAAAAGGTAATTTGAGAAACTTCTATACAACAAAAACAGAGAAAAGTAGCATAGGTTTGTTGCCTACCTGCAGCCAGCGTCCAGATTCAAGATGATCAGAGAGAGCCCTTCCACTTCTACTTGTGGTCTGAAATGATAGCAAAAAAAATAAAAATAAAAAATTAAAAAAAAAAAAAGAGAGAGAGATTTGGAGACCACCTTTTAGATCAATATAGGACATCAGTCAAAGACATAACACATGTAACTACGTCACTCTACACATACAAGTCCATTGTGAAGCAAATGATTGAATCTAAAACAAACTAGAACAAAAAAATTGTAACTATCAATACATATACAAGAAAGTCATATCACGTGCATTCTCATGTTGAGGTTACAAGCACAATATTTGGCAAGATAAAAAGAAAGTTTGATTCAAAAAGAAAGAGACAAAGAGAGAGTGGACATCAGAAATGGGTCAGTCCATAAGACATGACATGAAATAAAAGTACCAGGGTAAACAAATTTAGGGCAAATAAGCTGAATGTATAACAACCACTATGAAAACTGCAATTAATAAGTTCTTAAGTAGTTTAAGCATACACATATTTAGCAGAAGTAATAACATGCACCATAACTTCTTACCAACAATAACATGCACCATTCTTTGTCCAAAAACAGATTTTACAATTAATAAAATATGCTTGAAGTAATAACCTGAGGAATCAAAGAAATAATATCTTTAGCAGAAGATCCAAGCTCAGCCATAGCTGTTATGGCTTCAAGGGCATAAGGACAATGTCTGCAGATTAAAGAAAAAAAGAAAATGTTACCACATAAAACACACAGAGTCAAACCAGTCAATAAAAAAGGGTTCAAAATGAAGAGCAAACATATAAAAATCTGTAAATTCTCCAAAGTCTGTCTGCAGGTCGTGGAACTCCTTTTCTGAATGTTAAATAGTATAATTATGGAACTCCTTTTAGATGTTTGTAGTATATATGCTCTGAACAATCTTCTAGTTATTCGCTTTTTATTATACACTGTATAAGTCTAGGCACAAATCTCGGATTTGGGTGTCATGTCTGACATGGTGTCGGATCCTTTAACACTCCAGATTTTATAAAATTTCATAGAAGTATCGGAGGGATTTGACACCGGCCAATGCCAGCTAGGTGTCAGATTAAAATAGTCCCCTGATGTTTGTACCAGCAAGTTGCTGTTCCCAGATCTTGTAAAGGTTCATTTAGGCCATTGATATAAAATTCTTCATTACGTGTTTAAGAAAAAATTTAAAATAAAAAATAAATAAATAAATAAAAATAAAAAATTGTCTGCAGGTCAGTGATACTTTCATTTTGAATAATACCACACCAAATCTCAAAAAACAATGCCAGCTCAAAGATTATCTTACAAGTAAAAACTGTTTTGGTTTCTTACAGGACCAGATTTTACTCACCCAATCCAAACAAGTTGCCGCTGTTGCCGGTGAGCATGTCATGACCTTTATTATTGGTAATCCTTATAATGTACAAAAGCTGATCTAATTAAATCTGTCTCTCATATAGATAAATTGCCTTCTCTTTTAAAGTTAGAAATTTAAAACCTTGAATTCCCCCTTGTGTTATTTTGTAAATATTTCTATTGTTATTTGGTAGATTTGATTAAGGGCTTCTATTCCATTTGCTCTAAAGATTCATGTTTGGTTAACAGTTTAGATTGTACAGCGATTTTGAGGTTGATACCCTAACCTAAAATGATGTGTTTAGGTCCGGATTTATTAAGGTATGGTCTGATTTGGTCTGAATATTCTGGTCTAGTCAAGTCTGATTTCATTTAACTAAATTTAGACCGGATTTTTACCCTAATATATTTAAATTAAAAATTATAAAAAGAAATTATTTTTTACAAAAAAAAACAAAAAAAAAACGTAATCAAGTAGGATCTTATTAATTTCATTTCAATGTATAATGTGTAATTTCCTGATATGTAATTTTCATAATTTTTGTTGATATGCAATACAGATAATAACTTATGGGAAAATTTGTGAGAAAGGCCCTTTTAAGTAGCCAATTTTGTTGTAAAGGTTCTTTTATAAAAAAGGTGGCACAAAAGGTGCTTTTATCGCACTTAGATTGTGGCAAGGGTTCTTTGACTTTTTTTTCCGCCAAAAAACGTTTTGCACGTGACCATATTTAATCCTCTTTCTTCCCATTCCCTTTGTTAAACCCTAAGTACACCAAATATACAATGTAGTTAAATTTTAGTCTTTTGCTATGCCCTTAAGTGAAGAAGAAAGATAGACTTTTCTAAATTTGCGCTTTAATTAAACTCGAATTCAGCTACATATATGATAAAGTTTCATATGTTCATCTATCTAGGACTTTTGCTCCATATACCCTAAAGTTGACAGACATTTCATGAGAAAAGCTTTGACATCTTTAAGTTCGACAACATTAAGGAGTCTCCACCTTGGCAAGTAGTTGTCTTACCATGGATGAAAGGTTAAAGCTATAAACCTTAATCTAGGATAGTAGTTAATAATCTCTTCCCTAAAAAACTATCTTGTTGCCCCACTATTGACCCAACTGAACATACTCCTTAAGTGAAGGGATATAAGTGTAAAAGCCATATTCAATTCTAAGGGCAAAGAGAAATCAATTGTCAGCATCTAGTACGTTCATAAAAAAAAAAAAAGACAACTATATATTATAAAACCCCCTTGTTCCTCCACTATTGACCAAAGGACATGTAATGCTCCTTAAATGATGAGAAAAAGAAGTAAAAGCCATAATCATTTCTAAGAGCTACTTGTAGTAACACAAAAAAAAGCTAAAAAGAGACATTAAATTCTAAAACACTTTATACCTTCACAAAAACAATATTATAACAAAAATTCAATTAGAAAATATATATATATATATATATATATATATATATATATGGAGGGATCCGGTGAGAATAGCTTCATATGTGAGAATTCATACTTATATGAGAACTGATTTAAAATTTAGAACATGTGAATAAAAATTTAGAACATGCGAGTGAAATTTTAGAACATGTGACTCAAATTAAAATTTTGAACATATGAGTAATAATTTAGAACATTTGTGTGAATAATAAGTTTAGAACATCTGATTTAAGAATTAGAACAAGTGATTAAAAATTTATAAAGTTTGTTTTTATGAAATTTTAAACATACTAGTAAAACTTAGAAAATCTTATTTAAGATTATGAACATTTTAATAAAAATTTAGAACATCTGATTTAAGATTATAAACATGTGGATAAAAATTTAGAACAAACTAATATAGAAAGTGTGAGTAAAGTATTTAGAACATACGAGTACAAAAATAGAACATATGCTTTGAAATCTGGAACAAATAATTAAAATTTTGGAACAAGCTATTTAAAATTTATGACATCAAACTTAACTAATTTATGGTTTAGAACATGTGAGTACTAAATTAGAATATTTGATTTAATTTAGAACACCTAAGAAAAAGTTTAGAACATCAGATTTCAAATTTAGAACATATGAGTAAAAATTTAGAACATAAAGAGTGTTCTCACATATGAAAAATTCTCACATAAGAAAAATTCTCACGAGAGTCTTCCCCTATATATATATATATATATATATATATATATATATATTTGCTAGTGGGGAAGAAATAAATTGTATATATACTAAATAATTCCACAACTAGTGAAGGATGTTAGAAAAACCTGTTCCAAGAGAACAAGGGTTTATAATTAGCAAACAAGCAACATTAGTGGATATTTGAACGATCATAGTAACTCCTTAAGCTTGGAGATTCAACATCAACTTCAAGTGTTCCAAGTTGATCATTACAAAATGAATAAATGGAAATTTTCAGGAATAATAAGACCTTTGGCCGGTCTTACATAAATAAAACGACATTTTGATTATTCCCCAATAAAACGACCTTTGATACTGATCTGCAAATAGGATAAAAAAAACGGTAACCGATTTCATAGATTAAAGAATGACACGTGTCACATTACGATTGGTTGTAATTTTTAAATTTTAATTTTAACATATTCTTTTAAAAATATGATATTGATATATAAAAAAAACACTTAAAAAAACCTCCCCTCTTCCCCGTTAAGCACCCCCACAACATTTCTCTGGCCACTCCATAGCCCCCTTCCCCTATTAGCCTCCCTTTCAACATAATAGCACCACCAGCCCCCGGTTCAGCCACCTTGCAGCGCCATCAGCCCATCATTTAGCCCCCTCGCAGCGCCCTTAGCCCTTCCAACCCTCCCTTTCCGCGCTAGACCGCCATCTCTCCGCCTGTTCACGAAGCCCTCCCCCTCTCCGACCCTTGACCCTCACCAGACCACGCAACCCTCCCCACTCCGACCCTCAATCACATCCCTGACCCTTAATAATCCTAATTATGGTGCTGGTGGGGAAGGATTTTCAGCTAGTGGTGGCCTAGGATGGGAATTCCGAGCTGGTGGGGGCAGGGTGGGCGGGTGATAAATGGGTTCTGGTGAAGGGTATCCGATCTGATGGTAGGTAGGGTGGGGTAGCTGTTGATGGAGTGGGATGTTGGGGTTTTTTTAAATAAATTAAAGATCAATTTTATTAATAAGAAAATTGTTAAAAAAAAAAAAAAAAAAAAAAAAAAAAAAAAAAAAAAACCTACTAATAACAAAGTACGTGGCACACTTAACTTATTAAACAGATTACCAACCAGTTACGTCCAATTTTATGAAAGATTAGTGTCAAAAGTCGTTTTAGAGGAGAACAATCAAAATGTTGTTTTGTTTTTTGAAAACCGGCCAATGTTGTATTATTCCCGACAATTTTTCCAACAAATAATTAAGCAATGTGCTACATATGACCAGCTCGAGGAACAAAAAAACAAATAATAATCATTATAATAAAAAAAGTATAACCTAACTAGAGAAATAACGCCCTCGGCGAAAGTTTCTGACACTTCGAAATTGTGGAAAATTGTTGAAGAATTACATAAATGATGATTTTTTTATTCAAATAATCACTCATCACATATCATCCAATCCTAATGTTTATAGAGATATATGATACAATTAGCTACCAATATGCCCGAAAACCTAACAAATAGCTATGTACAAATGAATCTTATACGGTAGTTTAACACTCCATCCACTATCTTTTATTTCATAGAAGAGGAGGAAAAATGGAGTAGTTACCCTAATAAAAGTGAAGTCTTATGAAATTTAAAAATAATAATGAAGAAACCCTAAAAAAACAAAAGTGAAGTCGTATGAAATTAGGAAGAAAAGAAATGAAGAAACTCTAAATTTACACCATTTGAATGTGTTTCAATTAACACTTGCCCAATTTCAATTCTTGTGGGTTAAAATGTATAACTAATGAATTTAATAACTATGATAATTAACCCTATAAATAGAGATTGTACCTTGTACTCCATACAATATATTGCATTTCATAAAACAGAAAAAGGCAAGGTATTTAACATGACAAATGTGATGTTGTATGAAAATATGAAGCAACACTAAATTTGTACTTTTTTTTCCAATGACCACTGGGAATTTTAAAATCTAATAAATTAAAGTATATCTCCAATAATTTTTCACAACTATGATCATTTCAGAACTATAAAAACCATTGCTACCTTTACAAGAAGCAACACACATATATAGTCGGTTGAGTAGGATTACTTGCCACAATCACTAAAGCCATATCCTTAAGACACATACTTAGTCGGTTGGTCAAGGGAGTAGAATTACTTGCCACAATCACTAAAGCCATATCCTTAAGACATACCTTATGCACTCTTTGTAACAATTTATAGCTGCACGAGTGTGTCTAGTATTTCGATAAAGCTTTCCCATCAATAGATGCATTGGCAAGTTTCTTGCCTTGCTGGGAATCCCCTCCATCTGTCAAAGAAGAAAAGGAATATATTTAACATTTGATCATGGGCCTAAAATCTATAAAAGTAAGTAATAGGTACTTTCTCGGACCCAAAGTATATGTCGCACTTTCATTATGTCGTAGAGTATTGCTTAAGAGTTAAGAGTGAAATTTATTCAATTTTGTATCATTATAATGGGAAGTGAAAACTAATGGGAAGAGTATGCATGTATATTCATCAAAGGGTGCAATAAATTGGTACAAACACTTTGGATAGAGAAATATAATTTATCCACAACCACAAGCTGCTTGAAGCACTAATTCAAGGATGTGGCATAAGAGGAAAAGTGAAAAGCCATTTAGTAAGTTATCTTGTTAAAAAAGGTTGACAATTACGAGATAGATACCATTTCCATCCCATCACGAACAGCTTATTACAATGTTTTAGTTTGCATTAAAAAAAGAGGAGAGTGCTACAAACATATTCTTTTTAATGAAAACTGCACTTCAATAGTAATAATATAGAGTGTTGACCTTCAATTCTAGGTCATCTTCTTGGTTTACCATCCCATTTTCACAATGAGCTCTGGCAGAACCTTACCCAGAGTAAACTCAAATTCAGACTTAAGCAAACTTTTCTCGCTGAATTAGAAAACAATAACTTAAATAATATAAGTTGAGCAATATAATCTTCTGCTTAGGTAGCAGGGCTTGAATGGCTTTTCAATCAATTGAATAGAATACGTTATCATACCGCGGAAGAATCATATCTCCATTAATTCTGTCTTTTTCATATTAAACTAATTAAAAGAAAAAGTTTCCCTTTCTATTCCATCATTTGAATAATATCTCCAGTCTATTGAATAATATACAAGCATAGAGCAAGACCTCAAGGAGTGCAACTTTATTCTCATTCAATGCAGCGTGACAAGATGCTATTTTGAACTTGACCTGTCACAAAAACAACAGCAACAAAAAATAAGATGCATACTATAAATAAATTGTAAATATGTTTTGTAAATTTGGAGTAGGCTAGAAAAGAAAAAATAATGGGGAAGAGAAAATAATAGTTTCTACCTCATTTTCATTAAATGTTGAAATATTAAGTAGACTTGGAGAAGAAGACCTGTTTGGTGCGGATAACGAACTTCTTAGAGTGTAAGCGTTTTGCTTGGGGGTGATCTTGTGATGTTGCAATGCTTGCTTATATGTATTCTGTCCCACAATAAAATAAATAAATTAACAACAATAAGAGGACCTTATGCTGTAAACAAAGTATGATCAACATATTTACATTCATGAGCACATAATATACTAGAGAAAGCAACAATATAAACCATTTCTTTTCCTCTTTTTTTTATCTCAATGTAATTTTTCTTTGTCGCAGAGAAATTAAACAGCATAGGTTAATCAAAAGGCCATCAAAGTTAGTATGAGATGAGCACAATATAATTGATGTTAGAAGACTAGCGCAAAGGTGTTAGTAGTCAGGACAATAGAATTAAACTAAGAGTGAATCAGCTTCTATGTCCTGAAAAGTGGTTATTAATGGAGTTTTCATAATTGAACAACTAATTCATGATGCTGGAAGGCTTACCCAACACCATAAATCTTATGACTGAGCATTATTAAAACAACTTCAAAACCATATAAAGCATTAGGAATGGTCAATTTGTGGATAGAAATGATCCTTAGATAATTTATTGGCAATAAGGCTGAAGTAATGGATCACAAACATAATTAGTCTTTCAGAACCAAGATGATTGCTTTTTGCTCAAATGAACTAAAAGAACTCTCTTCATCAAAGGTAGGCCTACAATAAACAAATGCTGAGATATAATAATAAACTCATTTGTTCTTCATCAGTTGATCTACATCATAATTTTTCATGAGTCTTATAAATATATAGAAGACAAGAAAAGGCCCCTTTTATATCTAACAGCAAGTTTTAAAACTTCTAAGTTACTATTGCGGAAATCAGGAAAGAGTACAAGTTTCTAGTTTTCCACCATAATATTCACACAGTAATGTAGCCTGTCCCCATTACAACTACATTTTAAAAGCTTCATCTGTTAGCAGGTAAAAATAGAGCTCATTGTAGAGCAAGAAACCAAAACGGCTATAAATTGAATAAAATAGCATTAACGCAAGTTTTTGGTTCAAAATCTGTTAAATCTACCATTAATAAACCATGATTAAACCACTAACTCTCCTGATCCCCTTCTCCTTCCTCTAGACTTTCAACCATTGTATACCGAAAATTTCCTCTTGCTCCTCACCCTTGCCACTGCACCACCGCAGCACCTCTGTCTCCGACAACTGTTGCCATCCTACCCACTTTCTTCAACCACAAGTCCATCTCATCTCTCTTTCTCTCTTGCTTTCTCTCTCTTGCACTCACACATCCCTCATGAGCCATTGAGCCACCACTACAAACCCCACCCCCTTCTACCGACCTTCCAAACACATAAGCAACATTGCCCAGCTACAGCCAAACCCTAGACAACTGCAATTTTTTCCACCATTTCTTCACACTTGAAAACTGCCTCAAATTCATGGATTCATCCATGATTCCCACCCTACAATTTCTCTCTCCTCGCAATCACTCCTTTTATTCGGTGGTTGCTGCTCCTTCGCTCACCATTAATGTCTAAATCCTCTAAAGAAGACAACTGTAAAAGAGAATAATGGGAATGAAGGAGGAGAGAGAAAAAAGGATAGGTGGGTTTTTCTCTTATCAAACTGCCTTTGATACAAAAGGTAAGATTCAACTGAAATATTAACAAAATAAACTAACACTAATGTCATGCCTGATAAATTAGAAGTTCAAGGCTACCATTGGTAATTGGAAAAAAGTTTGGCAACCATTGATAAAAGTCAATAGTATAGGGCTACTATTGAGGATTTCTCAAGAATCAACCATAAGCATTTACTTGCTGAAATCAGCACATAATAATTAATAACAATAAAAACAATCAAGTATACACTATTAAGTAAACCAATGTCTAAAGTCTTTTACTCAGGCAGTTTAAAAACACCAACAATTACATACTTTTAAGCAATGTAACCTTACACAGTATGAGCTTTTAACCTTGGAAACATTAATTTTACAGGAAAGTACACATAGTAGATAGGGGTAAACGGTTTAGGCTTTGGTATGACATAATTTACGCGTCATAGGTTCCCATTATTGAATCAGGATTTCTCACTGATCAAATGTGATCTACACAATTTAGATAACAGCTAATAAGTTGAATTAAGTGAATAAGAACAACAACAACAACAAAAATTAAAATATATATATATATATATATATATATATATATATATATAACTTACAATTGCTCTTCGATATTCCCTTCCACGATAAAATGAGTCACCAAGAAAAAGCTAAAACAAAAAGAATAGGGTAATTAGAGCATAAAAAATAAAGTACAGAAATCCAAATTAAGAGCAAAATCAATACCAAATTCTCAGCCTTAACATTTGAATTAGTTTCAGTATTTCCAGATGGCGAAGAAACAAGGAATTGACCCTGAAATTAAAACAACAAAATCAAAAACACAATATCAGTTATTGGGAATAAATTACGAACAGAAACGTCTGATTATGAGTCAAATTACAGAAATAAATATCAATTAGAGAGAGAAAAGAAGATATACGAGAAGTTGAGCAGAGTTGTAGAGGCCACCATCAAGAAGGCAAGCCATATGATCCTTTGGAGCATCCATGGGAGAGATGAGAGAGTGGCGAAATGGGGAAAAAGGGAAACTGAAACTCAACACTGAAGAGAGAGAGGGTAGTGGACAGAAATTTGAATTATGGTCGACTATTTTTTTTTTTTTTTTTTTTTTTTGAAGGGTTATGGTCAACTATATATTTGAATGGATTATTTGCCCGAAATAATCTCGAAAATAATCCCACTTTTGATATATTTTTAAATAATTCCACATTTAAAATATTTTTAAATAATTCGACTTTTATACCCAATATGCTCAAAATGATCCAAGTGAAATGTAACCGATTGGGTAGGTAATTTTTTTATTAAACTAGTAGTCCTCTCGCGCGCGATGCGCGCGATAGTCCAGCGTATATATTGTTTGGCATCATGGGTTGTGTGTTTCGTTGATTAGTGTTGGAAAGGAAATAAATCGTATTTGTTGTTCACTTGTTATTAAAATATTGTATCTAATAAGTAAATCAATCTTTACTCAAATTAGTAACCTACTGACCTTGTTTTCTTTTTTGAATAACATAGCAAACTATATAATTCCGTTATACCTAAATTAATAAATATATATTTCTCTAACCTACTTGTATATTAGTAAAACTGATTTTTAATCACAAATTTTGTCTTATGAGTAACACACTCACTAAACGCATATAAAAACCTATTGCATTCAATGGCCAACGTTATTTTGCTTGGCGGTATGATTTGGGTGATTTGATGTGCTGTAGCGCTAACTATTTTGTTGCATCAATTTGTAAGATTTATAATTCTTTTTCCTCTTATTTTATAGGCTCTATCTATATGCATTACTCGTTTTTAATATGGATCTTGAATTTTAGAAGACCTCTTTCTACTTGATGTCCATCAATCTATCGATATATATTTTCAAGCCCTTGTTTTCTCACTTCTTTTTCCTCTATGGGATATATCATCTTGTGTTACTCACTTTTATGCATTGTGAATTTTAGAATGCCTCTTTCTACTTGCTATGCATTAATTTATCAATTAATCATTCCAAGCTCTCATTTTCACACTTTCTTTCTATTTTACTTCACTCATACTTTACGGTTTTTAAAATTTTTTCTTCCCTTAGTGTACCACTTTCCTTTTCCTCTCCCCCCTCCTACCTCCTCAATTCCTTTTCCTATATGTGCTCTATCTCCTCCTGTTACTCATTTGTACGAATTGTGAATTTTAAAAGGTCTCTTCCTACTTTCTATCCATCAATTTATCTATTAATCTTTTCAAACCCTTATTTTTTCACTCTCTATCTATTTTGCCTCACTCATATTTTATGGCTTTGTAATTTTTAGTAAGTCTCTACCTACTTGCTCCTTCTCTCGATGTATCACTTTCCTTGCTTTCCTCCCCTTTTCATTAAAACTCACTTATATCTCCCTAGATATCTCTTTTTTTCTCTTCTTTTAACTTCACCTGTCTTTTATAAGTTTTTAACACAACTTTTATGTCTTAATAAAGGTATGTTTCAACAAAAAAAACTCATGCATACAGTTCTCAATTGACGTTTATGATTTTACAAATTTGAGAAAGTATTTTATTACTTGCTACTCCGCCCTTCTTATTTCTTTTCCTTTACGGGTTCTATCACTTTCTGTTACTCCTTTTTTTTTAATCGTGAATTTTAGAAAACCTATTTCTACTTTGATATCCATCAATCTATTTATTTATCTTTCTAGGCCCTTGTTTTCTCACTTCCTTTTCTTTATGGGCTCTATCTGCTTTTGTTACTCATTCTTACGTATTGTGAACTTTAGGACAGTTCTTACTTGCTAGCCATCAATTTATCTATTAAACTTTCCAAACCCTCATTCTTTCACCGCCTTTCGATTTGACCTTACTCATATTTTATGATTTTTGGAATTTTTAGTAAGTCTATATATACCTACTTGCTCTCTCCCTCATTGTACCACTTTTCTTTTCCTTTTTCCCCCCTTTCCCTTCTCACTTCCTTTTCCTATATGGGCTCTATTTCCTTCTATTACTCATTTTACGAATTGAGAATTTTAGAAGGCCTCTTCCTACTTTGCTAACCATCAAAATATTTATTAATCTTTCCAAAGCCTTTATTTTGTCACTCCCTTTTTATGTTACCTTAGTCATATTTCATGTTTCTTATTTTTTAAAAGAAAAAAGAATTGAGTAAGTTTCTACCTACTTGCTCCCTCCTTCGGTGTACGTACCACTTTCTTTCCTCCCTCCTTCACTTAAACTTACTGCTATCTCAACATATAACACTTTTAAACTCTTCTTTTCATTCCAGTTGTCTTTTATGATTTTCTATTACAAATTATATGTCTACATTAAAGGTATATTTCAACAAAGAAAATCATCCACAGAGTCTCACATTTGACTTTTACGATTTTGCAAATTTTAGAAATTATTGTATTACTTGCTACACCCCCCTTTTCCTCTCCCCTTCTTATTTTCTTTTCCTCTATAGGCTCTATCTTCTTGTGAAACTAGTTTTTTTTATGGATCGTGAATTTTAGAAGGCATTTTCTACTTGAAATCTATCAATCTTTTTATTTATCTTTTCAAGCCTTGTTTTCTCATTTCCTTTCTCTCTCCCGACTCATTTTTTTGGTTTTCATAATTTCTATCCTTCTTACTCGCTCCCTCCTTCTCCCCTCTCCTTATCCCTTCTCATTTCCATTTCCCCTAGAGGCTATATCTCCTTGTGTGACTCGTTTTTATATGGATGTGAATTTTAAAAGGCCTCTTCCTACTTGATATCCATCAATCTATGTATTCTAGTCCTTGTTTTCTCACTCTATTTCTCTCCCCACTCATATTCTTCAATTTTTGTAATTTTTAGTAATCCCTTCGTAGTTGGTCCCTCCTTCATTGTACCACTCTTCTTCCCCTCTTCCCTAAAACTCATTGTTGTCTACTTGTCTCCGCAAATCTCTCTCAAACTCTTATTTTCATTCCACTTGTCGTCTTATGTTTTTTTCATTATGGTTTAACAAAGAAAATAGTTCATAGAGTTCTTAAAGCGACACTAAAAGTTTCAATACTCCAATATTACAAACGGGGGTCAAGTAGTATAAAACTAATTTAAAGCTAAAACCAATCTACAATCTACATTTAAAATTAGACATTTATAATTAGTTGTTTATCTAATGATTAACTAAATCAATCATACAACAAATGTACAATTCCAACATGTCCAAATGCTATGACTATCAAAGTATCAATGACTATAATATCAATCTTTGCAAGTATCACATTTATCAGAAATGCCCAAACAACAACACCCTAATTTTTAGCCCTCAATTTGCAAGGTACTATTGATTCGAGGATAGAAAGAGGTTATCACTCTTGGTCCAAGAAACCCAAAGAATTCCGAAGGGATCGGACCATTTTTTTTCCTTTCATCATCATCATCGTGAGAATGATTGATGATTATTTTTTTTGAGGAAAATGTTGACTCAAAATATTAAGAGTCGTTTTCATTTTGCTGAAGCATTTTGATAGGTAGGCTAGTGGGCCCAAATCCCTTTACTTGATAAAAAGTAGAAGGCGTGGGTAAGAAAGCTTTTGGCCATCTACCCTGACAAAAGTAGTTTTTTATGGCTTATAGCTCTTTGAAAATGGTCAAAAGGTAAATATTTCTTCTGACTTTTTATTTTTTTTATTTTTTTGCTAACTCCAGCTTTTTACATATATATAATATGCATGTTGGTGTCATCAATCTTAGGACAATTGATGAACCTTCGCTCAGTATTTAGCTTTAGTTGTTTGAGCATTGTAGGGAATATTTCAAGCATTATAATCCCAAACTTGAACCCCACTGTGATCATACACTAAAGTATGGTGACGTTCCATAGGGAAAGAAAAGAGAGCAAAAGAGTCGCCAACAAGCTTTAGGAACTTGTAACCCAAAAGACAATCCAAAAGGACCATCAACTCCATAAGGTCTTGAACCAAATAGGGTTCGGGGATGAAGGTACGAATCCAATCTACAAAAGAAAGGACCCGCCCTATAAAATAGGCCTCTACTTGTTCTGCTCGTATTCATGTGCGCTTTTCGAATAACATACAAACATTATTGTAGACACCTAAAAATGTCTCCCCAAAACCAAACCCGATGATGAACAACCTTTCACCGCCACTATTGGTCGGGCTTAGTATTTAATCCTGAGAGTGCTTAAAAATCATTAATTATTAAATTCGTATTTCTGAATAGTCCATGGATCAGTCTTGATGTTTGGTAAAAGCATAGTTTTAATTTCAGCCCAAAACCCTTTTTTATTTTATTGTTTTATTATTTATTTTTGGTCCAAACCTTTTATTTATTTCTTTTTAATTATTTTTTTTATATTAGCCCAATTTTAATAAATCAGAAAATGGCCCGAAATTATCAATCGGCACTTAAAAGCTGAATGAAATTAGGGATAAAAATGAATTTAGACGGAAAAATGACAAAAACTGTCCCGCGTCACGGCATGAATTCCCACGTCACGGGATTATCTCCCTTCTGACGGTAAAAAATCCCGTGTCACGGGATACCTGGTGTGACACGGGTACAGTATGTGTCTTTTCCGCGTAAACCCTAACACGTTTTCTTCCCCCGTTTGTTTAAAAATATCCCGCGTCACTCAACATTGCACCGTGTCACGGGAATATTTCCCGTCTGACGGGGAATTTTTCCGTGTCACGGTACAGTTTGCCATGTCACGGGATACTGTTCTAGGGTTTCTGTCATTTTAGGGTTCCGTGTGTTCCCTCAGCACATTTTTCTATAAATACCCCCTCATTTCTGATGTACGGGGCATCAATTAATTCTCTCATTTCTCTTCTATGCTCTAGCCTACCCTTTTCTCTTTCAAAATACCTTCCTTAAGCACTCCAAGGAGTCCGTACTTTACTCGAGGTTCCATCCTTAAACCACGGCGTGAAAGGTAGAACTGTTTGAGGGTTTGGCCCCAAATCAATTATATTCTATTTTAATTTAATTTAATTCCATTTTAATTATTGTTTAATTAATTTTCCTTGAAGTTACTAACGCGTTTATTGTTTTTATAGTAGCAAGCAAACAAAATCAAAGTAAGGAATCATGTTCCTTTTATTTCTATTATTTTTCTAATGATTTTATATTGTTGGATTTATTGCTATATTCCTTCCAGTATTAATGTTTATTTATTCTATATTTATTGATCACCATATTGCATGTTAAAGGGAATATGTAATTGAAAATCACGCCTAATAAGATAATTTGGACAATCGGTTTAGGTTCCTTTTTAATCTTGTTATTAAATCGAAGTGATCACAATATTATAGAATAATGTGTTGCATTATTTAACCAATTTAGCTAAATAATAGTTTGGAGTGAATTGAATATTTTGTTTGTATGCCTTTGAGATCACAGGAATGCTTTTCAATATAAGAATCGAGTAGAGGCCAATACGGGCAAATGTGACTCCATGACTCACTTCGTACCATCATCCCCGATCCTCCTTTCGTGGTTCCGAACCATATGGAGTTAGTAATCTCATGGATTATGAATGGGGTGTAACCTTCACGGGTCAATCGTTGTTGCCTTTCGTTGTCCCTTAATCGTGGTTGCCTTAAATGATCCGTGAACGGTTTACAAGTTCCTTAAAAACTTGTTGGCGGCTCCCTACTTTATTTGTCCCTAATAGTTGTCCCTTATCGTAATGTCAATTCCCACTTCCTATGAGTGCCAAGCATATTCACAACATGCTTTTTACGTAGGCGCACTTCAAACGACGCCTACAATTTGGCGACTCCACTGGGGAGGATTCTTGGTTATTTATCGATTTGAGTGATCGGTATTTAATTGAGATGAGTGGATGAGACTTGAAAGATTCTTGAAAAAATATTCCTGTGATTAATTTGGCATTTTTGCATAAGCATAGACGTTTAACGTCGCATTTAGGTCTGTCCTGTAGGAAAAATTGAACAACTTGATTGCGTACGAAGAAAAACAGGGCACCAGTCAGATTTCCTGACTGCCGTGTCACGGTGCAGTTTACCGTCTGACGGTAGGCAGCACCGTGACACGGTAGTCATTGCCGTGTCACGGCAGACCTTAAATCAGCCCGGTGGCTTATTTTCTCTTCTCACAGTCGACTTCCTGAAAAACCGTATGTGCTCTACATACATCTTAGCCTCGGGGGATTTAAGCTCTATCAACCCAAAAACGCTCATGGCAATAAGGGTTCATCCGAGTTATTAAATCCACCCAAACCATGGAGTCGAGTTCGATTTCATCATGAACTCGCGGAGCCGCCCGTTGGCATACACCCTCAAGGGAGGCTGCCTTGCTAACGCGTCCAAAATCTTAACCATGGTACCCTTTTGACACCCAAAGCTTGACCATAGTCGAACATAGAACTTGACCTTAGGTTGAGAACTTTTTTTGCATCATCGTGACTAAATGCTACGTGGTTCATTTGGTGCTAACTCACATGTGTTTGTTCATTTTGTTTTTGGACTAATCTATGACCGAGGGTTTTTATTTCCACTTAGTAATTAGTACGGACCATAAAATCGATTAAAATTTGAAAAAACGTCACAAAAAGGCCTGGAACTGAGCACCGCGTCACAGCAAGTTTGCCGTGACACGGTGAACAGTGCCGTGACACGGGACTTTTTACCGTCTGACGGTAGACTGTACCGTGTCACGACAGTCAACACCGTGGCACGGTGCCCAAAATAATGTCTCGTCAGTCCATTTTTGGTTTTGTGTGCAATTTATGTGTCCAGCTTGGTGTCATGTATAGCTGTACGGTCATAACACGTGTCCATAACCTCACTTAATCACTCACAAGTCGTGTCGAGTTCACACATTTTTCCTTGAGTCATTCACTATTTTGTTCGTGACCGTACATTAGGAAAGTCTTGCGTCTTTCTTCCGTTTTTTTTAGGAGTAAGTCGGATGGTATCCTCCCATACATGCTTTATTTGTTTTCAAAACTTTTTTCTTCTTTCCCTTCTTATTTTCCGGATGGGTCAAGGATAAGTCTAGTCATTAAATGTGCGTTTATTTCAATGTCACAACACTTGGTCAAGAAGCAAGGGTAGACTGTTACGGTTTGAGTCGCTACCTCAACAACCTAAGAGGCGTACAAGAAAACCACCACAAGCATCCCCACGAAACCCATCTCCCATTTACTTTCAACCAATGGCCACTAAGGAAGATATGGAAACATTAACCATGCCATTGACAGGTTATCTGCTATGATGGAAGCACTCACTACCAGGGTTCACACGGTAGAGCAAAATAATCAAAGCAATGCCGCGGTAGCTGCAATAGACAAAATCGGAGAACAAATGAGTAAGATCTCTGAAGAGTTTACCTACGTAGAACAACCTGCTACTTCTCTGAACATAAGGGACAGGCTTTCTGAGAAGTTTTCCACTGCTGACATTCCCAAGTTCAAGCCTACTGATAACCCTATGTTTCATTTGAAAGCCTTTTCTGCAACCATGGCTCTGAGGGGTTAGATGTGAAACTCTTCCCTACTGTGTTCCCTCTTTCCTTGGAGCATGCTTGTCAACAATGGTTCTACTCTCTGGAATCTAATCACGTTGCAACTTGGGAGGACGTTACTGAAAGTTTCATGAACCGTTACAAGTGTAACATCCAAACCAAAACTTCTGAACGTGAACTCTCCATTCTCAAACAAAATAAGAATGAAGGCTTCACTACTTATCTAAGAAGGTTGAGGGAAACAGCTGCACTGTTGGTGGATCCTCCTAAGGAGAAAGAGATGGTTCGCCTATTTATTGCAAATCTGACTCATATGTATAAGCAACACCTAAAATTTCTGCCACTGAACACTTTTGAAGCTGTGTACGATATTGGGACCAATATCGAAGATGAACTGATGAAGACTGCTGGTAGCAACAACAATAATAATAACAACACTTGGAAAAACAAGAAGAACGACAGTCCTTCTTCTTCGTCTTCCAAGACAAATAATGCTACCAACAATATCAATATCAATGATGTGCTGGCTCTCAATGCTGCTCCTCAGAGGTTCCAAAGGCCAAGGAGGGTTTACACGCCTTTGGGAATGACTTATGATACTGCTTTTGATCGCTTGCATAGTCAAGGACTGATTATGCCAATTGGACCTTTTCTAGAGCCTGAAAAATGCTCATTGCTAATCAAGGCAAATTCCATCAAGGCAAAGGTCATACTACTGAAAAATGTTGGAAGTTGAAGGATGCGATCCAAGACTTGATTGATGCTAATCAACTTCCTGTCCCTCCAGGGGAAAGAAGCCTAATATTCAAACAGGTCCTCTTTCTGATGCTTTGGCTATCATGGGAGATGAAGTCTCCTTTGATCCGTCAATACTCATCCAGCCTGTTGGATGAACCTTTACCAGATGTTGTTTTTATTTCAAGCTGTGAAGAAGTTAATGGAATTTGGGATAGCGATGATGAAGACGTCTATCTCAAAGACATAGTTTGTTCATCTCTTGGCGTTGTCAATTTGCAAGATAGCGAAGATGTTTGGGGGGACCCTGAAGTCAAGGTTCTCACTAGAATTGGAAGGTTACAACAACCCACTCCACCTACACCTCCACCGCAAGCACAACCAATAGTTGATCCCATTGACCCTGTAAGCAACGATGTGATCAAACAATTGCAGAAAACCAAGGTGGAAATGAATGTTTGGAAGCTGTTGGCTACGTCTCATGAGCATCGGAAGGCTGTGATGAATGCTCTTGTGAAGATAGGAGTTGATAGTGATATGACTCCTCAAGGACTAGTCAGATTTCTCACTACTGAATCGCCAAGTCCTAGTAATTTGATTTCCTTTTCTGACAAGGATTTACCCCCGGAAGGGGATCAACATAACAAAGCCCTACACCTTACTGTGGTGTGTGGGCAATTGAATGTTCCTATGAGCCTAGTTGATAATGGCTCAGTAGTCGATGTATGCCCGTTGCGCACTGTAAAGAAGTTGGGCATAAAAGATGAAGAATTAATTCCCTCTACTCAGGGGATCTGAGCTTATGATAATACTCGCCGTCAAGCCGTGGGTACTATCTGAAGGAATTATGTCTTCGATAAGTGCAATTACTAGATATATCAAGGATCACTATTATGGAGATAATAAGTTCATTCTATTGGGGTGTCATCCTCTGTTGCTAGACTATGAGAGATGATCTTTGGGCTAGTCAAATGGTCCAAAGCCCTTTAGAATGGATCCTATATTGGTCACACACAAGGGTATTGGGTTAAGCAAGTAAGAGGCCCATTAATGGGCCTCATGAGCAATTAACTAATCATGAATTGGATTGGGCTAGCATAGTTAGATTGGAATTAGGTTTTGGGCTTTTTGACATGGGCTCTTATTTAGAGATAAGATCTATAAATAAGAACCATGCCTAGGGTTTGCAGAAGCAGTCATAATTCACACACTGTGAATTTTGACATCAATGCAACCAATCCCAAAACCCTAATCCTCTCTCCAACTCACGACCCTCATCCTCCCCTCACGTCCGTACGGCCAGCCACCCCTTGGTGGCGCGTGTGGTGGTTATCGTGGTGGTTCTTGGTTAGTATGTCTCTCCTCTCTGTTGAAGGTTGATTGAAGCGTTCAGTCACGACTAAATAGCATTAGTGGAGGTCTTAATCTGTGCCCGTGGACCAAGTAGAGGAATCACGCTTGGGGTTCTTTATCTCCCTTTGTTCTTGATCGATCGCACGTGGAATCACGCTTCAAAGGTACAATTATTTGTGCTTTATGTGTTATGCATTAGATCCTTGGATTAGGTACTGTATGAATATGATTCATGTTATTTCCGCTGCGTAGTACCTATAAATCCCTACAGTGGTATCAGTTAGCCTATTGCATTTACGCATATTGCCAATAATTCTTTGATAATCCACAATTTTAATTCAATTAAGAGGGAGAAATTAATTTAATTATGGTTCGATTATTATATTTAATGTGATTAAACTTTTGGAATCGATTAAATGCGATTTAATTATGCTCAAATAGCCATGAAAGGACCGAATTTATGCCCTAATATGTTCGAATTTTCGAGCCCTAGAACCCTAATTTCAAATTTTTTCGAAAATCCTAGCCCTAAATTATGATTTTTGTGCTTGATTTTGATCTAATTCGATTTGTTTTATGTTTCATAATTTTAATTGGGTTGATTTATGCATAAAAATGTTTTATATATGATCAAAGATTTAATTTTAAAAGTTAGAATTAAATTGGGATTAATTTTATGATAAACCCTAATTTTAAAGTTGAATGTGATTTAAATTTAATGTTATGGACTGATTTAATTTAATTACGATAAGTGTTATTTTAATTAAATTAAAACACAAAAAAAAATTATTTAAGGCCGGCAACCGTGGCTGGGTGGCGCAGCCACGGCGGCTGCCGACCAGGTGGCGGTCCAAGAGGGAGAAGGGGAGGGCGGTGGTCCATGGTGGCTGTGGGCAGCAGCGTGCAACCGTTGCACGGTTGCTGCCGCGACTGCCAGAGCTGGCGCTGCTGCTGCCTTGCGCGGCAGTGGCTGCTGCAAAGCAGCTAGCCACCGTGGCTAGCCTCGGCTGGCCACGCACGGTGGCCTGCAGCCCAGCAGAAGCAGCTTCACGTTGCTGCCCTTTGCGGCAGTGGCTGCTGTCACGGCAGCCAGCCACCGTGGCTAGCCTCGGCTAGCCAACCACGGTGGCCGGCGTTGGTGGTTGCGGTATTTTCCAAAAAAAAAAGCAGTTTTTAAAAATTTATTTCAAGATAATTATGAATTATTTTGGGATAAAATCAGTTTTATTTTGGATAAGTTAAAATAATTTGAAAATATGATCTTTTATTTTAAAAGATAAAGTTGGTTTTATTTGGATAAAATCTTTTATTTTAGGATAAAATCAAATATTCAAAAGTTGTTATATTTGATATTATCCATATTTAAGTTGTTAAATTGGTAATTATCCTAAATTAAAGTGGTTAATTATGGATAAGAATGATTAGGATATTCTGAGCATATTCCAAAAGGATAATAATTGATTTCAATAATGTGATTATCCCATAATTATTTTTGGATATAATTGATTTAAAATATTGTGATTGGCTAGTAATTAGGATAGAATTTTCTAACTTTGTTAGGATAATCTTTGAGGATAAATATGATTTATCTTTTAAGATTAAAATAAGATTTGATTCTATCTCATGACTAATTTAGAATATATGATATTTTATTGATGATCATGAATAATATATGATATTATCTAATTACATTAATTAAAATATGAGATATTTAGGTGCCATGTTTCCTTAATTGTGAACATTCGATGTTGTAGTTTAGGAAAGCATGATGAGTGATTTATTATGAGGCAATTTTATAATATATGATGTTGCTTTATTGCTATATAATGACTAGTATGGCCCAGTAGATTGCTAAATACGATCTGCGCATCGTGATGTATTTTTGTAATCTTAGTACGGTCTACGTACCGATAAAGTATTTTGTAATTTTATTTTATTTTATTTAAGTAGTAGATAGAATAGAGTAGAATTACAGGTTGCAGTTAATCCAAGAAGCCCATGAAGTGAAGGCCCAAAGGAGCAAGGTGGATGCGATCCATGATGATTCAAGTGGGAGCATTTACTTTATTAGTTTTCTTAGGATTAGGGGCCATGCTATGTCTTATTTATGCATTCAGTATTTTATGCATGTTAGATTTTATTGATGTTTTGTGATGATGCGCTAAAGTTCACTATTTAATCACAACATAATAAATCTAGATCCCAGTAATATTGAGGCAGCTTTTCCAATTAAAAACCCGATGAAACCTTTGACATTTATGATGGGTCATGCCAAAGCTGGGCATCATATTTTTCATTGGGGAGTGGGGGTAGGACAAATTCTACACTTTTAATTGGTTACACTCAACAAGGTTACCTAAAGATAAAGTTTAGAACCTTGAAGCTAAGGGTAATAATTAAACATGTGATGGTTAATTATTCAACCAAGAATTACAAGAGTTGTAATCAGTAAAGAGTTTACTCACCTTGAAAATGTAATGGTTGATGGCAGGGCCAAAGTCCGGTCAATTATTGCACGAATAAAGGATCTTGGAATCATTTAATTCAATTGGGATCAATTTACATTGAATAAATGCTTTAAAGTTACCAATTTAATTCGCTTATGGTACTTTAAATTTTAATAAACATAATTGAATTTTGCGTTTACTTATAAGTAACATGTCGTTCTAATTTTATTATTATATATAATCTCTTTGATTGAAAATAAAGTTGAGAAACGTTCTCAAATGGTTTAAAAGATAATCCATAAACCTATATTCCAATTTTGCTAAGATTGTTCTAAAAGGCAAGTTTTAGAAATCCAAGTCACATGTCTAAGGTTGGTTTATTCAAAATGTTTGAGTAAAATACCAACACATCTTCATTTTTGAAAAATGTTTCAAGGGATAAAATGAGATGAGAGGTACAAGCCCTCAAAAGACAAGTATAGAAGTCCAATAAAATCTCTTATCTTCAATATGATTGAATATAAGAAAGTGATTGGAAATCTCTATGATCAAAAGTTGATCAAATGACAATATTCTTCATCTGCTTTATATAGAGTTTAATACTTGATTAAGCTCAAATATAAATAATGATAGAATAGACTTAGCAAAATCATGAAAAATAATGCTTACAGTAATTGAGCAAGGTATCATTTTGAACCTAAGAGAAATGTTCTAAGTGGCTCAAAGGGAAAGGTTTAGGAATATATGAGGATTGCATTAAGAAGTTATAGGCCAAGAATTGCAAACAAGTTGCTACTTCTCAAACCTAGAACTACTTACATGCTAAAAGTTGTTATAAACAACAAACGTTTCAAATTAAATGGACCAATTCCAATTGATTAGAAACTACCTCATATAGTTGGAAGGTAAAAGAATGGAAATGTTCCAATTTAAGAATTATATTATAGAAATTGATTTAGCATATTGCTACTTCTTGGACATATGATGTCTTGTTTAGATCACTCATTGCACAATGTGATTGAACTAAAGGAAGAAGTTATAGCTAAAGGAGGAATAAATCTACAAGTTTAGAAGCAAATGTTGCAACTTCACAAGTAGAATCTACAAGTTTGGAAGCAAAAGTTGCAACTTTACAAGTAGAACCAGTATTTCACCACTAGTAATTGGCTAGAATTAAATAAATGTTATTCATTCTTGCCATTATCAAAACACCATTCAATGTTAGTAATGACTAAGCATCGAAGATTCAAAAACGTGGAATAAATGTTATTCTATGCTTCATCGAGTCATAATGTGTTTTGAATTGCTAAATAAGTTTAAAATTCTATATGATAGAAATAATTAAACCATTTCTATATTTATAAATTATCTCTACTATGTCAATTAATTCAAATGAAAATGAAAATTGCATGCGAAAGATCCAAAGGGATGGAATTTCAATATCATTGGATTATGAATCTATTGATATATGTAATTATCATTCTAATTTGAAATTATGACTAGGTCACCATTTAGAGAAATGATGATGTGAACTCGAGGTCAAATACATATTGATGTAACAACCAACCAAAGGTTCAAAGGCTAGAGACAGACAATGAAACTTCATTTGTGATACGATCACTACTTATGCTTCATTGAAGCATGGAAGTGAAGATTTTGAAAAGTTCAAAATGTTCAGTATGAAGTTCAGTATCAACTTGACAAGATAATGATTACATTACAATATGATTGAAATTGTGAAAATTTAAGTCAAGACATGTACTTGGCAACACATTCAAAATATTGCGATATGATCGTAATAATGAGAATTTAAGCCAAGACCTTGATAAACATCCAAGAGTTGTGAAAATGTTTGACAACAAATTAAAATCCAAAAGAAAACCTTGTGAAGTGTTTATGAAGGAAGTTATCAATCTATATAAGATACATTTTGATAATGGATGTAAGTTACCTATCTTCCAACCATTGTTCAAGGGATATACTTTTAAGATAAGCTACCAAACTAAACAAAGATACATAGGTCAAATCAAAATGTAGCAAAGGCTTCATATGTGATATGGATAAGAAACGTTCTTATAAAGTCTTTCTACAAAGCAAGGAATAAAACATGTATTAAACCGTTTGATGCACGTTCGATTCCTATATAGAGCACGGGGTACTACTACACAACCATACTTAGCACAAAATGTTTGTTGCTCAAGTAGGTGCCCTTATGGAAATTGTTCCAAAAGGTCAAGTGGGAGTAGCATAAATCTTAAAAGAGTTTGAGAAAAGCAACAAACAAACGTGGTTCAAACCATGATTGGTTCACCCTATGCTAAAAGTGCCTCCCTAAAAGGCAAGTGGGAGTATAAGAATCTTGAAAAGTTCGAGAGCCTTGAAAGAGTTCAAGAAAAGTGATTTCGAAAATCTTGAAGAAATTTGAGAAGTTATCGAATAACAGCAACAATATGAGCATGATTCACCTCATGATACAAATGACAACGCGTGGTCTCATTAAGTGTAATGGGATTAATAACCATGTGTCGAAGGTTGTACATTCCAAGTGCACATCCTCTATTGTCGTTTCTCATTGAAAACTAAACAAAGTTGTTGTATGAGTTTCAATTGTTGCATAAAAACCCACAATGGTGACTAGCATATGTAAAACTTAGCCAGAGAAATATGATTTCATATTGACTAAGAGTTCTAAAATATTTATTTTGGAACATTATGATTATGCAAGTAATAAGGATGATTTGACAAGTTATAACTCCAAATGGTTTAAAGCCAAGAAATCTGTAATAGATTCTAAGTCTGTAAGCAAGTGTATGACACTTGAATAATTTGCCTAAATTGGGTGAAACCCATTGTAAGCAAAGCAGACAAGAAAGAAAAATGTTTTCTAACTAAAGCAAAGACTTGTTAAGGGATTCAACAAATTCATAGTATGACTATGATTACGATGAAACTTTTACATTAGTCATGTTGCAAAGATCTATTAAAGATTTTTAGTGATTTCTACCTTATAAGATTTGGTAGATGGATTTCAAAACACTTTCTTGAAATTGTTCATGAAATAAGATTAGTATATGATACAGTCAAAAGTTTGGAGATCCAATAATCCTAGGGATGCATAAAAGATCCATAATGGATTGAAGTTAGCATCAGGGAGTCAATGTTCTTAATTTTGTGAGTTGATCAAATCGTTTGATGTTCTTGTAAAATAAAGAAAAGGTCTTGTATGTACAAGATGTTTAGTGGGAGCTATGAAGTCTTCTTGGTCTAGTACAGAATGCAATTATTGAAGGATCAAGTAATGGCTAATGCATTTTACATGAAAACCTTGAAGAAGAAGATGAGTAAATAGATAGGTCTCGAAGGATGTTTGAGTTTTGATTAAGAAGCTTATATTGATAAGATTCTTATTAGGTTCAACATTATACTGAAAAGAGTTTCAATCCCTTGTAACATGGCACATTGCTTAATGATTCAATACTTTAAGAAAGGTTGATGAAATTAAGATTTTGAGTGATGATCCTTATGCAATTTGTAAAGGATGCATCATGCATGTCATGGACTATACTCGTCTATTTGGTTCACGTGTTTTAAAGAACAAGTGATGATAGATTTCAATCGAAATCCAATGTAACGTTGGAATACAAATTAGAAATTCCAAAGTTCCTTGCGAAAGGGCGAACAAAAATTCTTAGTGTATGGAGATGAAAATGATTATAAAATTTAGAAATTGCAAAATTCATGTTTATGAGAATGTCTCATGAACTCTACTTTCTAAACCCCTTCCATGACCAAGGTATGAGAGTCATACTAAGGTTCTTGGATTGAAGCAAATTATGTAGTTTTAGTTGTGTATGTTTTGAGAAAGCATATTACAAAAGTAATACATTAGCTTGCAGAATTATGTTTATCAATTGAAACAAAGTTTCAATCTTATTTAATCGTGGTTTCAAGATTAAATAAAATGTCTAAAATAATTATGAATTGATGGGCTCACTAGGTTAATGACCTTTTGAATGAAACCCCACAGGTGAACTAAATTCATATATTATTTAAGTTCCTAGTTCGGAATCATTAAACTGGACATAAATGATTTCCAATAATGGACTAGCATGTTAAGATTGATTGGATAGCGCAGTTTCATGGGCTATAGGAGCGTAGTGATGCTCGGTCAATCACATGGATATGCATGAATGATGCATGATCGAACTATTGACCTACTTTGAAGTTCAAGTATAGAGCTTCCGGATATATTAGTGGATTCCTTTGACATGAGTGGAACATTGATCTCATTCAATGGATGTTATAACTGTGGTACATTCAAACGTCTGCCCGTAACTGGAGATTATAAAGGGTGTTTCCCGGCTATTTCAGAAGTTGAGTGGGAGCTTTGGTTGCCATAAGATTGGATTAAGTCTACCTATTTAATTAGGAATGTGTCTTGGCCCCTTGAAGAGGGAGAATTCAGAAAATGCATGGCCGTGCTCAAATGTGTTACATAATAACCATTTGTTTTGTAATTCTAACTCAGATTTCAAGAAAAGATTTGTAGATTAATATGATCACGACATAAGATGCAATCATATTATCAAATCGACACACATTGACTTAAGGAATTTGATTGCGCACTTGTCTCAGACAAGTGGGAGATTGAAGGAATTATGTCTTCGATAAGTGCAATTACTAGATATATCAAGGATCACTATTATGGAGATAATAAGTTCATTCTATTGGGGCGTCATCCTCTGTTGCTAGACTATGAGAGATGATCTTTGGGCTAGTCAAATGGTCCAAAGCCCTTTAGAATGGATCCTATATTGGTCACACACAAGGGTATTGGGTTAAGCAAGTAAGAGGCCCATTAATGGGCCTCATGAGCAATTAACTAATCATGAATTGGATTGGGCTAGCATAGTTAGATTGGAATTAGGTTTTGGGCTTTTTGACATGGGCTCTGATTTAGAGATGAGATCTATAAATACGAACCATGCCTAGGGTTTGCAGAAGCAGTCATAATTCACACACTGTGAATTTTGACATCAATGCAACCAATCCCAAAACCCTAATCCTCTCTCCAACTCACGGCCCTCATCCTCCCCTCACGTCCGTACGGCCGGCCACCCCTTGGTGGCGCGTGTGGTGGTTATCGTGGTGGTTCTTGGTTAGTATGTCTCTCCTCTCCGTTGAAGGTTGATTGAAGCGTTCAGTCACGACTAAATAGCATTAGTGGAGGTCTTAATCTGTGCCCGTGGACCAAGTAGAGGAATCACGCTTGGGGTTCTTTATCTCCCTTTGTTCTTGCTCGATCGCACGTGGAATCACGCTTCAAAGGTACAATTATTTGTGCTTTATGTGTTATGCATTAGATCCTTGGATTAGGTACTGTATGAATATGATTCATGTTATTTCCGCTGCGTAGTACCTATAAATCCCTACACTATCATGTTGAATGTCACTACTGGAGCCATTGAACGTCGCACCAAGTTTCAGGTGGTGGACATCAAGCTAAGGCTTCTTTCAATCTATTGTTAGGTCGCCCTTGGCTTCATGAGTTGAAGGCGATCCCATCATCACTACTCCAGAAAGTTAAGGCTATAGTTGGAGGGGTTCCAATCACCATTGATGCCTCTCCCATGCGTATTCAAGTCATTGATACCCCTATCGTCATGTCGAGCATGATGAGGAAGATGAGGACCTCTGGGGGTTTTCTCTAGAAGATGTTCTTATGATCGAGGAAGATGAAAAGTGCCACCTCGAGTTTGACCCTTATTATAAGGACAACATCAATGCGATTATGAAGAAACAAGGGCATTTCCCTAGGCTGACCCTTGACATCAAAAAGAGGATAGCTGAACTTTGGGGCCATCCAGGCTCGTCAAAGAAGGACACCTTTGGCCTGGGATTCATACCAACAAAGGAAGATATGAAACAAGCTGTGATCAAGATGGTTGCTCGGAACGCTGCTTGAAAAGAGAACAAGGAGATGGCTATAAATCCCTATCCCCTCACGCTCAATGGTCAATTCGTCAAGGAAGGAGAGAACTTCCCGGGTTACGAATTTCCTGAACCTCTCATCTACAAGGGGAGACGTGAACCAGATTTTGAGGTGTTCATGGATTGTGACTTCATTGACGAAGGTGATGTCTCCTCAATAGCTGAAGAACCAACCAACCCAAGTTCCGATGATATGGGTATTAATCTTCTTTTCGGGTTGGAAAAGAATGAACCTAGGCACACCAACAATGACAACTTTGCGCTCATTCAAGCGATCGTGTCAAGCAAAGATTTTGATCCTTCGGAGTTAATTGCCCTAGCTGATGGTGTTCTGAAAGGATGGAGCAAGACGGTGAAGGTTACCATGCCAAATGGAGAAAAACTTGAAGTAACCACTGGCGAAGGCCCCATGTTTGATGAACCTGAATCGTCTGGGTCCGAGTTCGAGTTTGAGTCTGTTAATAAACCCTTAGGATCTAAGGCCGACCCCCTTTTTGCTATCAAGTCCTTTTCTGTAGTTCCCCCTAGTGTTGAGCCTCTTGTTGAGTCTTCCCTTTCTATTCCAAATAATTATGGCGAGGTCGTAGCTGACCTTGCCCTCCTTGATGTAATGACCAATGATTTCAATGAAATGAGTACCTTTTCTTACGATGTGTGTCATTCCCCCAACCCTAATCAATATTGCTTTGCTAATGATAAAAATGACAAAGAGATAATAAAAGCAATGGAAGAACATGATAATAAAACGACAATTATTGAAGATATAGAAACAATCAATATTTCCAATGATACGACTACCAAAGAAGTAAAAATTGGATTAACACTAAGTCAAGAAGAACGCAAAGAGTTAATTAACTTACTTAGTGAATTTGTTGATGTATTTGCTTGGTCTTATCAAGACATGCCAGGTATTGACAGGGATATTGCGCAACATACGATACCACTCATTCCAGGTATGAATCCCGTCAAGTAAAAGTTTCGTCGTATGAAGCCGGATGTGGCTCTCAAGATCAAAGAAGAAATCAGAAAGCAACTAGCTGCAGGTTTCATCAAAGTGTCCAAGTATCCGGAATGGATAGCTAATGTGGTTCCAGTCCTAAAGAAGGATGGAAGGGTCAGAATGTGTGTTTATTACAAGGATCTCAACAAAGCAAGTCCAAAAGATGGGTTCCCTCTACCTCACATTGACATTCTGGTCGACAACACAGCAAACTATGCACTCCTTTCCTTCATGGATGGTTACGCTGGATATAACCAAGTGCTTATGGCCGAGGAAGACATGGAGAAAACTACATTATTCATCACACAGTGGGGAACATATTGCTATACGGTAATGCCATTCGGGTTGAAAAACGCGGGTGCCACCTACCAAAGAGCAGCCACAGCATTGTTACATGATAAGATGCATAAAGAGGTGGAAGTCTATGTTGATGACATGATCGTCAAATCAAAAGATCGCCTAGGCCACATCATTGCACTTCGCAAGTTCTTTGAAAGACTCCGCAAGTACAACATGAGATTAAATCCAGCAAAGTGTGCATTCGGAGTTACATCAGGCAAATTGCTTGGCTATGTGATCAGTTCTCGAGGGATTGAAATAGATCCCACGAAAGTTAAAGCAATCATGGCCATGCCACCACCCAAGTCTGAGAAGGAGATTCGAGGCTTTTTTGGAAGATTGCAATACATAAGTAGGTTCATATCCAAACTCACAGCGATATGCGAACCTATATTCAAAAAGCTCAAGAAGAATGTTCCGGTCACATGGGATGACGATTGCCAAAAAGCTTTCGACAAGATCAAAGAGTACTTGTCAAACCCACATGTGCTAGCACCAACAATGCCTGACTTTCCTCTTCGACTCTACCTTACGGTCACAAGAGAAACGATGGGGGCAATGCTAGCACAAGAGATTGAAAGCAAGGAGAATGCAATCTACTATTTGAGCAAGAAGCTTCAAGGATATGAAACACGATACACATTACTTGAGAAGTTGTGTCTCGCACTTGTGTGGGCTGCACAGAAATTAAGGCATTACATGCTTACTCATACAGTACATGTCGTGTCCAAGATGGATCCTCTCAAATACTTGTTTGAAAAAGCAACACTCAATGGTAGGTTGTCAAGATGGATAGTCAACCTTGCTCAGTTTGACTTAAAATTCGTACCACAAAAGGCCATCAAGGGTTCTGCGGTTTCTGACTTCCTAGCGGACTTTCCACTTGAAGAAGTTGAGAAAGAAGAAGATGAGTATGATTTCCCTGACGAAGATCTACTTATGACTGAAGATAATAGATGGACGCTCTATTTTGATGGACCTTCGAACCAAAGGGGGTGTGGTGTAGGGGTATTGCTCGTATCACCCAGTGAAGAGCACATCTCAATTTCCATGAAACTCGACTTTGATGTCACCAACAATGCCGCAGAGTATGAAGCATGCATTTTGGATTATAAACAGCGGTGGCCTTGGGAATTAAGAAGCTCAGAATTTACGGTGATTCATCACTAATCATTAACAGATCTCTAAGAGATGGAAGGTGAGAAGTGAAAGTCTCGCTACGTATCAAGCTCATCTGGAAACTCTCACGGACCAACTAGATGAAGTGGAATATACGTAGTTGCCTAGAGAAGAAAATCAATTTGCTGACGCACTGGCAAAGTTAGCATCAATGGTGCGCATTCCAACAGACACAATCAGGATGCCGCTAACTATAGAGCGAAGATATGAGCCAGCCTATGTTCACGCACTTGATGATGAACAAGAGTGACAAGAAGAAGATGAAGAACCATGGTATGTGGATATCCTTAACTACGTGACCAAGGGTGAATATCCTCCTAACACTGATAAAAGGGCACGCCGTGCTTTGAGGCTCCTGGCCTCACAGTATGTGCTCATTAGGGGAGAACTCCACAAAAGGACTGCGCTAGGGAGAAATCTCTTGTGCATAGCTGGGAAAGAAACACATAAGACCATGGAGAACCTTCATGCCGGAATATGTGGAACGCATATGAATGCTAAGATGTTAGTCCAAAGGATTCAACGACAAGGATATTATTGGACTACTGTGGAGAGAGATTGTCACGAATACGTTAAGAAATGTATGAAGTGTCAAGTCTACGCAAATTTGCAGCACGTTCCACCTTCGCTTCTTTACACATACACTTCCCCATGGCCTTTCTCTACTTGGGGTATTGACATCATCGGCAAAATAACGCCACCAGGACAAGGAGGACACGAATTCATCCTCGTAGCAATCGACTATTTCACTAAATGGGTTGAAGCTGCATCATATGCTAAATTAACAGCAAAACATGTGGCTCAATTCATTGAGAAAAACATCATATGCCGCTATGGGGTACCTCACAAAATGATCAGTGACAATGGGACATACTTCCAAGCCGAGTGTGCAGAATTACTAAAGAAATATCATATCAAGCATCACAGATCATCACCCTACAGACCACAAACAAATGGTGCAGTCGAATCGGCCAACAAAAACGTGAAAACTATCATCAAAAAGATGACAAAAAATTATAAGGATTAGCCGAGCAAGCTACGTTTCGCCCTTTGGGGTTATCGAAATTCTGTTCGTACATCAACTGGGCTACCCCATTCTCTTTGGTCTATGGAGTTGAAGCCGTACAACCAATAGAGCTCGAAATCCCCTCTCTACGAATTGCATTGGAAAGCCAATTAGATGAAGTCGACTGGATTAAAGCAAGATATGATGAACTAGTGTTACTTGACGAAAAAAGCTTGGCAGCTTTGCATCATGTCCAAACCTACCAACAGCGTATGACACGACATTTCAATAAAAAAAGTCAAGACTAGGAATATCAAGGAAGGTGATTTGGTGCTTAAAGCACTTCGCAAAAACGTGCTTGATCCAAGAGGAAAATTTAGACCGAACTGGTAAGGTCCATATATTGTCAAATCTATTTTGTCTGGCGGAGCAGCACAATTAGTAGACATGGATGGTAATGGGTTTCACAACTTAACCAATTTGGATAAACTCAAGAATTTTTATGCCTGACCCAATAGAGCTACGTTTGGCCTGATTCCTTTTTAAGGATACGTAGGTAACCCCTCAAGGGGGCCCGACCACTTTAAAAATAAAAATCCCTTCTTCGTCGACTAAATATGGCACACAAGGCAGAAAAACGCAAAAAAATTACAAAGGAGAATCCACCGTGACACGGTAGAGCCACTGCGCCACGGTAAAATCTACCGTGACACGGCAGAACCCACCGTGACACGGCAGAAATTACCGTGTCACGGCAAATACTACAGCGTCATGGCAGATCTGTTCTTTGATTACTAACGCTGCGCCACACAAACTGCAACCGCGACACTCTAAATTTTACCGTGACACACCTTGATTAACCGTGACACGACAGATAAATGTGCTATTATTATTGAAATAAACGTGACTACAATTATTGGCATCATACGCCTTATTTAAAAATTGAACTTAAAATCATAAATGCAAAGCAATATTGGTCTAATCCTTCTTAACTTTCGAAGCCTCATCTTTCTTTTCCCGTAAGTCGGCCTTCACCATTAGTGTGTCCCTTGTAGCCCGAACCGTCACACCTCTTGTCGAACTCTCACCCCTTTCATCCCTCTTATAGTTCTTAGGTTGCTTTTCCCTATAAACCATCTTTTCTTTACCCTTTCCTTTCACATAAGTCTTCTTCTTAGGCATTATAGGAGTTTTAAACTCAATTCCTTGTGTTCTCGGACCAAGACGATCTTTAGGGGGCGCCTTCTTACTTCCAAGTCGTTCCTTCATATCAAATTTACGTGATCCAAACCTCTTCCTTCTACTTCGAGGATTCAACCATGCCTTGTATGCACTAGATAAGGGGGGAGGAGCTTGATCACTCGCGGAAACGGTCCACATAGGCCTTGCAATCCAATGGAGCTCATACTTGTGAACATTACTTTCATGCAATGATACTTCACGAGGACTATCATTATAGCGTGGAATTACTTGTTCAAGTCCATATTGCCGCATCACTCGAGAAGGGCAATAAAAAGTCAACTTTGATATACTAGGAACACGGCAATATGGTGTATCATGCGTCCCAACCATCCTAGTAAGTCTCCACCAAGGCACCACCCATCGAATGGAAAATTCTCTCTTTGCAAAGAACACCTTCCAATCATCATACGACATGTTTGCAGAGTAATTTTTCTTCCTTCGGACTAGATCATTGGGACCATATTTTTCAATATCGTCGGGGGCTTTAAAGAGTTCTAAACGCTCCATCAACCAAATCTGCAAAAAAAAAAAAAAAAAAAGAGGCAGATTTGTACCGTGACACGGCAGACTGTACCGTGTCACGGGAGAGCTTTACCGTGACACAGTGCCTGCCAGGTGTCACGGGAATTAATCAGAGACCGTCTTTACCTGTAGCAGTACTAGAGAGCCCTTCTTGATGGCTTTCCGATCAGATTTTGCTTCGTCAAGGCCGCGTAAAGTTTCTCCAAGACAAGTTGGCATAGGGGATCTTCCAGATTCAACATGTTCAAGCACAGACGCTAAACAAGCATGTCCTACCCTACCGTTTGCAAATAAAAGCTTGCTAAACATGCAAAAAATATAAGCCCTTCTACGGTATACATGATATGACTCAGAGACAGGGCGATTAAAATATAAATTTGCAAGCTTTTCTAGATCTACTTCATTACCGCACACAATCCTATTCAAATTAGGATCTGTCAGATTCAGATGGCGTTCAAAATCCTGGTAATAGTATTCACGCAGAGTAGGAATGGCAACAAGATTCCTAGTAGGAAAGCCAAAGATGGCACAAAATTCCTCCGACAGAGGGCAGAGTTCATCATAATCAAACTTAAAGCAATGAGTTTCTAGACTCCAGTAATCTAAGGCTGCCCTCAGAAAATCATGCTCAATCGCGACATGTCTCAGGGAATAACCTCTCACATAAAACAACTCTAATTCTCTTTTGTCAGCATTAGTCAAAGAATATGACCAATCACGCAATATGTTATCAAAATTCTGAGACATTATTATTGAAATATAAAATTCTAATTATTTTATATTTTGTAATTATGCATATCATGAATTATGGGTCGTATTTTATAGGCGAAAAGGGTCAGAACGTGGAAAACTTTATCAAGTTACACGCGTATAAAAACGCGGCTGCAGTTTTTTATCATCGTGACACGGGAAATTCCACCGTGACACGGGAATTTCCACTGTGACACGGGAAACTTTACCGTGTCACGGGACATTTTACCGTGACACGGTACAATATTACGTGTCACGGTGCGCACGCGCTTTCTATTTTTTATCCTTGACCTTTTTTTTCCGGATATTTTTGTTTGCCGTTTATCTTCCACTCTTATTTCGAGAGTTTTATTCCCAATAAAATTCTCCCTTTTTATTTTTATTTTTATTTTTGGGGAAGTTTTTATTTTATCTTATTTTATTTTTACTTGCTCCTTTTTTATTTTATTTGCTCCTTTTTTATTTTATTTTTGGGGAAGTTGTTATACTTGCTCCATTTTATTTTTGGGGAAGTTATTAACCTCGCTCCATTTTTATTCTGGGGAAGTTGTAAAATTAGCCTTTTTTCTATCTCTTTTTTCTTTTGTTTTTTTTTTCTTTAGGGAGAAGGTCGGTACCCTCAACTTACGAAAAATAGCGGTTTTTTTTTGCGTCGTTAATAAACACATAGTCAAACACAATCAATCTCAAGCACACACTAACATACACATTAAATAAAATCAAAAGCATAGAGTGTGAATAAAATAAACAAAGTAAATCATAGTACATAGATAGTGTCAAGTGTCATCAAGCAAAGTACAATTATAAACCCTCGGTCAAAAGTCTCTAGAACTAGCATCTGTATCATCTCCAGCTTGAGAATCTTGAGTATACGAGGGCTGAGAACCAAAGAGTCCCTCCATTATCCGAGTACGAGGAGTAGTGTCTCTACTAGTAGCATCCAATAGAAGACATGGTCAAGGCAGGGCCCGTCAAGCTGGTAAACGGCGTAGATTGACTCCAAGTAGTAGGAAGCGTCGGTGAAGACATCGTCCCAGACAGTGGAACTGAAAACAAGCCAGGCACCGGTGAAGGCATCGCCCCGGACAATGGAGCTAAATATAAGCCCCGATCCACAGGAGTGATGACTGGAGTGAACTCAGACTGTGAAGGCTGTGAAAATGAATGCTGCTGCCATTGACCCTGAAAATGCTGAAATGGCTGGGAATGCTGAGGCTGCTGCCACTGAACCTCACGAGACGGCTGAGAAAGCGGAGGCTCCCGCTGAGACCGAGAATGCCGACGAACCCCTGGAGATCGTCTGCCACAACTAGGCTCCCCCTCATCCGAGCCTCTATGCCTCGAGCGCGATCGGGACCTCCGTCGCTCCTGAATAACACAAAACCAAAGATGTCAATGATGCAAGATAGAACAAATAGTATAAATGAAAAGGTGAATATACCTCAAGAACATCGCTAGAACCGCCTCGACAACTCGCGCCACACCGAAGCTTGATGATGCAATACTTCAAAGCGTCAACCAGCTTCATGAATCCCATCATCTCCGGGTGAGTAGGCTGAGAACAAAGCAAAAGAAAATCTGTAACAAGAGGTATTAAAAAGGGTGAACAATATGTCAGAAGCTTACCGGCTCAAACACATCAGGCAAAGACTCCTACGCCTGTCTGTAACCCTCTGGCGCGTCAGCAATGTGGTCCTTAGTAATACTAATAGGCCCCGGGTAACGGATAGATTGAGGTGGCACCTCAATCCTCCCCACAGGGTGAACAGTCGTCTGAAAATATGATCGAATAATCAGGTTATTCGACGATTTAAAAAGAGACTAATGACAAAATCCTCAAAAGAAACCATACCTCAGGAAGACGGGGTGGAGGAGCCAAAAGGGGAAGCACGTCCCGCGAGTAATCACCCTCCATGTGTACGAGCCCCTGCCAAGGGAAAGTGAACCGCTCTCCTCTGTTTATCAACTCCCTAAGCAACCGTGAGTCCAACATCGACTCTGGTGGAGGCAAAGGCACCACAAAGCGATTATCACTGTGCTGGCGAACGACACGCTCTCCAAGATACCAAACAAAGCGACCAGTACCGACAAAAACAGTACGGGGCATCGAAAGCTGCAAGGCCTCAGGAAGCTCAGTCATCCTAGACCAAGGCCGATACTGGACGTCAATAGCCACCTGAAAACCATAAAAGTTGTAATGAGATGCTGAAAATGACGTCAAGATAAAGAATGGCAGGCTGCAAAATCAATTCTTACGCCAACAGAAGAGGTGCCTCGGCGTAACAACCCGCGCATCATGGAGACAGAATCCACTCGTGACTCGCCTCGGTCACGCCAGCTATCTCCAACAGGGAAGTCATGGACCGCTCCACGACGCCGACGAGGGGCCAATCCTGGGAAATACTCATAGAACCAAAGCTGCAATGAAAAAGTAATCTCTGAGCACATGAGTCAAACAGATTGGAACAAAACCAAAAAAAGGAAAGATCATCACCTCTACGACTCTCCATAAGCCATAAGCAGTCACGGGGGACTGGTCATTTAGCTACCTGCAGCCATGACGTAGCGACAAGAGAAGATCCGCATACCCAACCCTAGCCCAGCTAAGGGATCCTATCTCGTTAATCCTGACTAAAGAAGGAAGATAGCAAACGAGCGCGCGTGAACTTGATAAGTGACATTTATGTCACTCCTAGGGAGTAGTATTAGAGTCATTTTCGTGTTTATTTTCCCTTTTATTCTCTTGTTTTCTCTTTAATAAAGCTTCTAGTTATTTTGGTAATTTTGGAGTGTTTTAGATTATTTTCTTTATTTTATTAGTTTTAGTCTATTTTCCTATTTTATTTTATTTTATTTTATTTATTTCTATTTTATTTATTTTATTTTATTTGTCTTGGTTTTATTTTATTTCGTCCTTTTTCTACTTTCATTTTTATTTATTTCTATTTTATTTATCTTATTTTATGTCCCGATTCTCCAATGTGTATTTTTGGTTGTGTAGGTATGTTTTCGGGTTGAAGCACGGATTTCAAAGTCAAGTGGTTTGCATTGGATGTTCAAGACCCGAGTCAATCAAGTCAAGCTGTTGCCCATAAATCTTCATTACACCATCACCTTGTCCTACACCACACACAGACACACTAACTCTCCTTCTCCCCTGCTGCCTCACGCACACAGCAGCCCACCAAACTCACAACACCAACAACCCACTATAACAACAACCCCAGCAGCAACCAACACCATCAGCCACACTTCTTGCTCACCCCGCAACACCACCTACAGCACCTCACCCGCAACTCCAACCAAACCACCTCCAATCAGCAGTACAGTCCCAAGCAACTCCCCTGCTCCAGCCACCGCAATCCCAAACGCAACTCCCCTGTTTCAACCACACCCAGCCACCGCACTTCAACCCCCTTATCACCCACGCAAACCACCTGTAACCACGCACCTGCTGCCACCCTCACTGTCTCAGCAGCAAGCACACGCACTTCCCCTGCTGCCCAGCCACACATCTCCCCTCACAATCCCTCAAACAACCTGCAAACCCCAACAATCACAACCGCAACCACCACACATCACCAACGCCCTTCGCAATTCCCCTGCTCCAGCCATCACAACCCCGCAACCACCACCAATTCGCATCTCCAATCACACCAACAACAATCAGCGTGTCAATCAAACCCGAATCCGAAACAATTGCATTCCCCAAGCTACCCAGACCTCCGCGGCCGCGCAACTCTGTCAGAAGGCGCACAAATTGGAGTTCAAAACAGATTGGAGGCAGTAGCATTTGCGCGACCTCTGCGCGATTGCGCGACCTCTGCGCGATGTCTTCGCGGGTGCGCAAATGTGGGTTCAATCACGAGCTTCTCACGTGATTTTAATGAAAATCGAAGGGCCACGATTTGAAGCTAGATGATTGTAGTTGATGAACGATGGTGATTGTGATAATTGATGATGTGTGATGGTTATGATGGATGATCAGAGAGCAGCCACGAAGAAGAAGAAGGGAATTGGGGTTTGATGATCGTGTGGGTCTGATGGGAATTGGGGATTTTGGGATTTTTATTTTCTTTTAATTTTATTTCATTTTTATTCCCTTTTTCTATTTTCCTTTTCTTTTCTTTTGTTTTATTTTATTTTCTTTATTTGTTTTCTTTTATTTTCTTTATTATTTTTAACTTGTATTATAAATACCCCTTTGGGGTTATTTCCTCCTAACTTTTCAATCATCCATCTATTATTCTACTCTCTAATTAGTTTTTAGGAGAGCTTCTCTCTCTAGGTTTAGCTTAGGATTAGGGTAGTTTAGAGAGAGGAAGTGAGGGTTTCACCATTGTTGAACTTGGATTTTGAAGAAGAAATTGATCATCTTTTCTATAGATTTACATCTTCAGTCAATGAGAATCTCTAACTCTCTCTCCTCTATTTTTATTGCTTTATTTTGATTATTACTTTTGTTGTTGGTATTGCTTGTTAATCAAGTTGATTCTTGGTTATTTGTTAATTAATCTTGTTATTATCATGATTAGTGAGTAATTTCCCTATTAAGGGGATGGTTGTGGTGTAGTTGGATCTTGCGCATGTTCTAGGTTTAGAGTTGATTTATATGTGATTAAAGTCTTTATATGCTTGATATTCTTTAATCTTCTTGCAAGTGCACATTGTTGGTTGATTAAAGGTGAATCTTTGCTAACAAGGAACGGAAGTTGACTTAGTTAAGGTTCATTAGTATCGATTGTTATTTAATAGTACCTCCTAGTATATGGTTCTAATGTGGAAACATAGAGGCTATGTTAGGAGAAGCCAATTGACCCCGGAAGGCGGCTAGATTGGACCCTTTATTTCGATATTTGAGCATGTTTAGTTCATAATAAATTCAACTTCTATGCTTTTGTTTATGTTCAAGTGAATGCTATACCTAAACCATTTCCCTTAATGTTTTATTTCTTGTTTTAGCATCTTTAGACTTTAGTTTATTTATCTCCTATTCCGGACTAGCTTAATTGTCGATAACATTTGGTGGTGTTTAACCGTTCTCTGTGGTTCGACCCCTATGCTTGCCTTATACTCGTATTAGGTTTGTTTAGGTTGTATAAATTGTATTTGATCTAGGTGTAGTCGTTTGACGACGCGATTATTCCCTTGTCAAATTGGCGCTGTTGCCGGGGAACGGCATCCATTACCGTTGTGTTATCTTGTTGAGAATAGTCCATTGTATATATTTTTCCTTTGATTTATTTTTGTTCCCTTTGTTTTGTTTTTGTTGTAGAAAATGGCACGTTTTTCTTTTCCTCAATATGATAGTGAGCCTTTTTATTTCTATTTCCATAGACTTGCAGAGTTTTTGAACTATAATGGTTGTAATCCTTGTGAAGCTTGTGAGATTTGTTATTGTGGCATGAATGAACAAACGAGATATGAAGTTAAAAGTAGGTTTAATGGTGAATTTCAAGCATTAACGGTTCATAGTGCTTTGAGCTTTTTTGTACGGTTCGCTAAGGATGTACGCAATAGGGCATGTAATGTTGCTAATTTTGATTCTCAATGTGATAATAGTTTTATTGGTGGCATGAATCCCCATGATTTATCTTGTGATCCTATATGTGAACCTAGTACAAGTGATTTCAACTCTTTTTCTCCTATTGTTGATGATGAATCTCATTTGCTTGATTATGCCCCCTTTCCCCAATATGATGATGCTCATGTTTATAATGTGAATGATCCTCCATCCTCATCTTCTTGTACTTACATGGCTCCAAATGATTTCCCTTATGCTTCTAATGAATCCTTTTATGAGGGTAATTCTATAGAAAATTTGAAGGAAGAGAAGATAATGAAGATAATGGAGATGATGGAGAGGTATAACGAGATGAGGGAAGTTGAGAATAGGGAGGTGGAAGTTAGAATGAAGATGCTTGAGAGCCAAATTCTCTAATTAGCCAACTCTCAAGAAAATGCCCTCCCTTCTTCTTCTCTTCCCCATATGAGTGAGGATCCCATTAGAGAGCATTCGAGTGATGGTGAAGGAGTAGAGAATGAAGAGAGTGTTGATTTTGAAAATCCTAATCCTCTTTCCCATCTTGATGAGTCTCAAGTGTATGTTTGTGACCCTTCAATCTACGAGTATATAGACTCTTTTGAGGTAATGTCCCACATATTTTTCGAGAGTCATATGAGGACTTATAAATTATTGGATGATTTCATCGAGAACGCTTCTTGGGACTTAGATGAGTTTGAGATGAATCTACCTCCATTCATGCACGATTTTGGGACCTTGGGTTTTGAGATAGTTGAAGGAAAAGTTGTCTATTGTGGTGAAAAGGAGGATAAGGTTGATTCCCTCGGAGTTTTTGAGCTTGAGGGAGGTGTAGATCGTGAGTGCCCTTTGTTTGAGGACTCTATGATTGATTTTCATGCCCTCATTGGCGATGTGAGGCCTTGTGGTGTGGGAGTAGCTACCCCTCTTCCCGTTTCTCATACCCCTTTTTCTCTAAGGTTTGACCACCTCCTTCCTTACCCTATTTCTCTCCCTTCCTATCTCAAAGAGCCTATTAGGGAGCCGCCCTCTATGGATGATTTTCATGTCCCTCCTTCCATCATTGTTGAGGATAAGAGGAATTTTGCCAACAAAAAAATTTGTGATGAGGATTTGCCTTTTTCCTTTTCTTTCCATTCTTCTTTTCCTTCTTCTACTTCTTACTTTCTTGAGTTTCCTTTCGATCCTTCTTCTTCTTTCTTTTGGCATCTCCCTCTTCACTTACGTGCAATGATTTTGTTGCACGTTCTTATTCCGTCATTTGCCTATTTACATCCCCATGAAATGTGTAGTAGTGCATTTGACAAGCTCTTGCGTGCGTTGAATTATTATTTCCTAGAGCGGTCTCGCTTGGACGTTAAACAAGGCTTTGCGGGAAGTAACCCGTGTTTTATTGATTTCATTTTCTTTTGTTTTTAGATTAGATTTTCTCTCATGGACGTGTTTGTGTTCCTTGTTAGGTACACAACTTGATATACTCTTGCGCATTGGTGATGATCAAGAATCAAGGAAATGTGCCTCAACTTACCTATCATGCGGAATTCAAGCCTTATTTGTAGAGATTGTGGCTCATATGAGGTTATTTCGGGTTTTTTTTTGTGTGATCTTGCATTTATCCCATATCCGGTAATATCCTTCTTTTCCCTCTCTCTCTTAGTTATTGTGACTTGAAGATCATGTGTTGGTAATGTTGGATTAATTTTTCCTTATTTTCCCCTCCTTGGTGATGTGTGTCATAAATGGCACACATTTGATGAGCATTTAGGTCCTTTTTATCCTCTTTTAATAGCTTTCTTGCTCAATAAATGTTCGGTTTTATGCTTTCTCTCTCTTTTCTACCTTTCTATGGTTTTATAGTATTTTCTCTTTTATTTCTTTTATTTTCGTTATTTTAGTTGTTTTCTCTTTATTTTAGATTTTATAGATTTAGTTTTATTTTATATTAGTTTATTTGATTTTATTTTCATTTCATTTTTCTTTACTTTATTTTATTTTCATTTTATTATATTTTCTTTCTTTTATTATTTTTGTTTTCATTTTATTTCTTTTACATTTATTTGTTGGTTTTAGTTTTATTTTACTTTATTTTATTTCTCGGTTTTATGTGTGTTCTGTAGGTTTTGTTCCAAGTCCAAGTTGAGGTGCTCGCAAGAGTTATCTACTGCTCACTTTGGTCTTCGTCACCATCATGGTGATGATAGTGATGGTGATGAAAGTAGGCAGGAACTTCTCCTCCACTTCCCCTGTTCCTGCTCTCCTCTTCCCCTGCTCCTCACATAGCTTCCCCTGCTCCTCACTTCACAGCAGCAACATAAAATCCCGCAACACCACTACCTCACGCAACCACCTGCACTCACCCCTCAACAACGCACCAACACACAACCGCAATTAACCACCTCTGCCGGCGCAACTCCAATAACTCCCTTATTTCCCCAATTCGAACACAAATAGCAGCACCTCCCAGCAGCCCCTGCTGCCCCTCCAAACCTCCCACCAAATCAGCCACCAAACAACCACCTACACACCACCAAATCAGCTACCTTTGCACTTTATTTCCGCCGCACAAATCAGCCCCTGCTGCCGCAATTTCCACCAGCAGCAGCTCCACTTTCAATCGCGCTTCTCCGCCACCAGTTACACCATCAATTGCGCCACGGACCTCCTCAATTAACCTCAGAAGCATCTCCAATCGAACCTCCAGCTGAGCAGCCTCGAACCTCAGCAGGTGCGGGCGCACATTCAACGAGTGCGGCCGCACCCAGCTGGGTTTTACTTGAGCCGTTGATTGATGTTGATGAGTGGGTGTGATGGTGTGTGATTTGATGATGATGAATGATGATGAAGCTGCGTGCTTGGCCGTGAGAATCATGGGATAATTCCCCATTTGAAGGAGCAGCAATTCTTGTGCTCTCCGTTTTCCTTTTCATTTTCTTTTATTTTAATTTTTCTTTCTAATTTAGTTTTCATTTATTTTTCCTTTTCTTTCATTTATTTATTTTATTTTCTTTTCCTTTTCCTTTTATTTTCTTTTCTCTTTTATTTTCTTTTACTCTTGTTTTTATAAATACCCATTTTTGGGTAGAGAGAGAAACAATTAGAATGAGAATTAGATCATTTTCCTAGCTTAGTTGAGAGCTTCTCTCTCTAGTTTAGGGTTAATTTTAGGAGTAGATTTTAGAGAGAGAAAGTGAGGAATTTCAATGGTGATTGAGAGATTGAAGATTCAAATGTGACAATTGTATTGGAGATCTACTATATCATCAAAGAGCATTTCTAACTCTATCTCATTTATTGCTTTGTTTAATATTCATGGTTTGGATTGTTGATTTTGATTGGATTTTGATGAATTGATGATTGATTTTGGTTATTCATGTTTGTATTGGTAGAATTGATGATAATGTTTGAGTAGTTGTTTAGTTAGGGATTTGGTGAAGCTTATGATGTAATGAATTGATGTAAATTGGGGATAATTGATGGAGTTGATGATGTGATTAAACTTGGTTGATTGATCATGTGCATGTGTGTGATTAATTAGAGAGCAGCTAACTTTGATTATTGCACTAGATTGCATTGTAAGTTCACATTGATACGGACCATTGATTTGTGGCTTGCATTTACACGTTTGAGGTGTCTTGTGATGTTTCCTAGCTAGATTTTATTGTAGTTGACGCTAGTTAGACCTCTAGGAGAATAGCTTGACATGCTCTTTTGGTTGCATGATTGATTTTCCCTCACATTGCTTGACTTAGTCGACTTTCCATTCCAATTTGCATTGTTCATTACTATCATAAGTGAATCCTAATCCCTAGCTCTTATATTTGTTTGGTTTCCTTGCTTTAGTAGTTGTTAGAATCACCTTTTATCTCTTGTCTTCGACCTAGCTTAGGCATATAATTGGAAGCACTTAAGCATTACCGTTCCTTTGGGTTCGACCCTTGACTTACCTCTATACTTGTATTTAGGTTTGTTGAGTGTTTATAAATTTTGTTTGGCTTAGGGAAGATTAGCCCAACGACCTAGTTTTCCCCACGTCACTTGGTTTCATCGTTTATGATTTGAGAGCTTGGTTTCATTCAAGCTTGGGGGAGGGTATTCTATCATGTTTGGTGGGATGTTGATTCATATATGTCATGCACTTGAGTATATGCATTTCCATGTTTTTCATGCTTTTGGAAAATCCAAAAATATTTTTGTTTACTTCAAGGCAAGTTTAGCAAAATGTGTTTTGTTTGTACTTATTTTGGACATTATATCTTTTGGATTTGTTTACTCTTGAATGCCTTTCTTCCTAAGTGGTGAATGTGTGCACGGTTTGAGAGTGTCATTGGTTGACTCTAGGATATTACATGCTAAGGTAGCCGGGTTAAGAACTTTTAGGAATCCATGAAGCCCTAGTTCACGTGGTATGTGGTAAGATGGTGTTGCTCTCTATAGTGGATTTGGCACCCTTTAATTAGTTGGTATTTGCTTAGTTATAATCCCGTGTGAGGTAACATTGTTCTAGCCTTCATCACTTTGTTGTGTGGCGCATTTGGATCCTTAGTTATGCATGTATTGATCCTTGTTTTGATTTATAGCTCCCAAGATCGTGACCGAAGCACTCTAGGGGAGGAAAAGGGCATTTCTTTCTCATTTTTCTTTATCTTCTTTTTATTTTGTTACAAATTTGATTTTCTATTTTGCATAAACCTACTTGCTAACCAATTTGAGCCTTATGTTTCCCGTTCTTGTTTAAATCATGTAACAAACCTAATGACCTATGTTAACCAACCCTTTTAGTTAGTGAAGCATTGACATGTGAGGTTTGAGTTTTGAGTTGTTGATCATAAACAAGATGCATTTTGAGATTTGGTTAGAGTTGAGATTGTAAAGAAATATGCAAATTTATTAAAATCAAGTGAAGTTTCAAGAAAAAGCCGTCCAAATTTTAAAAAGGCAAGGACAATGAATAAAGTAAAAAAAAAAAAAAAGAGAGAAAAAAAAAATTGAATTGAAAAATTTTTTTTTTTGCATAAACCTACTTGCTAACCAATTTGAGCCTTATGTTTCCCGCTCTTGTTTAAATCATGTTACAAACCTAATGGCCTATGTTAACCAACCCTTTTAGTTAGTGAAGCATTGGCATGTGAGGTTTGAGTTTTGAGTTGTTGATCATAAACAAGATGCATTTTGAGATTTGGTTAGAGTTGAGCTTGTAAAGAAATATGCAAATTTATTAAAATCAAGTGAAGTTTCAAGAAAAAGCCGTCCAAATTTTAAAAAGGCAAGGACAATGAATAAAGTAAAAAAAAAAAAGAGAAAAAAAAACAACAAAAATATTTTAGTTGGTTTCATTATCTTCCTTAGTTTAAGCATTGAGGACAATGCTTTGTTCAAGCTTGGGGGGAATATTGTGTGTTTGTGTTGCATAAGCTTGGGGGAATGGCATTAGTGGTATTTTTGCTTGAAATTTAGTGAATTCTTGAGTTATTTTTGAGTGTCGGCCGCACTCTTTGCTTCACTTAGGAAATTTCACCAAATTTCAAATTTTTACCCTGCCTTAACCCTTAGCCTTACGTTACAACCAATAAAAAGACCCTTAGACTCTAGTGGGTTAGGTCAAAAGAATGGTGGAGGGAGATAGACTTCAAACCTATGGAAAGAGTATGCATAGTTGAGACGTCGGGATTACCTTCTCAAAGTTTTTCATTTCTTTATCTTTTTCTGGTTCCTTCGTGGAATCTTGAGAAGCTAGCTCAAGGGTTGATTTGAAGCTAGTGGAGAGAACGTGGCCCGTTTGGTTGGGGCTAGGGTGGATTGAGTCCTAAGTAGTTCTCTATGCTTAGCATGTGTTATGTTTCAATCAACCATTGACATCTTGGAACGTGCATACATTTGTCCATTTAGAAAGGTTTGCATTCATTAGTACTTGTCCTTATCTCTTGTCCATATATGAGCTTGTGTTTTGCTTTTTCTCTTCGTGTTTCTTTTCCTTTTCCTTTTGTTGCCTTGCCTTGGCTTTTGTCGAGAGTTGTGGGGTAAGCTCTTAGGAAACCCTCACGAGACCTCACTCGTCCTCATAGGCGACTTTTGGGTTTTAAGGGCTTGTTGTAGCTAAAAACAACCGTGATTCCTACGACAGTGAGTTAGTGTACATTCTTTCTCCTTGTTTCTATTTTGTTTCTTTTGCTTTCTATAATTCCATCTTGTTCTCTTTTGCCTTAGCTTTGCTCGAGGACGAGCAAAGGTTTAGCTTGGGGGAATTTGATAAGTGACATTTATGTCACTCCTAGGGAGTAGTATTAGAGTCATTTTCGTGTTTATTTTCCCTTATTTTTCCTTTTATTCTCTTGTTTTCTCTTTAATAAAGCTTCTAGTTATTTTGGTAATTTTGGAGTGTTTTAGTTTATTTTCTTTATTTTATTAGTTTTAGTCTATTTTCCTATTTTATTTTATTTTATTTTATTTATTTCTATTTTATTTATTTTATTTTATTTGTCTTGGTTTTATTGTATTTCGTCCTTTTTCTATTTTCATTTTTATTTATTTCTATTTTATTTATCTTATTTTATGTCCCGATCCTCCAATGTGTATTTTTGGTTGTGTAGGTATGTTTTCGGGTTGAAGCATGGATTTCAAAGACAAGTGGTTTGCATTGGATGTTCGAGACCCGAGTCAATCAAGTCAAGCTGCTGCCCATAAACCTTCACCACACCATCACCTTATCCTACACCACACACACCAACTCTCCTTCTCCCCTGCTGCCTCACGCACACAGCAGCCCACCAAACTCACAACACCAACAACCCACTATAACAACAACCCCAGCAGCAACCAACACCATCAGCCACACTTCTTGCTCACCCCGCAACACCACCTACAGCACCTCACCCGCAACTCCAACCAAACCACCTCCAATCAGCAGTACAGTCCCAAGCAACTCCCCTGCTCCAGCCACCGCAATCCCAAACGCAACTCCCCTGTTTCAACCACACCCAGCCACCGCACTTCAACCCCCTTATCACCCACGCAAACCACCCGTAACCATGCACCTGCTGCCACCCTCACAGTCTCAGCAGCAAGCACACGCACTTCCCCTGCTGCCCAGCCACACATCTCCCCTCACAATCCCTCACACAACCTATAAACCCCAACAATCACAACCGCAACCACCACACATCACCAACGCCCTTCGCAATTCCCCTACTCCAGCCATCACAACCCCGCAACCACCACCAATTCGCATCTCCAATCACACCAATAACAATCAGCGCGTCAATCAAACCCAAATCCGCAACAATTGCATTCCCCAAGCTACCCAGACCTCCGCGGCCGCGCAGCTCTGTCAGAAGGCGCACAAATTGGAGTTCAAAACAGATTGGAGGCAGTAGCATTTGCGCGACCTCTGCGCGATGTCTTCGCGGGCGCGCAAATGTGGGTTCAATCACGAGCTTCTCACGTGATTTTAATGAAAATCGAAGGTTCACGATTTGATGCTAGATGATTGTAGTTGATGAACGGTGGTGATTGTGATAATTGATGATGCGTGATGGTGATGATGGATGATCAGAGAGCAGCCACGAAGAAGAAGAAGGGAATTGGGGTTTGATGATCGTGTGGGTCTGATGGGAATTGGGGATTTTGGGATTTTTATTTTCTTTTAATTTTATTTCATTTTTATTCCCTTTTTCTATTTTCCTTTTCTTTTCTTTTGTTTTATTTTATTTTCTTTATTTGTTTTCTTTTATTTTCTTTATTATTTTTAGTTTGTATTATAAATACCCCTTTGGGGTTATTTCCTCCTAACTTTTCAATCGTCCATCTATTATCCTACTCTCTAATTAGTTTTTAGGAAAGCTTCTCTCTCTAGGTTTAGCTTAGGATTAGGGTAGTTTAGAGAGAGAAAGTGAGGGTTTCACCATTGTTGAACTTGGATTTTGAAGAAGAAATTGATCATCTTTTCTATAGATTTACATATTCAATCAATGAGAATCTCTAACTCTCTCCCCTTTATTTTTATTGCTTTATTTTGATTATTATTTTTGTTGTTGGTATTGCTTGTTAATCATGTTGATTCTTGGTTATTTGTTAATTAATCTTGTTATTTTCATGATTAGTGAGTAATTTCCCCATTAAGGGGATGGTTGTGGTGTAGTTGGATCTTGAGCATGTTCTAGGTTTAGAGTTGATTTATTTGTGACTAAAGTCTTTCTATGCTTGATATTCTTTAATCATCTTGCAAGTGCTCATTGTTGGTTGATTAAAGGTGAATCTTTGCTAACAAGGAACGGAAGTTTACTTAGTTAAGGTTCATTAGTATCGATTGTTATTTAATAGTACCTCCTAGTATATGGTTCTAATGTGGAAACATAGAGGCTATATTAGGAGAAGCCAATTGACCCCGAAAGGCGGCTAGATTGGACCCTTTATTTCGATATTTGAGCATGTTTAGTTCATAATTAATTCAACTTCTATGCTTTTTTTTATGTTCAAGTGAATGTTATACCTAAACCATTTCACTTAATGTTTTATTTCTTGTTTTAGCATCTTTAGACTTTAGTTTATTTATCTCCTATTCCGGACTAGCTTAATTGTCGATAACATTTGGTGGTGTTTAAACGTTCTCTGTGGTTCGACCCCTATACTTGCCTTATACTCGTATTAGGTTTGTTTAGGTTGTATAAATTGTATTTGATCTAGGTGTAGTCGTTTGACGACGCGGTTATTCCCTTGTCAGAACTCTTATCGGGAGAAAGAGTCATAGAAATCAGAATCAAAATGAAGATCCGCACTCGCTGCTCGGGAGACGTCTCCTCCATGTCAAAACTCTGGGCCAGAACGGAAGCCAGCTCTGATAGCCCGCTCCTCTGACCACCTCGAGGTACCGGCCGAGTCCTAATATACTAAACGACCGGACCCTACAGATCTGCTACCTCAGGCGCCCCCCAGCTAAGGTCAGGAAACTATCGTACGGCCTGGTCGGTGAAGCGCAGACTGGTAATCATGCTGAAGTCTAGTGGGGTCACTGTCATCTCCCCCCAAGAAAAATGAAAAGTGTTGGTAGTATCCCAGAAATACTCCAACAATGCACGAACAACTGTCGGGCCGCAACCCCGGGGGCAGCGAAACCCTACGACCGCCGAATAGAAGTCCACTAAACCAGCAGATACCCACAAGGCATTCGTAACAAGATCCCTCGTGATAATCTCATGCAGTCGAGGAATCAAATCTCCAGCCCCGGATCCATGATGGCGAAGCGTGCCATCGACTATGCCGGCAAGCGGACGGTGAGAAACGTGGTTCTCACGACAGAAAACGAACTCATCGGGTGTCCATGGAGGTGGAACCCATCTACCCCTACTCGAAGAAGCGCGCGGCTCGGTCTCTAAGACCTCGTCCTCCACGCCCTCAAGAACTGTGGGAGTGTCCTCCCGAAAAGCCTGACGCCGGCCACGTGTCGAAAGATCGCAATCCTGCCGTCTAGGCATGCTATTTCATAATAAAATCTAAATGCTTAGCATAATTTCCTAAGTTATTTATTTATTTATTTATTCAAAAAGGGATTATCAATTATCTCCGGTTGCATTTTCTATTATACGCTAAATTTTTACCTCAAGGCTAAAATTAGCAAAATAATAGAATTATTCCTAGTATTAAGTTTCTCCATGACAAACTAATACTACAGTTCTCCTAGCTGTATGATACTATGTCCTCCACGACAATATAGTACATACATGAAAATATGTTTCGAAATTGCACAAAAACAATAGATCAACACATCATGCCATATTTTACAAGATCTACCATCAATATTTCACCATTTCAAGTGCAAAGAAATAGCATGAACAACAAGAACATCACTTCACAAGAAGTAGTATCCAAATATGGTGTTTTGTTCAATTCTCCACCAAATCATGAAATTTTTGTCTCCAATTTCTCACAAACACACATACATACATATACAAGTAAACTCATGGCAAAAATTTCTACATAAAAACTCAAAATCAAAAATCCCCAAATTGATTTTTAAGGGTTTTTACATGAAATTATTCATTTGAAACAAATCTGAGACAAAAATGAAAGGAAACTTACATAGATCCTTGTGGAGAATCAAAAATGGAGGAAGTGGCAAAAAGTTAGAGTAAAATTGATGGAACATCGGGCAACAAAAGCTCGAAAAGCTGCAGCAAACTCGGCCTCTTCGCCGTGGCACGGAGGAACGTTGCCGTGACACGGTGGCTGAAGCCCGTGTCACGGTGACACAGAAGAGCGACGACAAACTCCGAAAGAGTGACGGCGACCCCTAGAAGCGGCGGTGATTTCCTGGCAGCAGCAGCGGAGTGTAGACAGGGGAAGCAGTTGACTTCGACTAGCAGCAGAAGTACACCGCAGCAGACAGCAATTCGCCGTGTCACCGTTTGCGGTTCCGTGTCACGATAACGGATGACGTGTACCGGTGTATTTAGTGGTGGCGCGGTAATGTGTGTGAGCAAAATTGAAAATGGGGAAAGGAGAGAGAAAATGCATGAAGAAATGATGGAAATGGTGAAGCATGAGATTGAATTTAAAGCCAAAATATAACCGTTACACACCCCGTTTCTCATACCACGGAGTCCGTTATCATGTAACGGTTAGTTTCTAATGTGGCGCGTTTATATTTGCGAGTCAAAAGCAGGAAATTTGACCATTAAAAATTCCCGTGCCACGGGAAGTACTGCCACGTGACGGGAATAATTGCCGTGTCACGGTATTGAGCTTTCGTGACACGGTATTCTTGCGCGTGTCCTGCTTGCTCCCAAATGATGTCAGCGAGTATTCTGCCATCTTTGACCAGCTTGAGCGATTTTTCCGAGGTGTTTGGACAGTTATTGTCTCACTAGAAAAGCGCGGAAAATTATAACTGATATTTAAAGGGTACTAAAATTACTATTTTGCCCATAGCAAGCATTAAAAATCTGTTTTTCGACATTTCTAACACCTAATATGGTCGAAAAAGTCGACTTGAAGGTAAAACATCTACGACCCACGTTCGGTTCGGGGACAATCGAACCACTATTATTCCGGCGCAAGGTTCTCGATACACAGAGACTTGTGATCTCAATAGACAAATTTTTCCTAAAGCATGGAAAATTGTCGGTCGTTGTCACCTCTCAACACAAAGAAGTCAGCAATTATTTCATTCATCGACTTTCCTCAGGCATGGAAAGTATTCATTCATCGAGTTTCCTCAGGCATGGAAAGTATTCATTCATCGACTTTCCTCAAGCATGGAAAGTGTTTATCTGTCGGCTTTCCTCAAGCATGGAAATCATTATCGGTGAATTTCTTCAAGCATAGAAAACCGCCAAAATCATCTGTCGATCCTCAAGCATGGAAAATGTTATCCGGTAGATTTCTTCAAGCATAGAAAGCTACCAAATTCATCAGTCGGCTTTCCTCAGGCATGGAAAGCATTTCAGCGAAACATAATCCGGTGGATTCCTTCAAGCATAGGAAGATACCAAGCATCATTTGTCACCGATACACTGGTGTCAGATACGTATTCTATCCCTTTACACTTTTATCTGTAGAACTAACATTTTTCTGCAGGTATCGGCGTATAGAGAGTGATTTAGGATCGCAGAACGTCTTAAATCATTCTCCATCCCTATCGACTACTTTGACTATCGTTTTCGAAACTTACGTTTCTACAAACTCAGTCAAAGTGGGGCTTCCGTAGACACCTAAAAATATCTCCCCAAAACCAAACCCGATGATGAACAACCTTTCACCGCCACTATTGGTCGGGTTTAGTATTAATCCCGAGAGTGCTTAAAAATTTTATTTTATTAAATTCGTATTTCTGAATAGTCCATGGATCAGTCTTGATGTTTGGTAAAAGCATAGTTTTAATTTCAGCCCAAAACCCTTTTTTTTTTTTATTGTTTTATTATTTATTTTTGGCCCAAACCTTTTATTTATTTCTTTTTAATTATTTTTTTTATTTTAGCCCAATTTTAATAAATCAGAAAATGGCCCGAAATTATCAATCGACACTTAAAAGCTGAATGAAATTAGGGTTAAAAATGAATTTAGACGGAAAAATGACAAAAACTGTCCCGTGTCACGGCAGGAATTCCCGCGTCACGGGATTCTCTCCCGTCTGACGGTAAGAAATCCCGTATCACGAGATACCTGATGTGACACGGGTACAGTATGTGTCTTTTCCGCGTAAACCCTAACGCGTTTTCTTCCCCCGTTTGTTTAAAAATATCCCGCGTCACTCAACATTGCACCGTGTCGCGGGAATATTTTCCGTCTGACGGGGAATTTTGCTGTGTCACGGTACAGTTTGCCGTGTCACGGGATACTGTTCTAGGGTTTCTGTCATTTTAGGGTTCCGTGTGTTCCCTCAGCACATTTTTCTATAAATACCCCCTCATTTATGATGTACGGGGCATCAATTAATTCTCTCATTTCTCTTCTATGCTCTAGCCTAATCACTAGCCTACCCTTTTCTCTTTCAAAATACCTTCCTTAAGAACTCCAAAGAGTCCGTACTTTACCCGAGGTTCTATCCTTAAACCACGGCGTGAAAGGTAGAACTGTTTGAGGGTTTGGCCCCAAATCAATTATATTCTATTTTAATTTAATTTAATTCCATTTTAATTATTGTTTAATTAATTTTCGTTGAAGTTACTAACGCGTTTATTGTTTTTATAGTAGCAAGCAAACAAAATCAAAGTAAGGAATCATGTTCCGTTTATTTCTATTATTTTTCTAACGATTTTATATTGTTGGATTTATTGCTATATTGCTTCCAGTATTAATGTTTATTTATTCTATATTTATTGATCACCATATTTCATGTTAAAGGGAATATGTAATTGAAAATCACGCCTAATAAGATAATTTGGACAACCGGTTTAGGTTCCTTTTTAATCTTGTTATTAAATCAAAGTGATCACAATATTATAGAATAATGTGTTGCATTAATATTTAACCAATTTAGCTAAATAATAGTTTGGAGCGAATTGAATATTTTGTTTGTATGCCTTTGAGATCAAAGGAATGCTTTTCAATATAAGAATCGAGTAGAGGCCAATACGGGCGAATGTGACTCAATGACTCACTTCGTACCATCATCCCCGATCCTCCTTTTGTGGTTCCGAACCGTATGGAGTTAGTAATCTCATGGATTATGAATGGGGTGTAACCTTCACGGGTCAATCGTTGTTGCCTTTCGTTGTCCCTTAATTGTGGTTGCCTTAAATGATCCGTGAACGGTTTACAAATTCCTTAAAAACTTGTTGGCGGCTCCCTACTTTATTTGTCCCTAATCGTTGTCCCTTATCTTAATGTCGATTCCCACTTCCTATGAGTGCCAAGCATATTCACAAAATGCTTTTTACGTAGGCGCACTTCAAACGACGCCTACAATTATATTAAACCTACCTTGTTTATCTATGTTGGTTGAATATTAATGCACAAATAATAATATTATTGGCGATCACTTGAATTAATATCACATTAGCATAAACCAAATTAATAATTATCTTATTAAGCGTGATTTCAAGTACAAATTCCCTTTAAGATGCATAAAAGGTGTGATCAAGCAATAACAATAAAATATATCAAGCAACATAATAATAATCATAGCATAATAAGGCATAATAAAGCTTAATAATAATAGCAAGATCCTAGGCTTGATACTAACAATATTAATAACACATCCTAGCATGTCACTAAACAATAAAGATCAAAGCTTTAAACCTAACATGGTACTAACATGCTAACATGATATTAGGAATAATAAAAGGCAACCCTAAACATGATACTAGAAAGCGTTAAAAACATCCTAACATGATACTAGAAAGCATTAAAAACATCCTAACATGATACTAGGACTTATCAATAATAAACATGCTTTCTACATTGTGAAAGAAATAGAGAGTAAGCTAATCTACTTACTTTGAAGCCTCGTACCTCTTTCTAATAACAAAATACACAAGTTAGTAAACTTCAATGAAAATAATAAAGAATTAAAGGAATTAAATTGAAATCAAATAAAGTTTAAACTAGATTTGGTCCAAACCCTCAGAGAATATCAAACCTTGCACTGTTGGGATTTGGTGAGTCCGACTCACCGCGGAAACAAACCCAAAACCAAGACCGCACTCGCAATAAATAAAACCATAAACATAATTAAATTAATCACAAGATTAAGATGAGCTAATTACCTTTGACGCGTGCTTCGCTCCAAATGAGCTCTTACTTGAAAGCTTCAAGTCCCGCTCGCACAGAGACCTCCAACGAAGTCCACCCGCACCAACAAAACCGACTAGGTCCAATGTCTTGGGGTTAGCAAGACCCGACCAACAAAACCCGAGTAATTATATTGAGTTCAAAGGTTTTCACTAATTGTGATGCCTTTTCCAACTCTTACTCAAGCATCTTTCCCAATGCCCATACTTGGGTATTTATAGGAAATGATGGGAGTATCATTTACTCTCCCATCAATGTGGGATAGTATGATTTTTCTATTTTATTTTAAAGCTAAAATAAAATCAATAATCAAGCTAGTAATAAATCAACAAGTGGCAAGCTCATGTGAGTGGTTAGGTGAGGACCACTTGGAGAAGGGGGGGACCAAACTTGCTCCCCACTCCCTCTCCCATAACCGGCCACCTCACTCCCCACACACTCAAGGACCACAAGCCACATGGAACCCACCCTTGGGCACCAAGGCAGCCAAGGTGGGCTGCCATGTGCTGCTGTCCGTGGTAGCCACGCCCAGCAAGCCCAGCACTCGCATGCGGGCTGCCAGCCGCTGCTGGCCAGCACGCCCAGCATGCTTGTGCGGGCTGCTGCTGCTGGCCTTGTGCCTTGGCCAGCGCTGCTAGGCAGCAAGCAATGGCCTAGCCATGCTGCTGCTAGCTGTGGCGAGCTGGCGCGCCTAGCGTGCTAGCTCCAGCAGCTTGTTGCGGCATGGCTTGCTAGCCATTGCGCGCACAAGGCTGCGCCTAGCATACTAGCACGCACTAGGCAGCGCCTAGCCTTGCGATGCTAGCATGAGTGCGCTAGCACGCACCAGCCAGCCTAGGCTCGGCTTGGTGCGCATGCTAGCCACCATGCTAGGCTATACGCCCTTAGCACTCGGTTTGCTTGGGCATTCCGATGCTAGGGGTATTTTGGTCTTTTGTTGATTTATTACTATTTCTCGTCTCGTCTTTCACTATTTTTCGACTCGACTTCCGACGCTCGGTTTCGACGCTCTAAGCTCGAATTTCCGACGTCTTAATAAATATTACTCGGTCGACTCATTAATTCCTTCCGAATTAATTCGTCGTTTTGGTTTGTTGAATGCTTGGGTGTGACCCGAAGGGTTCAGTCAAGATTAAGCTGTAACATTAATTATCCATTAATATTACTGATCGGAAGCGGCCTCCACCCAGGCATTCCGATCACTTGACCTTACTGAATATATTAGCTTTCTAATAATTCTGAACCCGCTAACGGAATAGTACACTTGTTCGAAGGACACCATTCCTTTCAATCTCCCACTTGTCCTTCCGGACAAGTGCTCATTTTGTGTACAGCCTTTTCCTATGTCGCTTAATGTCTCTTCATGAACTATAAGGTAAGATTTATTTTTGTCATCCTTATTACGTCCAGAAGTGTTTCCCGATTCCGAGTCCAACTGTCAATAAACAGATGATTTCTAAAATCCATCCGAGCACGGCCATGCATTTTACAGTCTCGCTCTACGAGAGGCCTTGTATACAACAAAGACATCTTCCCTATTTTACTAGGGGGACATTCCCAGTCTTGTAATGTAGCTCCTCTTACTGAGAGGACCTAGCCGCCCGAGTGTTGCCGTTATAATCCCCTATTACGACAGACGTTTGACAACATCAAAGCGAACTAGTACTCAAACAAGAGAACTCACACTACTCATGGTCAAGGAAATAGGTTCCGATAACCATAATGAGAAGTATACTTATGACAAATTTTTAATTTCTTAAAGTATTCTCATAGGTCGATCCAGTATGGTTCTAAACCAATACCTGTGCAAATGATTTATGACAATCATGTCCTCGTAGCACATGAAACGGTGCTATAAATCAGACTACACACTAATCTCAATTGGTCATTAATCGTCCATCGTTTAAATGACCTTGATTAGGGATAATTTTCGATTATAATATTCAATGTTCACTTAATAGGTGTTTCCTTACCAAGACTGGTCTTGATACCCCATTTTGAATATTCTCAGAATCGAATGGACTCATTATTTAATCCTAAACCACAATCAAATAGCATAACGGAGTAATAAAATGTTGCATGAAATTTTATATTACTCCAAAACATGAATGGTTTTCCTTAGTGTCTTACATTAACTTTTCTCAAAATTAACTAAAACACTAAACAAGGAAATCAAAGCCAGTCTCCTACATGCTTGATTCCCATTGCCTCAACGTGCTTGTTGTGCTTCACTTGAGGCAAAGGTTTAGTAAGTGGATCGGCTACATTGTCATCCGTTCCAACTTTGCAAATTCTGATTTCGCCCTCTGATTTCCATTCTCGAATCATGTGAAATCGCCGCTTGACATGTTTGACCTTCTGATGTTCCCTAGGCTCTCTGGCCTGAGCAATAGCTCCATTGTTGTCACAATAGAGGGCTGTTGGACCCTTTATAGAGGGTACAACATCAAGTTCGCCAACGAACTTACGAATCCAAACAGCCTCCTTAGCTGCTTCAGCAGCTGCCAAGTATTCGGCTTCAGTTGTAGAATCTGCAGTTGTACTCTGCTTTGCGCTCTTCCAACTAAACGCCCCTCCATTCCGACAGAACACATATCCAGATTGCGATTTGAAATCGTCTCTGTCTGTCTGGAAGCTTGCGTCGGTATAACCTTCCACAACTAAATCCTTTGTACCACCATACATCAGGAATTTATCCTTGTTCCTTTTCAGGTACTTTAGGATATTTTTGGCCGCAGTCCAATGCGCCTCTCTTGGGTCTAATTGGTAACGGCTCGTAGCACTCAAGGCATACGACACATCTGGCCTAGTACATATCATGGCATACATGATAGATCCAATAAGCGAAGCATATGGAATCTGATTCATTCTTACCCGCTCATCAGGTGTCTGTGGACACTGCTTCTTGCTTAGGGTTATGCCATGTGACATTGGCAGGTGACCTCTTTTGGCCTCCTCCATGCCAAATCGAGCAAGTACCTTATCAATATAAGTACTTTGACTCAATCCAATCATCCTTTTCGATCTATCCCTATAGATCTTGATGCCTAGTATGTACTGAGCCTCTCCCAAGTCTTTCATTGAGAAGCACTTTCCAAGCCAGGCCTTTACAGACTCTAACAACGGAATGCTGTTTCCAATGAGCAATATGTCATCGACATATAAGACTAGGAAGGCGATGTCACTCCCACTGACCTTCTTGTAAACACAAGATTCATCTGGATTCTTGATAAAACCAAACTTACTGATGGCTTCATCGAAACGCAGATTCCAACTTCTGCTTGCTTGCTTTAATCCATAAATGGACTTCTTAAGCTTACAAACTTTCCTAGCATTGTTTTGGTCGACAAAACCTTCAGGCTGTGTCATATACACAGTTTCTTCCAAATAACCATTAAGGAAGGCGGTTTTGACGTCCATCTGTCATATTTCATAGTCGTAATATGCAGCAATCGCTAGGAGGATCCGAACGGATTTAAGCATTGCGACTGGTGAAAAGGTTTCATCGTAATCAATACCATGAACTTGTCTGTAACCTTTTGCCACCAATCTAGCTTTGTAAATGAATACATTTCCATCTTTGTCGGTTTTCAACTTGAAAATCCACTTACATCCGATCGGTGTATAACCTTCGGGTAAGTCAACCAAGTCCCAGACTTGATTTTCAAACATGGAATCCATTTCAGATCTCATGGCCTCTTGCCATTTAGCAGAGTCGGTGCTTTCCATCACTTGCTTGTAGGTTGCTGGTTCATCTCCATCCATAATCAGGATGTCCTGATTCTCGGTTAATACTAAACCAAGATATCTATCAGGTTGAGATCTCGGCCTCAGAGACCTACGTAGGGTAATGGATTGAGCATTTGCATTGTCGGTTCGACTTTGCACATTTTGATCATTATGACCTGCGTCAACAGATGCTGTTTGAGCACTTTGACTGTCATTATGATTTTGTTGCTCATCCTTACGAACTTCGTCGAGTTCGATTTTCCTCCCACTTGTCATTTTGGAAAGGTGCTCCTTCTCCAAAAAGACACCATCGCGAGCAACAAACACTTTGTTCTCCGATTTGTTGTAGAAGTAATACCCTTTGGTTTCTTTTGGGTAGCCCACAAAGTAAACCTTGTCAGATTTGGGATGAAGTTTGTCAGAGATCAATTTCTTGACATATGCTTCGCATCCCCATATCTTTAGAAAAGATAACCTAGGAGGTTTCTTCGTCCATAATTCATATGGAGTCTTTTCTACAGCTTTTGATGGAGCACGGTTCAGTGTTAGTGCCGCAGTTAGAAGTGCGTGTCCCCAGAAAGAGATAGGAAGATCACTAAGACCCATTGTTGATCGTACCATGTCTAACAAGGTCCGATTTCTCCTTTCGGATACTCCGTTCCATTGTGGAGTTCCTGGAGGTGTCAATTCTGAAAGTATACCCTTTTCTTTCAGATGGTCATCGAATTCTTGGCTCAAGTTTTCACCACCTCGATCCGATCGAAGGGCTTTGATTTTCTTGCCAAGCTGATTTTCAACTTCACTCTGAAATTCTTTGAACTTTTCAAATGATTCAGATTTGTGCGACATGAGGTAGACATAGCCATATCTACTATAGTCGTCTGTGAAAGTGATGAAATATCGATGTCCATTTCTTGTGGTTGAGCTCATTGGTCCACATACATCGGTATGTATAAGACCCAATAAGTCACTTGCCCTTTCTCCCAACTTGGAGAATGGCTGTTTAATCATCTTGCCTAATAGACATCCTTCGCAATTCTCAAACGATTCTAAATCGAAAGAGTCAAGAACACCTTCTTGTAGAAGTTTCTTGATGCGTTTGATGTTAATGTGGCCAAGACGACAATGCCACAAGTAAGTCTGATTTGACTCCATGGTCTTAGCTCTTTTGGTATCATTATAAACAATTTATCCAAAGACACAAACGTGTCATTCCATAAATATAAACAAGATGATATGTCTTGTGATCAAGTTTACAATGACGTCCAACGCCACAAGATCAAAATATGGTAGATAAAACTAAACAAGTTTTAAATCTAGACAAAATATGAGATTACAAGCTTTCTTTGAAAGATTATCTTCTTCTTCCACTTGTACTCATATCCACTTGAAAAGCACCGCTCACTTTGTTCCTGAAATAGGAGCATATAGTGAGCCAATTTTCCGGTATCTAATACCTCATAAATTGCTTATGTTCAAGTGTAAAGATGATACCTAAGATCGAGGTTACTTTTCCTTTCGCCTCATCTGCTAGATACATGCTACATTCTCTTTTGTAGTGTCCGGGTCTACTACAATAGAAGCAGCGCATCTTAGCTTTGTTTTTGAACTCCTTCTTCTTTGGTCTCAGGGCAACCTTAGCCTTCTTGCAAGAATAGGTTTTCTGGAGCTCTTGAACAACTTCCATCAAGGAAAGTTTGTTCCGCTTGGCCGTAAGTCGCATCTTTAATGCAACATACCCCGAGTGGAGTGAGCTTAGTAGCATGAGAGCTGCTTGCTCATCTTCCATTGGTTTGCCAATTAGCTCCAGATGGGTGAATAGCCTTGTCATGTTGAGCACATGAGCTTGAAGTGGCATCCCGGGTCTAAGTCTTGCATTATAGACCTTAGCCCATACTTCTTGTCTCTCTTTGGTGAGACATCCATCTTGCGGTGGCTTGATCCTCATGTTCGAGAGTGACCTAGTCACATCTTCCACAAGTCCATCATAGTTGCCTCTGGTACTCTTGGTGACTCTCAAATTGACTACGTCTTCTAGAGCTTTGAGCATCATGTCCGGAAAATAGTTGGAGAACTTCCCCTTCCATTGTACCGGGATGGAGTTTGCCATGAGTCTGGAAACTCTTTTGCAATCCTCACTCCATTCCTCATGTGCCTCATCACTCATAATCCCCTTTGAGTAGAAACTCGGGATTTGAGTGTCCAGAATGTGCTCTAGGTAGCAATTTCGGAGGGTCTTTCGGAGTTCCTCTTCCCATTCCTTAAAGTTTACCAAGTTCAGAGAAATTGGCAACTTTTTGGGCAATTCCGGGAGCATAAGGTCGTTGTCATTAGTTGAAGACATGATTCTACAATTGAAAAAATTTGTAATGAAAAACCATTCATTATACTTAAATAAGATTGAAATCATGCATTTTAATCAAGCTTATTTAAAACGTCTTATTCACACATTAAAGATTGTCCCCAATTTTGGTGAGAATAAGTCGATTCCAAGATCCAAAGAAACAAAGAGTGGTTAAGCATGCTTTGGCTTGTCTTAACACTCAATCTCCTAAGGTAAGCAACGCTTTGCTAATGGCTCCAAGCCATTCTTGGTTGAATAAATCGTCGCATCCAATGCTCTCTAAACAATTTATTCACTTTGCCACGACATGTTAGGACTCCATCACTCATATCGTTGAGTATAACCAAAACCACTTGCATACCCAGTATGCCTTACGTTCCTTGGAGAAGTAGTGATGCCTCGCTTTGGCGTAGCCCACCACTACCCTCGTTCGGTTGGTAAGTGTGTTTTGGAATGGCAAGTTTTACTCAATTTTAAGGGACCAAGGGTTTCTATGTTGGTTGATTTAAGTGAACTTAATTAATCATCTCAACATTCGAAATCCTAACCATGCATCTAACATATAATTCAAATATATAAACATAAATATATATCGAAAACATAAATAGAGATGCATTTGGCAACTAGCATGACCCCTTGAGATCTTCAAGTCTTCAAAAGGTCTTCATTTGCAACTTCATGGCTTCGTCTTCTAAGAACCCCGTCTTCAAGACTTGACCAAATAATATAATTGCTAATATCTACGATTAGGACTAATCTAAATATTAAGGTACAAAAATACTCAACGGTTCGCAGACCGTATTTAGATTTACAAAAATACATCACGGATCACAGTCCGTATTTTCTATCCTAATCGGGCCCCACTAGTTGCCATTTCATAAAACCTGTGAGAGAATTTTACATTCCATTCATCCATTCACTATCTGTGAATGGCCCATGCATTTTACAACGATCAAACAAGTAACAATGCATAAAACCGCGCGAGAACTAGTAATTAATCTAGGTGGTCAATCCAATTAACACGCCTAATTAAACTAGTCAAAGTTGTTTTAACCGGTTATGGTAATAACTAAGAGACGCTCCCACTAAATTCCGCATCCAATCTTAACTAATCCAATTAATTAAGTCGGTGAACCCAAATATTTGTCAAAATTAATTTTGCAAATGTCGCTCAAAAACCCGAGGCCTAGCCTCCAAAATTTTAATTAAATAAACAAAATAATTAAAATGATTAAAACGACAATATAAGCAAAATTACGTATTCCATAATGTCTAAGTGCCTAGCACTAAGACTTGGAACCCAAAATTACCCTTATTTACATATTAAGCAACGCTAAAATTAACTTTAAAATAGCATCGCCTTAATAACCCGGGGTTATTGTGCCAATTATGGGATCGTACGTACCGTACAACAAGCTCGTAACATACCCATTCGCACCCCCGCAACACCAAGCATGCCCATGGGCTGCTTGTGCTCGCACACGCCACGCCCAGCCAAGCCAAGCGTAGCAGCGCGCACAGCGCGCACATCACTATGCTGCTGCCGCTTGCTGCTGGCTGGTGCGCTATGTTGCTGGCAGCGAGCAGCAGCCCACGCCCTTCCTCGCACACACAGACGCACAGCACCACGCACCTAAGAACGAAGCACCCAGCAGCCTCGGCAGCCACATATGGTTGCGTGAGCAGCCCAGCTGGCCGAGAGCTAGCTCGGGGCTCTTAAGCCTCGTGTTGCGTGCTAATGCTTCGAAAATTATCGAATTTTGTGTGTGACATTATAAATCAATTCTAAATTAATTTTAGAATCAATTTTGAGGAAAAATGAAAAATAACAAGTCCAACTTAAATAATTCATCCAAAGCAATTAACCAAATTTATTACCAAGAATCATTCTTTAATAAAATTGGTTTAACTTGGTGTAACATAATAAATTAGGGCATTTCTCACTATTAATTTAATCACTTTAAATTAATCTTGAGATTTTGACAAAATAAAAGGGAGTTGGAAAAATGAACATAAGTTCAATAAAGACTCCAACTTTAATACTTGTGACTCCATGAAAAATTATATCTTCCAATATGAAGATAAACCAATTTCTATCACAAGTTTTAAACTTTATGATTCCAATCAACTAAAAAATGATTAAATCAACAAAGTTTAACCAAAATTCATGGAATTTAGTAACTCAAAATTTCAATCACTTATCATAAGTAAAGATTGAATCTTTAATACTTGGAAGCAACAAAGAACAACTATTTCACACTTAATGCAATTAATTTGCAATTATGTGAAAAATAAAACCAAACTTTCAAGCACCAATTACTACCAAGTAATCATGCTTAAAGTGGTCTAAAATTGCATATAAAATAAGGAAAGAACCATTTACATAACCACCATAAATATGCAATCAATTTTCAAGGTTAGAAAGACTTAAAATTTTTCGTCAAAACGAAAAATCCCTCGAAAAATGCATTTCTGGTCGTTTTCTGGTCGTTTTCTGGCTAAAAACCGAGCCCTAAGAGGATAAAACCATTTCCGGAACACCTTTTCCACCCAAAATTCACTATTTTTGGGTCGAAATCTGGGTTCGGGAGCTGAAGATAGCTCTAATACGAGGTAAAATTTGAAAAACGAGTTACTAATCTAATTAGCAACTTAAAACCAGAAAAAAAAATAAGCCATAAAGACACCTTGAAAAATATTATGATTTTAAAATAAACGAGCGAGGCTCCGATACCGCTGTTGGGATTTGGTGAGTCCGACTCACCGCGAAAACAAACCCAAAACCAAGACCGCACTCGCAATAAATAAAACCATAAACATAATTAAATTAATCACAAGATTAAGATGAGCTAATTACCTTTGACGCGTGCTTCGCTCCAAATGAGCTCTTACTTGAAAGCTTCAAGTCCCGCTCGCACGGAGACCTCCAACGAAGTCCACCCGCACCAACAAAACCGACTAAGTCCAATGTCTTGGGGTTAGCAAGACCCGACCAACAAAACCCGAGTAATTATATTGAGTTCAAAGGTTTTCACTAATTGTGATGCCTTTTCCAACTCTTACTCAAGCATCTTTCCCAATGCCCATACTTGGGTATTTATAGGAAATGATGGGAGTATCATTTACTCTCCCATCAATGTGGGATAGTATGATTTTTCCATTTTATTTTAAAGCTAAAATAAAATCAATAATCAAGCTAGTAATAAATCAACAAGTGGCAAGCTCATGTGAGTGGTTAGGTGAGGACCACTTGGAGAAGGGGGGGACCAAACTTGCTCCCCACTCCCTCTCCCATAACCGGCCAACTCACTCCCCACACACTCAAGGACCACAAGCCACATGGCACCCACCCTTGGGCACCAAGGCAGCCAAGGTGGGCTGCCATGTGCTGCTGTCCGTGGCAGCCACGCCCAGCAAGCCCAGCACTCGCATGCGGGCTGCCAGCCGCTGCTGGCCAGCACGCCCAGCATGCTTGTGCGGGCTGCTGCTGCTGGCCATGTGCCTTGGCCAGCGCTGCTAGGCAGCAAGCAATGGCCTAGCCATGCTGTGGCGAGCCGGCGCGCCTAGCGTGCTAGCTCCAGCAGCTTGTTGCGGCATGGCTTGCTAGCCATTGCGCGCACAAGGCTGCGCCTAGCATACTAGCACATACTAGGCAGCGCCTAGCCTTGCGATGCTAGCATGAGTGCGCTAGCACGCACCAGCCAGCCTAGGCTCGGCTTGGTGCGCATGCTAGCCACCATGCTAGGCTATACGCCCTTAGCACTCGGTTTGCTTGGGCATTCCGATGCTAGGGGTATTTTGGTCTTTTGTTGATTTATTACTATTTCTCGTCTCGTCTTTCACTATATTTCGACTCGACTTCCGACGCTCGGTTTCGACGCTCTAAGCTCGAATTTCCGACGTCTTAATAAATATTACTCGGTCGACTCATTAATTCCTTCCGAATTAATTCGTCGTTTCGGTTTGTTGAATGCTTGGGTGTGACCCGAAGGGTTCAGTCAAGATTAAGCTGTAACATTAATTATCCATTAATATTACTGATCGGAAGCGGCCTCCACCCAGGCATTCCGATCACTTGACCTTACTGAATATATTAGCTTTCTAATAATTCTGAACCCGCTAATGGAATAGTACACTTGTTCGAAGGACACCATTCCTTTCATGCACGTCTAGGGCGAAGGCAACTTCGAACTTGGCTAGGTGATTCTAAGTCTTGTGAATGCAGTATATTGTGTTTAAAAAGGTTGGTTTAGAAAGAGAGAAAGAATAAGAATAAAGTAATTCTTGATGAGAGTTGATAGAGAGAATTGATGAAAGTTGATGATTAATAACGGAGGTTTGAGACCCTATTTATAAGGAAATAATCCGGAAAAGTATGGAATTTGATAAGGAATAAAACTACACGCTGTCGCCAGGAATTCACTCTGTCGCGATGCGACAGGGTCTGTGGCGAGGCGACAGCCTTGTCGTTTGGCGACAGTCTGACTTTGACGCGCTTTTCCACGCGGAATTCGATCTTTAATCAACTTGATCTACGGAATCCGTACAGATGATAAAAACGTGTTTTTTAAAGATAATAATAATAATAATAATAATAATAATAATAATAATAATAATAATAATAATAATGATATTAAAACAATAATGATATTTTATTCCAAATAAAAGTCCACCTTAAAATAAATAATTATTAAATATAATAATATTAGAATTAAAAGGAACCTTCTAGAAACTTTTTAGAAAGTTATAATTAGTCCTAATAATTTTAGAAATAATAATTAACATTGGGCCCTCCCTTAGATCATTGGGCCGTACGTAAATAATTAATCGGGCCCAGTTTAGTATTTTGGCTATAACTTCCTCAATATTCATCGGAATTGGGCTTATAATTAGGGGTGAGCATGGGACGGGTACCCGGACCGTTAGTACTAACGGTTCGGGTACCCGATTACCAAAATCACTAAAAGTGATACCCATAACCGGAACCGATAAGTTCGGGTACCCGGACTTCGGGTACCCGGATTTTCGGATCGGTTATCGGGTACCCAATAAGATATCCAATAATGATAATTATACTTAATTATGTAGTTACTATGATATAATTTACAACTAATTAACAACAATACCATATGATCTTGACTAAATTATTAATAATATTACTAATCATTGATATAATAAAGTGATTATGAAGTAAAGTGAAAATTTAGATTTATATTAATAGATTTAAGTAGGGACAACAAGCAAAAAAAATGCTTATCGGATCGGATCGGGTAACCGTTAATTTTAAAATGATACCCATAACCATACCCGATAACAAATTATCGGAACGGGTACCCGAACCGTTATGGTTATTGGATCGGGTACCCTAATTTTCGGAACGGTTACGGATCGGTTTTTCGGGTTTTCGGTTTTTCGGGTAGTTTTGCTCAGCCCTACTTATAATATATCGTTGGAAAGGTCTCTTCGAGCCTTATCTAACTACACTATTATTGGACCTTATATATGGACCAAATTAAACTGGTTTGGCTATTTTAAAATAAATAGAGCTATTTTCGAAAACAGAGAGAAGAGAATCTTAAATAAACTAAACCGTAACACTTGACTTTTCCACACTTTCACCTCATTCGATTATGGTTCGACGTGAAAGACATTCATCACTGGGTTTGGTTTTTGGGAGACACAAATGGGTGTCTACAAGCATAGACGAGCTTCGGCTCCGCTAACTCAACTTCGGCCAAAAGAACTAGCTTTAGCACGGAAGAACTGCGGTTTAGATGAACAAATTTTGGTTCGGCTGAACCATATTTGACTTCGGATGAGCCTTCGGTTCAAAAGAACTAATTTCAGTTCGGATGAACTTTTCGTTCAGATGAGCTTTCTTCGGTAAATCCTTCGGCTCAGGTGATTGTGAGCCTTGGCTAGGAGTTCGAACCTCAAAAATGATGAACCTTGGCTAAGAGCTCAAATTTCGGCGAGGGTGAACCTCGGCTAGGAGCTTCAGCTTCAGCAAGGGTGAACCTTGGCTGGGAGCCTGAACCTTAGCAAGGAGTCAAGCTTCGGCGAGGGTTTTCCTCGGCTGGAAGCTGAGCCAAGCTTCGGCAAGGGTGAACCTCCTTCAGCTCGGTTGCAATTTGGTTCGGCTGAACCTCATTCATCTCGGTTGAACCACCTTCGGCTCGGATGATAAGCTTCGGCTTATCAAGATAAGCTTCAGCAATGGCTAGCTTCGGCTCGTCAAGATAAGCTTTAGCAATTGTAGACAACCTCGGAGTTTCTTCGGCTGCTACTTTAGATGTAGTGTGAAGAGATTTGACCCAATTTACAACACTAACCTTGACTCACGTTGGCCTCGGCAAGGGTGCCTCGGCTGAAACAATGAGTCGTTCTAATGGTGGAGTTGCGAGCCTTGAGTTGAAGCTTGTGATGAAGACATTGGCAATTTCCTTCGGCAAACATTGAATTTGCATAAATTTGATTGAATTTTTTTATGCATGTTTCATGCCACCTGCTGCCTCTTCGACTTGGTGGTGTGAATGAAAGGCTTGCTTTGGTGATCTTTCCATTAGAGCCACGTAGATCTAGCTTTTATTCTTGTTTAAGAATAATTAAGGTTTGACCATATTCATGGAATTTTTACCTATTTTTGTAAAGGCACAAAGTACCTCGTTTGTAGTGGTTAGATTGGCGACAAATCAAATGTTTATCTACCATCTCCACCATTTGCAAGGAGAAATTCTAGGCCTCAACTAGTTATAGACCAAGTGGACTCAACTAAGGTCATTTTCGTAATTTAGTAAAAAGACAAAAAAAAAAAAAAAGTACCTTATCTGTGAGTGCCAACGATATATATATAGGCAATACCATCCTGAGTAGTATCAAAATACCATCCTATAACTTGTTGGTATCATCATAGTACTGCGGTTGGTACCATATTAAACAAATATTATTGTTGGTATAATTAGCTTTATAGTTGGGATCCTAATTAAAACTCGATTGGTATCTAGCTGCGTTCGATTGGTATCAGAGCCATACTATTAATAGCTAAATTAGATTGTAATAATTAGGTAAAACTGGAGAATACTAGACCATCTACTGAGTGTAAAAAGCCTGATTTTAAGCATTACTATCATATTCCAGAAAATTCTAATAATCTTGGCCCAGTCCTTAATTATATTGTAGACCAAATTGGTGAGCTTAAAGTAGAAGTTGGTAGTATACATTGTCGTTGCATGAGCAGTGAGCATAAGCTATCAACAGAAATATCCGAGATTAATAAAAATTTAAGTGAGCTAAAAGAACAAGTTAAACAAGTACAACTTGCTTTGACAAACGAGGTTAGGCATCAGTTTAACAAAGAGGTATCACCTAGTAAGGAAAAGATTGTTCCATATAAATATAAGAAGTTTACTGTATCACTTCCTAAAAGACCTATTAATCAAGAGACTAAAAATGAGCCATCATCTTCAGGAGAAAACACTTGAAGAATTACAAGTCTTATTCGATAAGGAAGAAAACCCTAGTAAGCTTAATGAAATAATGAATTTAATTTCTAAAAAAGGGGTTTCTTCTATAGAAGAAAATAACTATGTTACTTTAGAAGAAGATCTATATCAACAAATGGGATTAATGAAATTAAATGATCTGGATTTTCTACCCATAGAAGTAGTCCAACAAAAGATTGAAAATAAACTAGGTAAAAGAATAATGGATAATAATGATGTGGGAGAAGAAATTATTGATGAAAACATTAACATAAATAATGTTATCCAAAGACTTAGATATCAAGGAGAAGAAAGTTGCACACGACCAAGATACATACCAGGGAAAACTACCCGGTTTAGTGTCAAGGTTATGCCAAACCAAATTCCTAAACAAGAAGAAGTAACTCTTGAACCCATAAGTCAAACTGGATATAAGCTTAAGTTAGACGGAGTAAGAGATAGACAAAATGTTTTAGATCAGTGGAAAAAGAGCATGAGTAGTGTACTCAACCTAAATACTGATTGGACTTCTGAGAATTTCTTAAACTATATCGAACATAGTTTTTATGGCTGTGTAGAAGATTGGTACGATGGAATAGATGAGGAAGTCAAAGCTACATTAAGAACTAGTGAATCTCCTACTAGAATGTTTAGGCAGTTATGTCAATTCATTGAGTTAGAATTCATTGGTCCAAGAGCTGATCCTAATGAAAAAAGAATAGAATATCAAAGAAAGTTAAGTAATTTGTCCATCTGTAATATGAAATATGTTAAGAGTTACATTATGGAGTTTGAAACATATTATTATAAAATTGGAGAAAATGAGACAAACCTTGGAATGTTCTATGATAAATTACCAAGTCCCCTTAATGAAGAAATTAGTGAAAAATATCAAGAATGGAAAGAAAAATTCTTAGCTAGGGATGCCCTAGGAAACAGAATTGCCTTTTTAAGAAAATGGATTGAAAAGAAATGTAGAGAAGTTGCAGGAACTCAACAAATGAAGAGACAATTTCTCACTTGTTGGGATTTTCCAAATAACTATGGATGTGAAAGAAAAAACTATAATAAGAGAAGGAATTGTAAGAAAAATAAATTTGACAGATCAAGAGGAGAAACCTATAAAAAGAAGTACTATAAACATAAATATAGAAAACCAAGTAGGTTTTTTAGAAAAGCAACATATTGTCCTGAGAAGAAAAAAAACATGCAAGTGTTGGTCTTGTGGAGATTTAGGACATTATGCTAATGAATGTAAGAAAGCTAATCATAAATTAATGGAAGCCTTAGGTAGTTGGGATTACATAGAAATACCAGAAGACGAGGCTTTAGAATTAGCTTTAAGTAATAATAAAGGAATAGTAGAAATAATAGAAGAAGAAAATGAGTATAATGAAGAACCTGAAGACAGTGAGTTTGAAGATGAAAATTACGAAGAAATAAATAATATGATGGAAGGAGAAGAAGTAGAAAACTCAGAATCAGATGACAATGATAAGGATAAAAGCAAAATGACTATAGGTCAATTAAAAAGAGCGGAATATTCATTTGAAGATAATGACCTAGACCAGAAAAAACAAAGAAAGCTGGAATTTTCCTCAGATTACTAAGGATAAAATATTTAAAACTTCTTTCTTTAAAACAAGAACTAAATATGTATGTGAAGAAATGGAAGGAAGTATAGTAATCGAAGATTGTGAACAAAAAGCAGCTGAAATTAACATCATAAACTGGAAAAGTATTAAAAAACATAAAAGAAAAAGGAAATTATAGTTACATCTGTATTGGTGCAGTACAAGTATACATAACTCCTTTACAAGACTTTGGCAAATATGTTAAGTGCTTAAGTTTTATTTGTGATGTTAGACATCAAGAATTTTATGATCAAATAATCAGTGGTATCACATGTAATTTAAGTCAAGGAACGGTAAGCTACATATGTGAACCTAGATATTATGTGAGCTTAGAAGACTCATATGCGTCTAAGTTTTTAGCTATCAAACTACTAACAGAAGGAGTAAAAATGCATAAAGGAACACGACCCATACAATTAAAATGGAAGGTGGTTTATAAGTTGGTAAACACTATAGACACATCTTTTAAAAAACAAATAGTCGATGCTCAGAAGTATGAGCAAGGGGGAGGCCCTAAGAAGAAAATTACACCTATAAAAGTAAATCCTAACGAAATCGAAATTGAAAAAACTTGGGAAGAATTCTTTATGAATCCTGCAGTCAGTAATAGATCAAGTAAAATGTTAATTGATGAATCAGGATTACTCCATATTGGAATAACTACGAGACCTAAGTTACAGAGAAATATGAGTTTTAGAACACCAAGTCTAAGTAGACAAAACTCTACGATTATAAAATTAAAGAAACCATGTGATGAGAAGCCAGAAGAAGATGAAGAAGAAATATTAGATTTACTAAAGAAACTAAATGAAAAATATGAGAGTAAAAAGGCTTTAAAATAACCTGCAAGGCATAGCATTGATATGGGATCATATTCTAGTTTTGAGTTAAATGAAGATTTAAATAATCCTATTGATAAAAGGAAAGTAATTGGATATAAGACTAAAACTGTGAGTGAACCAGTATATGAAGATGAAGTTAATATGCAAATGGAAGCTTGTAATGAAGTAACCAGTACTAATCCTAATAGCATTTATATTCCAATTGATATATGCATTGAAGACTATAATAAATATAAATTATGTGCGTATATTGATAGTGGTTGTTCTACGTGTTTTGGAAAAAGATCATTATTTCCAGAATTCTTATGGAAAAAGGCTAAAAATCCTATGCAAGTTAGAACCGCTAATAATAGTGTCATGATGCATACGGAAATAATTGAAGATTTAAAAATAGAAATTGGAGGAGTTCGATGTGTTATTCCTATTTTATGGGCTACTGATCAGCCAAGTCATGATATGATAATAGGTAATAACTTTCAAAGATTATACTCCCCATGCACTCAAACAATTGATCAGATAATCTTTACTATTAATGGTCATTCTGTTCCTATACAGAAAATATCAAAGGCTTATACCCATCAAACTATGGAATTTACGCGCAGCCAGCGTGGTGATAGGGTTACACCTACACAACGAGAGGTTGCACTTAGAATTTCTGAGTGTGAATCATCATTAATAGATCAAATTAATAAGCACCAAGAAAAGCTATGTGAAAAATTATATTCAACAAATCCTTTAGAGCATTGGGAAAGGGATAAAGCATTTGCTAAGATAACTTTAACAAATCCTAATAAGATTATCAGAGTAAGACAAATGGTTTATACCTACCAAGATATATTAGAATTCGATGAGCAAATAAAAGAATTATTGAATAAGAAGTTAATTAGGAATAGCAAGAGTCCTCATAACAGTCCAGCGTTCATGGTTAGAAACCATGTAGAAGAAAAACGAGGTAAGGCTAGAATGGTCATTAATTATAAACAACTAAATGACAATACTGTTTTTGATGGCTATTACATTCCTAACAAAACTGTGTTATTTAATAGAATACAAGGAGCCACATGGTTTTCTAAAATGGATTGTAAGAGTGGTTATTGGCAAATTAAAATGGAAGAAGAAAGCATTCCATTGACTGCATTTAGTGCTCCTCAAGGGCATTATGAATGGTTAGTCATGCCTTTTGGATTAAAAAATGCTCCACAAATATTTCAGAGAAGAATGGATAATATTTTTAGAGAACTTAATCATTGTTGTTTGGTTTACATAGATGATATTTTAATCTTCTCAAAGGATTTAGAACAGCATAAGAATGATCTTAAAGCTGTAACTCAAAAATGTGCTGAACATGGAATAATCCTTGGAAAAGATAAATGTGTATATGCTAAACAAGAAATTGAGTTTCTAGGATTAGAAATTAAAGCAGGACAAATAATATTGCAAAAGCATATCCTAGAAAAGATTGAAAAATTCCCTGATAAAATTGAAGATAGAAAGCAACTAGAAAGATTTCTAGGATGTTTAACTTATGCTTCTGATTTCATAGAAAATCTTGCTCTATTAAGAAAACCATTACAACAAAAACTCAAGAAAGAGTTAGCTTGGAGCTGGAAGGATTGTGATTCTAAAATTGTTAAAAATTTAAAAGCTATGTGTAAAGATCTCCCTGTACTAACACTACCTACCAGTGAAGATGATTTAATCCTTGAAACAGATGCTAGTAATGAGCACTGGAGCGCTGTGTTAAAAATAAAAGAAGGAGAAAAACTTTGCAGATATAGCAGTGGAAGTTTTAATAAAGCTGAGTTAAATTATCCTACAATGCAAAAGGAAATCCTTGCAGTTATTAGAGGGATCGAGAAGTTCTTAATCTTCTTAGCCCCTAAACAGTTCTTAATAAGAACAGATTGCAAAGGCATACTCGGTTTTGTTAAAAAGAATTTGTCTAATATGCAAGCGCAAGGGAGACTCCTGCGTTGGCAATTATGGCTTAACCAATTTTCGTTTACTGTTGAACATATACAGGGAACAAAGAATTCTTTAGCAGACAGCTTGACCAGAGAATTGGCTAATGACGAAGAAGCACAAGACATCGGAAAAACCTCCTGCCCATCAAATAGAAAAGATGGAGGCAGAGAGAAAAACTCTTATTGAAGAGACTGATAAGATAATGGAGCGGGTTTCACCCTCCACTTGGGCCTTGATGGAGGCCATGATCGTTTCATCAAAAAAGAGATCCCGAGATGGTTTGATTAAAAGTTGTCATGTAGCTGTTCGAAGATTCCTAATGTATGAAGTAATGATCATAATCTTGAGGCTCATTCCTGATATTCAGGATATTATACTAAATAAAATACAAGATAATAATTTTAAGTTCTGGTATGATCTAGTCGTATCAAGGTCATACAAGATGTATGATGTCTATGATTTATGGGGAAGTAGAATAATGTTCAAAACCAATTCCAGAGTGGGTACTGTGTCAATTCATCCACATTCACCTGAATGGAGGGCACCTTATGTAGCGGAGCACTACAGAGCTTGGGATTACGGGATGGTCCATAGTATTGTGCCATTTCCAGATAGTAATACCACGTTCTTTGAAAAACTCACAAAATTCCAGAAGTATGTCTTTAGGAGAATTTACGAGGCTACAAGATACAAAGGAAGAGTTGAACAAGTCCAAGTACAAAGTGCAAACATCGAAATGATTGAAGGAAAAATTAGCTCTCCTCATTTCCTGATCATGTTTGAAGACGTTCATCGCAAACTCAAAGATCCAATCTGTATCCAGCAGAAACGAGTAAAAGATCCTACAGAAGCAAGAGCTTATGGATTTTTCTATATTGCTCAGTATCTTAACCAGTTCATAGCATTAAAGGAAGAACCACCAGTCATAATACATGTGGGAAATACTACTATAGTGGCACCAGAATGGTTAAAGAATTATCTAGAGGAAGGAGTATTACATGGCGAATCAGTGTATGATTATCTAGAACAAGTTGAAGCTGGAAAATATTTATCCTTAGAGGGAAAAGAGCACTTATTTGAAATTTTTGTCACGTGGGATGAATCTTATGCTGCCAAATGTGTGATGGATCTTGGAATAGAAGAAGACAATCAAATGTATGTCCATTATGAAGAAATAAGGATGGAAACCTGAGCCCACACCAGCAATAATGCAAGGAATCTTCACTGTAGCCACGTTTTACTAATGGTTTCTATCTAAAAATATCTCTGTAAAGAAAAAGCAATGGTGTAGAATTGCTTGAGAGGAATCCTATGTAACTTTGTATCCCTATATAAAGGGGCTTAGATCAAGAAATGAAGGCAGAGTTGGAAGAGTTAGCTAGAGAATTACTCTGAAAACAATAGAGAGTCCTCTAGAGAAAAAATACTCACCTTAAGAGACAGATTGGTTCTCCATCTCTCTTAAAGTAGAGAAAACTCTAGTTCAGCTTATGTCTGTTTAAGCTTTCAGTTTGTGTGTGTGTTGTAATATATGAGTGTTGTAATCTTTTCAAATTAAATAAAAGTTTAGTACAAGAAGGGAATGTTATCCCCTTGAACCTTATATATCAAATGAGTTATCTTTCTGTTTAAATATTTCCGTCATAAACACAGTAAGGATTGTTTAGTTAGAGATTACGGTCTAAGGTAGGAAACGAAATAGATCTGTGCTGAGCCTGATCTAAGGAAGACAGGGTTGGGGTTAGCTACCTTGGTAAAGCCGGAAGCTCAGAACGCCGGAGGTTCCATTGTCGACTAAGTTCAGGTATTGGTCAAAACTCTCTAGTTAAATAATAATTATTGCGAAGCATGGTGGGCTATTAAACTGTTAAAATAACTTATTTTGATGTATAAGTAGTAGAGTTGTGATAACTAGTACCGATAAAAGTCATTAATCAAGAAACAAGTTAAAATTAGTTGATATAATATTATATATAAGTTTGTAAGTACCAGTAAGGTGTTCGTTGGTTTTGAGAAGGTATTAGATAGTATCAATTGTAAGTACCATCTAAGAGTCTGAAGGTATTAAATAGAAATACCATCTAAGTGTTAGAAGGTATTAAAAAGAAATACCATCTAAGTGTTCGAAGGTATCAAAAAGAAATACCATCTAAAAGTTCGTAGGTACCAAAGAAGAATACCATCTAAGCTTGACTTGGCTATTGTTGGTATACCACCCGCGTTAAAACCAGAACCAAACAAAAAAAAGACAAAAAGGTTAGTTGAATAATTCCAAAAAGGTAGGTTAGTAGAGGCCAAGTGGACTTTACTTAGTAGAGACCAAGAAAACCCCATTTGCAAGAATGAGTTCCCCTTTTGACAAGAGTAATAATTTTGGGTTAAATTTGCTAGAAATTTAACCCTTTTTGTGACAAAACACGATAGCCATGAATTAGTGGATTTTCATGGGTAGTAGTACTCGTCTCCCCACATATGGCGCCAAATTGTTTCGGCAAAAAATGAGCTAACCGGGCCCAAATTCGAGGTTCTCAGGCACCCCTCCAAGGCCCGGTTAGCTCATTTTTTGCCGAAACACCTATGTTTACATGGTTTCAGAACAAGCGGAGAAATCATGAAGAAGCAAATCCATAAATGGCCCCAATTCGTAAATCCGATGTTAAAGGCATCTTTGATCCTCCTTATTACGAGTGGTTTCAATTCAATAAAGTTAGTCTTTTTAATTTTTTTTAATTTAAGTTTATTATTTTTTGTGGTTGATGATTAATTGTTATTTGCATGTATGATTAATTATTAATATGGGGTTGGATTATATTTAGGAATTTACGACGTATGATAATTTTGAGGAATGTTTGGAGTATATTGAAGAGCTTATTATTAAGCATGGTCCCATTGATGGTCTTATGGGTTTTTCTCAGGTACTGTAAAATTTTGTGTGGTTAAAATACATGGTTGTATTTGATGGCTTATTGTATGATTAAGCAGAACAAGAATGATATCTTAGCATCATCAGAGAGAGGAGAAATGAATGGAAAGGAGGAAAAATGGGAAATTTGGTGACTCACCAAATGAAATGCAAATGCAACCCAGATACATGTATCTCAAGCTCTCAAACTTTTGCCAAATTTATGAATAGTGATTTTAATTGACTATACACTCATAACACTATTCATTTCATGTTTGACAACTTCCTACTTTTTAAGGGGTATGGATTTAAATTACACGTGTCACCACGTGATTGGTCAAAAAATCAAAATAAAATGAAATAAATTTATAAAAAATAAAGTTAATTTTTTTAGGGAAAATACACTTTATTAATCTAGAATTTGCCCAATTTACTTTAAATAATCCCAATTTTTGATTATTCTGCAACGATCCCAACTTTCACATGCGTTTTCTTTCTTCAAGTCCAAACCGGACAACGAAAGTCAATGACCTCTAATTCTAGGTAACTTGACACGTGTCAAGTTGTAATTAGTTAAATTACTAAAAAAAATTAAAAAAAATTAAAGCAAAATTTAATAAAAAAAAACCCCAGCCAAGCCACCACCAGCTTGCAACCGCTGGAGGTGGTCCACTCACCCCAAACCACCATCTCTATAACCCCAGCCCCAAAAACCTCCCCAGAAATCGCCCAACCACAGCGAAACCGGCCCTCTCTACCTTCCCCCACCCCCTGAACTAGGCATAGCCAAAACCCTTGCCTTGAACCCGCTACTCATAAACCCGAAACCACCATAACCTAAGCCGACAACCTTGAAATCGCCACCCTTAACCCCCAAAACACCATAACCAGAGCCGGCGACCTTGAAACCACCACCCATAACCCCCGAAACCAATTGTAACTACAACCCCGACCCTTAAAATCACTTATCCAACCCCCCAAACCACCAAAAATGCAGCCCCCTCACTTTCTCTCTCCTCCAATTGCCGTAAAACGCAAATAAACATGGTGAGGGGAGGGTTTCCGTTGGGAGGAGGGAGGGAGGGAGGTCGGAAAATGGGGGCTGGGGGGATCGAAGAGAGCGGTCTTGAAGTAGAGGTTGCCGGTTGGGGAAGGGCGGCCACCAACATTTGGCAAAATGTCATCGACATATAAGACTAGGAAGGCGATGTCACTCCCACTGACCATCTTGTAAACACAAGACTCATCTGGATTCTTGATAAAACCAAACTAACTAATGGCTTCATCAAATCGCAGATTCCAACTTCTGCTTGTTTGCTTTAATCCATAAATGGACTTCTTAAGCTTGCATACCTTTCTAGCGTTGTTTTGGTCGAAAAAACCTTCAGACTGTGTCATGTACATAGTTTTTTCCAAATTCCATTGAGGAAGGCGGTTTTGACGTCAATCTACCATATTTCGTAATCGTAATATGTAACAATCGCTAAGAGAATCCGAACGGACTTAAGCATTGCAACTGGAGAAAAGGTTTCATCATAATCAACTCTGTGAATTTTCCTGTAACCTTTGGCTACTAGTCTAACTTTGTATATGAATACATTTCCATCTTTGTCGGGCTTCAACTTGAAAATCCATTTACATCCGATAGGTGTGTAACCTTCGGGTAAATCAACCAAGTCCATTTCGGATTTCATGGCCTCTTGCCATTTTGCAGAGTCGAGGCTCGTCATAGCTTGCGTATAGGTTGTCGGCTCTTCTCCATCCATAATAAGAATGTCCTGATCTTCTGTTAGTACAATACTGAGATATCTGTCAGGTTGAGATCTTGGCTGAGTTAACCTACGTAGGGTAATGGACTGAGCATTTGCATTGTCAGTTTGACTTTGCAGATTTTAACTTTAACTAATATCAACAGATGCTTTGTGAGCACTTTGATTGTCAATTTGTCCTTGTTGCTCGTCCTCTCGAACTTTGTCGAGTTCGATTTTCCTCCCACTTGTCATTTTGGAAAGATGCTCCTTCTCCAAAAAGACACCATCACGAGCAACAAACACTTTGTTCTCGGATTTGTTGTAAAAGGAATGGAAGTTGACTTAGTTAAGGTTCATTACTACCGATAGTTCTTTGATTGCACCTTCTAATATATGGTTCCAGTGTGGAAACATAGAGGCTATGTTAGGAGAAATCGATTAACCCCAAAAGCGGTTAGATTGGACCTTACTTCGATATTAATGCATGTTTAGTTTACCATTGATTTGCTTATGTGTTATTGCATGTTCAAGCGGCATCTACATCTACCCATTTCCCTTGGTGCTTAGTTATATTGATTTTAATCCATTTCGTCCTTAGTTTGACCTCTTAGTTATTCCCATTTCTTGTTTCGAGATAGCTTAGATTCTAAGTAATGAATGCAGTGCTAATGTACTTTTCCCTGTGGTTCGATCCCTCTTCTTTCCCTATACTTGTAGTAGGTTGAGTCAAGTGTTATAAATTGTGTTTGACTTAGGTGTAGTTGTCTAACGACGCAATTATATCCTCTGTTAGTTCACAAAGAATTCCTAGGATGGAAGACTTCAGCAAATCAATTTGAAGACTTTGAGAATCATAGATGTAATTCTTAAGAAGAATTTTCCAAAGATGGAAAGGTCGATTATTACTAAGGAGTAAGGACAAGAAGATTTGAAGATTCAAGATGACGAAGATTTCAACAAGGTGGCTTTAAGATTAAAAAAAGTCTCTCGCTTGGATTTGAGAAGGACGATTTGAGATGAAGCAATCTTCAATAGCTTTCACTATGATTGGGGAAGTTATTATTAGATTTGAGAAGATGGCACGAGATGGGCGGTCTTCGACAACGTTGACTAAGATTGTGGAGGTGGTCACCAAGATTTGAGAAGATGGCGCGAGATGGGCATATTTGACAACGTTCGCTAAGATTGTGGAGGTTGTCACCAAGATTTGAGAAGATAGCACGAGATGGGCGGTCTTCGACAACATTCGCTAAGATTTTGGAGGTTGTCACCAAGATTTGAGAAGATAGCACGAGATGCGCAATCTTCGATGACATTCGCTATGATTGGGAAGGTTGTCACCATGATTTAAGAAAAAGCTCGAGATGTAGCAGCAATGATAGGCGGCGTTCCCTAGCTTATGGAGAGTTGTCACAAACAACTGAGGATGGCTTCAAGCGGAGTTATCTTTGATCTTGTTCTCTAGCTTGCAGAAGATGGTCACAAAGCGATAGAAGGTCGTTTCAAGCGGAGCAATCTTTGATTGTATTCCCGAGCTTGCAGAAGATTATTACAACGGAAATTGGAGGCAATTACAAGCGTAGCAGTCTTTAGGCGGTATCCCCTAACTTGAGGAAGATCGTCACACAAAAATTGGTTACCTCTAGAGACGTGTGCTTGACGGTGCAAGATACGCGTTTCTTAACTCTTTTATCTGTTTAACTAATGCTAGTTTACAGGTATCGGCGTTACAAGAATGATTAAGGGTCGTACAACATTCTGAATCATTCTCCGTCCCTGTCGATACTTTGACTTTTGTTTTCGAAACATGCATTTCTCCAAACTCAGTCAATGTAGACACCCATTTGTGTCTGATAAGTGGCATTTATGCCACTTTTCCATCCTTTTTCTCTAAGGATTTTCCCCTCATTTGCAATCGTTTGAGCCTTTTTTTTAAGCGTCTTTCCCTTAGTTTTGCCTTTCCCTTTCTTTTCTCGTGTTTTCTTTCCCTTTTTCTCTTTTTTGTTGGTTTTTCTTGCGTTTCTTTGTTGTTTTGTAGGTTCTTGGCCTTCTTGGATGAACCTTGGAATGCATGGCGTTCCGTGGAGAAGGAGCGTGAAGCTCAAGAGAAGTTGAAGGAAGGAGAAATCAACTAGGTTCGACCGAACCCCCTGGAAGTGTGGCCGAACCTAGGTGTGTCCGAACCCTCTTTGTGGTGCGGCCGAACCACTTTGGCAGATTCAAGCTGGAAAATGGCCGTTTTACAGGAGTGACCGAACCTCAGCAGTTCGACTAGACCAAGATCAGGGGAGGTTCGACCGAAGCTACCTAGGTTTCGACCGAACCTACCCTATGGTCCGGCCTGACGTGGGGAAAACTAGGTCGTTGTGCTAATTCTCCCTAAGCCAAACAAAATTTATAAACACTCAACAAACCTAAATAAAAGTATAGAGGTAAGTCAAGGGTCGAACCCAAAGGAACGGTAATGTCTAAGTGCTTCTAATTATATGCCTAAGCTAGGTCGAAGACAAGGGGTAAAAGATGACTCTAACAACTACTAAAACGAGGAAACCAAACAAATATAAGGAGCTAGGGATTAGGATCCGCAAATAATCGCAATGAACATAGCCAATTGGAATGGAAAGTCGACTAAGTCAAGCAATGTGAGGGTAGATCAAACATGCAACCAAAAGAGCATATCAAGCTATTCTCCTAGAGGTCTAACTAGCGTCAACTACGATAAACTCTAGCTAGGAAACATCACAAGACACCTCAATCGTGTAAATTGCAAGCCACAAATCAATGGTCCGTATCAATGTGAACTTAAAATGCAATCTAGTGCAATAATCAAAGTTAGCTACTCTTTAATTAATCACACACATGCTCATGATCAATCAACCAAGTTTAATCACATCATCAACTCCATCAATTATCCCCAATTTACATCAATTCATTACATCATAAGCTTCACCAAATCCCTAACCAAACAACTACGCAAACATTATCATCAATTCTACCAATACAAACATGAATATCCAAAATCAATCATCAAATCATAAAATTCCAATCAAAATCAACAATCCAAACAATGAATATTAAACAAATCAATAAATGAGATAGAGTTTAGAAATGCTCTTTGATAATAGAGTAGATCTCCAATACAATTGTTACATTTGAATCTTCAATATCTCAATCACCATTGAAATTCCTCACTTTTTCTCTTTAAAATCTACTCCTAAAATTAACCCTAAAAACTAGAGAGAGAAGCTCTCAACTAAGCTAAGAATATGATCTCATTCTAATACTACTTCTACCTCTACTTGCCTAATTGTTTCTCTCTACCCAAAAATGGGTATTTATAGATATAAGGATTAAAGAAATAAAATAGAAAATAAAATAAAAGAAAAAGAAAAGAAAAGAAAAGAAATTAAAATAAAATAATAAAAGGAAAGAAAAGGAAAAATTAAAAGAATAAAAGAAAGTGAAAATCAAGAAATAAAGAGGAACCAGATTGCAACTTGCTGCTCCTCAAAAGGGGAATAATCCCCTGCTTCTCACCGCCCTCAATCGCATCAGCACGCTGCTCACACCCATACATCATCATCAAACTTCATCAATCAATGGCTCAAACAATACCCAGCTGGGTGCGGCCGCATTCGTTGAATGTGCGCCCACACCTGCTGAGGTACGAGTGAAATCGGAGATGCGGTGGTTGCGGAGGTGAGGGAGGCGCAATTGGTGGTTACTAGTGTTGCTGCAATTGTTGTTGTGAGGTGGTTTGAGGGAATTGTTGTTGTGTGTTGCGTGTGGTGGCTGGCAGAATTAAGGAGCAGGGGAAGTGGCGAAGGCTGCTGGTGTTTGCGTGGTTACGTGGGGCTGCTGCTGGTGGAAATGGAGTTGTTGGTGCTTGCTGGAAGAGGTGGCGCAATTAAGGGCAGCAGGGGCTGCTTACGTGGCTTTTTGTGGTGGCGTGTTAGAGGGGCAGTAGGGGCTGCTGGAAGGTTGGTGTTGATGCGTGAGGTAGCTGCGGGAACAGGGGAAAGGCAGCAGCTTGGGGTAGAGTAATTGTTGTCGATGTGAGGAGTTGTAGCTGGATTGAGGAGCAGGGGAAATAAGGAGAAGTTCCTCCCTCCTTTCATCACCATCACTATCATCACCATGATGGTGACGAAGACCAAAGTATGCGATAGCTAGCACCAAATTGGACTTTGAACAAACACCTACAAGACACACATAAAACCGAGAAATAAAATAAAGTGAAATAAAACTAAAACCAATAAATAAAAGTAAAAGAATTAAAATGAAAATGAAAATGAAAATAATAAAGGAAAGGAAATATAATAAAATGAAAATAAAATAAAGTAAAGGAAATTAAATGAAAATAAAATCAAATAAACTAAAATAAAATAAAACTAAATCTATAAAATCTAAAATAAAGGAAAAACAACTAAAATAACGAAAATAAAAGAAATAAAAGAGAAAATACTAGAAAACCATAGAAATGCTCATAAGCCGTAAAATAAGAGAAAAAAGGTAGAATAGAGAGAGAAAGCATAAAACCGAACATTTATTGAGCAAGAAAGCTATGAAAAGAGGATAAAAAGGACCTAAATGCTCGTCAAATGTGTGCCATTTATGACACACATCAAATACCCCCAAGCTTACCTTTTGACCGGCAACGGTGCCATTTTGACGTGGGGAAAACTAGGTCGTTGGACTAATTCTCCCTAAGCCAAAAAAAATTTATAAACACTTAACAAACCTGAATACAAGCATAGAGGTAAGTCAAGGGTCGAACCCAAAGGAACGGTAATGTCTAAGTGCTTCCAATTATATGCCTAAGCTAGGTCGAAGACAAGGGGTAAAAGATGACTCTAACAACTACTAAAACAAGGAAACAAAACAAATATAAGGAGCTAGGGATTAGGATCCGCAAATAATAGCAATGAACATAGCCAATTGGAATGGAAAGTCGACTAAGTCAAGCAATGTGAGGGTAGATCAAACATGAAACCAAAAGAGCATATCAAGCTATTCTCCTAGAGGTCTAACTAGCGTCTAGCTAGGAAACATCACAAGCAAGACACCTCAATCGTGTAAATTGCAAGCCACAAATCAATGGTCCGTATCAATGTGAACTTACAATGCAATCTACTGCAATAATCAAAGTTAGCTACTCTTTTATTAAACACACACATGCTCATGATCAATCAACCAAGTTTAATCACATCATCAACTCCATCAATTATCCCCAAGGTTGTAACGTAAGGCAATAAGGGTGAAGGTAGGCTAAGAATTTGAAATTTGGTGGTTTTCCTAAAAGTGAAGCAAAGAGCGGGCCCTTTCTTAGAATCACAATCAAGTAGTCACCAAACAAAAACAAATTAACACCCCCAAGCTTATTTAAAGCTATAAACCACAAACATATACACAAAAAGCGTGAGAACGCTTCCCCCCAAGCTTAAATGGAGCATTGTCCTCAATGCTCAAAAAGGGAGAAAACTCACATCAAAATATTTTTGAATTTTTTTCATTTTTCACTTTTTTTTTTCTTTTTTATTTTAATAGTGCTTTGTCCTCGCCTCTTTTTAACTTTGGACGGCTTTTTCGATTTTGCACTTATTTGTCCATGCCTTTTATAATATAGGACGACTTTTACTCATACTCATTTGCCATTATTCACAAGGAAGAAATAACACAATCTTGCTATCATAAGAACCAAACATTCCAACTTCTCCACCACAAACTCCATTAAAAATGATCAATTGCTTCACAAAAACCAAGAAAAGAAAGAAAATGAAACAAAAGGCCAAAGATCTAAAGATGTGGCTTGAAAAGAAGGTATAAGGCTCAAATGGTTGCAAGAAGACAAATGTAAACCCAAAAATAAAGAATGGAACACATTATCCTAAAAATGAAAAATACCACCCCGAAAAAGGTGCCTTTGTCCTCCTTAAATGGTTTGGTCTCGGATTCAAGATTTATGAGTCAAGTTTCAAGATTAGGTTTGCAAGAAGTCAAGGATCCATGCCGCTCATGCAAATATAGGTAGAAGGCTTGAAAAACAAAGAACTCACACGGATGTAGCAATAACTCACTATTGGCGTCAAATCGACTATAGGAAGCAACTACCAAACATGCCACAAACAAGTAGAATTCGGCTTCAAGTTCCCACTAGTTCTAACCAACTACCTTAGCATGCTTTATCCTAGAATCAACCAAGCGTACTCTGAAACCGTGCACACCATTACCATTTAAGAAGAAAATCATTCAATTATACAAGTCCAAATGTATTATGTCCAAAGCAAGAACAAAACAAAACACATTGCAAATTTTCCTTGATAGAAACAAAAATCTCTTTGGAGTTTTTCAAAATATAAGAAACATGGAAAAGCATATACAAAGGTGCATAACACATAAGAATCAACATTCCACCAAACATGATAGAATACCCTCCCCCAAGCTTGAATGAGACAATACACTCAAACATAAATCATATAATCCATGGGAGGGGAAAATAAGGAGATCAATTCCAACAAACCAACATATGTCTAACAAGTCATCATCCACCAGAGAAGGAGCAAGGAAAGATATTACCGGATATTAGGTGGGTGTAAATACCCGCAAATGACCCAATTAAACCTTTCATAGTTAATTTCTCAAGAATTGAACCTTATCTCCATGTGCTAGCAAAAATAGGAGTCGACCTTCCTTGATTCTTGATCCAAATCGAAGCACCAAAGTATATAAAGTCAGGTACCTAGCAAAAGGCACACAAAAATTTCCATGAGAGAAAATCTATTCTAAAAAGAAAAGGAAAATCTAATCTAAAACACGGGTAACTTCCCGAGAAAGGCTTGCTTAAGGTCCAAGCTTGACCGCTCTAGTAAAATAATAATTCAACGCACGCAAGAGCTTGTCAAATGCACTACTACACATTTCATAAGAGAGAATGTAGGCAAATGACGGAAGAAAAACGTGCAACAAGATCATTGCACGCAAGTGAGAAGGGAGGTGCCAAAAGAAAGAAGAAAAAGAAGGATCAAAAGGAAAAACAAGAAAATAAGAAGAAGAAGAAGAGGAAGGGGGAATAAAAGAATGTAAAGAAAAAGAAAAAGGCAAATCCTCCTCACTAAAATATTTTTGGGTGGCAACATCACCATCTTCTTCAATTTGAGACAAATGAGCCACATGCAAATCCTCATAGACAAAAGGGTCCCCAATGGGCTTACCAACAAAGGAAGGGAGAAAGATAGGGCAATAGGGGATGTGGCACTACTACAAAAAAGGCCTTAGAGAACTGTTAGAATAGGCTTTATAGATCACCTTAGGGGCGTTCTTCTGCTAAGCGATGTATAAAGCATAGAGAACGGGTCGTGCAGGCGTTTTATATAATAACAAATAGAGAACGGTTGTTAGTCATAACCGTTCTCTTTTCCCTTCTTAAATTTGACACCAAGGAAGGAATACAGAACGGTTTAGGCCACTTAACCGTTCTATATTGCAATGCAATATACAACGGTTAAGTTAGATAAAAGTTCTGTAATGTTTTTTTTTATTTTTTTTTTTAAAAAAAATCCGGCCATATGTATTAATACCGTATGCATTTTATTCCGTATTATTCCTGTATTTTAATAATCTGAATTATTTTTGTATTTCATTTTAGACCTGTATTCCTGTTTAATATCTTGTAAATTTATATTATCCTGTAAGAAAATCTTCACATTTCCTATGTAAAAAAAATCCAAGATCCTGTACATGAAATATAACTTTCTGTATAATAAAATTAACAAAAATATTTCCAGATACGACAAAAGCCATCAAAATATACTTCATATATATAATTTAAAACATCCAACCACAATTAAATTGAATCATTCATACAAAATTTGTTCTATATAAACAAATACGCGACGTGAGTAAAATATCAAAAAACCTTTCTAGTTAATGTTGATTTTAAAAAAAAATTGATGCCCCAAAATATACCAATACCATATTGATCTACAATTCACATAAATCATCGTCGTCGTCATTTGGTTGATGGTATCTGGTAACATATGAAATCCACCTTTCCCTAAGCTCGTCAATCATTTGTTAAGAATATGTATGAGGAACTTGCTTAAAATACTACAAAACAATGTAAAATACATACATATTAGTTAATAATATATTGATTCAAAATTGATCATCATCAGGAACAAAATGAGGATACTAAGAGGGCAATATAAAGCACTCCAAATCATCCGAGATTTTCCCAGTACAACAGATAAGAGCATAAACTAGAGCTGTAAATAAGATAAAGTTCAAAAGATAGCACGGCTAAAGATGAGCAGCACATCATAACTATATAGCCTGCAATTCCGGAATTTCCATGGCATATGTCTGGAAAACTTCAAGACATCTACATAAAATCAATATCTTTATTGATTTAAAGTGCACATCTACTGCCACTAATACATTAAAGCTACGAAAATGAAGCCAAAAAATAGGTGCCCCACTCCCACTTATGATAAAATCCCTTTGAAAAAACCAAAAAAAAAAAAAACAGAGGATTAGTGCATAATGATGCACCACAACCAGACCCTTTTAGAAATGTAATGCAGCAGAGGTAGGCAAAAAGGGATTGAAAGTGAACGATGAAACAGAAATTAAATAGAACACAAAACCAGACCCTTTTAGAAAGTCTGAACCAGCTAAAGGGTCAGTACTTGGAGCAAACTGCAGCTTGCTAAAGTCTGAACATTCTAACAGGCAGCAATGTAATACATCTACTGCCACTGATATATTCAACCTGCTGCCGCTCCTCAGCATTCGAATTCTCACCATTGCCTCTCAATACTGTCAACCTCCTTTTACTCCCCACCCTACCTTTCACCAATACACGCAATGGAAAAACCCGAACCCTCTCATCTCCCCCAAGATCAAAAATCCAAACGAAAGGCAAATCGACGAAATTGTGCATAGTCAGATGTGTGCATCAGCTACTCAAAATACATTAAAACTAAATGTCGTACCTTGTCGGGGATGATCATTTGCCTAGATTCAATTGTCTCAATCATGTAGTGACAAACATAATATCCACTATCACTAGAGCCAGTAGCTTGACGAGGACACTAATACAAGCCAAAAAAAAGGGGGAGGGTTAAATCAAAGTCCTAGTTATATATAATGTATTAACATATATTAAGTACTAAGCTTTGCAAAATTAAATTAAAGATACAAATACCTCTATGCTTATCCATTTAATGTAAGGTTTCTTCTTTATTTTTGTGATATCCTTTCAATGTTCCGCGCTAAAATTGATCATTGCCCTACGTAATTATCAAAATATTAGAGTAATAGTATTGAAATACTTTCATAAAAAGAAGTTAACATGTAACAAAATAAGTAATCTAGCACATACTTGTTGATTATTGTTTGAGCAAATTTGGGAGGTTCATCTTTTACTCCTGCGGGATCTAGCCAATGCACCAAACCAACCCATGGACAAATAACAGCCAACATTCAATGTCCACTATATTGATTAAAACAATAGAATTCAAATACAATAATGAATGTTTAAAAAGAATTAGAAATAAAACTGATAAAAAATAAAAAAAAGGGAAATTCTCAATGGCGACCCTCAATTTATGTAACACTGAAATGGTGACCCTTTTTTTTAAAAAATTCACAAAATGACCTCAATTATAAAATTAATCCTACTTATAACATTAATGATGGTTTTAGGGTTAATATGATTAACTATGGTTAAGTATCAAAGGAAAAAGGGTCAGACCCCCCTCTTATAAAACATCGAGTCCTCTGTTCTTCCCTTTTCTCCCAAATTCTCCCCTGTTCATCACGATTTCATCATGGGAGCACCTCAAGCAATCAAGCTGCGCTTCTGTAGATGCTCTCCTCGCAGGTTTCTTGATGTCAGGTTCTCAGATTCAAGGTCCAATCCAGATAGGGCGTATTACAAGTGCAGCATTTGTCATTATTTTTGTTGGGTTCCAGACGAAAACATCTTGATGAATGTCGAAGGGGTTGCAAATGGCTTCTGTGATGATTTTTGCAAGAAGATTCTTAAAATTGTGTTTGGTTTGGCGTTGTTTTGGGTGCTAATTGCCCTGGTTTACTGAATTTAGTTAAAGTAATTAGGAAATGGAATTAATGTAAACCCTAGATTTATGTAATTTGGGAGGTCTGAAATTATGTAATCGTTAGGTTGATTGAGATGGTGTAGTACCTAATTTTCCCTGAATAAGTTGTAATGGTTTATGTACTACTATTGTTATTCTGAAAATCAAATATATGAAGTTTTCATTTTGCTGCAAAATTCTTTTGTATTTCCTCGTGTTCTTTGTTTGGATAACACATAATTTGGTTTGAAATTGAACAACACATCAAAAGTTTAAGCTTAAGTAACTGGATAATACATAAATAGGTTTCAAAAGTTTGAAATGTAGCAAAAAATTACAAGCACTTGCTGAAATATGTAGCTATTTCCATCTAAATTCCCCAAAAAAGTACAAGTAGTTGGTTAAAATAGCCCAAGGCAAAATAGTCAGCCATTACAAGTACTATTGTTGTGATAAAAACCTAAGTATACTTGCTCTAGTCTTCCTCTGAACAGGTTGTGATGATGATGTTGCAGCCTTCCCCTTGCTTTTTGCCAATTCTCTAGCCTTTGCAGTAGGTCCACCCTTGCATGTACCAGCATTGTGACCATAAGCTTGGCAGTTGCTGCACTTAATTGTCTTGCTTCTCTTGCCTTTCCTCTCTTCATCATCTTCCCTTCTCCTTTCCCTACAAGGTCTTCATGTCAGATGCTGGCCATTGTTCATTGTCAGGGATGCCCTAATTCCAGTTGCATAAGTTTGTTTGTACTTTCTGCAAGTATACCATTCATGCACAAAATCCCTAGGGTCTAGTCTAGCATGCAGAATGGCTCTCATCCCATGTCTGCAAGGGATTCCACAAATTTGCCACACACCACACAAACATCTTTTTTCATTAAGACTTACAGTAAGGATGGACTTACCATCTTGAATCTCATATCCATCATCACTAGGATATGCCTTACATGCCCTAGACTCTTGTGTCATTTCTTGCAGCCTCTTTAATATGTTAGGACATATGTCATTGTCATTCCAATTAGCTGCCTTTTGCTTCCTACTACACAACCTCACCATGATTGTTCTCCTAATACCTAAAACAACACAATAGCAGTATAAATAAGTCAAATCTAAAGCAATAGCAGGTGAAACTGTGATGTAAGTTATCATTGATACCTTCTAACAAAGTTAACACAGGTCTTGCTCTATCAATCCCTAGAGTGGCATTAAAGCTTTCAACAAAATTACTTTTGTTAACATCACACTTGATTGCCTCATTAAACTTGTGTTTAGTCCATGTGGACTGTTCTCCCACCTTTGACAGCCATATAAATGCAGCAGGGTTGACTTTCTGAAGTTGATCCAGCTTTGGGCCATAACTCTCTCAAAGCTACATCAATACCATATGAAACAGTTCAAAGAAAAATATTAGGTTCTAAGCACAGCAAATACAACAAACAAAATCATTGAGAGAAGGGAATTATACCTTCTGTCTATCAGAAATAATACACCATTGATCACCTCTTCCTGAATCCTTCAGCAGATTCTTTAAGTGACATACAAAGAATTTCCAATTGTCTGTATCCTCTACAGAGACTATGGCCCATGCAAAAGGGAATAATTCATTGTTTGCATCAAGTGCAACTGCTGATAACAGAACTCCCCCATAATTTCCCTTCAGGTGTGTCCCATCCACACCTATAAAGCTCCTACAACCATTAACGAGCCCATCAATGCAGCCTTTAAATGATATAAAAATGCTGACAAATTGCAATGGCCTGTCAACATGATCAATTGGAGTCCATGCACAGAAAGCAGCTGATCCTGGGTTTGTTGTTCTGACCATCTCACAGTAAGCAGGAAGGTGGCTGTATGATGTGTCATGGCCCCCATTTATCTCTCTCAGAGCCAAGCTTCTCATCCTATATAGTGAACTAGCTGCCATCTGAACACCATACCTTTGCCACAATAACTGATTCAGTGACTTTGCTGGAATATCATTATTAGCTCTTATATCCTCCATTAATACCCTAGCTGCCCATTTGGTTGTAACCATGGGATTCCTCACCTCCAGCCCAGAACATGTGTGCTCCATACTTTTGATGCTCTTAATAGCCCAAGTTACCCCATCTGGAAGCTTGGAAGCATGCAGCCTCCACTCACAAACATCTGAAGCACACCTTACAGTCCACCTTAAGTTACTTGCTTTATCCACAACCATAGAAAATCCACTTTGGATACAATAGTCTCTCACCACATCCCTTAAATGTTGCTTGTGTGTAAAAATCTGCCAAGGTTTGATGACTATTTTTCCAAATTCTTCATCATTGTACATCTCCCCATTGTTATACAGTCTAGCAACATAGTCCTCAGCCTCATTTTCATTCTCCCAAACTGGGCCTTCCCATGGATCAAACTCATCATTCACAAAACCATCATCTTCAACATCCATTTCATCAATCTCATCATCATCTCCCACATCATTCATATCATCATCAAAAACATCATTTTCATTAACATCAACATTTGGATCAACATCATCTTCAGTCACTATATCAAAGGTATCCTCTTCTGCCAAACTGATGGTGTTCTGGTTTGATGGATCAGTCTGTGAGTCAGAGCTTGACCATACCACAAGACCCTTTCTCCTTGCTGTGGTCCTAGGAATTCTTCTACCTATGGCTGCAGCTGTATAAGAAGACCTTGAAGACCCCCCTTATCATCTGAATTCCCACTAGTTATCACATGCACTTCTGACAGAGGTGGAACCATAACATTCTGGTTATCAGCTCTCACTGTACTAGGTGGCTCACCATGGGTTTGAGTCCTCTTTCTTGGGCTTCTTCTCAGTATTTGGACAGGCTGTACTGCTGTTTGCTCGTGTACCATAGGTGCCTTTCCCTTCTGTCTTGCTTCTCTTGCTGAACTTTCTGCCTTAAACTCTTCTATTTGCTTGTTGTACAAGGCTACCAAATCTGGTTCATCCAATACCACATCTCCCTCACCTCCTCCCCTACCTCTTCCACTCCCTCTTCCCCTACCTCTCCCCCTCTCCCTTCCCCTACCTCTCCCCCTACCTGCCCCTCATCAATCTCTTCCCTCTCCCTGATAATATCAGCTAATGTGACTTCATTATGTGGATTATATGGGTCATCTACAACAAAATGAAGCTAAGGTAACAATGAAAAACCATTCCCTAATATTAAAAAAGTGTTGCCTTGTATCTAAGGCAACACATATGAGGCGTAGTTTATGCCCCCGTTGTCTATTCATAAGGCAACGCATTTTCGTACAAAGGCAACAATTTTAAAAACCAAGGTAAAATAATACCTAAGGCAACATTTTTACAAAGGCAACAAATGAAAATTGTTGCCACTTTAGGAGACGATTCAAAATTATTACCTTTTGGCATAATATAAAACAATCTTTTCACATGTTGTATTTGCTAGTAATAATACAAAAGTGTTGCCAAATATTTTAAAGACAACATTTAGAAAACTGTTCTATATAAATCAAATGACTACAATGAATCGGCTATTTTTGTTTTCTATTGCAATATATTACTATATTATATTAAAGGTGTGAGAATGTGTCGTACTATTTTGAATTTGTTATATTAGAAAAATGTTGAACATTAAAACATGTAATAAGCATTTGACTACAGAATCCCAAACTTATAAAATTAATTAGTAAAACAGTACAACAAAACAATATCAACTTGTTTTCAACATCAAATCTATCTAAATAATCTATTGTTTACTAGAATGTTATAGGCCATAATATTAGTCTAACTAAAAAATAGAAGAAATAATAAAAGGTTAAAGCAACTTCAAATTTAGCCATAAAGTCATATTCTTCTTCTTCTTACTCACAGCCTTCTTCATCTTCTTCTTGTTCATCTCCCTGTACAAAAAATAAAATAAAATAGATAAATATTTCAACTTAGTATCGCTCAAATACCAAAAAAAAAAAGTGAGAAAAAAATTGAAAGCCTTGGCTACTTTTCTATCTATATACTTTACGTATATAGAAATCAAAAGGTTTTTACCTTGGATGTAGAAGCCGAAGATTGAAGTCGAAGCACTTCTGTTGTACTACCACCGTCCTTCTCAGATTGATTATCAAGAAATAAAGAGCCAAGCATACTTAAATCAAAAGACATTTGTGGATTTTGTTGTTGAATTTGAGAAAGGATGGAGCTAAGACCATATGCTATCTCCCTTCTATCTTGTTTCCTTTTGTCCTCATAATCTTTTTGTAGAGCTTGAACCTCCTGAGCATGCTTCTCTTCAGCTTCCTTCATCAAGGCCTTCTGCTTTAATTGAGTTGATGAAACACCTCTTCCATGAAAATTTAATCGAGACTTTTTCTTGTTATCAGAACCAATAATAGTTGAAATAACACTTTCAACCTCCTCCTCTGAATCTAATTTCTCAAGTTCAGTCTATATTTTAAAAGATAAAGGACAAAAATTAATATTGACAAAATTAAATGCAAAAAAGTTAACATGAAATGACAATGAATCTTACCATCAATTTGTCCCTTAGGTCACCAGGCTTTCGCTTTGTTAGCTTCTCCTTGCTTGTTGCTATGAACATTTGGGCTAAACTAGGATTTTTTGTTGTTTTATTATCCTTTTTCTATACAAGAGTAATGAGTGTCAATTATTTTAATGCAGAAATAAAACCAATAATAAAAGTGATGAGAAATGTAAATAAGCAAACAAACAAACTCACCCACTTATATCGAACCCTAGCAAAACTCTTTGGTCCTGAAGTATGCATTATGTTCTTTTCCTTTCCAACTAACCGATTTGCTTTATTTTGCATACATCATTCCTGACAAATTAAGACGGTGAACTAATGAATAACATTTTTTTTAAGACAAGAAATATACATTTGCTATAAAGGCAGGGAAATATAAGAGACTTGTATAAATGTAATACCTCATATTTGACATCATTCCAAATCTTTAACAAGTCTTGGAACATATTTTTTGGGACTAGTTTTGGTCGTTTGATCATCCTTGTTTTATCATTGTCATATTTATGAAAGTGTACTCTTTTTAAATAACATTTGTACCTTCTCCAAGCAGCGCCAATGGTTTGCAAAACCCATTTTTTTCCCTCAATTGGGACAATAAAATGTTTCTACAACAATACAAAAAAAAGTTATACTAAAGTGATCATATTGGCACTGTTAGCCAATTAATTAATCTTAATCACAAATCAAGAACATAAGAAAACAACTCACTGAAAGTCTAGAACTTATTCTAGCACTTACAAAACAAGTCACTGATCTTAAAAAGTAGCAGGCATTAGCTGAACACCATGTAGGCAGATCGACAACAATAATGACTGTTGGGGTTCATTTTTTTTACATAACATATGCCAATCAAGAAAGTTTAACATGACACTCTGACATGATAGCAGAATCCATATAGGACAAGTTAAGCAATTATAAAACATTTCTACCATATTTATTTAATTGAGTAAGTAACTCACTAAGACATAATCCCAAAGTTCTTCTTTCTTCTCGTTCCTTAGTATGGGCCAATTCTTGACAGTCAGTGGTAGGATATTTTCTTTTCGAGCTATTGTTCCTAAGAAGCTAATGAACTCATTGCATGTACTGTCATCCGGACCAACAGGTTGTCCATGCTCATTCAAGGTAATTCCAAGCGTTCTTCTTCGCTGCGTCCATGGACTTTGTAGCACATAGTGGGTCCTCTTCTAGGCTTATCCTTTTCAGCTAACATGAGCAAAGAAATTCAAATGTTAAAAAATGACTTATCAAGCATGTAGGTAAAGAATTTTAATTACAAATACAAACGATAGCTTGCCATTTTCTTTATCATTCTTGTCATGATTTAAGTGTTGAACTTCTAATCCGTCTCTTGTGGTTGAATAATGCTGATGTAATGTATGATTAGGGGTAGATGAGCCACCATGTGAAGAAGCCAAATCAACAAGTTGTATAAAAATGTTTTATTATGTTAACAAGTTGTATAAAAATGTGAAAGTCGAATAGTTTTATACTTATATTCTATTTTGAGTAAGTTTTTTTTTGAGTAACTTTCATACCGTTAATTTATCAGTGTCTTCACTTGCTTTATCATTCATTCTATCTCATCTCCTTAATATGTGTGCCTAATTGAACGTGTCAAATTAATAGAAACGAAAAAAGTATGTAATTACACATTAAGGAGTATAATAGATTTTGGACGAACCATAGATTATAATCTAAATTGATAAATAAGTTACTCATTAGTAATAATTAAGTCTTGTTTCAAAAAAAATAAATAATAATTAAGTCTAAAATCTAAGGGTGTTTTTTTATTGACTGAACTGAGCTGAACCGAACTGAACTAAACTTATTGAAGCTGAGCTGAACTGAATATTTTATGAGAGAAGGAAATTAAGAACTGAACTGAACTAAAAATAGTCTGAAGAGAACAGGCCCTAAGTTTATTATGAGCTAGTATATAATAATTTTGTTAAAAAATGAGTATGTTATAATGATATAGTATCATTCATTCATATTATTATTATTATTAGGGTAATGCTATACATAACCCTTAGGGCTATATATAAGCATTAAGTTTACTCTAGGAACATGTATAAAGTTGGAAATTGATGACAAAAACACGCGCAAATCGGTGTAATTAGTGTGTTTTTTTCATAAATTTTTAAATTGTAACAATTTTCTAGAGTAGATTAAATGCTTATATGTAGCTCTAAGGGATATGTATAGCATTTTCCTTACAATAACTTTTGTATACATCCGGTGTACAGTAATTTACTGTACATCGGGGGTCACTTTTTATCAAATTTAGGGTCACTTTTACAATTTTTTGGGTAACTTTTATCAATAAAGTATAAATACTTTGTAACATTTATTTATGTTAGGGTAACATTTATCCATATTAGGGTAACTTTTGCTTATTTTAGGGTTAACTTTATAACGGATGTACAATATTTATTGTACATCCGATTTATTTAAAAGTTTGTGTTTTCCTTATTATTATTACATCACTAATCATTGAAAAAAAAATCACAAAGTTAACTAACCCCCAGCTAATTCGTTAGAGACTTAGTTCTTTCTTCAAAGTAGAACAAACAGAACCAAATTCAACTAATTCTTCCCAGAAATTAAAAAACCCCAACTAATATTTCCCACAAAATCGAACAAACAAAACCAAATTGCCCCTATGTTATTCCAACTCTCAGGATTTCGCTCACCTATTCCTAATAGATTAACCCCAAAATAGCATCAAATTTGATTTTGATTTCGATTAAATTAATACTCCGTATCAACTTTTAATTTGTTGGTGTAGATTGAAGAGAGTAAAGAATTAAATATAGATCTAATAATATCTTGGTGCAACCTGAAAATAGCAGCGGGTAGATCGAGGAAGAAACAAAGACAAGTAAGTCCGGCAATTCGACTGAACTTGCTAATTTCTGTTCGTTATTTGGTATTTCGTTAACTTGATTATCTGGAGTAACTTGTACTGGGTTTGCAGATTTCATACATTGTTGTAGCATATTCAATTGTTGGCTTTTGAAAGTAATTTATATGAGTTAAACTCGTGTTCTTATGATAATACATGCATATTTCTTATCTTTTATAAGAATTAGGTTATGAACTTTCCATATACCAGAGTTATTGCTGTTTTGATTCTTAGTATGTCAAGCTAAGTCTTATTGTGGTACAGAGATAAATTACTCTATGGAGTAATTTAATTGTGAGTATGGAAATATGATGAGATTTTTTTAAGAAATTAGATAATTAAGATTATGGTGTAATTGGTTTTATAATCTTTAGTATTGATACTCCGTATTAATTTGTGAAATCATATTTCAGATCGACTATTTGTAGTATAATAACTATTTTAATTGCTAGAATATCAGACATCATTTGTATACAGTTTTATGTCTTATGATGGCCTGGTTGCCAGTGTCTATTTGCGTGAATATTGTTTGGACGATAGTACATGATATTCATTTTATGCTATCAGTTCCATGTTGTTGTAAATAATATGCACGTATATTTTTTTTCCTCAGTTTACCCTCTTGACTAGACATATATTAAGTAAAGTCTACTTTTTTTTGTTTATGTAAGCTTCATGGTTGATTGGTGGATAGTTAGTAAACTAATGTTTTGATGTATATTGCCCTCCTCGGAAATGTAGGCATAACTTAGTTTACCCTTTAGGGAATGACACTATATCCAAGGATTTATGTCCTTAGTTGTCTATTAGTTTATTATCTTTGCTGTTCACCCCCTTTATAGGTTCTTATGTTATAGAATAATATCAGGTTATGACAAACATCAACAAAGATTGGATTGATGCACCCCAAAGTGCCGAAGAATATATCAAAGGAGTTGAGAATTTTCTAGATTTTGCATTTCTAAATTCAACCATGGACACAGAGGAAGATGATGAACCAGAAATTTTATGCCCATGTATGAAGTGTGTTAATAGATACTGGTTCCCAAGGGAAGAGGTTTTCAATCACCTAATTGCTAACAGATTTAACAAGAGGTATAAAGTGTGGAACTTTCATGGCGAAGGATTTACAACAGGGTCTGCTTCAAGGGGAGATGGGCCTCAATGTGATAATCAAAACACATTAGACAATATGGACGAGATGATTAATGATATTTTCAGATGGGCCTATCCCCATTCGTCCTTCGTGGTACTAACTCCATTCTTCTCTCTGCATTAAAATTGTATTGTACTAAGATTATAAAAGCTAAGTAAATGATGTCCATTGCTTTTCCAGGAAAACGAGATTCATATCGGAATGTTGAATTTTCTACTGAAAACCTTGAATTTTTCCGCTGACAGTTTCTGACTTTTTTGCTGAAGAGTTTGATTTCTCAGGCAAAAGTTTCGAATTTTTCAACTAAAAATTCTGTCTCTTTCCCACTTTGATGTACTCTAAGTATTTCTCCTTTGATAACCGAAGGCTTTTAAGTGTTTCTAATTCTTCAGGAAACGAACCTTGAGGAGCTTTAAGATTCTTGTTCTGATTTCTTCCACTTGAAGTCTTACTTGCTTTGTTGTGGACTTGTTGATAAATTAACTTGTTGCTCTTTCTCGAGATATCTTATTATTTTTTTTCAAATGACCTTTTGCTCTTTTAAATTCAATTTCTTGACTAAAAATGGCTCTTGATTCAAGATAATTCCTTGACGTGATTGCAATCTTGCCTCTTACTAGGCTGCTACAGCAACTGTTGTTAGATGTTCTGTACTGAGCTCAATGCCTCCTCAATTGACGATTTGTTGCATGGAAGAGCTTGACTTTGAATTTTTTTTCATAGAATATTGTCAGACAGCTCTTTGCACTTTCATCTATCCTCTCCATGCTCAACATTGTACGTAATTTAGGAATAAGAGCCGCTATGAGCATCTTGCAAATTAGCTGAGCTATTCTTGCCTGATGGGCTCATAAAATTCTGCAATTTACAGTTCTAAGGCAGTTTGATGCTTTGGATCTGTAGAGATGATACACCTCAAGTAGGAAATATTGCTTGAGTAACTACCTTGAGCCTGTCTACCCCCGAGCTGCAATGTGCTTGCTGATACACGCTATAAAGAAGCTCCGTAAGGCACATTTTGAAGGTCTAGCAACATTTTTCAAACCTTATGGTCTGAAATTGATCTTGCTTTCTTATCCTCACAATGCTGACCAGACGATTGAGTAGCTTGAATTACTAGACCGCTTGAAAGTTTTCTGGTAGATTCTCTGCGATCTCATTGTATTCATAATGACTCGCCATAGAACTTGTATCATCTAAACTTATGCTTAGGAGGATTCTCAAGAAACTCATGAGTAGCTGAAGGTAAGAAGTACCTACTTATGCCATGCTGCTACCTATTTAGATGAACTCAAATTACAATAATTCAGAGTTCAGAATCTTACAGGTTTAAAATCATATTGTTTTCTTTATTTTGTATTTTTTTAACTCGAAAGTTGGGATTTGCTTACAGTTTAGATGAATTTAAATTACAGTAATTCTTCATTACTTAACCTTTAAACTAGATATGCATGCTCTTGACTCCCTTTTTAGACATATAACTCACTATGTTGCTTCAGGTCTCAACTAAAGACACCGATATGGCAAACATGCTGTTGAATTGTGTGCCCGTCTATGCAATTATACTGGTAAGCCTGCATTAATCAGCATTCAGCACAAGTATTTCCTTAATTAAGTCACATAACAAATTCAAGCAGCAATTCAATGACTAATTTATTTACTTGTTTTGTGGCCTGCATTAATAAGCAATTTAGTAAGCCTGCATTAAACAACAATTCAGTAAGCATACATTAATCAGCATTCAGCACAAGTATTTTTATACGGAGTATATTGTAGTAGCATATTCAATTGTTGGCTTTTGAAACTAATTTAATATGAGTTAAAATTGTATTTTTTTGATAATACATGAATGTTTTATATCTTTTATAAGAATCAGGGTATGGATTTTCCTAATTTCAGAATTACTGTTTTGATTCTTAGTATGTCCTAACTTAATTGTATTGAAACATGAGATTATTTTGTGAGAAATTAGATAATTAAGATTATGGAGTGCACAGGCAGCAGCTAGCAGGTAGGAGCCACCAGTAGGCAGCATCTGGCCGCCAGCCACATGATGCAGTTAGCCGCCACCAGCAGGAACTCGCCAGCTGCAGCTAGCCGCTGGCAGCCGACAGTCGCCAGCCACAGGCAGTCACAAGCTTCACGCGGCAGCAACTCGGGTAAAAATATGCTGAATTCTTTCAGCTACTTTGTAAAATTTATGTCATGCTTAATCAAGCATTCTAGCTTAAGCAATTTTGGTTTTGTTTGATTGCAAAAGTATTTGTTAAATTGGAATTTTGAATAAGAATTAGTTGAGAAATTTTTACTTTGGGTGAACTCATGTTGGTAACTAAAATTAAAAAATTGTAAGTACTAGTATTCTCACAGACAAATTAAACAATTGTAAGTACTATTTGGCTATTTCCCAGTATAGTGATGTTTTTTTTTTTTTAATTTTCATTTGTTTATTAGCTTGTATGTGCAGTATAATTGTGTCTATTAATAGCAATTGGATCAACATGAACATTATCAATGTCACTGCAATCAGCTCTTTATTATGTTGTGTTAATCTTTTTCAGGTGTATATCACTAAAAAAGAACAAGAACTTACATGTCAAATTGCCTACAGACATTATAGAAAGGTATCTATAACCAAATTGTTCTGATATGTCACTCTGCTCATGTTACTAAACATTTTAAGCTTTGCGGTCATATATCTTAGTACCATAAAAATTCTCCCTTCTTTATTTCCTGCTAGAATTCAGTGAAAGTGCATGAATTACCACAACATTGTCGGTCATTTCTATTTGCACTTTAGGGAAGATGACCAATGCTTGATTTTGTTCTTGACAGGAAAGTGGAAATAGTTATAATAAGTCTAAAAAGAAGGGTGCTATGAAGAAAAAGTGAAAGTTTCAAGCTGTTGTGCTAGCAATGTAGAATACTAGAATTAGTCTTCTTTGTGATCTTTTCTTTTTTTTTAAAAAAAAAAAAAAAAAAAGATAGACATGCTCTTGAGTATTTGATGTACTAAATACTGTCATTTTAGTCAGTATGCTAGTGAATAAGATAAAAAATTACTCATATGTTGCAGTTTTGTATAATACTACAAGTTCTATTTTTTGTTGGTCAAAGTGTTAATTCATTTCTGAAAGCTACAAACATCTTTGTAGTCTGGAATGATAGATTCTACTTCACTGCTATGTTAATTCAAGTTACTGTGTGAAATTCTGAAGTCAAATACTCTCAATAAATTTGACTCATCATACCTTATAGTATTTGCACTTTTCTCATAAGACTCCAATCAATTACATAAGGCAATGGAAACACATGAAACAATCATTGTCTTTTATATCTTGAAACAACGATTTTAAAATTGTTGCATAGGAAACAATTTTTTGTTGTATTTTTGGAAAACATTTGAAATAAATGTTGCCTTATTTAAAAAAAAGGGCTACATTTTACATATTGTTGTCTTACATTGTCTAAAGCAACACTTTTTAAACCGTTGCATTGAAGTGTAGTATACATTGTTTAGGATCAAGGTAACAAACATGTTTTGTTGCCTTTTATAGTAAAAGGTAACATTTGTAAAATTGTTGCAATTTTGTGTGTTGCGTATTCTCATTTTTTTTGTAGTGTCATCCTCATTCACTAGTTTATCAACTTGAATGTGGGTTTCTGCTCTTCTAGGTGTGAGTTTCTTAGGCTTATTTGGTTGTTCAACAACTATGTGCACCTCTCCAACATTCTGGTTCCCCTCACTAGCTACCATAGAGTCTCTCAATGTTCTAGCAGTCTTTAATAACTGAGTAGGTTTTACTCCATCACCCACCCATATATAAATCAAGTTTTTTCCTGGCAAGTTACTAAACATCTTCATCAGATCCCTATCATTATTCAAACCAACATGTTTCATTTTGTAAACATATTGAAAAGTAGGATGTTCAGCTTGGGGTTTACCACATTCTGTAGCCTTTTCCCAATACTCAATTACTAAGTCAACTAAGTTCACTTTGTCAATGTCCTCAACAACCAAATCAACATCAACCCCATTATATTGAAACCTTAAAACCACAGCATCACTCATTTTGTGTAAACCCCCAAAAAAAACAACAAATTCAATTTCAGGTTCATTTCACATTATCAGCAACATCAACAAACACAATCATAAATAAAGCAACCAAATTCGCAATACCCAGAGCAAAAAAATCGCAAAAATCAGCGCATGCATAACAGGGTACGTAATACGCATACATAAAAAAAAAAGGGGAATCAAGATTAAAGCTCATAAACCATACCTGATGGTATTAAAGAATCACAATTGCAGAAAAATTGAGTCTTTCGCCGATTTCGCAAGCAATTCACCACCAACAGCACCGATTTCGCAAGCAATTTCACCACCAACAGCAACGCACAAAATTTTCTCTACCCTTTCTGAGTCCTCACACTCAATTACTCTCAATTTAGTGCCCTCCAACCGTCGAATATTGGGGAAAAATTTAATACTTCTGCGTCTTTGTGTGTCTCGATGTTTGAGGATGGGACTGGTAATGGTGATCAGAGGGAAGAAGATGAAAGGAAATAAAGAGGAAAGGGAAGGAATTCAATGCTGGTGGTTGAATTAAAAAGGGGTATTATTGTCTTTTTCTTTTGATACTTAACCATAGTTAATCATATTAACCCTAAAACCATCATTAATGTTATAAGTAGGATTAATTTTATAATTAAGGTCATTTTGTGAATTTTTTAAAAAAAAAGGGTCACCATTTCAGTGTTACATAAATTGAGGGTCGCCATTGAGAATTTCCCATAAAAAAAATATGTGATAGACTCATATGCACTTACTCCTCATAATACGGGGCAAAGAAGAGCTGATTTTTGTTTTTGGCATCATTACATGAAAATAGCCTAGCTAGATAGTAACATCGATCATCGTCTTTTTCCACAGTTGGAGCATACGGGGATAGATAGTTGCAATCACAAAATCCATACAACCTTGAGATACCTTCTGTATGAACAATCTCACTCATAATCCTTGCATATCAAATATTTATTTAAATTTATTAGCTCATTAATCAAAAAGCGTTATAAATTTAACCTAGAAATGGCAAAGGATACAACACTTAAATCATTAAAATTGACATGTGTGACGATTTTATCTCTCTTTGGAAGCACCAGTCAAGCATGTCTTCATAATTAAGGGTAACACATTGCTCATTTTGAAACACTCTAGCCAAAACTGTAAAAGATTTGGTTTTACCACTCTTTTTCATTGCAATAGCCACATCCTTAAATACTCGAACCAAATTAGAAGTGAACTTCAACTTATCAGCATGAGTTATTGTGTACTTTCGAGTGCATGATGATTGTGATGATGGTGAGTGTGGAGATGGTGCAGCGATTTCTTTAGGGACTTGCTTATCAGCCTTGTCATATAATCACAGGAAAAAAAATCAGCAAAAAAAAAAAAAAAAGATAATCCTATTATATAATGTGATAGATAATTATAATTTAAAACTGAATTTTACCTTCTTTATAGGAAAAACCAAGTGAGAAGGCCATATTAAATAATAATTTAAAGTTTGACAAATGAATCTTATCTCCCCTTCAGGACATGGCACAGGTGCATTTGGGTTGATTTCTTCTTTAACACAAACTCGATAATGACCACTTGGGACGGGCTTGAAATGATGCTTGACAACTTCTCCTTCCATCCCAACATACACTTCTCCAATAGCAACTATATCGACCCCTTTGTCACTTTTAATTGCCAAGGAACAAAGACTATCAACTCCCTAAATATGGATTATGGTATAAATAAATCTTTTGTGGATTGATAAGATGTAGTAGTCTATAATTTAACACCATCATAAGAATCTAGGTTATATGTACTTACATCAAACATAAGTATTATGGAATGATGTTACCTTTGGAAATGGTTGGCCAGTAATGTCTTGTTCATTATTGAGTACATGTGTTTCCAAATGGATATAACCCTCTGGGGGTTCCTGCTTCACCTGCCCAATGGAATATTCCACTATCATGTGCAAAGTTCAAATTTGGGTACGTGCAAAGTTTGTGAATCCACCAAACCATGGAGTCGAGTTTGATTTCATCACGAACTCGCGGAATCCTGTCCATTCGCTCCAACCCTCACGGTAGGCTTGTGTGCAATGCATATGGATTCATAACCATAGACCTTTTTGACATAACCCATATCCTCGAACTTTAGAGAACTAGAGCCATGGTTAGGTTGCAAACTCATCATATTGTGACTATGTGAACTACTTGTGCACCCTTGTTTGTATATATTATATATGTGTTAACCGTTTGTTTGACTTGTGTTAAAGACTAAATAAATTGACTAATGACTAAAAGACTTTGTCTAATTAATTTTGAATTAATTAAAGGCTAATAAATTAATCAATTCGACTTAGTACGATTTTAGGCATGTCCATTTAGAGTAAAATTACTGGAAACAGTCCAGATTAATGTTCCAGTAATGGCACAAAAATTTGGACTGTGGCGCTACTGTTTAGTGTCTGTCGCCTTGCGACAATTTTGTCGTCTGGCGACAGGCTTTAAACAGTGGCGACAGTCCTGTTGTTTTAGCGACAGTCCAGTTTTCTTGCTCGAGTCATCACGACGAGTCTAATTCACAGTCTACTAATCAGTTCATCAATTTATTAATGGCTCAAACCATGTTTAAGTCTTTAATTGAGTTTAGGCACTTAAAGTCCAATGGTCATACACTAAGAGTCAAAGCATATCACTCACATAAACACATAAAGCACACACATAACATGTTTGTCACATTATGACCATGTCTAGAGAGTCTTGTATGCGTATTTTCCGTCATTTTTTTAGGGGGGTAAGTCGGATATTAATCCTCCAATTTTAAAACTTCATTAATTTTTCCCTTAAAATATATACCCCATTTTCGCCTATTCTTTTTTTTAATTTTTAAACCATAAAGTCAAGTCAATTAGAGTTAAGTATTAAAACAAATATGGTTTAACTTACAGCGCGTGGACAAGAAAGGAAGGGCGTTTAATCAAGGACAACACTTTTGTTCAAGTCTTACTTTTTGACAAACCAATCGGTAGGAAAAGGAAAGCTAAGAAGGCAATGGCTAGTCAAGAAGAACTTAATGAGGTCAAGGGACAGGTAGCCAACTTGGCTGAGATGTTACAAAACTTATCACTGCAAATAAGTAATCCTGAAAAACAGAAACAAATGGACCTAATCCAGGAAAGCTTGGGCAAGCTGTCCAACGACTTTAGATTCCAAGAGATTAGCTCCCAAGGGGTCTCGGTGGATAAGGACCTTCTCCCACAAAAGTTCAATCCCAATGACATCCCTAAATTTAAGGCTATGGATAACCCTTATTTTCATCTAAGAGCTTTTGAAACTATAATGAACATTAAGGGGATATATAGAAAAGCATTTCACTCTGTATTTTCATTATCCTTAGAAGCTGTATGTCAACAGTGTTACTTTTCACTTGATAAAGAAAAGACCTCTAGTTGGGAATCTATTGTAAGTGCTTTCATTGAAAGGTATAAATGCAATATACAAATTGGAACCGATCATAGAAAGCTAGAAATGCTAAAGCAAAAAGAAAATGAAGGTTTCACCTCTTTTTTTAATAAATGGAGGGAAACTACTGCAAAAATGGTTGAAGTACCTAGTGAAAAAGAATCTGTCAGTATGTTCATTAAGAACCTCCAAGAAAAATATTCTAAACACCTTAGGTACCAAAGCAATTTAAATACCTTTAAGGTCGTCTATGATATTTGTATTAATATTGAAGATGACCTCACTAAACAAAAGCTGCTAATAATAACTCAATTAATGGCTGGAAAAATAAGAAGAACGACAATCCTTCTTCATCCAAATCCACCCACTCGAACAATGTTAGCACCTTTAACCTAAATGAAGTTCTAGCAATGAATAATAACCAAGGACAAAAGAAACCATTTAGGAAGAACTATACTCCTATTGGTATGATTTATGACACCGCATTTGACCGCTTACATGCAAAAGGTCTTATAACCCCCATTGGACCATTTGGGGACCCACCTGTCGAAAGAAGAACGGCTAGCTGGAACCCAAATGCACATTGCAAATATCACTAAGGCAGGGGCCATCCTACGGAAAATTGTTGGAGGCTAAAGGAAGCCATTCAAGACTTGATCGACAGTAACAAGCTCCCATTGCCCCCTGCAAGCAAGAAGCCAAGCATCAACACCGCACCACTGTCGGATTCCTTGGCTATTTCTGACGAAGAAAATCAGGTGGATTCATCTAGCCTCATAGAGCCTATCGAGACCATTGAAGAAGAAATCTTCGAATATGCTCTCGAATCCCATGGCCAAGAACCTGCAACTAAGCAAGAAGTTTTGGCGTTGACATCAATATTGTCAGAAATGTACAAATTGCTATCACAAACCTTTGAGGCCATAAGAGAGAAAAACGAGTTACTCAAAAGTAGACCTCCACCCAAGCAAAAGAAACCTTTTTCTCTCTAAGTGATTGACACTCCCAGGAAAAATAATGAAGGTTATACTCCAATTAGGACGTCATTCGCTAACATGTTCAAAATGCTCTCCGAGAATGGTAAAATTCAACCTCTAGAACCGAGACCATTTGAGTCACTAAAAAGGATGGATAAATACTATTGTTCATACCATCAATCAGGGGGACATACAATAGAGCACTGCTTCAAGTTCAAAGACTTGGTTTAACATTTGATTGATGAAAAGAAGTTGGTTCAACTTCCACAAGATGCTACAATTAATGGAGTGTGGGATAGTGATGATGAGGATGTTTACCTTAAAGACATTGAAGAGACTCCTCTATCAACAATATACCCAGTAAGTGACATTTGGGACGAGGAAGATTCGCCCCTAGATGTCCTCACCAGGTCCGGGAGAATACAACCTCCCATTTCAACACAACCTATACCTACTATCCAGCAAATTCCCGTGCCTATTATAGAAGACAACGATGTTGTCAAACAGCTAAAAAAGACTAAGGTGGAAATGAACGTATGGAAGCTCTTAGCCACATCCCGAGAGAATAGAGTTGCAGTCATGGACGCTTTGGCTAAAGTAGGCATAGATTCGGACACTACTCTTGAGGGACTTGCTAACTTCCTCACGAGTGATCTCCCAAGTCCAATTAACTTGGTCACCTTTTCGAATAAGGATGTAATACCCCGTATTTTCATACGTATTTTTCTAATTATTAATTAGGAATTATTTTATAAAAAGGGTATTTTAGTAAATTCATTATTTGGAGCCAAAATAATATTTGAATTTTGGCGCCAAAAGCATTTTGAAAACTAATCATTATTTTGGATAAGATTTATTATCCATTTATCTTATTTTAAAAAACCGGATTATTTACATATTTCGGATATTTTAATTTAAGAAAAATAATATTTTATAAATTAATTATTATGGCCGAAAATTCCCATTTATTTAGCTAGAAAATTTGGATTTTCTATGTATAGAAAATATGATTTTCTTAGTTAATTATTGGTGAATAATTGGTATTTTAATTAGTTAATTATTTATTTAATTATTCTATATTATTTACACAATTATTTTTATTCCTTAAACCGAGTAAAATCTTCCTAAATACTAGTAAGGGAATCTCCTATTTTCCTTAATTCTAATTCTCCATCTTTTTAGTATCCAATCATCATATTCTCTTGCCTTTTGTTCCTCTTGATTATTCCCCAAGTAATTCTAATTTCCTTATTATTTTTCATGACATACATACCTTCCATATTCAAGTATACACAATCACCTTAATATCCAAACTTTCCTTAATTCTTTATTCACTTCTCCAAGTTATCTCTTAAACCCTAATTACCATAATTCTTCCTACATTTTCCTACCATAATTCATGCTCATACTAGCCTATAAATACCCCTTCATATCTCTCACATTCTTCACACAAATTCTCTTCTTTTCTTCTCCTCAATTTTACACAAATCATCTCGTCCATCTTTGAAGCCAATTTTTGGGCACTTCTAGTCAGTTTTTGGGGTAGTGATGTTTCACAGAAGATTGTTCCTCTTGAAAAATCCTTGAGGTTAGGCTCAAGAATCACCCAATTCGAAGTTATATCAAAGGAGTTATAGCCTCTGCAAGTTCTGCCTATTATTTCCTACAAAATTCCAATTCTTCTCTTTTCCTTGGTTTCTTATCTTTTCTTCTTCTCTTCTTTTATTCAATTATTGTTATTATTATTATGGGAGATTAATATAAAATTATTATGAGTATTTTTAATTATATAAAATCATATTTTAATGATGTTATGAGAAATTAATTAAAAGGTTCATGTACATATAGTTGAGGGTTTTTAATTATTTGTTAACCTTATATTGATTAAGGTTATATATTTATTTGTAGGGTGTGTTCTATCAAGATTCTTGAGGTTCTTTTGGTGTGTTTGCTAAGCAAGGATCAAGGTACGTTAGGTGGCTAAGCTAGATACCTTTGAAAGTGATTGGATTGAATAACATGTTTTATATGATTTGATTGGTGATTGAATTAAATTGATTTGAATTGTGATTTTAAATAAATTATGTTTGGAGGTATTGATAAAAGTATTTTGAATGATTGATTTTTAAATCATGTTTTGAATGGTTTGATCGAATTACTTATCATGTTTAAAGGAATTGATTTGAAAAGTTTATTGAATTAAACAAAAGGTTTCTCAAGGAAGAGTTATTGATTTTGAAATTTATTAATATGAGATTTTATTCTCAAGTATTTATTTAAGAGGTTTTGATTTTGAAAGTATGTGGAATTATTAAAAAGGAGTTTGAATTATATTGGATTTATTGAACCATTGAAATATTATTATTAATGCTTTATAAGCATGTTGGTAATCCCACTATGCGGATTTGGTTTATTGATAAGACTATGGACTTTGTATGACCTAGTCTTTCCTCAAAAATAGCCTTGTAATATAAGGAGACTAGCTTGGGGGGTGTGCACACTTGGGTGAGGAATTGGATTTAAAGAAATTGGTTCAAAAAGGGAATTGGATTTTTAAAGGAATTGGTTTATCAATTATTTTGAATGTTGAATCATTGGAATTGGTTTTGAATCATGAGTTTTGGAATTATTGAATTCTTTATTGGAATTGGTTTTAAAAGCATGTTTGCAAATAAATTGAGTTTACATTATCTTGTACTTATCGTACATAGCATATTTTGCTAATCCGTATTTCCTATTTGTTTTGGTTCGCCCTGTTTACCGTAATGGTAAGCAGTGTTGACTATTTTCAGGTGGAGTCATGAATGAGCATATGGGAGTCCCGGGATTTGCTTCACCTAGTTTAGGAATGTTGGTCTTGTGTTTATTTAGAGTACTCATAACAATGTTACTATTTTCATAAGTATTAATAAAAGAAAGTTGAGTTTCCGCTGCAAAGTACTGGTTTTATTTAGTAAGTGTGAGTAGCCTTGCGTAATCACGCGGCGGTAACACGCCCAAGTCTATCTCTATGGTATAATTATACGTATTATATTAGTATTTCCGTAGAGGGAGATTTGGGGGTGTTACAAAGGATCTACCACCGGAAGGTGACAAGCACAATAAAGCTCTAAATCTCACAGTTATATGTAAAAGGATGAACGTTCCTATGACTCTTGTGGATAATGGTTCAGCAATATGTTTGCCCACTTAGAACCGTAAGAATGTTAGGAATAAGAGATGAGGATTTATCCCCATCAACTCAAGGGATAAGAGCTTATGATAACTCACGCCGTCAAGCACTAGGAACAATCACTATGAACATAACGGCGGGTGCAATTGAACATGCCACCACATTTCAAGTAGTGGATATCAAGGCATCCTTTAACTTGATATTGGGACACCCTTGGCTTCATGACGTAAAGGTCGTCCCTTCATCTCTTCATCAACAAGTAAAAGCCATAGTTGGAGGAATTCCAATCACCATTGATGCTTCATCCATGAGGATCAAAACAGTGGAAAATCCACTAATTAATGTGGAGCATGATGAAAATGATGAAGATTTGTGGGGCTTTAGCGAAGAGGTCTCCTTAATAGAGGAAGATGAAAGGACCCCTCTTCATTACGACCTCCACTCAAACATGACAACTAATGCTATTCTAAGAAAACAAGGACATTTTCCCGGAATGACTCGAGGAAAGAAGTAAGGAATAGCTAAACATATGGGACTACCTGGCCTCCCTAAATTAGATACTTTCGGACTTGGTTTTGAACCAACTCGTGAAGACCTTAAGTGGGCCCAGGAAAAATCAAGAGCACGAAGGAATGCTCGTGCACAAAAGAGGGAGATACCCATGGATCAATATTCTCTCACCTTAAATGGACAACTTATAAGAGAAGGAGAGGATTATCCTTGTCATGAATTTCCTGAACCTTTCGTTGTAAATGGCATAAGACAACCTGGGTTCGAGATCTTTTTGGATTGTTGCTTCCTAGACAAGATCCCAACTCCAATTTACAAGGAGAAGGCACCTCCTTGCTTTGATTTTAATGTCATGGGACTCCTCTTTGGAAGAGAAAAGAATGAGCCAAGATACGCGGAAGATGATTCTTCACTCATTCAAACGGTTCTCCAAAGTGAAGGCTTTGATCCCTCAGAATTTATCACTCCAATAGAAGATCAAGAACGTGGATGGCGCAAGACGATGAAGATAACCACTACAAATGGAAGGAAGATTTCTGTAACTACAGGACAAGGACCAATGTTCGAAGAATCGTCTGAGTCAGAGTCTGAATTAGAGTCTTCCCCTATTGAGTCTTCCAAACCTTTATTTGTAGCACCCTCGCCTTCTATTTCTACTCCTAGGATAGTTAGCAATCAAGTCCCAACGGACATTTCTTTATTTGATGTAATGATTTCTGAATTCAATAATATGTCTTCTTCCCCGTATTCTTCTTGTTTTTCCTTATCTAAAGATGATGAGCATTGCTTAACTAATGATGAAAATGACAAAGAAATAATTAAAGCAATGGAAACACTTGAAAACAAGACACCAATAATTGAGGATAAAGAAACGGTTGATATCTCAAAAGATCCAACCATTAAAAGAGAAGTTAAAATCGGACTAACACTAAGTAAAGATGAAAGAACCGATTTAATTAATCTACTTAAAGAATTTATTGATGTATTCGCTTGGTCATACGAAGATGTGCTAGGCATTAATAGAGAGATAGCTCAACACACAATACCATTAATTCCAGGAATGAAACCTGTAAAACAAAAGTTACGTCGAATGAAACCCGACGTAGCTCTTAAAATAAAAGAAGAAGTGCAAAAACAAATAACTGCAGGTTTTATCTGAAAGGAATGGTGTCCTTCGAACAAGTGTACTATTCCGTTAGCGGGTTCAGAATTATTAGAAAGCTAATATATTCAGTAAGGTCAAGTGATCGGAATGCCTGGGTGGAGGCCGCTTCCGATCAGTAATATTAATGGATAATTAATGTTACAGCTTAATCTTGACTGAACCCTTCGGGTCACACCCAAGCATTCAACAAACCGAAACGACGAATTAATTCGGAAGGAATTAATGAGTCGACCGAGTAATATTTATTTAGACGTCGGAAATTCGAGCTTAGAGCGTCGAAACCGAGCGTCGGAAGTCGAGTCGAAAAATAGTGAAAGACGAGACGAGAAATAGTAATAAATCAACAAAAGACCAAAATACCCCTAGCATCGGAATGCCCAAGCAAACCGAGTGCTAAGGGCGTATAGCCTAGCATGGTGGCTAGCATGCGCACCAAGCCGAGCCTAGGCTGGCTGGTGCGTGCTAGCGCACTCATGCTAGCATCGCAAGGCTAGGCGCTGCCTAGTGCGTGCTAGCATGCTAGGCGCAGCCTTGTGCGCGCAATGGCTAGCAAGCCATGCCGCAACAAGCTGCTGGAGCTAGCACGCTAGGCGCGCCAGCTCGCCACAACTAGCAGCAGCATGGCTAGGCCATTGCTTGCTGCCTAGCAGCGCTGGCCAAGGCACAAGGCCAGCAGCAGCAGCCCGCACAAGCATGCTGGGCGTGCTGGCCAGCAGCGGCTGGCAGCCTGCATGCGAGTGCTGGGCTTGCTGGGCTTGCTGGGCGTGGCTGCCACGGACAGCAGCACATGGCAGCCCGCCTTGGCTGCCTTGGTGCCCAAGGGTAGGTGCCATGTGGCTTGTGGTCCTTGAGTGTGTGGGGAGTGAGGTGGCCGGTTATGGGAGAGGGAGTGGGGAGCAAGTTTGGTCCCCCCCCCCCCTTCTCCAAGTGGTCCTCACCTAACCACTCACATGAGCATGCCACTTGTTGATTTATTACTAGCTTGATTATTGATTTTATTTTAGCTTTAAAATAAAATGGAAAAATCATACTATCCCACATTGATGGGAGAGTAAATGATACTCCCATCATTTCCTATAAATACCCAAGTATGGGCATTGGGAAAGATGCTTGAGTAAGAGTTGGAAAAGGCATCACAATTAGTGAAAACCTTTGAACTCAATATAATTACTCGGGTTTTGTTGGTCGGGTCTTGCTAACCCCAAGACATTGGACCTAGTCGGTTTTGTTGGTGCGGGTGGACTTCGTTGGAGGTCTCCGTGCGAGCGGGACTTGAAGCTTTCAAGTAAGAGCTCATTTGGAGCGAAGCACGCGTCAAGGGTAATTAGCTTATCTTAATCTTGTGATTAATTTAATTATGTTTATGGTTTTATTTATTGCGAGTGCGGTCTTGGTTTTGGGTTTGTTTCCGCGGTGAGTCGGACTCACCAAACCCCAACATTATCAGGGTATCTAAATACCCCGATGGGTCGCCAATGTCGTCCCGGTTCTGAAAAAAGATGGTAGAGTTCGAATGTGCTTCGACTATCGAGATCTAAATAAGGCAAGTCCAAAGGACGACTTCCCTTTACCACACATCGATATTTTGGTAGATAATACAGCAAATCATGCGCTTCTCTCGTTTATGGATGGATACGCAGGATACAATCAAATCCTCATGGCCGAAGAAGACATGGAAAAGACGACGTTCATAACACCTTGGGGTACTTACTGCTACATGGTAATGCCATTCGGGTTGAAAAACGCGGGTGCTACATACCAACGACCAGCGACTGCCTTACTCCATGACATGATGCATAAAGAAGTGGAGGTTTATGTAGATGACATGATCGTAAAGTCAAAAGACCGCCCAGGACACCCAATAGCCTTAAAAAAGTTCTTTGAGAGGCTAAGAAAATACAACATGAGGTTAAACCCCTCCAAATGTGCTTTCGGAGTTACCTCAGGAAAACTCTTGGGATATGTCATAAGCTCTAGAGGAATAGAGATAGACCCCACCAAAATCAAAGCAATCATGTCCATGCCACCGCCCAAAACCGAAAAGCAAATTCGAGGATTCATTGGCCGGTTGCAATACATAAGTAGATTCATATTCAAGCTAACCACAATATGCGAACCAATATTCAAGAAGCTTAAGAAGAATGTACCAATTATATGGGACGATGAGTGCCAAAAAGCCTTTGAAAAGATCAAAGCCTATCTCTCGAATCCTCCCGTATTAGCTCCAGCACTCCCTGGAATACCCCTAAGGTTATACTTAACCGTCACAAAGGAAACAATGGGAGCCATGCTTGCACAAGAGGTAGAAAGTAAAGAAAATGCTATTTACTACCTAAGTAAGAAAATGCTAGAGTATGAGACACGCTATACACCATTGGAAAAGTTGTGCCTCGCATTGGTGTGGGCCACAACTAAGTTAAGACATTACATGCTTGTACATACCGTTTACGTAGTCTCACGAATGGATCCCCTTAAATACCTATTCGAAAGATCTACACTTAACGGGCGTATCTCAAGATGGATAGTGAATTTGGCCCAATTCGATATAAGGTTCATGCCTCAAAAGGCAATCAAAGGATCAGTGGTCTCAGATTTTCTAGCAGATTTTCCAATGGAAGATTCGACACCCTTGGAAAAGAATGAATTCCCAGATGAAAGTATGATGATGACAGAGGATGATACATGGACTTTATATTTCGATGGAGCCTCAAACCAAAAAGGATGCGGCGTAGGAGTCTTACTAGTATCACCTAAAGAAGAACATGTTCCTATATCCATTAAGTTAGATTTCGACGTCACCAACAACGCAGCCGAATATAAAGCATGCGTGGTAGGCCTCGAAACTGCTTTAGCCTTAGGTGTAAAGAAACTCCGGATATTTGGGGATTCTTCTTTAATCATTAATCAGATCTCAAAGAGATGGAAGGTTAGGAGTGAAAGCTTAGCTCCCTACCAAACATATTTGGAAACTCTCACTGATCAGTTGGAAAAGGTGGAATACACTTATCTACCTAGAGAGGAAAACCAATTGAGCAAATGCCTTTAACCATAGAGAAAAGGCATAAACAAGCAAATATTCAAGCTATAGAAGACGATGAAGTGATCCAAGAAGAAGAACATGAAGAAGAACCATGGTTCATAGATATACTAAATTATGTCACCAAAGGAGAATATCCTCCTCATGCTGACAAAAGAGCAAAAAGAGCACTAAGACTTTTAGCTTCCCAGTTTGTACTCATAGGAAATGAACTACACAAAAGGGTACCTAAAGGTCGAGCTTTATTATGTGTAGGCAAAAAGGATGCTCAAAGAGCTATGAGAGTAGTCCACGAGGGGATATGTGGAACGCATGTTAATGGCAAAATGCTAGTCTAAAAAATAATGCGAGAAGGGTATTATTAGACTACCATGAATAAGGATTGTCATCAATATGTAAAGAGATGTCCCAAATGTCAAATTTATGCAAATTTGCAACATATCCCACCATCTCTCCTCTACACCTACACTTCACCATGGCCTTTCTCTACGTGGGGAATAGACATAATTGGAAAGATCACACCTCCCGGAACAGGAGGTGATGAATACATCTTAGTCGCAATAGATTACTTCACAAAGTGGGTGGAAGCACAATCATATGCTAAACTCACTGCCAAACATGTATCACTCTTTATCGAAAGAAACATAATTTGTCGATACGGAGTACATGAAATGATAGGTGACAATGGAACTCAATTTCAAGCCGAATGTGAAGAATTGCTACAAAATTACGGTATTCAACATCATCATTCTTCTCCTTACGGACCTCAAGCCAATGGAGCAGTTGAGGCCACTAATAAAAATTTAAAGGCAATCATTGAAAAAATGACTGAAAATTATAAGGATTGGCCTGACAAACTTCACTTTGCACTGTGGGGTTATCGCACGTTAATCCGAACATCAGCAGAAAATACGCCATTCAACCTAGTATATGGAATGGATGCCGTACAACCTGTAGAGTTAGAAATACCTTCTCTACGTATTGCGTTAGAAAGTAAACTTGATGAAGTCGAATGGACTAGAGCACGGTATGAAGAGTTAATTCTACTCGATGAAAAAACGACTAGAGGCTCTACATCACACCCAATGCTATCAAACCCGCATGGCTAGACATTTCAATAAGAAGGTCAAGACTAGAAATATCAAGGTTGGGGACTTGGTATTGAAAGCATTAAGGAAAAATCTTTTGGACCCAAGAGGCAAATTTAGGCCTAATTGGTCCGGACCATATATTGTCAAAACAATCCTGTTAGGAGGCGCGGCTAAGTTAACTGACATGGATGGTAATGAATTTTTAAACATGACAAATCTTGACCAACTTAAGAAATACTACCCATAAGTACTTGAGTAAGACACTCAAGAGAGTTACGTTTGGCCTGATTCCTTAAACAAAGGATACATAGGCAACCCAGACATGGTGCGGCCACTTTAATTTTTTAGGATTCTGTATCCCCGAGATAAAAAATACATGTCTGCAAAATTTCAAGACTGGCGCCACAAGATAGCCTTTGTCGCCAGACGACAGTTATGTCGCCAGGCGACAGAGCCAATTCGACAGCGACAGTAAATCAAATAGCAACGCAAAGTTTCTGCGAGTATCTGGGCAAATTTTGTATATTCTGGAAATTTATTCGACTTCCGTACTCGAATTAATTCTCCGAAAAATAAATATTGTAATTTTTTTCATTGCTTTAATTAAAAAGGTAATTAAAATAAAAGCTTAAATTTTATTAATTAATAAAGAAATTACATTATTGATGAAATAAAAGCTGAAAAATTAAATAGAACAAATTAACTTTGTCTAATAAATCAAAGGAAAAGCAATGCTCTATTCTTTTTTTTCTTTTTTGATTCTCTTCCAATTTTTGTCCTCATTTTCTTCCTCTTGATCCATAACGTTTGCTGGGAGACATCCATTAGAAGATCTACACTCTATTTTAGTATAGATAGTTTCCCCCTCCGCTAAAACCCCATGTTTCTTCTCTACCCAAACATTCTTTTCCGTAGAGTCAACCTTCCTTTTTCCTTTGTCTTTCTTAGAACTTTTCTTCCTTGGCATAATAGGGGTTTTGAATCGCTCCTTTCCCCTAGGCGTTCCTTAGAAGGGTCCTTTTTGTCACCTAGACGATTCTTCACATCGGTCTTCTCAATCTTGACTTGAGATTTCTGGAATTTTTCATCAAGCCATTGTTTCACTTTGTTTGACAAACAAGGTGGATCCTTGTGGGTAATCACCTCCCATAAGGGCCTACCACTACAATATTTGTCAAAGCGCTCAACCTCTCGTGACACAGGAAATTCATATGGACGGCGGAGATCTCCTGTAGGGATGTTTTGTGCAAGACCGTATTGTCTCCTAACTCTACAAGGAAAATAAAAGGTCAATCTTGACAAGCTCGGGAGACGACAGTATGCTTGGTTATTACAACCAACCATCGCCTCAATCCTCCACCAAGGGATGACCCAGTTTATGGTAAAATCACAGGCAGCAAACACCTTGCTCCATTCACGGCGACCTATCTTCAAAAATCGTTTCTTTCGTCGGACTATGCAATTTGGAATATATGTGTGTATATCGTCAGGAGGATTAATAAATTTTAACCTCTCCATGAGCCATATCTGTAAAATATGCATTTGATTAGTATTACAGTGTAAAAATATTTTTAGTTCTTTGTAATTAAGAATAGTATTATTTTATACTTGTAATAAAATTGGAGAACCTCGAAAAGGTGCTCTCGGATTCTTTCTTAATGCATCCAACCATAGCATGGTCTCTCCAACAATTAGCGGCATTGGATTTCTCCCGGATTCAACTTGTTCTATAACAGATATAATTATCGCTTGACCTTCATTATCCTTACCACTAACTAAAAGGAATTGGTTAAACATGAAAAAGAGGAAAGCTCTTCTCTTGTGGACACGAAATTCAAGATTAGGATTGTCATAAAAATAATGTGCAAATTATGTCAAATTAACTACATTGCCATGCACTATATTTTTTAAAGCCATACCCCTTAGATCGAAAAAGCATTCAAAATCTTTATAATAATATTCACTCACTCTAGGCATTACCGCAAGATCTGTGGAATAATAGCCTATAATGGCTCCAAATTCTTCCGGTAAAGGGCATATTTCATCATGGAAAAATCTAAAACAGTGAGTATTAATGTCCCAATAGTCTATGGCAGAGTAAATAAAGTCCATGTCAAGACTCACCCCCTTTATTCCAAACATACCCCCTATGCGGAAAGTATCTAATGCTTTTTTCTCTTTAGAAGTTAAAAGACGACACCACTCATTCATGTATCCACAAAAGGTTCTTTTAGCTAAAGACATGATTACTAGTTAATTAATTAATTAATAAACTGGTTAAATTATGCAGTAAACAGAGGATTCGGGGGCTATTTATAAGCTTTTTTCACGACAGAATTCATTTTCTGTAAGAAATAGGAAAGGTACCTATGTCGCCAGGCGACAAATCTGTCGCGTGGCGACAGGTTTAATTACGTGGCGCCAGTATTTTTCTTCGCAGTGACACCTATTACGCGTTTGAAATCGTGTTTTTATTTGCTTAAATTCGACTTTGACTTAACTTATTATTATTTTCCTTTCTTATCCATACACCCTTATTATTATTATTTTTATTATTATTATATTTTATTAAGCTTAATTAATTTTAGGCTTATTTTTGGTAATTATACTTTTTTTTCCTTCATTTTTTCGTTTCTTTTTTTGGGGGAGAGAGTCGGTACCCTCCACTAATATTAAAAATGACGGAAATTTTGCGCAAAATTACGCTTTCTCACACACTCACATGCACAATAAAAACTAATAAATAATAAGTCATGTAAATAAAATGTTAATAAATTATAAGTGCATATATATACAAGTGTCTAGTACATAAGTCAGTAAAGATTATGCTTCTAAATCTAGAGTTAAAACCTCAAAAAGGAAAGGAGATGTACCTCTACGACCCTCCAAAAGCTGGAAAGGGCTACCTCTCCAGACAAGGCCTTGTGACGACAGGAACGCCGCAAGCCCAGTAGAAAGTCCGCATAGGCCATGCTGGCCCAGTCATATGTCCCGACCAAGTGAAGGTCGCGAACAGCGGACATGTAGTAAAGAAGTTCTCTACTACCTCGATAAGGGGAAAACGTCCTTGATAGCAGAATCAGCACAAAGATGCGCACCCGCTGCTCTCGGGTGGTAGCATCATCCTCAAAAGCTGCAGCCAAAGTGCAGCGACGAATACATCGGGAACTCAGCGGTCCCGACTGAGCCTCATCCTGGGCCCGAACGACGATCGGCCCCAACAACTCCTGAACCTCCGGTGAATAGACAGTGACACCGGCGTCAAAAGGAAGAGGAGTAGACTAGAACTCTAGCCCCGTAATGAGGCTGAAGTCAGCTGGAGTGACTGTCATCTCACCCCAGGGAAAATGAAAGGTGTTGGTGGTGTCCCAAAAGAACTCCACCAAAGCTCGAACGACGAGGTTACCCCCATCGTATGAAAACATGGCCCGGGTGGCCTGCAGGAGAGGAGTCAACCCACATGAATCCCAAAGACGACGAAGCCCCTCATCGCGACTGATGAAGTTGTCGTACAGAGAAATGATGGTGGAGTTACCTGAGCCGTGGCTACGGGTCCTCTCACTCGCAAGCCCTCGTTGGACTCGCTCCGACAAATGATGAACCGGCGCGTGGAACAAGGTGCGCTCTTCCCAATCCGGCATGAGACCCAGCTTGGAAGTAGAAGGTACGTCCTCGCCCTAACTGGTGGGCTCGTCCTCTCGACGCGTGTCTCTCGACCGAGAACCTAAACCGCGTCGTCTAGCCATGCTAAATTATATGAAAGTAATTAAATTTAAGGCTCTCCAGTATCTAAGGTTCGCCTAGGCCGCATGATACTATTTTCGCAAAACAGAGTACGTAGTACTAAAACAGAGCAAAAATTCAATCAAGCATGGAAGCATTTTTTAAGCAAATAAACAATTTCTTGCAAATATATGATAAATTTTGTGACGAATTGTATAAGCAAAAGCAGTAAAAATGCAAAGAACGACCCACATTGTTCTTCACGACTTTAAGAGGTCCAACAATGGTGAATCGCTCGTTTCTTCACCAAATTGAGTCAAACAAGTCTCAAAATACTCCCAAGGTGATATACAAGCATAATTAAACAAATTCAAGGCATAAAATTCAACGAACAAAGCAAATTAAGCAAAGTAAGTTTCGAATTTTTTCGAAAATTCGTGAACAAGAACGTGCAATTCATCAAAAACCGAGTAGAGTTTGAGCAAAACTTACATAGATAGGGAAAATAGATGAGAAAAGCTTCGATTTGCAACAAGTTTGAGCGAATTTGGTTGAGAAATGAGCAAGAACGAGAAATTCGAAGTTTTTTGCGAAAATATGAGAAGCAGAGTAGCAGCGGAAATGAAGAAGAAGACGGGTTTTAAAACCCCGATTCTGTCGCCAAACGACAGAATTGTCGCGAGGCGACAGATTCTGTCGCGTGGCGACAGGAGCAAAAGCTCGCGACAGGCGTCTCCGTCCAGCGTGGAGCGGCGACAGAATGCTTGGCCCCTCCTTATGACTTTGTGGGCCTATTCTAGTACTGTGGGTTCCTTGGTACGCCAATTAGCCCCTTTAAGCAAAATTGACATGATTTAATCAACTTGATTGCAGATGCATTAAGTGATCGACTTGATGAAAGATCGTCTCACTTAGCTTAAAGCGCCTAAGTATTGGCTCACAACAAGGCACCGAAATAATGGTTCAATAGAAGCACCGAAATAATGGTTTACAAAGACAGAAGCACCGAAGCATTGGAACAAACAGAAACAGTAATAATGATAAATATATTAGGGGTCAATATGCATAATGATTCTTTGGCGATGTCCCAACATAAAGAGGAGTTGTCTAGTGGCGAAATACGGCCGTGGCGAGGTAATGTCACAAATTTTGGAGATGGCGAAGCAAGGTCACCTTCGACGGTCCTTCAAGGTAAAGAAGAGATGGTCTATAGCGGCGATGCACTGCCGTGGCGACATACGACCACAACCCTGAAGATGACGACATACAGTTATTTTCGACGATGTTCCCGAAATACTGTGGAGGATTGTCACCAAGAATATTGAAGACGACGACATACGGTCAGTTTCAACGATGGCGTTCACGAGGCACTATGGAAGTTGTCACAAAAAACAAACAAAAGCAACAGCAAAACAGTTATGTTCAGAGACGTGTGCTCGACGGTGCAAGGTACGCATTTCTTAACTCTTTTATCTGTTTAACTAACATTGTTTTACAGGTATCGGCGTTATAAGAATGGTTTGGAATTGCATAACGTTTTGAATCATTCTCCGTCCCTATCGCTACTTTGACTTTTGTTTTCGAAACCTTAGTTTCTCCAAACTCAGTCAAAGTGGGGGCTTTTGTAGACACCCATTTGTGTCTCCCCAAAACCAAACCCAGTGATGAATACCTGTCACGTCGAAACATAATCGAATGAGGTGAAAGTGTGAAAAGTCAAGTGTTGCGGTTAGTTTTTATTAAAATCCTTCTTTCTGTTTTCGAAAACCCACTCTATTTTATGAAAACGTCCAATTTAGTTTAGTTTGGTCCATAATTAAGGTCTAATAATAGAGTAGTTGGATGGGGCTTGAAAAGACCTTTCCAACGATAAATTATGAGCCCAATTCCGATGAATATTGAGGAAGTTATGGCCAAAATACTAAACTGGACCCGGTTAACTATTTAAATACGGCCCAATGATCTAGAGGAGGGCCCAATATTATTTATTATTCCTAAAATCATTAGGATTAATTATGATTTTCTGGAAGTTTCTAGGAGATTCTTTTTAATTCTAATATTATTAGATTTAATAATTATTTATTTTAAAATAGACTTTTATTTGGAGTAAAATATTATTTTATTATCTTAAAAATACGTATTTTATCTTCTGTACGGATTCCGTAGATCAAGTTGATTAAAGATCGGATTCCGGGTGAAGAAAACGCGCTATCACAGGTTGTCACCAAACGACAAGTCTGTCGCCACGCGACAGACCCTGTCGCCTCGCGATAGAGTCGATTCCTGGCAACAGCGTGTAGTTTTATTCCTTATCAAATTCTATGTTTTTCTGGACTATTTTCATTATAAATAGGGTCCGAATCCCTGTTTTCAGAATCATCAATTCTCATCAACTCTCATCCTTAATTCTCTCTATTCTCTCTTGAGCAATATATGCTTTCTTTCTCCCTCTCTTTCTAAACTAGCTTTTTACATACAATATTCCGCATTCACAAGATCTCGAAACACCTAGCCAAGTTCGAAGTTGCCTTCGTCCTAGACGTGCAAGGATTAATAATTTCTGAGGGTTTGGTCCCAAATCCAGTCTAAACTTTAATTCTTCAAGGATGGAATCCAGCTCGGTAAAGATTTGATTTTTAATTCTTGATAGACACAACCGATATAGTAGTATACACATTTATTCATTTTGTGGTTTAAAAAAAAATGTATTCATTTTGTTTTCGTAATTTTAATAGTTGTTTACAACGCCAACAATTGAGAGATATATTATAGTAAGTCCAGTTTCTCGTCCTATTTTTTAAATACTGTGAAAAAACACAAACTCAAATATATTATGTGGAGGAAATAGTTTCTAAGTTCTAATTAGTCGAGTAAAAAAAAAAAACTCTTATCCCATTCCTTAATTAGTTTGGGATATACTTCCTTAGAATCCGTCCTTTATAAATCTTGGAATGGAACAATAACCCCCCATTTGTCTTACCAAAGAAATTTTTTATCAAAATCAAAAGGCAAGAATTAACACTTTTTAGGCCCAACCAATAAGTCCAACTGTTGTTTTTTGGTCGTCCTAATTTGAGATACAATATTTCAACTGTTAGGCTCAATCTTTAAAGTTTTGTCACATGCCTGAAACCTCAAATTACGCCTATATATTAAGCCCATCCTAATTAATAGAGTTTAAAATGACCACTAATTGGACAAAAGCCCTGTTCTTCAAGGCTATAACGCCTTCTTTCAAACTAAAACAGTTTTTCTATTTGTTTATAGATTTTAATTTTTTTTGCCCTATAATAAACAACAAAAATTTGATAATTGAATTATAATTAGATTTTTAAACTCTAACTAATTTGGACTCTGGCGATGCATTATATAATTATAAGTAATCAAGAGCATAAAAATTAGAAGTAATCCAGAGCTTAAAAAGTTTTTGTAAATATAAATGGATTCCCTTTAGGTATTCTCCTTGGGTTCTCTCCAGGTTTCTCCGAGTTTTTTTAGCCTCTATTGTTAGATTTTTTTAATAGCTTTTTTGAAGGTTTTCTTCACTCTTCTCCTTTTCTCTGGTCTCTTTTCTCCTAGTCTCAATTGTAAATTTTTGGAGGGGCTTCACCAATGTTTTTAATGGTGGTAATTAAGCCCCAAAAAACCTTTCAATTGCTTTCAATAAATGGATCCCATCTCTATGATAGTGTTTATTCTAGGTTTAATTTATGTGTTTCTTCATCTGCCAATTAAAGTTTGAAGATTTAGGGTTTCACAATCTTCAAAAACATCTAGAAGGCTACATGAGTTTTTTCACCCAAATAACTATTCATCCGTGGATCTCAAGTCGAATTAGTGATAACTCACAGATTGTATTGCTTCTGGTGAAGATTTTTTTAAGGCAATCATTGATTGAATTTGCGATGTAACTAGTTCTAATATATGTGATTTGTACTTGTAATGGAATTTTAGATTTCCTAGAATTGTTTGTAAATGTCGTTTGACTATCTTTCATTAATGAAATCATTTTCTTCTTGTATATATATGTGTGTGTGTGCGCGCGCGCAAAAATATAGGACAAAAAATCGAGTAATTTTAAACTTGAATTCGCATATTCACTAGGGAGGGTATGTAATAAATGGATGAGAATAAGAATAGGGGGAAAATGACATTTTTGCCATTAATGAAAAGAATGAAATAATAATCTTAGTAAAGGTATAATTGTAAAATTGTTAGTTATTTATTCCCTATATATTCCCACCCACTATCCAAACAAAGTATTGACATATTTTTCATGTATTTTAATAAATTAATTCCCTGTTTAAAAAAAAAAATAATAATAATAAATAAATAAATAATAAATAAAAATTAAAACTAAAATTAAAAAATCAATTAATTCCCAATCTCATTCCCACCTTTTAATTCCCAAACTCCCATTCCCACAATCCAAACTCCCATTTGTCTCTTTCAGCCTTCCTCACTCTTTCCCTAAATTAGTTTCTTAGTTGCGGTCTCTAGTTTTTTCCCCCTTTTCTCACTCAGCCACCGCTCCTCCCTTACGGCCTCACCACCGCTTGTCCCTCACCACTCGTTTTTAGGTAAGGTTGATGATGAATCTGAAGTTTTTGATGAGCAAGATCTGATTTATTTTTATTTATTTATTTATTTATTTTTAATCTGTACGTCTTTTAATGTTGACATTATTAGTGGGCAACGGTTTCTTTAGATTGTTATCAATTTTATTTCTGTCAATTGATCAATTTGATTTGGTTATGAATAAGAATGGCCTGAAATTGGATTTCGAGTACTTTCTTAGAGTTGCAGATTTGATGCTGTTGGTTCAATTGAGTAGAGTGATTTTATAAATAGATAATTGGTTGGAATTGATTGCGTTTATTAATTTGTCAATAGAAAGCATCATCGAATCGTTGTTTAATTTTATTGTCAGCTAATTAAATTAACCTTTTCTTGTCTATATATGTCATCAGATCATTAGTCACCCCTTTTCATTCCTTGTAACTAATCAGTGTACGTGTTTCTTGTTTCAGTTGGTTGCTGCAGCACATAGCAATGGCGCTCTCTCTCCAACGTTACACATTGTATAAAAATGATCCAACCACTAGTTTGAATCGTTTACTCAAAGAAAGGTTCTATCTTTATCTCTTAATTTTGTTGTGGCAATCCCAACTTTAATTTTTTTTCTTTTAATTTTGTTGGGTCAACAATCCAGTTACTTTGAATTATGATGAGTGTTTTATTTATTTATATATATATGTTTTTGGGTGAATTTCCAGACTCGCTAAAGAAAATGAGAGATCAATGTCAATTGCAATTGAGAAGCTAGACCATTTGCCTGAAAATCTCATTGTTGAGATTCTCTCGCGGTTGCCAGTCAAAGATCTGCTACAGTTTAAAAGTGTTTGCAAATCATGGTGTTCTATTATTTCAAGTCCTGCTTTTGCTTCCAAACATCTGAAAAACTACTATTATAGCAACAATGATACTGGGCGAAGTTGTCTCCTTGTTCAGTTTCCTATACCTTATGCTGAACATGAGGTGTATGAGTTGTTAGTTGATGAAACTCCGCGAGTTTTAGCTGATGAAGTATTGGCTTACATGCCCAAGTCTAACTCTTATGTGTGTGGCCCTTGTGATGGCATCTATTATATGTTTCACTGTTGCCGTAGAGAGCGCGCTTTGTGGAATCCGGCCATCAATGAGTTTAGGCCCTTACCTACGATAATATCGAGGCCTGATCTTCCAGCTAATCTCACTTATGAAAATTATGAAGTTTATGGTTTCGGGTTAGACCCTATCACTAGAGACTATAAAGTGGTGGTTGTTAAAGGTTATTGGAATACTTTGAATGAGGAAGACTCCTATCTCAATGACCCTATATCGGTCCTTGTCTACTCGTTAAGGACTAATTTGTGGAAATATTGTGGAGATTTGCGTAGGCCTTATACTTTGGAAGTCAATACGTGCTATATTTATGTGAATGGATGTTGCTATTGGTTTGGATCATATGATTCTAGGGATGAAGTGATCATTTCTTTTGACTTGGCTATTGATACATTCGAAGAAATGGATGTTCCAGACTATGCACAACCAAGCTCCAAGTGTCTTGGAATGTATGATGATTCTCTTGCATTTATGTCTCTCCATGAGAGTGAGAAGAATTTTGATGTATGGACATTGAAAGAAGGGTGTTGGACCAAGAAATTAAGTGTCGGGCCGTTTCCTGATGTTTGGCGTCCTCTTGGTCATTCGATGGACAATAAACTTCTACTACAGTGCCATGATGGTGGGCTAGGTTTATTAGATCCCGACACACAAGAGATAAAGGTTCTTGCATTTCAGCATACATGGTGTGCAGGAGCTTTTGCATACATGGAAAGCCTGGTTTCGATTAAGGATAAGAATGCTGAGGAAGTTGAAGCAGGAAACAATTGAGCTTAGTCCGTCCTACATTGCCTCTTCAACAACTTTACTAGTGCAGTTTAGTGTTTTGTGTTTTTTGATAAAACCAGTCCTTGTAGTGTTGGATCGAGTGCTTTGGTGATGAGAGTAAGGGAAGTTGGAATCTGAGGCAACAGCTTAGTAATTTACTGAGTAATTCAGAGTTTGCTATGCTGCTATTATAAATGTCATACAAATTAACATATTATGGAATAGTTTGTATAATTTGAGGATTTAGAGGTGCTTGTTGTTGATATATGTAGTCCCGTTATTTGATGAAATAAGATATTCCAAAGTCTATTCAGTTATTACTTGTATTATGTAGTGATCCTGTTGTTATGTATGACAGTATGCATACACCTCTAAACTCTAATTAGTGCTTGATGTTCACACCTATGTAATTTGTATGGTCGCTATTTTAATCACCTACAGTATAGTAAGCGCCTTAATTTCGGAAACTTTTGGTAATATGACTCCAATCAGTTGTATGCCTAGTACATATACATAATGGATCGGAGGAGCTTATCTTTAACTAAACTTTTTAGGGTCGAATTTGACCTCAAAACCTTCGATTTCACCATAGAAACCATCGTTTTGACGGAATTATGCAAATGTCACCAATTTGACCGTGAAATCACCAATATTGCGAGAAAAACAAAGAAAGAACAAAGGGAAAGAGGAGAGGAGAAAGAAAAGACGAAGGAGAAGGAGGGAAAGAGAAAGACGAGAAAGAGGAAAGAGGAAAGAGAAAGACGAAGGAGAGAAAGAGGAAAGAGAAAGACGATGGAGAGGAGAATAGGAGAAAGACGATGGAGAGGAGAATAGGAGAAAGACGAAGGATAAGAGGAGGAAAGAAGCGGCGCCCATACATTATGCCCATAGGGTTAAGGGTGTTATAAAAAAAATTATAATGGTTCCGACGGAAAAACCCGTCGGAAAGCATTAATTTTCCGACGGATTTCAATTCCGTCGGAAATTTAATTACTTTCCAACGGATTTTCCCGTTGGAAATTTCAGACGAATTTTAAATCCATTGTAAAGTACCTATTTTTTGACGGATTTACGATACGTAGGAAATTTTCGACGGATTTTCTGACGGATTTAATGAATTTGTCGGAAATACCCAACGGAATGGAAATCCGTCGGAAAATTTAGTGTTTCCGACGGATTTAAGTGTTCGTCGGAAATAGTTGTTTTCTAGTAGTGATTGTTACTAATAATTATATTTTAGTTCACTACAACTCTATTTAATTTAGTCTAGTTCAATTTAATTATTTTTTCCAACTCTTTAAAATATGCCTTAAGTGGCCAAGTATTATTGTCAAATGTTTTCGTGTATTCAATCTACTCATGGCCTACGATACTAACTTCATGATAAAACTATTTGTTAGTGTCACACTGTCACAAAGTCTAAACTCAAAATTGGCGGAATTGAATGAAACCGTGCGAAATTACAAATTAATCAATGATTAGATTACCAACAATGGCATGCAGCACTCAATCTCCAACTCATCAACCACCATCACTCACAACTTAATTTGTTTCCTAAAAAAACCTACACATTCTCTCACCTTCATCGTCATTTTCGACACATATCGATAGTTGAAAAGGAGGTGGATTCTCAGGTTACATATCGTACGCTGTTGCATGCACTCAAAGTATTGTGAATATAATATTCCCCTATTATGAGCGAGTAAAAATTCATTAAAGGTCTTCCATACAAATGAGCTTACCAAAATAATAAATTAGTCCACTATAACAATATTATGATCCCTAATTCTAGATAATATTATAAGATTCCCCTATTATAAGCGAGTAATTAAGAATTAATTAAAGAAGTCCTTCAATACAATGGGGTTACCAAAACAGTAAATTAGTCCACTATAACAATATTATGATCCCTAATTATAGATAATATAATAATATTCCCCTATTATGAGAAGTAACGTAGTGATGATAGTTTCAAATGAATGACTAGTGCTCCACTATCTGACAAGATGATCCTTCCTTGTTCCTTTTCTAATTATGGCTTGCAACATATAGTTCATATATGTCATTGTAGCTTGCATTTTATGCTTGTATATATAGGTCAGCCTATTCAGTTGTTTTATTACTACGTTGTATGTAAAAGCATTTTGCACACACACAGAAAAAAAATAACACTCGAAAATACATTTCTTACATCTAACACCAAAAGAGCTAATCATGGAGTTGTCAAGAGCCGCAAAATGCATCTGGTGGTGCATGATAATGCTGATTATGGCGTCCTTTTTTATTCATCCAACAGCGAGTTTCAATACTGTCATTAGAATTTTATGAAACCGACTACTCAGACTTCTTAACCCAAGTGCGAAATCAACTCGCTAGCTCGGTGAAAACATGTGAGATACAGACAACGCCAAGTAATCCAGCAATAGGTGTGAAGTACGTGTGGGTGAAGCTCAAAACTGACAGCAAAGAGATCACCTTGGGAGTAAATGTCACAAATGGGTATGTTTTAGGGGGTATCAAGACAGTTACGATGGAAAAATCCGAGCCAATGTGTTTAAGGATATTAAATTAAAGCAACTGAAGCTAAGGAGCTATTTCCTAATGCAGCAACAACAGTAACCTTTTCTTTTAGCAGCAGTTATTCTGATCTTGAGCGACCATCAATTTCGGGCACCAATAGAGCGACAATTGAATTAACATTTGAAAGCCTACATGGTGACGTTGAAGCCATTGCTGGCCAAAAATCTGTACAAAATAAAGTGGTGGCTAAGTTCTTTTTAAGAGCTACCCAATTCGTGTCTGAAGCGGCACGTTTCAAGTTTATTGAAACTGCCATTGAGAATCAAGCAATTACACCAGAATTTAGGAATAAAATGATAAGCTATGAGAATGCGTGGGATAATATATCTCAAGAAATTCACACAGCAGCGTCCGAAACTAATTGCGGGCGTTTTGAAAAACCAATTACTGTCAACGGCCAGAAGTTGGAATATGTCAAGGATGTGAAAGGGGATATGAGCCTCATTAAATGCAAAACTAAGAAGAAAGCCGCAAATAGTTCTACTCTGTAATATTTAGGATTTTAGGGATAATAATAATAATAATAATAATAATAATAATAATAATAATAATAATAATAATAATAATAATAATAATAATAATAATAATAATAATAATAATAATAATAATCATAATAATAATCATAATAATCATAATAATCATAATAATAATAATAATAATAATAATAATCATAATAATAATAATAATAATAATAATAATAATAATAATCATAATAATAATAATAATAATAATAATAATAATCATAATAATAATCATAATAATATTAATAATAATCATAATAATAATAATAATAATAATAATAATAATCATAATAATAATAATAATAATAATAATAATAATAATAATAATAATAATAATAATAATAATAATCATAATAATAATTATAATAATAATAATCATAATAATAATAATAATAATAATAATAATATTAATAATAATAATAATAATAATAATCATAATAATAATAATAATAATAATAATAATAATAATAATCATCATAATAATATTAATAATAATCATAATAATAATAATAATAATAATAATCATAATAATAATAATCATAATAATAATAATAATAATAATCATAATAATCATAATAATAATAATCATAATAATAATAATAATAATCATAATAATCATAATAATAATAATAATCATAATAATAATAATAATAATAATAATAATAATCATAATAATAATCATAATAATAATAATAATAATAATAATAATTATAATAATAATAATCATAATAATCATAATAATAATAATAATAATAATAATAATAATAATAATCATAATAATAATAATAATAATAATCATAATAATCATAATAATAATAATAATAATAATAATAATCATCATAATAATCATAATAATAATAATCATAATAATAATAATCATAATAATAATAATAATAATAATAATAATAATAATAATAATCATAATAATCATAATAATAATAATAATAATAATAATAATAATCATAATAATAATAATAATAATAATAATAATAATAATAATAATCATAATAATAATCATAATAATAATAATAATAATAATAATAATAATAATAATAATCATAATAATAATCATAATAATAATCATAATAATAATAATAATAATAATAATAATAATAATAATCATAATAATAATAATAATAATCATAATAATAATCATAATAATAATAATAATAATCATAATAATAATAATAATAATAATAATAATAATCATAATAATAATAATAATAATCATAATAATAATAATAATAATCATAATAATAATAATAATAATAATAATCATAATAATATTAATAATAATCATAATAATAATAATAATAATAATAATAATAATCATAATAATAATAATCATAATAATAATAATAATAATAATAATCATAATAATCATAATAATAATCATAATAATAATAATAATAATAATCATAATAATCATAATAATAATAATAATCATAATAATAATAATAATAATAATAATAATAATAATAATCATAATAATAATAATAATAATAATAATAATAATAATAATATGGAATAGTTTGTATAATTTGAGGATTTAGAGGTGCTTGTTGTTTGATATATGTACTCCCTTTATTTGATGAATTAAGATATTCCAAAGTCCATTCAGTTATTACTTGTATTATGTAGTGATCATGTTGTTATGTATGACAGTATGCATACACCTCTAATCTCTAATTAGTGCTTGATGTTCACACCTATGTAATTTGTATGGCCGCTTTTTAATCACCTACAGTATAGTAAGCGTCTTAATTTCGGAAACTTTTTTTAATATGACACCAATCAGTTGTATGCCTAGTACATATACATAATGGATTGGAGGAGCTTATCTTTAACTAAATAACTAGGTTAAATCTCGTTCAAGTATTTAAAAAAATTACCACATGTAGATATATATACAAGTAGCTATAATAAACAAATTAATATTTTAATTAGAAAGTTTAGTTTAATTTTTTATGTAAAGCAAATGTCATAATCATATCATATCACTAAAAAAATACAATATCATGTCACTAATAAATAAAGCAGGCGACAAATTGGTATTATTGACTTATTGTGACAAAGAGTTTTATTATTGATATACTTCTAATTATCATATATATACATAATTATTAATTAATCCTAACTTTACTCCCTCCGTCTCTTTATTAATGTCCACTTTCTCTCTATTATGTGAGTAATAAATGATAGGAAGTGGACATTAATAAAGAGGCGGGGGAGTAATAAATATCTTATAACTGGATTCTATTTCCAAAATAAATTCTTTTATACATAATTAATCCTAACTTTTATTAAATATCTTATAACTACATTCTATTTCCAAAATAAATTCGTTTTAAAAAGTTCTTTAAAGTAAGATCCATTTGTTATTGAGTTTATTTTAAAAAAAAAATAGAGAATTGTTAAAAATAAGTCTCAATTAGTAAAAATATTTAAATTCAATGAATGTGACTTAAGTAAGGGCAAAACAGTTAAGGTTATAATTAATTTCTACCTACGTGGCACGACAACACTTGGTGAATAGCTGGAATGTCAAGTGTCGCTGTCTCATGGCTTATCTAAAAGTTTAGCTTTAGTTACTAGTTTTGTGCCCCGTGCAATGCTCGGGTTCGTTGTTTATTAATTTTAAGATAAAGTTTTGATCTATATGTCAAATTTTAAAATATATCATTGATGCAAAATTAGCTAACAATTGATATGCTTTTGAAACGATTTAAACTTTGTAGTAGGCACGTAAATGTCTAATAATAATATTTGTGAACAGTATTTGATTAATACATTTAAAAAAAAAACAAAACAAAGTAAGCATGAAATATTAGAAATTTCTATAAATTAGCAAAAAGAAATAAAAAAAAATTAAGTAAAACAAATTGTTCTAAGCTTAATTAGTGTGTTACCCGAACCCAAAACTTTGGGATAGGGTTGAACATTTCTTGACTCGTAACTTAAAGTGGCCCGACCCAATTGATTGATCTACATACAGTCATAGAATCATACAAAGTATTATATTGTGAAGTATATTATTTTAATAGATTAGATGAACTACTTCTTTCGCTCCAAACAATATTGTGATATAAAAAATAGATTTATATAATAATTAGTGAGTGTTATAATATAATATTTTTTTAAAATAAAATTATAATTCAACTTGTACATATGAAATAATAGTGGTATTTTATCGAAAATAAAACTCTAAACTAAGAATTTAATCCTAAAACTCTATCTAAATTTGATTGAAAATAAAACTTTATACTAATTTTTTTATCCTACGAAGTCTATATAGATATATCCAACGTGGCGCGACACTTGGCATTCCAAAGTTGGAATGCCAAGTGTCGTTGTCTCGTGACCTTGCTAAAAGTTTAGCTTTATATATACTAGTTATATGAAATGATATGATTTATTAAAAGTTATAATTAATTTTGTATACATGAAATATTAGAAGTATATCAATAATAAAACACTATACAACATTTCTATCTTAAAAAATTTATCTAAAATTCGCTTATTTAGCATCCTATGTGTCACAATAATACCTATTTATTGCCTATGTGGCTCGACACGTAGTGTAACACCCCGTCTAAAATAGAAGGCGAAACATTAGCGGAAATAACGTCAAGACGGAATGTCACTCTAAGGGTTACTAAAACTAAACAAAATAAATAAATAACTGAAACAAACATTATGAAGAGAAAGAAATCTCAAATGATCAAAGAAAACTTTTAACGAGGCAGAACAACCTCAAATTCGACTATCTCATAAAGAGTGGTAAAGACATCAAATTAAAGAATAATCGATAAAAGTACTTGGGAACAACCTAAACACTTTGCTCTCAACCCAGACTCAACAAACGCTACTCTTCACCTGCAAATAACATTTAGGTTCCACAATCAGTGGGGAGTAACTAGCAGTTCTCTCAAAACTTGTAGAAACACAAAGCTAAGCATAGTGTAAAGCATAGAAGCATACATAAAAACAATACAACATGTAGACAAGATAAACAACTACTTCACAATATACTCAAGATAAACATGGTAAGATACATAGATAGGAATACAAGTCAAAACATGCAACATGATTACAATACAATACAAAACAAACATGTATATTAAAAAAAATGAATATATTACCACATGATTACAGCGTAAGAATAAATAGAACCCAAAGCATAAGCAATAAACTCATAAAAACAATAATTAACACTTATAAAGGTTCTTTAAATAGATTTAGAAAATTCTTGACTTGACTTAAGAAGACCTTCTGAAAGTAGTAAAAATTTTGAAATAGAGAATTTAACTTTTCGGAAACTGATCCATAGTGAGGCAAGCATATAAAATATGAACGCCGGTGCAGTGAATTCCGCAGCCCACCATCAAAGGTTTGTCACGGCTAACCTACAGACGATTCCGCAGCCGTCTGCGTCTGAGAATGGCCAAATTCCCAGTTTTCCTACTCGAATTCCGCAACCCGAGTAGTTTCGGACGACAACAATTAACCTAGAAAATTACATCTCGAATTCCGCAGCCCAAGATGTTGGCATGTTCCAACCATTGAATTCCGCAGCCCAATGGTTGTCTTACACTCACGAATCAAATAAAGCAGTAAAAATAATTCTTCAAAATTATCCAAACACATTTAGGGATCATCAACCCCAACTTAAAATACTGCAGGATTTTACTTCTAAGACCAAATTTCAACAAAAATCCTTCAAAAGAGTTTAACTTTGAAATTCTTCAAAGTGTACAAAAAAATCATTTATATATCATAACAAGGTGTCACTCTTATTGTCTGGATTTGGGTACGAAGCTAATTATAATAAAATATCACAATACACTCCGTACACAACCCTTGGCGAAGCGGTGCTAAAAACAGTGTTATTCTACTTTAAAGCACAACGACGTCGACAATTCACTTAACACCCAAAAATGGCAGCCAATATACGACATCTTAAATGCTTCATGAACACACCCAAAGCATGCCAAAATGATAAAATAAAACTAGGACATATTAATCCACATAATAGGCAATATATACACACAAGATATGATTAAATTCATGCTTTTAACATACTAAAAACTACATGACAATGCAGCAGCCCCTAATTAGAATTACAGCAGTACAATGCACAACAATTTCACCGAAACCAACCTTAAAACCCATAATTAATCTTAGCCCATAAACATACATAATATAAAAACATAATAGCTCAGGACAGGCACAATATTAGGCATAAAAATTAGGCAATTAGAGCAGCAAATTTGCGAACATTAGAGTAAAATTAACGCTTGAAAACCACCACAAAACACGACAATAATATATGGTACCAAACCTATATAAATACAGTACTCCTAGGCATGATTGAACAACATAAAAACCAGAAATAAACATGAATATAATACCCTCATTCCTCACACACAAAACAGCAAACAACCATGAGATAAACTACAACAATTTCTAATCTAATCAACTCTAATTTGCACCTAGCCTTAACCTATCCTAGCCATGATTTCTAAAGCTTGGAATAGTGCTAGTTACCTCTTGATGTATAGGCAATCGAAACTCAAAGAAAGGGATAAACCACGCACAAACAGCAGCAACCAATACGAACAACACCCACCCAAGTAGCCTTGTGCCTTGCTTCGTTTCCGTGTTGTTTTTATAGAGGAAATGGAGCACGAATTTTGCAGAGTTTATGGAAGTAGTTAGTTTTTGATTTCCCTTTTATTCCCACCTTGAATCCCACAAAAAAAAGATGGGGAGAAGAGAAGTGAGTTGCTGCATCTTTTGGGTGGAGAAAACTGATAAAAGTTAGCCTTGTTTTGTACGTTATAAGAGAAGGAGAGGAGTTGGGCAGCCATAATTAGGTATTATTACCATTGATTAGAGGATGTTACTTAGGGTAAAATGATCAGCCATATATCCCTCAAAGCTGTTGTGTAAATCAGCCTAAATTGGGCTTAAATGAAGCGCATAAACAAGCCTCATAATACCGAGGTTCAAGGATTTTCTTTAGGGCTTGATTAAATGATTACATTAGCTTAAGAATGGGTTTAAGGAAGCTAATAAACAAGTCTATCTTAATCTATATAGTCATGAAAGCTTTGAGGAAAAACTCGACCAATATATAAATGCTAGTTGACCCAAAACTAGACTAGGAAAGGAAAGTAACGAAAGGCATTTTATTTAAAACGCATGCAAAAATGATAATATAGATTGTATTATTTATATCTCAATAATATATAATATCGATAATAATAATGAAAATAATCATTTAAATCACAATAAAGAAAATATATATATATAAAGTTCATAAGTACTGAAAAGCGACATAAAAGACGAAATGTGAAATTAGTAATATTATTCATTTATAATGACCTTATAATTAACAAAAGGACATTATAATGAGTACAATAAATAGAAGAATTAAAGAATAGTTTATAAACAATATCAATTTGATAAACGAGTTGACGGAATCACCCAATACAACTTTATTTATCGATATTGATGCGATTGCGCATAAAACGTTTTTAAAACTCTAAAAATCATTTTATACCTATTAGATTGATACCTCGGTCAAGGAATCACCCATGATGACCCGTATCAATCGCAATATGTTAAATATTAAAATTACATATAATTTAGTAGCACTTACTAAATTGATGCTTAATTAAGCTTAAGGAATCACCCTGTAAGGCTAATATCAATTCAGACAAGTCAAATAAAATTTGAAATGATTAAAACTCAATTATAGAACCTTTTTAAATAATAACTTTCAAACGTTCGGTCAAAATACTATAATTAGGGTCTAAAAAGGTTGGGATGGCCTTTAAAACAAAGAACAGTCTTAATAATTAAATTAACATTTCAAATTTAGAAATTGAGATTAAAATTTGAAATGAGGCTTTATGGGTTGAAACACACATAAAGTAATGGTTCGAAAATACGGGGCTTTACACGTAGTCTGGCTGCGAGACAGACTTTATATATCAGTGATATGATATTATAAGATATATATAGATTAGAGTAAAACTATACTTGAAACTTTGAAAGTATACGTTTTATGATTTTTTTGGTAAACATTTCGCATTTAATGGTTGTCAATTAAAATTTTTAATTGAAAAATATATAATTTGAAATATGATCATGAATATTTTAGGCGAAATCAATCATCAATCAATAGTATATACTAAAAGACACACCAGCGATGACACGTGTCATCTCCTGGTGTGTCCTTAGTTATTTTTTTCTTTTTTTTTTTCAAAAAAAAATTTTAATTTCATAAGCAAATCATTTACAAAAATCATATATATTTTTTTTGTACATATTTCGTATTAACACATAATGATTATTAGGAAATTTTAGAAAATAGCACCTACAAAATCACAGAATTTTGTTTTTAACACCAGAAATTTTCAAATTTATATTATAACACCACTGAAAAAAAATTAAATGTTGGTTTCACCACCAGATGACGGAAACTGTGACGGAAAACTTGAAAAGGGCCCACATAACAGTTTACCATCCAATTTTCATCCTCTTCAATTCGATTCTCTCTCTTCTTCATTCAATACCCAACTACTCCTCCTTCATTCAATCAATTCTCTCTTTATACCTTCAACTACTTATAAAGAATTAAACCCTAACAATTACTAGTAGAAAAACTGCTAGTTGTAACTGGCGAAATTTACTTTTTGTAACTAACATTGTTGGTTGCGAATGCGCCGTTACAACTAATGAAAATTATTCGTAACCGGCTAATGTTAGTTACAAATAATATACTATTTGTAACTGGCTTATCCTAACGCCAGTTACAAATAGTCTATTTTCCAAGTTAGAAAGCATACTATTTGTAACTGGCATTAAGTTATGTCGGTTACAAATAGAGTATTACTTGTAACTGGTGTGGCCTAACGCCAGTTACGAATTGTGTGTTTTTTTTTTTTAAAAAAAAAAAATTAATTAGTAAATTCCTATAATGCCACCACATGTACCCCATTTTTTTTTTTAATTTGATATAAAATACAATAATTATCCCTAACCAATATAATGTCAAATTTAAGCGAAATCTACATATACACATCAACTCTAATATAATATTTGAATTGTGTGGTAGTGAATTTGAGTTGCATAGGGAGGTGTCAGAAGTGGAGCGAAACAAGTCAACGAGTGGGCGTCAGCCATTATCAACAACAAAAAAGCTTGGATTTCTTCGTGGAATCTGACAGAAATGGAAGCAAGATTCCAAATTAAAAGAGGTACCTTTCGAATCTTTTAAAGTTATTTTAAGCATCTTTTGAAGTTAATTATGCTATTTTCATTAGTATTCTGGGGTATTTTGGGAAAAAAATTGGGAACCCTAAATAATAAAGTGAAATTGGGTGTGAATTACTTAGTGTACTGTGCGATTTTCTAATTAAAATAGAATTTACTTAATTGAACTATGCATTAGTGCAATTAGTTTATTGTTTACGACTGTGATTCATTGATTTTGTTGACATGTATGTTCACTCTTTTGTCCTTGGTTTTGTTGACTGAAGTTTGTTTAGTTGGTAAAATATGTTTGGTTTTATTGATTAAACTAGTAAAATTGACTGTGTAATTGGGTCAATATATGATGGCTTATTTTGACTTCTTCTGCATATGTTTATTGAGTAGATAAATGGCCAACAACCAAGATGGTTTAATTAATATAAAGTTTAGAGTTGGGGGTGCTTTTGTTCCCAAAAGGGTGTCACAAACAAAACATTTGCTTTGCTGGTGTGGTGTGGTGGATTGTGTTATTGGAGGAGGGATGTGGTACAGGATAGGATAGATGTGAGTTATTTGAGGGAAGCTGTTGTGCATGGGTTTGTGTACTATAATGTTCATGTCCCTCCTAACTCCTGGGCCTTTTCCTGTTCTAATCTAGCCTTCTCAGCCAAGGCCTTTACCTTTTTATCCCAATTAGCCAGAGCATCCTTAAACACCTGCCCAAGACTTTCTTTCTCCTCTAAAAAAATTACTACTGTTTAGGGCTGCAAACAATCCGGGCCGAGCCGAGTTTTAGTCTGTTCGAGCTAAGCTTGATAAGGAACATTCGTGTTCGAACTATCTCAAGCTTGAACGAGCTTTTTAAAATCTTGTTCGAGCTAGCTAGACTCGTTAAGAATTTAGCTTGTTCAAGCTTTGTTCACAAACGTACTCGTTTCCATTTCGAGTTTAAGTTCGAGCTTGAACGGGTCTAAATCGGGCTTGATTAAATAAACGAGCCTTAATTTATTTATCATTAAAAAATGGTTTCTTTCAAATTTTAACACATCCATTTAATAATTTTATAAAGATTTTTATATTCTTTCTATAGAATAAGGTAATGACGGAGTTTTCATGCTTTTACATAATGAAATAATTAATACTTTTTACAAATATGTATGAATAAAAGATATATAAATTTTTGAATTTTAATTGGGTGTGGAAAAACTTATAAATGGACTTAAACGAGTTGTTCATGAACATCACCGAGTCGAACATGATGTTATTCGAGCTTTGTTCACCTATTTGACGAGCTTAAGATTTTTGTTCAAGCTTGTTTGTTAGCTTAACAAACGAGTTTTGACCGAGCTTGTTCGCGAGTAGTTCACAAACGTATCAGTTCATTTACATCCCTACTACTGTTTCCTTACCTTGAAACCAATCCCACATTCTCAACATGTCCCTATCCCCACACAACTCCAACTTCCTATTAGTCCTAGGTGGCATTACATACAAACTAAAGTAGTATTTAGGAAGTATCACATTTTCCTATACAGAGTCCTCAAACATAAACTCATACAAGTCCATTAGACTTGTTCTGTCAGTATCATCAACCAGGACATCAAACCCCTGATCTCTGTAATGAACATCAAGCCACACTCTACTCATCCTATCAACAAAAAATTACCGACATATTACTTCACTGAACAACAACACACAAGATTCATATCAACACACCACACATCATAACAGACCAAATCATTACCAACAATGCCAATACAAAAATCGCAAAAAAATGTAATTTAAAGACTTCACAATCAAAAACCATAACAATACCAAATCAATTACACAACAAATAACATTTTTAACTTGAAATTTAAGATTATTTCACACAGTCAAGTCAAGTAATCACATTTAACATGAACATTTCAAAAAACCTTAACCCTAACTCAATTCTCGCAAAAACTGTCAAATTCAAAACGCGAAAACAAGATCGAAAGTGAGAATATTACCTTGTTTGCTATCTCCAACACCCCAAAGTCAAATTCAAGTGCTTTTAGCTTCAACTTCCTCCCCTACTTGTCAGCGCTGTTCTGGTTCGCCCAACTTCAATAGCAAAAAAAGCTTCAATTTTTAGGAATGTTTGGTTCAGGTGTTGAAGAAAGCTTCTTGTTTGATTATGGATTTCAGGGTTTGAATAATGGTGAAAGTTCGAAGAACATAGAAGAAGAATGAGATGACTTTTTTTTATATCAAACTTGAAGAAGTCAGAGAGTCAATGAGGTTTAACGCGCCATTAACCCCAACACATGGCATACTGGTCATTTCGCAATAATGGACTGTTAACGTCCAAACCTCATTAATGGCATGTCATGTCATTGTACTGTTTGTGAGTGACATTTGGTGAATTTTAAAAAGTTGGATGACATTTGGTGAATTTCCAAAGTGCTTAGTAGCATTTGATGAAATAGCCGCAATTAGAAGTGGTCCCACATATCTTTCTCTTTCTTCCTTTCTCTCCTTTTCATGTGACTTCTAGTATTTTAGTACTCAGTACTTTGTTATAACTATTAAAATTCATAACACTACATTAGCACTCCCTTCCGAGTGATGCTACACATACAATGGTTGTATGTAGTAGCCCACATACAATACCATTATATGCATGCCACATCAAATTATCAAAAGGGAGGGAAATAATAAGAGTAAAAAATAGGAAGAAACTAAATGGAAAAAGTGGACATAAAAATGCAAACCAATCAAATGCACCCAACAATAGTTGTATGTGGGGGGTCCACATACAACCATTATATGTGTAGTCTTTCCCCTTCCGACTACAAGTAATACAGTCGAAGTCTTCTTCAAACGTTAAGACCTCTAAAAGTCTAACACTTTAACCCCACGGTCAAGTTTGAAAAACAGGAAAAAAAAAAAGAAAAAAAAAAAAACTCCCATCTCGAGACATAAAGGAACGAGTAGAATTCCAAAAGTATTGAAGTTCCTCTCCTTTACTAAAACCAACAGCTTATTGGCTATTGCCACGTTTCATCACTACTTAACTTCAAACCTCCACCAAAGTATCCAATCCCCATTTGTTTTTTTTTTTTTTTGAAAATAATAAATTTATCATCTTTTCATTAATTATGTGTCGCACGATTTAATTTCATTTTCATTTTCATTTTTCAGTTTTAGGGTACACAAAAGTCTGAAGATTTTACCTGGCCTTTTTCCCTTTTTCTTTAAACCTCTATTCTCTCTGTTCTGCTTTAAGCTGCAATACCCAGAACACTTGAACAAGACGAAGATTTTGCATACTCAGCTGATTTTTCAACTTCGCTTTTTACCTCATTAACAAGTAATTTCATCACCCAGATCTTTTTATTGTCTTTTATTTGTTATTTATTTTGTTTTTGTAGTTGTTTATCTTAATTGAAGTTTAAATTTGTGAGTTATTTTTTGTTTACTGCCAGTATTTAGTCTTGGTATATCAGTGCAATGGTGGGTGATTCCTGATTTTTAATTTCTGGGGTTTACAGATTAGCGTTAACTGTATGTCTGTATGTGATAAAACTCGGGAAGAAATTAGAAGTTGTTCATATGGGTTTTGAATTTGGTTGTAGTAGTAATTTTACCCAGAAATTGAATTGGTAAATGCGTGGAATGTTGAGTTTGTAGGCCTTTGTTTTGATTAAGTTACTAAGCAGTCAACGATATTCCTGTTTAAGGGATTAATTTCCCAGAAATGAGTTGATTTATAGATCCGACATTGGCTTGTTCGTTCAATTTTAAGGTAGTTTTTTGGATGGATTGTACTTTTTATCCATTTTTTCATTTTATTTTGTGGTTTGGAATTGTTTGTTTGCTACATATATTTTTTTTTTTCACTTCATATGTATTAGAGTATTACTGTTGAGTTGGGGTATGGGCTCAAATCTTGGGAGCATTTTGAAGGTGACAATGGCTATAGCCAATTCAAAGTTTCGATTTATTATTATTCGTGTGCTAGTGGATATGGATATCTTCAACAAAAGATGGTGACAGTTGACAACTTTGTGAATACAAATTTCATGCTTTCATTCTTGTACTGTTGCAGATAAGCTTTGTTGTGTTAGATATTGCTTGCTTTTTTTGTGAAAAAGTATCATCATCAAACATGTAATTTGTTACTTATCGACGAGGTTCATGAGTTGATCACAAATTTTAAGCTGACTAGAGTACTAGACTAGGAAGCTAGGATTTTAGGGCTTTTGCTACTTAAGGAAATTCTCTTACTCATGAACACTTTAATGCTCTCATTGTAAGAATGTCTTGCAGTCATTACAATGAAGTTTTGCTGCAATTGAATTCTAAATTGTGTTAATGAGAATAATTCCACCTTTACTTTGTTTATGGTAAAATATACACTATTGTTATGCATATTCCCTATAAAGCTCAAACTTAAGCAGCTTTGATAAAGCATGCTTACTTATGAGAAACTGGAATTTCATTAAGGATCATTAATCTCAATTCAGATTATGTTTGAAGCACCTTAACATTCACACATTATTTTTAATGAATAAAATTCCTAATGCACATTGTGTCTCTATTGCTGAAGGTTATTTGTTGGTTTTTTGAACTTCTTCTTTCATCAACTCTTTTCTTTTCTATCTTGTGTCTAAGCAACATTAATTATAGTCATCTTCAGAACTATTTTTAACTTTCTATTTTACCATTATGCTAATGGGTCATTGACTACTTTGGTAAGGCTGTTTAAGCTGACCCTTTACTTTGCCTTGGACAGGAGCCTCTTTAGAGGCACAGGGTTGATTCTTATGCTGATGTTGGTATTCATTAACTACTAAGTGACATTGCAAATGACCATAAACCTTGCAAAATTGAATTTACTATCAACTGTATACAATAACTTATGAATCTTGAGTCCCTTGTATTTGGTGTTTGCCTCCTGATCTAAATCTGCATCCGGTCACAAAACAATATTCACAAGAAAATGACGTGGAGCTATACATCATTTTTCTCTGTGGTTGATAATGAAGTATTTAATAACTGATGATAAATGCATGAACTATTCTCCGTATTGTCACATTTGATGACTCAAGCTTTCCTCATGATAGATGAAAAGAGCTTGGACGAATAGGAGCAAGATATGTAGGGATGTAGAAAAAGAGAGGGAGAGTTCTGTGTACTTTTCTGGATTTCTTGGTAATGGAGATTGTTGCTCATGCTTAGATGGTCTTCTTTGCCTCTGCAAAAATCAGGAAGAGTATGGGGTTTCATTTTTATATGATTTAATATTAATCCTGGAGCATTTTGGAAGATTAAATGGTGAAACTTGTGTAGCACCACGTCAAGAATTGCTCTCATGGTCCGCTTCACAGTTTGGGCTTTTGCTTTTCTGTGCTGTTTTGTTGAAGCTACTTTATGAAGAAACTTTTTTTTAGTTGATCGGTGTTTAATGTCCTCTTATGCCCTCATTGATAAGCATTTATGTTGTATGTAGAGAAATTGCTGCTAAATAGACGCATTACAGTGATGGCTGGCCGTGCCTCCCGCACAATTTATGTTGGCAATCTTCCCCTGGATGTAAAGGAATGGGAGCTTGAAGATCTGTTTTACAAGGTTCTGTTTTCATCTTCAACTCAAATATGTTCAGATATTTTGAACTTATGGTAGCATCCGGCAAGGGCGGCCGCAAGCACATAGCTCATAAGCCCAAGAGAGGCCCAGACGCCTCTACTCACGAAGCTGATAGGGAGATCAGCAAGCCGAATATCCAAAGGACATCGAAGGGTGGCTTCAAGCAACCTTCTACTGCTGGCGGCTTAACAGGTGAGAAGAGAGAAGAGGTTTCTGGGGGAGAAACCTCCTTCTTCTTCCTGTAAGGAGAGGTTTTTGGGGGAAAAGCCCTCCTCTTCTGCCGGTGAGAAGAGGAATCTGGGGGAAGAAGAGGAAGAAGAAAAGGACGACGGTAAAGACCATTCGTCTTTCTTTAACTCCAAATTATCCATACTTGAATATTTTTCTAACTTTTTTCTCTATTCAGTTCCTGTGCAGAGGCTGATTGTAGTTCAAATGGCCAAGTCCATGCTGACGGTGATTGATACTGATGACAAAGCATCTGTCAGAGGAGTCGGCACCCTAGACTTAGATGGCATTCTAGGGAACCTTTGCGAGGTATAAGTTTAAACTTGAACAATTTTTCATTCGTCCTTTCTCTTTTTTTTTTGTGTTCAAGTCTTTATCCGTCTGATTTTAACCATTCGACTTCTTTTTCCAGGCCATGCTGCGCGTCCAAGGGCTCGGGAAACCCCTCAAGGACAAGTCCAAAGAGGTAAAGGTCGCAAAGGCTAAGACCGAGTCCGCCTTGGATAGAGCTCAATTTGATATTACTCAGAATGAATTTCTGACGCTTGATATGATGTATTCGCAGTCGGAAGCCAATCTGCAGGTGAAGGAGGACCTGGACTCGGCCCGCCTACAAGTCTCCAACCTTAAGAAAGAGATCAAATCTCTTAAGACGGAGCTCGAGCCTCTTCAAGATGCCAAGGATGAGGCCGAGAGAGCCAAGAAGAGGGCCGCCTGGTGCAGCGCCTCACAAACCAGGAGCACCAGCTGAAGACCAAGTATGAGTCCCTTGCTGAGCAAGAGAGAAGTGATCTTGTTAAGCAGATGGTGAGTGATTATGAATCCATCATGCGGGACACTTGGGCGGCTGTGCAGCCAGGCTCGGACTATCAGATTTGGAAATCCAAGTTTGATGAAATCAGCAAAGCATTCGACGATCGACTCCTCGAGGAGATGGAAGAAGCTACTAAGGCTGATGCCGAGGCCGAGGAAGGCTCTGGGTCTGACTCTTCTGGGGAGTCGTCCTTTGATGAGGAGGAAGGTCAGGCGGAGGAGCGAGAGAAAAATGATGAAGAGCAGCCGAAGGACAACAGGCCGGCTGCCAATGAAGAAACTCTCCCCTGATCACTTAAGCTTTTTATTTTCTGTTTCTGCGGCCGAATGTCCAAGTACTTTGTTTTTCCGGCCTACGTGCCGAGTTTTTGTATTTTTACCGAACGAGGGGTCGGGTAATTTGACAATCTCTCTAGCTTTGCCTCTGGCTTTGCCAGATAACAATCTTAACCAATCGTCTGGTGGCGATTGGTCTTTTTTAATTTGAATCATTCGGCCATTTGGCTGAAGTTGTCCATATTCTTTCCTTTGAATTTTTTTTGAAATTTTTAAATGTTTTTGGCTAAGTATTATAACCTGTATACTATGCGAATGTTCTTGCCCCTAGACGGATGTCGAGTGGTTTCGGTTTATTGGATTGATTGACTTAGAAATTGTTGATACATAGAAGAGTATTCATGGTTTCTAAGTCAATCAATCACTATGGTGATTGCCCTAAACCACGCGGCAGACGTCCATCCAGAATTGGCAAATATAAGTGTTCATTCGGCCATTGGCTCGAACTAAACTCAAATTTCCAACTTAGCTGATATGCTAAGGAAAAATCCTCGCCTGTTCTGCCTCATAAGCAAAAACAAGCGCATCCGGCCATAGGCCTCTTTGAGATAAAAATGCTAAGTTTGTAACTTAGCCAATTTTCTTTAAATTAATTGTCCGTCTGTCTTGCCCCATAGGTAAGGATCAGGCGTTCTCCGGCCAATAGCCTCAATTAAGTGCTAAGTAGTTAACTTAACTCGTATATTTAAAAAATATTCCGCCTGTTTTGCCCCTGAGCTAAAATTGGCTCATCCGGCTTTATGCCTCGGTTAATTAGCCTCTACTTATGAAACAGTGACCATTTATGAACTGTGCTAGAACAGATAGAAAATTCAGGCCTGTTAGATTTCACTTTCGATTAGAATAAACGACTGCGAGTCTTAGCATTCGGTTGGGCCGCTTGATATGTTCGTAGAGCAATGTGCCACCCAAATGGGAGATGCTTCTCGCCGACGAATTCGCCCGAATGGACGTTGCCGGTTATCTGACTCATGTTGGAGCAGACGGTCATACTCATGTTGGAGCAGACTGTGACCATTCGGTCTCTTTTTGTTTTTTAGCATCCGGCCATAGGCCTCATTATGTATCTATCTGGCCTTAGGCCTCTTAAATGATTAAGTAAATATTCGTCAAGTGTTAGTATAAACTTAATGAATTCGTAGGAACGACTGTTCTAAAACAATCGGCTCCTTCAAAGGGATGGGGTCGTCTGCTGTTGGGACAGACACTTTCCAAACATATTGGCCGTCTGTATTTGGTACAGGCGACGCTAAAAATTTTAACTAAAAAGACAAGTTGGAAAATGAAGACAAATTCTCATTAACAAAACTTGAGTTAATAAAATTGAAGCATTTACATTCGTACTTAGAAGTAGTACTTTTTCAAGTTGTCTACATTCCAAGTTCTAGGCAGCTGCCTGCCGTCTGGTTCTTCTAGGCGGTTGGTGCCGTCTCTTATTTCCTCATAGATTCGGTAGGGGCCTTCCCAGTTTAGGGTTAGCTTTCCCTGCTCATTCTCCCTACCGACTGCTTCCATTTTTCGTAGCACAAAATCCCCCACTTTGAGAGGACGCTTGTGTACTCTTTTGTTGTAAGCCCGAGTCATTCTCCGACGGTATATCTCATGGCGCAAAGCAGCAAAGGAAAGAGTAAGATGAAAAGCAGCAAACAAGCTGACCTCCCCAACCAGCAAAGGTGAAGTTTTCTGGAGGAAAGGGTTGCTGTTTTAGAGCAAAAAGTGGAGAACCTGGAAGCACTAGTGCAAGCACTTTGCTATGAGCCAGAAGATAAGCAACCAAGCCCAAATAAAGAAACTCCAAATGAGATACCAAGCAAGCCTAAATTTATTCTTGGCTTGGATGATCTCCACCACCATTCAAGTCCTTCATATTCACCTGAGAGTGATGCTTCCTATGGTGGTTGTTTCTAAGGGAACTCTTAATTTCTATCCACACTTGTTGTAGGTTTTTAGTCTTACAAATGCTGGTTCTAAAGTAGAAAAACCTTATTATTGTTGTTTTCATGTATTACCAGCTTCAAGCTGGATTTTCAAAGTGGTGGCACCTAGTGGTTGTTATGTTATCAGTTCACTTTGTCTTTGGCTTTCCTAAGTAGCAGCTATTATTGCTTTAGGGTGTATTTTCTAAGTATTAATGGTTATCTATTAGTGCTGTGTGGATTTATTTATTATGCCCGTCTTTAGCTAAAGTTAACTCTTTTTTTTCCAGCTGTACATGCAAAACTAAGCTGATGTATTCACCTTTATCTTCACTATATGCATAGCTTAACTTTTTTTTATAAGGATGAATTTAAAGGTATGGTTTCCATGCAAGGTTGAAAATAAAGACAATTCTAACCATTTTTAGGTAGTGTATTATGGTCTAAATAAATGAAATCTTAATTTTAGCACTCAAATAATACCTAGCTGAGTTAAATTCAAACATTCTGAGCACTAATTAAGCAGATTATACAACCTCTTTGAATTGTCACCATTTTATTAACCAAGGGTAGCATAAATGGAAGTTGTACCTTTAGTAAGGCATAGCTTTACAACTAAGTGTACCAAAACAAGCATCTTTTATAAGCCTATCTATAGGGAATATTTCAAGCATTATGATCCCAAACTTGAACCCCACTATGATCATACACTAAAGTATGGTGGCGTTTTAAAGGGAAAGAAAAGAGCAAAAGAGTCGCCAACAAGTTTTAGGAACTTGTAAACCCAAAAGACAATCCAAAGGACCGTCAACTCCATAAGGTCTTGAACCAAATAGGGTTCGGGGATGAGGGTATGAATCCAATCTACAAAAGAAAGGAGCCACCCTATAAAATAGGCCTCTACTTTGTTTTGCTCGTATTCATGTGCGCTTTTCGAATAACATACAAACATTATATTAAACCTACCCTGTTTATCTATGTTGGTTGAATATTAATGCACAAATAATACTATGATTGGCGATCACTTGAGTTAAAATCACATTAGCCTAAACCAAATTATTAATTATCTTATTAAGCGTGATTTCAAGTACAAATTTCCTTTAATTAAACATGCATAAAAGGTGTGATCAAGCAATAACAATAAAAATATATCAAGCAACATAAATAATAAACAATAAGCATAATCATAATTATCATGATAAGGTAAAGCTTTATAATAATAGCAAGATCCTAGGCATGATACTAACAAGATTAATAACGAATCCTAGCATGTCACTAAACAATAAAGATCAAAACTTTAAACTAACATGATACTAACATGATATTAGAAAGAGTAAAAGCACCCTAAACATGTACTAGAAAGCATTAAAAACATCCTAACATGATACTAGGAATTAAACAATAATAAATATGCTTTCTACATTTTTAATAAAATAGGGAGTAAGCTAATCTACTTACTTTGAAGCCTCATACCTCTTTCTAATAACAAAATACACAAGTTAGTAAACTTCAATGAAAATAATAACTCAAAGAATTAAATTAAATAAAGTTTTGACTAGATTTGGACCAAACCCTCAGAAAATATCAAACCTTGCACGTCTAGGGCGAAGGCAACTTCGAACTTGGCTAAGAGATTCTAAATCTTGTGAGTGCGGAATATTGTATTTTGTAAAAAGGTTGGTTTAGAAAAAGAGGGAGAGAAAAAATTTAAGCTATATTGCTTAGAGAGAGAAATAGAGGGAATTGATGATGAGAGTTGATGAATAAAAACGGATATTCGGGACCCTATTTATAAGGAAATAGCCCGGAAAATCATTGAATTTGATAAGGAATAAAACTACACGCTGTCACCAGGAATTTACTCTGTCGCGAGGCGACAGCCTTGTCGTTTGGCGACAACCTGTTTAAGCGCGTTTTTTCCACGCGGAATCCGATCTTTAATCAACTTGATCTACGGAATCCGTACAGAAGATAAAAACGTATTTTAAAGATAATAATAATAATAAAATAATGATGTTTTATTCCAAATAAAAGTCCATTTTAAAATAAATAATTATTAAATCTAATAATATTAGAATTAAAAGGAACCTTCTAGAAACTTCTAGAAAATTATAATTAATCCTAATAATTTTAGGAATAATAATTAACATTGGGCCCTCCTCTAGATCATTGGGCCGCATGTAAATAATTAACCGAGCCCAGTTTAGTATTTTGGCCATAACTTCCTCAATATTTATCGGAATTGGGCTTATAATATATCGTTGGAAAGGTCTCTTCGAGCCCCATTTAACTACATTATTATTGGACCTTAATTACGGACCAAACTAAACTGGTTTGGCTATTTTTAAATAAATAGAGTTATTTTCAAAAACAGGGAGAAGAGAATTTTAATAAAACTAAACCGCAATACTTGACTTTCAAACACTTTCACCTCATTCGATTATAGTTCGACGCGAAAGGCATTCATCACTGGGTTTGGTTTTGGGGAGACACAAATAGGTGTCTACACTATCATTTACATAGTTACTGTCAAAGTACTACTTAAAGTTAGTGTAAAGGGCACTGATGAAAGCTGTTTAAAGTGTACATGCAAATTCTGAAAGCTATGCTTATCTGTCATAGAATTATACTAATGAAGTTTACTTATTTTCACTTATCAGGCCATGAATTTACAAAGAATATTAGGTTGCAAAACAAAGCATGCTTATCAGTTATAATATTATATAAATGAAATTTTAGGTACATGGTTTGTTAATTGCCCTAGCAAATAAGCTAGAGTGAGTGATTGTGTCTTATCTTTGTACACTAAATCAAGAGAACAACATGGCATTGCTAATTTGAAAGCAAAAAGAAAATTACAAAATGAAAAACTGAATTTAAATTGAAGAGGAAAAGCATTTATGACCGAACCCTGTTAGGGTGGGTTTGCAAGCTGTTATTGCTAGATCACAGCAACAGAGAACTAAAGTGACAGAGAGAAAAGTTAGGAGTAAATGTTCTTTGTGAGCTGTTATGATTTTAAATAGCATTAGAGGCTTCTAAACTTAACATGAGCTGCATATAAATTCCAGGGCATCTTGCCATGGTCTGGAACATATTTTTATCTAGCAGATAAAGAAGTGCATTAAACAAGACAGTGGCTAGAAACCTCCTGTGCATTGAGTGTCTTTTTCTGTAAAATAAAATAGAACATAATATGGACCAGCAGTCAATAAGATGTGTGTAGGAAAAGTAAATGATGAAATTTGTTTTTTGGGTAATAGAATGAATGACATTTTGCTGAAATACAGCTGCAAAAGTAAAGCTGTAATCCAAAAGCAAATATAAGATTTGTCTGTATAGCAAATCAGAATCAGGTTTTTGGATAATAAGGTTGGAAAACCTAGGATTTTTCCATTTTTGTGCTACCTATTTCAATATACCTCAGATGGCATTTTAAAATAAGAAAGTGTGAAAAAAAATCACATGCAATAGGTTCAAAAGCAACTGAATACATCATATAAACATAATACATGGTTGTAAAGATAAATATCTCTAACACCATTGAACTAAGTTCTTACACAAATGGGCTTACAAGGATATAGAAAGATTAACCTTATGCTCAATTACATTTAGATATATAGAAGGGAAAGCACCTGCATTTGTAACATGGTAAATATTCTATTAGTCACAGCATGTAGAATAATTGATTGAAAATTAGGCTGACAGAAATAGTAATTAGGGAGTTATACCTTTAAATTGATGTATCATGTTACGCCAGATAATCGCAAGACATCATACGCTACAACGTTTTTCAATACTGGTGAAGTGTGTTGTTCATTTGGGTATGGTGTGATTACAGTCACCTTAGCTGACTTTTTTGCTCTGGACAATGCAACATATAGCTGTCCATGGGAAAAGCATGGTTGTGGAAGGTAAACTATCACTTGGCTTAGTGTCTGGCCTTGCGATTTGTTTACAATCATTGCAAAGCTGAGTTTCAGAGGAAATTGAATCCGCTCAAACTGAATAGGATATTTTGCTGATGATGGAGGCCGGAGGTTAACACGATGAACGAATACAAGTTACCCTTGACGATGACCAGTGGCTATAGAACAAACAATTACATTCCTTCTGAAAGACTTGCATATAAGACGTATTCTATTGCACAGTCCATCTGCTGGATTAATGTTTCTGAGCAATATTACAGGGCTGTTTATTTTAAGAACAAGTTCATGCGGAGTCATACCACCAGGGGCTAGCTGGTTTAGGAACTCTATAGGGTAAATTGCACAGTTGTCATCTAGCATGTTGTCAAAGCTCTTGTAAATGACAGAGTTCCCTAGAAATTTGTTAATGAGAACTGTGTTAATGGAATCAACTGCATCATTCAACGGTGTAAGAATGGCTCTCTTTGTGAAGATATCAGGTGTAAATACTGCATGTTCTAATTCTGGAAATGCAGTAGCAGCTAGGTGATTGATAGGACAATCACTCTCATGATAATAACTCACAATGTGAGGAGGAACCTCAACATAAGCATTTCCATTAGATTGCAGCTGGCCATTACCTAAACTCAGCAAAAATGAAGCATATAGGCGATCTTCTCTTGCTTTGATGTTTTCAGTTAGGTGTAGCTTCTCTAGCCAAGGCCAAATATGTGAATTTACCAGGCTTGCTGCAACAGCTTCTCTCTGAGTTTTGCGAGGAACAACTGGCAAAACCTGTCTAAATTCTCCCCCAAAAAATACAACCTTTCCACCAAACCGCTGTTCTGCGTCACAAAGGTCACGAAGCAAGAGCTCAACTGATTCAATGTTTTATTTTTTGGCCATTGAGGCTTCATCCAAAATAATAAGAGCTGTTTCTTTGATTAAAGCAGCTAGGCTGCCTTGTTTGGGAACGTCACAAGCAAGAGATGTCTCTGAATTCAAGGGAATTTTAAACCTTGAGTGCGCTATTCTGCCATAAGGGATGTTTGCTACAGCAATCCCTGATTACCTGCCATGCGAACTTCTGCATCTAAAGCATTGTATAAGAATGTCTTGCGAGTTCCTCCAGGACCATCAACAAAGAAACAGCCAGGCTTTCCTGATTGGACTCGAGAAATAATTCTGTCAAAAGCAATTTGCTGAGCTGAGTTCAGTTTGCTTTTACAGTTAATACATTCTTGAGGAATAGGCGCATCTAAGGCATCAACGTTGTCTTTAGTTCTATTAAGCTCTTCTGGCAGCTCTTCATGTAAGTGATCAAGTCGGAAATGAGCTAGTGATTTTCCCAAAGACTCTAAATGCCGTTCAATTGACTATATAGTCAACAACTTAACACAGAATTCATTTTCAGGATCAGCATGCCTGTAATCATCAGATAGGTCATTGTGGAATCGCTGCCACAGTCTATTGGGGTCAGTGGGGTTGCAGAATACACAAACAGCTGCAAATAAGTGCCGTAAGGGTCTTGGCAAGTGGATTTCTGCTGCTTCAGCCAAGCATGCATGCACAACATTGTCCTCCTTACATAAGCCTCTTTTAATAGCTGCTTCTTGAAAAGTGGCACAAAGTAATCCATTAACAGTCCGAAGGTTAGTGAATGACTTAGGGCTGCGTACATTAACCAACAATAGTCGTAAGTAAAATAGCTCTCCTTCTGCTGGTGTAGCACTTGCCAGCCGACCAACCACAAGTTTCTTGTTTCGCCTTTGATACCATCTTTTCTTACTGGCATCCCATCTGTGGTGGTCCATAAATTCGCTATAAAGGTATCCTGTGCCTTGCGGAGAGGCTGCATTTGCTTTAAAAAATTCTGTCAGCTGAGTTTTAGATCTAAGCTCATTTAGCATAGCAGAGTCTAACTGTTCATTAGCACGTAACTGAACTGTTTGCATGTTTTCCATATGCACTGCCAATTGTTACACAGGTGGGTGCATTTCAAAGAGATTAAAGGAAAAAATTCTCCAACCTGCCTCACACGGTGACACCCATCGACTTGACTGAAACCTCTCAATTTCATCTTCAGAATTTTTTTCTTTACCAACCACATTGAAAGAAACCCTATCATGGCTTTATAAATATACTTGTATAGATACTTCACAGCCTTAATAGATGAGCACACTTCTACATTCAAATGGCAATCAAATAACATTGAAAGGTATGGATTGTATGGAATGACCCAGCGGTTATCAAGGCTTGCACCCCTTATCCGGACACTTTCTCCCATTTCTCTTCTTTTATACAAGGGATATCCATCATCGTGGTTTGCTGTTTCTTCAAAAAAAAAAATTTCGGATAGCCATATGTACAAGACAGGGGAGAGTTGTGCTTTGTCGTCATACATGCACAATAAGGATTAAGTTCTCCACATTGCCCATGCATCACATGCCGTACAACAATCATCCGAAGTTTTGGAGAGCTGTGAGGTGGCAATTCTGCAGAGACGAAGCGATCAAAATCCGAAGGATTTTGGATCATGCAGCCTGGTTTTAAGATAATAAGGAAGTGTGCATGAGTTAGGCCCCTTTTTTGGAATTCAACAACATATATCATAGCAGCAACTTTTCCAAAGATATGCTTCTTCATTATTTGTTTTTTCAAGGAAATCAGCTTTTCCCGAAAAACACGAGCAACAAGATCTGGTCAGTTCTGAGCTGCTTCCCCAGCAGCCAGTTCTGCCTTAATCTCTAGCCAGTTTGCGTTGCAAGTCATTGTGACAAATAGATCTGGCTTACCGAATCGCTGCACCAAAGCCATTGCATTTAAGTTGCGGCGCTTCATGTCTCGTGGACCACCAATAAAAGATGGGGGTAATATAACTCGTCTGCCAACATTTATGGGATTTGTTTGGCCACTTTCAATCGAGTCTAAGATCCCCTTGTACAAATCAGCTCTGATTGCATGCTGATTGTGCCGGAAAAAGTCAAGACAAGTATTTTCAATCTTCACATACATGTCAATATATTGCTGAAGACACCTGCCTGCCCTAAGAAGTATGTTGTTTAGGCGAGATTGCAGCTTGTAAGCATAATACTCATGAGGCAAAACATGCCTAGCTGAAGTACCACCTGCATCTGCTATACTTGAAATCGGGTTGTTTGCAATGTCTGTCAGATAAGGCATATAATGATAGGCAAAGAGATATGATAACAACAAGCAAGTTCATCACTGAGGCGAAAAGCTTACATGTTGCTTCCTGTTCAAGCACATCTTCCTCCGTATGTATTGCAGAGGCTAGAGGAAAGTCTGCTTGCTCCTCAGATGCGATGCTGTTTTTAACTATACCTTGACTCCAACCACAATCACCATAAGGAAATAACAGTGGGTACTGTAGAGGATCATAACATCCGTAATGATGGTATATACGATGAGGATCGTTTGATCTTCCTTTTACAACAATGTATGGGCCGCTAGACTCACTTGACGATGTATCTATCGTCAAGCCCGATCACAGCCACTTCATCTGTTGTAGGAGCATTATAGGTGCGTTGGTCTACAACAGTGTTTTTGTTGATCAGGATTTGTGTGTCATCTTCAATGTCAACTTCTCTCAAAGATCTGAAAAAACGAGCGTATGGATTATGCTCAGTCACCTCCATTAGTATATTTATAATATGCTGTCTAATCTGTTTAAAGCAGTCTGTCCTAGCAGTTGCTTCAAATCGGCCATCATAAAAATAGAGTTTCAAATAATTAGGGCCTTCATCATTAGGGATTAAGTCAGGGAAGTTACAGTAATTCTGGCCATGCAATTTAAAGACATAAATTCCTTCTCCTGTATCTGCATCATACTTGCCACCCAAAGAGCTAAATGCAAACAAGTTATTATATAAGCGGATATATTGTCTAAAGTGATGTGCATTATCTTCGTCAGATGTGAAAAGTCTATATAATGCAGGGGGATAAGCATTAGTTGCTAATTTAATTGATCAATTTCCATAACAGAAATAAAGTGATTCGTGCTGAAATTTTTTTGCATTACAGTGCCCACAATACTTAGGTGCTTTAAGCTTTAGAGGAGCTGCAGGTAATTTTAGACCAACCATAGCAGCTGGGGGTTCTGCTATGCATGGAGCAAATGCCACATAATTTATTTGCTTGTAACAGCAAAAAAAAAAAAGAGGACATATGGATAGGAAAACTTACTTGTCTTCTTTGTAGTAGGTTGCTTCACCACTTTTTTTTTGAGAAAGAACAACAATTGTTTCTGTGATATGTAAATGTCACAGGCAAGTTCTAAGCAATCAGGCATCTAAAAACTAACTGAAAAGGTAATGTGCACAGATTTGATGTTAAGATATCATTAATTAGTGGTCACTGCTTATATAAAGTATTTATGTGCCAACCTTTTGTCTCATGGACAATGATCAGTAAATAGTGACTTTGCCAAAGTTTTGCTTGTTGTAAAAAAAGCTATACTGAATAAGTTTTATTTCAATATTAACACCTAATATGAATTTCAGTATAAAAGGGAAGAGGTCAATGTGAATTGTATTTTGTTTTCACAGGCCAAGAGTTATATTGTACATTAGCTTACTCTTCTCTAGCTGAGTTAGGTGTGGTGTAGCTCTAAAATATCCTATCTCTCTCTCTCCTTTTTTTTTTTGGATAAGAAAAGCAACACTACTACATTTTTGATCTAATGCAACGTCAAAAATAGAGCTGATGCGACGCCTCTCCTAAAAATCGTTGCAATAGGTTGGCTAATACGACAGTTTTATTTATGTTATATCTAATGCCACGGTTCATTATATGCCGTTGCATTAGATTAGCCTAATACAACGGCACTAAAAGCTATCACAACGGCATTGGCTGATGCAATGGCCCTAAAAAGCTAACACAACGGCTAAAAAAAAAACTTTAATCTTCGTATTATTTACCTAAATTTTTGAAATTCGAAATGATTGACCGGTCTTACTCTCTTACCAGTGACCACACAATTGACACATATTGAAGCACCCCCTCTCTCACATCTCTATTATTAAAGTTAAAATAAGAACATAAAATAGATCTCCAAATTACTCATCTTCTAGAGAATGTAGATTTTGAGAGAAAATCCAAATTAACTTCCCAGCTTTCATTTCAAAAATAAGCTTGGAGAAGTAGAAATTCATGGTTTTTTTTTCTTTTTTTTTTCATTTTACTCGATCGTATTTCAGTTCAAAGGGTTAGGGTTTATTATAAATTATGGGTTTGAGTTATACTAGTTCGAAGTTCGTCAGATCTAGTGAGATACTTCTGATCCCCGATAATCCGACTGTCTTCCTCCAAAAATCGCCCAGCCAAAAGAGGATAGAGAAGTGTGTGGTTGGAAGAAGAAGAGAGCACGTCAAATCGAGAGCTACCATCGTTGCTTCAGCAAGAACAACTTAGAACCCTAGAATTTGAACGCTCTCGCAATCCGTCCAACTACGATGCTCATGTTCAGGTATAATAGATTATACAACATAGTTTAATTTTAAATATCTCTAAAATTTTGGTAATTTTGGAAGGTGATTAATTTATATTGGATTTGTTATTGTTTTTGTAGTTCATAGAATTGCTTAGGAAAATGGGGTAGATTGATATACTCAAGCGAGAAATTTGATGAGTGTTCTCCTTTAATACCCCCACAAATGTGGCAAGAGTGGGCTAAAGATGAAACTACTTTGTCTTCAGGGTACTGAATCTTTGCTCCTTTCTTGTTAATCTTGTTTAATTTATCAGAAACTATTATAATCACATGTCTAATATTGGGTATTTTTATTTGTAAGATTTGAATTTTGAAATGATAATTATTACAATTTTGGAGTTACTTTGAGCTAATAATTTTGATTTTAGAAATGTGATTAATTGATTTTTGTTTAATTGTGTGTAATTCTGATTTTTGAAGACAATTAAATGATTATTACTACTTTTGAAGTAATTTTGAGTGTATACTTCTTTTTTTGAGTGTATACTTCTGATTAGAGAGTAATGATTTATTTGTTTTTTCATTATTGGAGTGACTTTAAGTGTATAATGATGATTTTGATATGCTGAGTATATATATTGGTGCATTATATAATTGTTTGAATGCAGAATTTCAACGTTAGATTGGCATTTAAAATAAGAAGTAAATTGATATGTAATTTCTAAATATAAGGGTCTCATCTTCTAGCAAAAATACTAGAATGCTTGTAACTTGTTAGTGGCTAAGTGATCAAAGGTACCCTGGGAGGTAGTGATATGTCGATTTCATGACCTCACTCGAGTAAACATGCACTATTTAATTTTATTTACTCTTCTACAAATAATAAAATTGATTAGTATTCCAAATTTTTTACTAAGAAATTCCACTTTACAGTTTTAGACTGTGATAATATATTAAAGCATGCATTTGGAGATCTTACAAATTGCAAGACTATCTTTAGCTCCATACACTCTATTGTCCATCTAACTTTACTTAGGGTGATTCCTGTCACAGTGTCACCTAACAAGCTTATTAGATGAAACTTCGTTGGATTTTTACTCAAGTAATATGAACTTGACTACAAAGTCGATGAGTCTATATATAAAGAAATTTTCTCATTATGTAGTTGTTATCAAGCCACCCATCTTTCCAACAAGTAGGGGATTTGTGATAGCTTGGATTGATGTTGTGCAATAGTTGAAGTCATTTAATTAAGGTTCTTGTATATGTTCAAACTTTCACAAATGAATTTGAGCATATGACTTCTTCTTCAATTTGATTTTCAAGATCGATTTGATGGCATCATTTGGACTTTAAAAAAAAATCAATTGATTACATAAGAGTAATATTTGACTTTGTCTTTAGACTTTAAAATTTGTTATTGTTACTTTGCTTTCCTAACAACTCCAGTAATTCATTTTCCCATGGGTTATCCGGTTATAAGAAACTAGATTCTTCTTTACTATAGTTAAGTAAAGAACATCATTATCCATATCGGGTCTTCTGACATATATTGAATTTTCATGCTAATTGCATTTCTATGTGAGGTATAATATGGGATTCTTTATCCCTTTTGCAGGAAACCCGTCTGAAGTTGAAAATTGCCTCTGGTCAACTCAATCTATCAGAATGGAGCTCAGAGACCTCTATCAGAATGAAGCCTTGAAAACAGAATGCCTAATTTGATCATATGAGCATGGTGCTACGTACAATAGAAAGACTTAATGGGACAGAACACTAAATGATTTCATTTTGATATTTTTCTTTCTTAGTTTAATTAGTGACATTTAATTGTGTAATTTTCCCTAAGGGTAACAATGTACAATTCCTCAATTTATATTAACAAAATTCCGATATAATTGTCTTAATGATTATTATTATTATTATTATTTATTAAATTATTATTTTTTATGGCCATTGCATTAGCAATTTAGCCGTTGTGTTAGGTATATATGGCCATCGCATTAGCTAAGTATAGCTAATACAACGGCTATAAATGTGCCGTCGCAATAGATGTATAGCTAATGCCACGACTATAAGTTTACCGTTGTGTTAGATCATTTTACCGTGGCATTAGGCCTATTGCAACGCCAGCAGATGCCACGGTACATGTCTGTTGCATTAGGCCTAACACAACGACTTTTGACACCTAATGCAACGGATTTAGGGGTTGCAATAGATCAAAAATGTAGTAGTGCAAACAAATGAATATGGAAGGAGATAGGGATACATTTCCAGCAATGCAGAACTATGATATTGAAGCTAGGCTTCGAGTGTTAGAGTTAAGGGAAGCTAATATACAGGAAAAATTATCTAATGCCATGTCTATTCATTTTGATGTAGGAAAGAGGATTACAAAGCTAAAGAGGAAATTAGATGAAATATCAACTTAGATTTTAGAGATCAGGAATCTTGGCAAAGGAAAAAGAGCTCAAAAGAATGTTGCAAGCGAAGCTGGTGAATTTGCAGCTGTTATGCAAATAAGAAAGAACAAAATGCTGAATAGAAACTGCAATGAAGATGCCACTATTTCTGTAAATGATGAGGATGCTGAAATAGCTCAGGAAGATGTGAACAAGGTTATTGTCGAAGCCTATGAAGTGAAAAGTGATGTAGTCATTCAGCACTTGTGGTGGGGATAATACATAGAAGAAGAATTTTGTAGGAATGTTCATGTTAACGCCTTGACTATGAAATATGGTTATTATGATCCTGATTTTAGCTTCTAATTGTTATGCTGTAAACAATTTTAGATTTTGCTAATTTATAATGTATGAATAACTGCAATTCTAGATCTTGATGATGCTAGGTTATGAGGCTATCAGGGGAAAAATGTTCAATTTTTGTAACAGCAAAAATGCAAACCTGAATAGGCTATTATTAAGTCTATATGATACGCAAATCTGAACTAAATCATGTACACTTACTAGTGTTCTTAGTTTGTAATTTCTTCGACTTTGGGTTCCTTGTTTGGCCTTGTTCACTGGTTTCACCTATTTCCCTATATGCATAGCAAATAATAAAGGTTAAAGAAGTACTGTTCTTAACCATTAAATAAAACTAAATACGTGTTTTGGCAACAAAGAGAAGTAGTAAGACCTTATAAGAACATGTGGTTGAGACATAGAAGCAATTGCCCGCTTGCGCTTGCTAGTTCTTGGATTATCAGTAGTCTTCTGATACAGCATGCAGTGGTCTAAAAGTGCACTTCCAATATCCTGTCTGTCAGTGTGCGCACTATTCAATTCAGGTGCATCACTAGGCAAGATATGGGGGCCGGTAATCAAAATATCATGTTATCTAAGTGTAGCAGGAAACAATGCATTATTCAAGGCTATGCTTTATAGTTAGGCCTGTGCATTTAGCATGCCTCATAAGTATTAGGGTAAGATCTCTATAATTTTTACAACCATAGTGCTCATCGAAGAGACATCTAACAGTGTTTACTTTCATTTATGCTCAGCAATCCGGCAGACAATTGATTACCAGCAACCTGCCACCTGATAACTTCTGGCGGCTGTTTACCAGATCCTGCTGTGCATCTCTAGCTAAGCTTGCCTCATTAGGTTCTCTGCATGATGCAAGTGAATAGGGAATTGCAATGAATGTGAAGAAAAGTGTTAACAGACAATGTGACTGAATTAGAAAGGCACATTTACAACCAAAACAACAAACAAGGACCTTATTGAAACAGGTGTCCCAAACAAAGCTTGTAAGCCTCGTAAACGCTTGCTAGTCTTAATTTTTGCAGGCCCCTTCTTAGCAACTAAGCAGCGATCTGGAATACAATTTAATAAATTCAGATTCACCCTCAAAAAACTTGTTTATGGGTGCTATTGTCTTATTGATAAGTTGGTGTTGGTATATAAGCAACAATCAAATTCAGAAAGAGATAGCAGCAATACTCATTGTAGCAGTATAGATTGGTGCAACATAAACAGTTGAAAGCTGGAGTTTAGCTGCCTAGCAAACAAACTTTGCTGGAAGGGATGCACCTAATTAAACCTGGGATTGGGAAGAAATGCAAACTGGTCACATTAGCCATCTATTTTGGCGTAAACCAGTGTCTACGTATTTTGCTTTAGTAACAAACATAAGACACAAAAAGCTAAGTATTAAATTCAAACATTCTGGTGACTTTAAAGAATCTAAACTCAAATAATGTAAAGCACGGCGAAACAAGTGTATATCATTGATTAACAACAAAAGGGTGAGGTACATCATACTTAGGAAAAGCAGTACATAAGTTTTTGCCAATAACATGTACACATAGACCAGCTTTAACTTTAAAACTAAATGGCAAAATGGCAGAACACCAGTCTCTGCTAGCTACATGTAGACACAAGTACAACAAAATAAAACTGCACCATAACTCTAAACCTTAAACAAAATAAGTGTACTTTGAAACTAAAAATGCAAAGCTATGGCTCTATGTGAAATGCAGCAACACACTATTCAAATTTTCTATGCTTAAAGTAGCTATCCAACTCAGCTGGTGTGGGTGAAAGATGTCCCGTATAACTAGCACTAAAGGAAGGCCTTGATCTTGGCTTGTGAGGAGGTGGTGGAGGAAGAGTAGGTGTTGGGATCCTATGGACAGCAGACTTAGGCGTAACACAGCCTTCCTTGACTAAAACAGGGGCTAATTGAAGAGCACCTTGAATCCCCAACACACGTTCTTTGGCTACTAAATAACTCTCTCTAGCCAGAGAACTCTTGATACCAGCATAAATCCCATTTCCATAGTTCAGATCAACCATGTCAAGATTGTACGTAGTGCGTATGAAATCAATAGCCTTCCTAGCTGCATCTTGCTTAGTTGCTTTCGAGTCAGCACGCACAGCACTAAAGAAACACTCCACTCCAGTAGCAACTGAAGTTCCATAAATTGTCACCCATGATACAAATTTTCCAGGGCCAACATTAAAGGTGTCGACTTCTGAAATTCGCGTCTTGGTTTCAAAAGACAGGGTGTGTAAAACATCCATGTAATCAATGCAAACATATTTCTTGCGGCGCTTATGATCAGGCACAGCTGGCCACTTCACTGGAACCTGGCTTGTTCCTCTTTCCATTGCTTCTAGCTCAATACGCTTCATCTGATACAAAAACTCAGGACGCTCGAGTCTTTTGATTTTCCTAGAAGTGAAGTCTTCAACCTGAATACGGAATTCCATCCGAAGAGCTCGAACAACATTCTCAACAGCCTTTTCACAGGATTCCCTAACCGTTGTAGCTGGACCACCCTCATACACAGAAGGACCCAAGCTTGGATCAGTCTCCATGACAATCTTCACAACATTCTTCCACACATCCACCAAATAGTAAGCTGGCACAGGAAGTTCCAGATACTCAACAACCTGATGGAGGAGGTGGGTAAAAGAAATAGAAACTTTCCGAGTTTCATGCCCACCCACCTATGTGCACATCCATGACATGAGAAAGGTATGCATGCAACTGATTCTAACGTAGACACCTAATAAACTAAGCTACATGTAATAGAAAGCAAACATTTTGCACAAGAACATAGTAATTTTATACCCTAGCCAAAATAAATTAAGTAAAAACGCGATATATAAAATCATCTAAGAACATGATATTATACTCATGCAACTAAAAGGACTTCATTTATAAATTTTAAAACAAAACCAGCCACCTCATATATATTCAGCTAATAATAAGAAACAAAGATATGTAACATGGTTTAGCAAAGAACAATAGCAAATAAAAGTAGCATAACACACAGCATACAATTTCTTGCAAAATATGGCAGAAAATCAAAAAAATGTGCAATGAACATAACAAACTCAGCAGCAATTAAAAACAGCAACTAAACAACACATGAGCAAACCAGCTAAACATAGAAAGGCTTTAGAAATACACACATCAAGAACTTCATCTACAGCCATTGCAAGGTCATAACTCTGCAAAAGATAAGGCCAAAACCCAAAAAAAAAGTTCAGCATTTTACCAAAATAATCTGGAAAATTTGCAGATGATAAAATAAGCTAAAAAAAATAAGATTGCATAAAATTTGCAAGCACTCCATTACTTTGATAGCAATCTAAACCTAAGCACTACCAATGTAACAACTGAGAAATTGCTAGTGTAGCTTAGCAAGCCCATGTAAACCCATCAAAGGTCAAGCACAACCAAGTAACATAATGCATCCCCGCAACAAACCCATGGTAGCCAATCTTGAACCCACACAATTATTATTATTAGTAAATTAAGGCAAAGTTAATTAGCCACTTAATGGTCCAATCTTATCATCATTTAAGAAATAGATCTGCAAGTCAATCTCAGCAAGTCCAGTATTCCATTTTTTGGGAGAATAGTTAATGATTAGTGGAGAACTAACCAAGATACCATAGCAAGTCAAGGTAATTGTCCTCAGTGCACATAATTTAAGATCAGTGTTCCAAAGCAAGTCATTAAGTGTTCTGTTTTCATTGTTAGCTCTTGTATGTTGTAGTGTTCTTGACAAACAAAAGTAAAACCTAGATCTAATTTATGCATTACCTCTAATGTAACCCCCAAGAAATCTGTTCTGTATAATGCATATGCAGGAAACTAAATAAACCCCCCTGTTTTATTAAGCAACAAAACAGTAGAAGACAAAATAAGAAAAAGAAGGTACAGCAAAACACAACAGGTAATTGAGCACACCTATTAAAGCTAACAATAAAGTAAGCATGCGTTTGATCTAATGACGTCCTTACAAAGCTCATTATCACTAAACAAGCAGCTAGGTTCACTGCCCAAAAACCAAAAAAGGTTCTTTAAAAGAGTAATCCTCTTACCCATTGTAAACAAAGATTAACCAGTGTGTAATGCAATGCTTCAGCTTCATATTCCAAGTAGAATGAGCATCTAAAACCCATAGGTCCAAAGAATGTTCTGTTGAACAGCCAGAATATAATGTCAATGCTAGTTATTAAAAATAATTAATTGAACACCCACATAACTTTATTAAATCTTAAACAACCTAACTATCAATCGACATCTTTACCCCTTTCAAAACTAATAAAATAGTTAAACAAGTAACAACGAATCAATGAAGCAGTACATTAGTAACCCACTTTTACAGAGAAACACCTAACAAAGCTGTAAAAAGATAGTTTAATAAGCAATTTACAACTAAATTATAAATTAACATGCATCAATAAATCTGAACAAACTAAACAACCAATAAAGAAGGTTAGCAAACTGCAATAAGGCAAATGAACATGTACTCCATGCATCTGTAAATGATCAAATTGCACACACAATAAGCTCGCAATTGCATTCAGCAAGTACGATCGCTTACTCCACCAATTTTTCACTAAACATCAACACCCCGTGCACATGGAAATAGCAACACTGCGGCGAAAATGAGATTAAAATCATTGCGGCCATTCCGCACAGTAACTAATTTAAGACTAACCTCCTACTCTTCCCATCAAGCTCGCCCTCAAAGAAGCAGCCATGAACTCTAAGTGACCTCCATTTTCAAGCTGAGGAAGAAGAAAGCTCGAAACACGTGTTTTGTTTTAAAAAATACAACGTGGAATTTAGTCAGGGACCACATAAGCCTTCACATGCACAAACACAGAAGGGCAATATGGGCATCACACTATGAAAAAGAAAGACCTTATAAAAAATGAGGGGCGATTTGGGCAGAAGGTCCCATCAGCATTGACATATTTTTTAGGGCAATTCTAGAAGCACACTATTCATAAGGATTCCATGCACAAATACAGGGGCAATATGGTCAACACACTATTCATAAGGGGGGAACAAAAAAATGATGCTTGGTGCTTTTTTGGGTTTAGGGATTTTTGCTCTCTGTTTATTTTGCTTTTGCATTTTTTCATATTCGCATTTTTTTTATGTGTGGGTAATCCCGATCATGCGGTCTATCACTCACTTAGCATTCATGTTTCTTAGGCACGGTACCGAGCACTCGATAAGAGACGCAATCTGAGACGTGTTCTTATCAAAGATATTTTCATATCAGAGATATTGGAACACTTGCCCTTTTGTACACTTTTATTATTTTTTTTTTTTTTGAAATTTTTGGTAAAATCACTCAAGCTTTGTATTTAGAACTTGCATAAGTTGCACACCATCCCATCCCGAGGTTAAGTAGATGTATGTTGAAAAAAGAAAGGTCTATCATTAGACGAGGCTCAAAGTTTTTTATCAAGAAAGGGATTATATATTTAAGGGTGAAGACGATATAATGGGCTACAAGGGGTGCCTCTAATCATAGGTATACCTTGTATTTAGTTCGACCTTGATTTTTTTTTTCTATTTGCAATGCAATGATCATATGCAAGAGAAGAAACGCTCAGTTTATTATAGGGGAACAAAATAAAAAACCTATGAAATAAATCTAAGGAAGACGAAGGGTGCCTATGCTAGACTTATGGGGGAAAGGTTTGAAAAAAGAAGAAGAAAGCATGAAATCTTGGTGAGAAGCTTGCCTTGTATTTTGTCCCATCATTACTTTATTTCTTGTCAATCACATGACTCAAACTCTATTCAACATGCATAGATGGAAAGAGATCATGGAAGAATGAGGAGAATGATATGCATGGGAAAAGAATGTAGTAAGTGGGAAGATGATGGAGATGGAGAAATATGGAAGAATTAGGAATAGAATGGACACCCAACCCAAATGACGGAAAAACGACTCATGCATGAACCTAAGACATGGCCATGGTGACATGTGCAAAAGTGTGTGCTAAGACTAGTAGATATAGGTGACATGCTTTGACTTGTGTCATGACCATGTAACTAGACTATGTGACTAGACTTGAACATAGACTAAGTTAAGACTTCACATATATGCATTAAACTGGACAAACTAGTATTTTAGTAATAACTTTTTATCTGTGACTCTAATTGGGACGAAACCAACGCCAAATTAAAGACAAAACTCCGGGCTACAGAACCATAGTTTGTGCAACTCGTGGTTCTTCCTTGAACTCCGGTTATGACCAAAACAAGTTGACGCTTGTGCAGTATACAAGAATAAAAATCCGGGTTGACTTAAAGGAACTATGACTCGATTTTAGGCTTATTCATTAGTTCAAATCTTTAGTCATTGGTTAGTCCATTATGACTTATTTACAAACACAAGTTAAGATAAACGGTTAGTTTAGTCACATATAACCTATGAACAAGCAAGAGATGCACAAGTAGTCGCAATATGATGCAATGAGATTGCAACCTAACCATGGCTCTAGTTCTCTAAAGTTCGAGGATATAGGTTAGTCAAAGAGAGTCCATGGTTATGAATCCGGATGCATCGCGCGGAAGCCTTACCTTTGGAAGAGTTGGCGCGTATGTATGGGACCCCGTTTGTTAAAAACTTGCTTCCACGGTTTGGTGGATTCACAAACTCGGATGTACCCGCCGTTGCCAGGAGCGTTCGATTGTGTAGATGGAGCGTGAACCCCCAGAGGGTTATGTCCATATGTAGAACACATATGGGTTTTAGAAAAGTGAGAAAAACTCAATCAGGAAGTAGAATCGAGCCAACTGTGCTATAAATGGTCAAAACAAGAAGGCAGAGTTCTGGCTCGGTATTTGAAGAACTTGGCGCCAGACTATAGGGACTGTCGCTGCAAAAGAACCCCTGTCGTCAAGCGACGGAAGCTCTTTACAGGTGACAAGTCTAGTTTTCTAGACGCTAGTTCCTACATGCCTTGGCAGGTATCTGTGTTCTTAGAATTTTCCAGATTTCGCAGTATTATTTCGATTCTAGTTGTGAAAGATATTTCTCAAATTTCATATGTGTAAAATCCTATGTTTTTGACTCATTTCGGATGGTCTGAGGACCTTTTTTATGCATATGACAATATTGTTAATCAAAATTACGCACATGAAAACATAGAACTTTTCGAGTCTCATCCGCTCATTCAAAGTAATTGCAAAAATAAATTTTAGGAATTAAAATAGAAATCCTCCCCAGCAGAGTCGCCAAAAAACTGTGCGGAATATTTCAAGCACTATAACCCCAAACTTGAACCCCACTGTGATCATACACTAAAGTATGGTGGCGTCCAAAGAGAAAGAAAAGAGAGAAAAAGAGTCGCCAACAAATTTTAGGAACTTGTAAATCGTTCACGAGGTGAAGGTTACACCCCTTAACGATCCAGGAGATCGTCAACTCCATAAGGTCTTGAACCAAATAGGGTTCGGGGATGAGGGTACGAATCCAATCTACAAAAGAAAGGGCTCGCCCTATAAAATAGGCCTCTACTTTATTCTACTCGTATTCATGTGCGCTTTTTGACTAACATGCAAACAATAGGTGAACCCTAAACCTATTTAATCTATGTTGATTGAATATTAATGCACAAATAAATCTATTGTTGGCGATCACTTGAATTAAAATCATATTAGCCTAAACAAATTAATAATTATCTTATTAATCGTGATTTCAAGTACAAATTCCCTTTAAACATGCATAAAAGGTGTGATCAAGCAATAAATATAAAAAATATGAAATATCAAGCAACATAATCATAATCATAATCACAATCATAACATTAATAATCATGTTAATAATAAAGCTTAATAATAATAGCAAGATCCTAGGCATGATACTAACAAGATTAATAACAAATCCTAGCATGTCACTAAGCATCAAAGATCAAAGCTTTAAACCTAACATGGTACTAACATTCTATTATGATATTAGAAATAATAAGAGGCACCCTAAACATGATACTAGAAAGCAATAAAAACATCCTAACATGATACTAGGAATTTAAACAAATTTAAACATGCTTTCTACAAGAATAGAGCAATTAAAATAAATAGTAAGCTAATCCACTTACTTTGAAACCTCGTACCTCTTTTTAATAACAAAATACACAAGTTAGTAAACTTCAATGAAAATAATAAATCAAAGAACTAAAGTAAATGAATTAAAAGAAAGAGAAATAATCTTTAGACTGGATTTGGGACCAAACCCTCAGAAAAGTTTAAACCTTTCACGTCTAGGACGAAGGCAATTCGAACTTGGCTAGGTGTTTCTAAGTATTGTGTATGCGGTATTGTGTTTGTAAAAAGTTAGTTTAGAAAACAAGAGTGAAAGAATAAGCTATATTGCTTAGAGAGATAATAGAGAGAATTAGATGATTGTGAATTGATTGTTGATGATTGAAAACGGAGGTCGAGGACCTTATTTATAAGAAAACAGTCCAGAAAAGCATAGAATTTGATAAGGAATAAAACTCCACGCTGTCGCCAACAAACCGACCTTGTCGCCAGAAATTCATCTTGTCGCGTGGCGACAAGCCTGTCGTTTGGCGACAAAGACAGTTTTTGCGGATTTAATTTTTATCATATATTTTGATCAAAGAGTCCAAATAAGTCATATAATATGTCGTTGGAAAGCTCTTGAAGTCTACTTTTCAATGAAATTAGAATAACATCAAAATTTTTGTAGATAAAAAGATATGGTCAAAATAGTGGAAGGGTGTCAGTTTTGGATAGAGTTTCGTATTTCTTTCATATCTTTTTCGTTATAGCTCAGAATTAATATTATAATATATCATTGGAAAGATAATTACAAGATCTATCTAACCATATAAAATTTGGATAAAAAATATGAGGCACGTAAATAAACTCTGACTATCTTTGAACATCTTTAAATTCGAATAGAAAAAGGAAAGTTTTAAAAAAGGAAAGTTTATATTTAAATCAAATTCCTTAATCTTCTCTTTTCAAAAAAGGATGATTAAGATATTTTAGAAACTTATAGAAGTTTCTAATCAATCCTAATTAGTTTAGGAATAGAAGAAAACCTTTGGACCCCCCTCATGATCATTGGGTCATAGGTAAAATCCGATTTGGGCCCAGTTTAGTATTTTGGCCATAACTTCCTCATTATTCATCGGAATTGGGCTTATAATATATCGTTGGAAAGGTCTTTTCAAGCCCCATCCAACTACACTATTATTGGACCCTTATCATGGACCAAACTAAACTTGATTGGATGTTTTTATAAAATACAGCAGGTTTTCGAAAACAAAAATAAAGATTTTTAATAAAAACTAACCGCAACACTAGACTTTTCACACTTTCACCTCATTCGATTATGGTTCAACTTGAAACGTTATTCATCACTGGGTTTGGTTTTGGGGAGACACAAGTGGGTATCTACAATAACATAAATTACTTATAAAGAAATCACATAAATTTATAAAAAACCTGAACCCCCACATGACAGCATAAGGTCCAAATCCCAAAAAATTCACAACTATGTCATAGAACTTGGGTGTTATAACATTTAAGGTAGAGAAGAGTAAAAATAGATCTTTGAAACATTGAATTAATCAAAGATAATAACTCAACAACACTTTAAATATTTATTATCATGCCAACATATGAAATTCAGGGCATTTACAAATTACTCATGTTTTATCCATAAAGAATTATAACACAATAAAGAGTTATAGGCAGTAACAATAAACCATCACAATATATTGAAAATTCGTAGTTTAATTCCCAAAAATATTTGACTCGAAGATTCTCAAAAGAAAAAGTCATATAATATCCTTACATAAAAATTATCACATAATTTCCCTTCTCAATACTCAACAAGTTTTAGAATTATAAATTCTACACATACATGTTAATAAAATACGAGAATGAAATAATGAAATCAATTGAGTTATGAACAAAGCTTCTCAGTAAGAGTATTGCATATCATGGATTCAAGAAATTTACATAATGCATCTCAACCCCATGCTCAACACATACATGAATCATGATAAAAGTACTACTCGGAGTACATACATGCACCTTAAAATATGTCAAAAAAACATTGCTCAAAAGTATCCTACTGAATAACAAGCTATTCCACAAAATGAAGAACCAACAAATTAAAGGTAACTGATTATAATTGACAAATTCAACATTCAACGTACTTTGGCAACAACCACAAAAGCATATATTTGTTAAGATGATTACTAGGAATTAAACAAGATGATAAAGATAATAACATGAGACCTGGTTTAGAATCAACCTCCCTTGAATTAAATCAAGTAACATGTGTGAGACCTTTATGAGATGTCCAACCGTCCTCGTTGTAAATAAGGGCCTCAAGATGTCATCATAACTCCCTAACCTGAGTAGCTAGTGAGAATCCAACCGTTGGAAAATAAGCCTCATGTGTCCTAAACATACTCCAAAAATTTCAGCTCAAACAGATCAAGGATGACCTTCGATCCGGGGTCGACTTTGGGAATGCTCCCAAAAATCCGCGAGTAAGAACCTAGTCCAAAAAATTATCTCAAGAATATTGAAAAGGTATTAGAAAATAATAACTACAAAGAAGATAAATCTTTATAATTGGACTAAACCAATATGCAAATCAAATATTAGGGTACACACGATAACCATATGTAAACAAAATCAATCCAATTAAGAGATACAAAATATGAAAACATTAAGCCCAATAAAAAAAAAACAAAGAATCTAAGTATCGTGTGACTCAATCAACTTGAGCGTGTAAAATAGCAAGTTAATGATAACAATATTTCCCATTAGAAAATGCATCAACTTGAAAGACCAACTCATACATATGAGAATCGAAAAATATCAAGCATGATATTGCACAAATGCAATAAATTATTGAAAACACAAAATTACCTACCAATTAAAATTAGGCAAAACCATGTACAAATAAACTAAAGTCTATAAGACACATAACCAACATATAAAAACAATAATAGGGGCCTGTTCATATTTACTTAATTTCAGTTCAGCTCAGCTCCAATCAGTTCAGTTCAGTTCAGTTCAGCTCTTAATTTCCCTCTCATATAAAATATTCAATTCAGTTAAGTTCAGTCCAGTTCAGTTCCAATCAGTTTGGTTTAGTTCAGTTCAGCTCCAATTAGTTCAGTTCAATTCAGTTCAGATCCGTTCAGTAAATATGACCAGGCCCTAGATAACAATTATAACAATTCCTAGATGATAGCCTAGGATAATTCATTTCCTAGTTTAAGTATCCATTGAGTAAAGGAAACAATTTATGGAATCAGTTCACGGAAAAATTCTTTGAGAAAAGTCGAGACGGCGAAATCAAAACCAAACTTTCCATAACAATTTACATTATAGGCCTTCTCACAGTAAGGTATATGCATCGATTTAATAAATTCCATGAAATCATTCATCATTACAATAGTAATATGACTAATCACGTACATACACAACAAAAGATTGCTCCAAATAAAACCACATCATAACTAACATGCGAAAGTTCGTAATTCTTAGAGCAAAAAAATTTGCAATTTCGACATATAAGGAATCAAATATTTGGAGATAATAAATCATCTTTTAGATTATTAGTATATAAGCAAATTAAACGGAAAAACTTATCTCAATGTTGTGTAGACCAGTTGACAATTTCCGCGTCATGGTAAACCATTGACCTAAAAGACGATTCCGCGCTACCCCGGTGCAGTAGACATCAAGTGGTCGTCCTCTAGGATAAGCACGGCGCTGGAATTTGTGTGCACTCACAAACCCGACTGGAACCAGAATACTTGCCCAAAAACCGAAGGGATAAATTTAGAGAGGGTAAAAGAAAGCTAATTTTTGTGTGTGTTTTTTTAGCTTGTAAAAGCACATATATATAGGCCAAAAGAAGGGTAACGTGCAACATTGAAGAAGGCAACAACTAGCTTGATTTAAGAAGAAATGGCAGCCATAAAAGGCATTAACATTTTGCCATTAAACCCCCCATTAACCAGCTAACAATTAGGGAATCAACCTAATAGTCAATAGTTATAGTAATTGATCACAACTTTCCAAAATAAGATCAAGCCAAAGAAGAGAAAATCATAACTGAAAAATAGATATCAATGTGAGACTTTATCACATTTATTTTCCCCCTCTTTTCTTTGTGTTTCACTCAAGAATTTCCAACAGAGCATACTGTGAGGACGATGCTCGTGCCCACCAATCACTAATCCTCACCTCAAGCCAAATTTCCTCTACTCTCCAATTCATTTCCCTGTTCCCCAATTCATTCCCCTGTTCCCCAATTCATTCCCATGCTCTAAGCTGCCGCATTTAATTGCTTCCCCTGCACCACCACGCAGCATCAACATTAATTATTCCACGACCAATTGCAACCGCACCTGACCACTCGCAACACCCCTCCAACGCCACCAGCCGCACTTTACCTCCAACCCCAACCCCAACCCTGCTTTCTTCAATTAACCACCGCCGAGCTGCTGTCCCCTGTAACCACCACTTCACGCACCTCCAACTGGTCGTAACACTAGCTCCCCTGCCGCCGCAATAATCACCAAATCAGCTACCGATTTTCTCCAATAACAACCGCACAAATCAGCCACTTACTCACCAATTGCGCCACCTTCTACCTCCGCAAACCGCAACTAATTGCACTTCCTTCACCACTGCAACTAGCATCCCCTGCCCTAACCGCAACAAGTCAGCCAACACTGCACTCAAAGCCACCAATCGCACCTCACACAGTCACATAAACAAGGCTTAAATCGAACCGTATTCACCGCGGGCGCGCTCCCTTACATCGCGACCGCGCGTTTCTAGGTGTGTAAAAATCAACGATGGTGATTATGATGATCGTTGGTGATGTTTTGAAGAAGTGTGAATCATGGGATAATTTCCCAATTAGGCCCTGTTTGACCTAATTTTGCTGAACTGAAATTATTTTTACTGAACTGAAATTATTTTTACTGAACTGAACTTAATTTTACTGAACTGAAATTATATATACTGAACTTAGATTATTTTTACTAAACTGAAATTATTTTTACTGATTTTTTATTATAATTCTTCTTTAAGAAAACTGGATTTTACTAAATTGAACTTTTTTTCTGAACTGAAATTATTTTTACTGAACTAGACTTAATTTTACTGAACTGAAATTATTTTTACTTAATATTATTTTTTTAAGGTGAAGAGAACAGGGCCTTATAGGTGCCGTTTTGGAAGTCCATTGACTTCTTGTTTACGGATTTTATATCGATTCTTTCAATTTTCTTTCTTTTAATTTTCTTTTTATTTTTCCCTTTTATTTTCTATATTTCTTTTTACATTCTTTTTCTTTTGTTATTTATTTTATTTTAATTTCTTTTTCTTTTGTTTTCTTTTAACTTTGTAATTATTTATACCCATTTTTGGGTTAGAGAGAAAAATAAGTAGAATTAGAATTCATATTAACTTAGCTAAGTTGAGAGCTTCTTTCTCTAGTTTTAGGGTTAGTTTAGGAGTAGATTTTAGAGAGAGAAAGTGAGGAATTTCAATGGTGATTTGAGTGATTGAAGATTCAAGGTGACAATTGTATTGAATATCATCAAATCAATCAATGAGGGTTTCTAACTCTATCTCATTTTATTGCTTTCCTTAGTTAATTCACGTTTGTTTGGTTTGATTTTGATGTTTGATCTTTGATAGTATATTTGTTCTTCATATTTTGATGATTCTTGATTTCAATAGTTGTTTGTTAGTGGATAATGAATGTTGAGTAGTTATTTGGCTAGGGATAGGGTGAAACTTGTATGATTGATTGATTGTGCTTAATTTTGGGATTGTGTTGATTATTTGTTGAGATTAAAGTGATTAATGGAAGTTTGCATGTATGTGTTTAATTTATGAGTGATCAACCTAGTTACTCGCACTAGATTGCATTGTAAGTGCACATTGATACAAACAATTGATTTGTGGCTTGCATTTGTCGATTGAGTTAGTTTGTGAAGTTCCTAGCTAGAGTCTCCCGTAGTTGGCTCTAATTTGACCTCCAGGAGAATAGCTTGTTGACTCATTTGATTGAATTTGCCATTAGTCTTCACAACCATTGATTTGCATGTAATTCCGAGTTGGTACAATTGCCATGATTATTTGTTGATCCAATTCCCTAGTTGTAGGGAATATTTCAAGCATCATAACCTCAAGCTTGAACCCCACTGTGATCATACACTTAAGTATGGTGGCATTATTCCAAAGGGAAAGAAAAGAGAGCAAAAGAGTCGCCAACAAGTTTTAAGAACTTGTAAACCAATCACGAGGTGAAGATTACACCCCTTAAACGATCTAGGAGATCATCAACTCCATAAGGTCTGGAACCAAATAGGGTTCGAGGATGAGGGTACGAATCTAATCTACAAAAGAAAGGGCTCGCCCTATAAAATAGGCCTCTACTTTATTCTACTCGTATTCATGTGCGCTTCTTGACTAACATACAAACATTAGGTTTAACCCTAAACCTGTTTATCCATTTTGGTTGAATATCAATGCAGAAACAAAACTATTATTGACAATCACTTGAATTAAAATCAAATTAGCCTAAACCAAATTATTAATTATCTTATCAAGCGTGATTTCAAGTACAAATTCCCTTTAACAAGCATAAAAGGAGTGATCAAGCAATAACAATAAAGAATATCAAGCAACATAATAATCATAATCATAATATAATCATAATCATGATAACGCATAGTAAAGCTTAATAATAGCAAGATCCTAGGCATGATAATAACAAGATTAATAACAAATCTTAGCATGTCACTAAGCAATAAAGAACAAAGCTTTAAACCTAATATGGTACTAACATGATATTAGAAACGATAAAAGGCACCCTAAACATGATACTAGAAAGCAATAATAACATCCTAACATGATACTAAGAATTAATCAATAATAAACATGCTTTCTACATTGAAATAATTAGGGAGTAAGCTAATCTACTTACTTTGAAGCCTCATACCTCTTCTAATAACAAAATACACAAGTTAGTAAACTTCAATGAATGTAATGAAGAATTGAAGAACTAAAGAATCAAATTAAATAAAGTTTAAACTAGATTTGGACCAAACCATCAGAAAATTATAAACCTTGCACGTCTTGGGCGAAGGCAACTTCGAACTTGGCTAAATGATTCTAAATCTTGTGTATGCGGAATTGTGTTTGCAAAAGGTTGGTTTAGAAAGAGAGATAGAAATCAAATAATTCTTGATGAGAGTTGATGATTAAAAACGGAGGTCGAGGACCCTATTTATAAGGAAAATAGTCTGAAAATTGACAGAATTTGATAAGGAATAAAACTACACGTTGTCGCCAGAAATATACTCTGTCACGAGGCGACGAGTTCTGTCGCCAGGCGACAGACTTGTCTTTTGGCGACAGCCTGACTTTCGCGCGCCTTCCACGCAGAATCCGATCTTTAACCAAATTTGATCTACGGAATCCGTACAGAAGCTAAAAACGTATAATTAAAAATAATAATAAAATAATAACATTATATTCCAAATAAAAATCCATCTTAAAATAATCATTAATTCTAACTTTATTAGAATTTAGAAGAACCTTCTAGAGACTTCTAGAAAATTATAATTAATCCTAATAATTTTAGGAATAATAATTAACATTGGGCCCTCCTCTAGATCATTGGGCCGTATGTAAATAACGAACCGGGCCCAGTTAGTATCTTGGCCATAACTTCCTCAATATTCATCGGAATTTGGCTTATAATATATCATTAGAAAGGTCTTTTCGAGGCCCATCCAATTACACTATTATTGGACCCTTTTCATGGACCAAACTAAACTGGATTGGCTATTTTAAATAAAATAGAGTTGTTTTCAAAAACAGAGAGAACAGAATTTTTAATAAAACTAAATCGCAACACTTGACTTTCCACACTTTCACCTCATTCGATTATGGTTCGACATGAAAGGCATTCATCACTGGATTTGGTATTGGGGAGACAAAATTAGGTGTCTACAGAAGCCCCCACTTTGACTGAGTTTGGAGAAACCTAGGTTTCGAAAACAAAAGTAAAAGTAGCGATAGGGACAGAGAATGATTTAGAACGTTTTGCGATCCTAAACCATTCTTACAACGTCGATACCTGCAAAACAATGTTAGTTAAACAGATAAAAGAGTTTAAGAAACGCATATCTTGCACCGTCGAGCACACATCTCTAGAGGTAACCGTTTTGTTGCTGCATTTTGTTTTGACAACCTTCCACAAGCTAGAGAACGCCATCTTTGAAGGTAACATTGCGTCGTCATCTTCAACATGTCTTGGTGACAATCGTCCATAGTATCTCGGGAACATCGTCGAAAATAACTGCACGTCGTCATCTTCAAGGTAGTGGCAGTACGTTGGCAACGCCGTTATAGACAATCTCTTCTTTATCTTGAGGGATCGTTGAAGGTGACCATATCTCGCCATCTTCAAAATTTGTGAAATTATCTCGCCACGGAAGTATCTCGCCATTAGACAACTTCCTCTCTACATTGGGACATCGTCGAAGACAACTTTACGTACTGATCTTCAATATTACTCTTATACCAATACGTCGGTGCTTCCACTGTTTTTGTGAACCATTACCTCTGTGCATTTGCAATGAGCCAATATTTAGTCGTTTAAGCTACGTGAGACAATCTTATATCAGGTCGATCACTTAATGTGATTGTAATCGAGCCGATTACTAAAATCATGTCAATTTTCTTAGAAAGGCTAACTGGCGTACCAAGGAACCCAAACTGCTGCATGATGAGTGGTAGAATGGTAGGTCGTTGGGCTACCTTCCCCAATCAATCAAACAAAATTTATACACTCAACTAACACCTATACAAGTATAGTAGCAAGTCATGGGTCGAACCCGAAGGAACGGTGATTGAAAGTCTATTGTCTTACGCTAAGCTATTCCGAAGTGAAAAGCGGGGTTATAAGCTAGAACTAGAGCTAATGATGCAAATGAACTTGTATGAAATCAAAGGTGATAAACACTGGGGCTAGGATCCACATGCATTTGTAATGGAGATGGATAATTGGGAGGTCAAATCAACTAAGTCAATCGATGTGAGGGAAACCCAATCATGCAACCAAAAGAGCATATCAAGCTATTCTCCTAGAGGTCTAACTAGCGTCAAGTACAATAAACTCTAGCTAGGAAACATCACAAGACACCCAAATTATGTAAATGCAAGTCACAAATCAATGGTCCGTATCAATGTGAAATTACAATGCAATCTAGTGCAACAATCAAAGTTGGCCAATCTTTAATTAATCACACACATGCACATGATTCATCAACCAAGTTTAATCACATCATCAACTCCATTATTATCCCCAATTAACACTAATCTATTACTCATACATGCTTCACCATTACCCTAGCAAGTAAACTACGCACTAATCATAGTAATTAAGATCAAAACACAACTAATCAACAATTTCATCATCAACATATTAGAAATCTAAAAATCAATACAAAAATCAATGAAACTTCAATCAAACTTCAATCATACATCAAACAATCAACAATCATATGAAAAACAAATGAAATAAACTAAAATCAAACTTATAGAGAAATCAAAGATGAGTAATCCTTACAGAATTTGATCAAAGATTGATTGCAATGAAGAAATCTTGAATTTTCAACAATACACCATGAATTTTGCTCTCTTCAAACTTGAGTTTCTCTCTCTACAAAATATGATCAAGCTCTAATTCTCTCTCTAAAATCTATGAATGAAGTCTAATTATGATCTAATTGCAATCTAATGCCTAAAAATAGAAGGAAACAACTATATATATAAAGGAGAAGTCGGTTATGACGTCCAAAAATAGACCCACGCCGGTGCGGCCGCACATAGGGGAGAAGAGGAGGCGCACGAGCACAAACCCACAGGGGTGCGCCCGCACGCGCCTCCTGTGCGGCCGCACAGGCCCCTTGTGCGTCCGCACCAAGGAGGGTCTTCCTTCCCCCTCTTCAACCTTGATCATCTAGTGCACACGACTTTGGTGATGGTGATGAACATTAAAGTAGGCAGCAAGTTCAAGGAAATTTTGGTGGGTTTCAAGGCATAGATGGTTCCCCCACCACATGCGTGCACCGGTCTTGAAACTTTCCCTTCGAGTTCCTCTAGACTTGAATCTCAAAATACTAGCACAAGGCATCAAAAGCAATGATAATTGTTAAAGGGAAGCTCGGAAATCTTTGGATGATCGATCATAACCTACAAACAAATGAAAAGAAACAAATAATAGAGAAAAACAACGAATAAACAAGAAAATGCACAAAATAAAGAAATTAACTACGAAAAGCACAAAGTAAAGAAATAAAGAGCAAAACTAAGGAAGACTAAAGAAAATAGCTATAAAATGAAATGAAATTCATCCAAAAAGAGATCAAATGAGAGCCATAAATGTCACTCATCAAATTCCCCCAAGCTAAACTTTTTCTCGTCCTCAAACAAAACAAAGCAAGAAAGAACAAGGATGAAAAATTTATTTAAAATGAATAAGAAAGACTCAAGACAAGAATGTACACTAAGGCTCACTGTCATAGGAATCACGGTTGCTTTTAGCTACAACAAGCACTTTAAACCCCAAAGTCGCCTATGAGAACGAGTGAGGTCTCGTAAGGGTGTCCTAAGAGTTTGCCCCATAACTCTCCACCAAACATCAAAGAGGCAAATCCATAAAAAGAAAAGAAATCAAAATGAAAACAAAACCTTTGCGAAATGGACTTACATAGAGACTATAATGCAAATGAATGAAAATCTTTCTCAAGTAATCAAGGTATGCACTTTTCAAGATATCTAAGGTTGATTGAAACATAGGGTATGCTAGGCATAAGAACTAGACATCACAATCCACGTTCATCCCAAACAATCTTACCGCGTTCTCCCCACTAGTCTCAAATCTCCCCTTAGTGAGCATCCCAATGATTCCTCGAAGGAACCGGAAAAAGAGATTTTATTTAGGCTACTCGAAAATCTCAACTATGCATCCCCTTTCCTTAGGCAATGACCCATAATTCTCTCCCCCGAATATTGACTCAACTTTCTAGGTCGAAAGGTCTTTCCCAAAGGTTGTAACGTAAGGCATAAAGGGTGAAGGTAGGTTAAAATTTAAAATTTGGTATTTTCCTAAAAAGTGAAGCAAAAGGGTGATCAATCCTCAACAACACAATCAAGAAATTACCAAACAAAAACAACACCCCCAAGCTTACTTGAAGCTATACTCACAAGAAATATATTAAAAAAGCGTAAACGCTTCTCCCCCAAGCTAAAATGAAGCATTGTCCTCAATGCTTAGAAGGAGAAAAGAATACATCAAAATATTTTTGAATTTTCACTTTTTCAATTTTTTTTTTCTTTTTCTTTTTCATAACTTGAACTTGCAATGTCCTTGCCTTTTGCTAAATTTAGACGGCTTTTTCTATAATGCAATTTATTAGTCCGTGCCTTTTATGATTAAGGACGACTTCTACTCAAACATTTGCCATTATTCACAAAGAAAAGTTTATCACAAACTTGCACTCATAAAAACCAAATGTCCAACTTATCCACCACAAACTCCATCATACATGATCAATTTGCTTCACAAAAACCAAGAATAGAAAGAAAATGAAACAAAAGGCCAAAGAACTAAAGATGTGGCTTGAAAAGAAGGTATAAGGCTAATATGGTTGCAACAAGGTAAATGTAAACCTAAAAATAAAGATAATACAAACTATCTTAAAAAATGAAAAATACCACCCCGAAAAATATGCCTTTTGATGAGTGTCATTTATGGCACTCATAGGGTAGTCTTTTAGGTTATTTCTTTCCCTTTTTGTTGCTTTCTTCTCTTAGTTTTGGTCCTTTTTCCTTTAGTTTCTCCTTTTTCCTCTTTTCTTTATGATTCTCGTGTTTTTATCGTGTTTTCCTTTATTTTGCTCTTTTTCCCTTTTATTTCCTTCCTTTGTTTACTTGTGTAGGTATTGTGAGATTCACCTTGGAAAAGGATACAATTCGGGACCTCAATGATCAAGCAAGGAAGAAGCATTTGGCTAGAGAGGGCTTAGAGAGACCTCGGAGAGGTCTCCAAGGCATTTCACCAGGCCGCGGGCGCGGGTCATCAAGCCGCGGGCGCGGGCCTATGATGCTCAAAACTGCCAAAAGTTGGCAGGAACTAGCCGCGGTTGCCCCGAGGGCTTCCCGCGGGCGCGGGCAAAATGGAGAGGCCTCTCCACTCAGAGAGACCGCGGCCCCCTGATCAGCCTTTGGGAGCAGGGGATTTTGCCGCGGGCGCGGGTCATCTCCCCGCGGGCGCGGGCCCCTGATGGCGCGGGCGCGAATGCTGCCCAGACAGCCCGCGGAGGGTTCCGTACCCATTTTTTCGCGGGCGCGGGTCTATCGGGAGAGGGCGCGGGAGCTGCCTATTTCTTCTTAGCTTATAAATAGAATTGTATTTCCTTTTTGAATCCAACTTTTTGATAATATTTCATTAGCTTAGTTTTAGAGAGAGAACTTAGAGAGAAGTTAGAGAGGAGTTCTTGGTTTTGGATTTGTAACTCAACATTTGATCAATCAAGTTTGGATTTCTTCATTTTCAATCATCAATATTAGTGAGAATCTTTTCCTTCTTTCATGTCTTACTTACTTGCTATTTGATTCTTTTTGCTTGATGCTTGTTTTTCTTGGATTTGAGTTTGATAATATTGATTACTTTGATTTCTATTAGATTTTGATATAGAATGATGCTTAATACAATATCTAGTTATTTGGTTTTGAATCTCACCATGATTAGTGAGTAGATTAGTTGCTAGGGAAAGGGGGAAGCATGTTTGATTAACGGAAATGCTAGTTGATGCTCTTTGATTGGTTGATTTGTTGCAATTAAATTGGTTGACATAGTTTTGCATGAGATTGATTAGATTAGGATTGATCACCCTATAAGATTAATCTAGATTGCATTGCAACTCTTAATGATATGACCAATTAATTTAAAGGTTGCTCTAATTGATTGAGTTTGCTTGTGATTCTTCTTGGTTTGCCTTTCATAGTGACCACTAGATTGGCCTATAGGAGATAGCATTTGAACTCTCTTGATTGCTACTATTGTTTGTCCATTGCAATACTTGAATTAATTGATTGAGCTTTAATCTAGCATTATCATTGATCTTGCATGTGGAACCCATATCCCTAGTGTTTAGACCCTTGATTACTTGTTGAATTTGATCTAGTTCATTTTAGCACCAACCATAATCTCATTTTCGTCTCCGAGGTAGCTTGACTTAGACTTTAGTTTTCATCATTGCATTCCCTTGGGATCGACCCTTAACTTGCCCTATACTCATATAAGGTTGGTTAGGTGTTTACAAATTTAGTTTGGCTTGGGGAAAGGGTAGATAACGACATGCATTTTCCTCTTGTCAAAATGGCGCCGTTGCCGGGGACTGCTATTGGTGCTTAGCTTTTGTTGTTGAGTCTACTTCATTTTATAAAAAAAATACAAAAAGATTTTGTTTCTTTAGGCTACACTTGTAGCCGTGCTACTAATATTTTTCTTTGAGTTTTGCATGCATAGAACCCGTGATCGTTCCTTTGTTCCCCTTGATCCGGAAATTGAGAGAACTCTTTCAAGAAGAAGAGTGGCTAATAGATCCTTGGGTTATAGCTCTTCAAGTGAAGAAGAAATTCAAGAAGAGCAAGGCATGGGTGAAAATCCTAGAGTGGCCTTGAAGGAGCTTGGAGTGCCCGGGGCATATAGGTTTGAGAGCGGAATAGCTCCACCTACTACACCGGCAAATGATTTCGAAATCCGGCCGGCAATGATCACCTTGATTGAGAGAAGGCAATATAGTGGGGCCAAGAATGAGAGCCCATTGAACCATCTAAAGGAGTTTGAAAAATATTGCAACACCATCAAAGTCAATGGGGTTTCTCAAGAATTCATCCGCCTCAAGTTGTTCCCTTTCTCTCTAATAGGAAGATCTTTGGAGTGGCTAGACAAAGAGGTGAAGCCCAACTCCTTGAGAACTTGGGACGATGTCACAAAGGCTTTCTTGTCCCGCTTCTACCCCCAAAAGAAGACGGCGGAGGCAAGAGCCTTGATTCAAGGGTTCAAGCAAAGGCCAAGTGAAAGCCTTTACGAAGCATGGGAGAGATTCAAAGAGTATCAAAGGGAGTGCCCTCACCACGGAATCCCCACATACCAAGTGATCCAAATCTTCTATGGCGGTTTAAGTCCCCAAGGCAAGTCATGCCTCGATGAAGGGGCCGGGGGCCCTATCATGAACAAAACCGAAGAAGAAGTTGTGGACATCATTGAGGACGTGGTGACATACTATAGGGATTGGCAAGATGGGGAGAGGGACTCTTCAAGCAAGCAATCTTCATTGTACTCGGTGGACCATCTAAATGCAATCAACAACCTTTCCTCCCAAATGACAAACTTAGGAAAGGAGGTCACCGCAATCAAAGCTATGTTGGAGAGCACTTCCTCCCCTTCTCAAGCTTCGAATCTTCCCTCCCAATTTAAGGGGAGAGGTACTCCTTCTAACTCTCAACCCCCTCCCTCTTCACATAGTATGCCTATGGGTTGCTTGTTTTGTGATGCATGTGGATCGTATGAGCATGACTCTAGTGCTTGTCCTAATGAATGTGTTGATGAGTTTGATAACCATGAGAGTGAACATGTGAATTATGTGTCGAATAATAATGGTCAACGGTTTGATAATCAAAGGGGTCAATGGAATAGGAACTTCCAAGGCCAAGGCAATTTTGACAACTATAACCAAGGTGGTGGTTATAGAAACCAAGGGAACCAATGTTCTCGTGGTAGCTATAATAATCAAGGTTATAGTGGCAAAAATCAAGGCCAAAATTATGGTAATCAAGGCCAAAATTATGGTAATCAAGGCCAAAGTTATGGAAATCATTACCAAGGTAGTGGTAACCATAATCAAGGTGGTGGAAACCATAATCAAGGCTATGGCCAAAGTCAAAATAGGAGTAATTGGAACAATCAAGGACGGGGTAATTTTCAAAAATAATTCTCAAAGAGGTCCCCCACCCGGGTTTGTTCCAAAAACTCAAGGTGAAAGTTCCTATTCTCAACCTTCTTCACCTAGGACTAATTTGGAGGAGATAATTGAGAATCAAACCAAGTTGTTGAACACATACATGGCCGTGAGCGATAAAAAATTCAATGAAATGATGACCCACAATAAAATGCTTGAAAACCAAATCTCTCAACTTGCTAATGCCTTGAAAGATCATGCAAGTCCTTCTTCTTTACCTTCCCAAGGTCTTGACCCCAAGAAACCCGTGAATGCTATTGTTACTAGGAGTGGAAAGGTTCTTGAGCAGATATTGCCTAGGAAGGGTGTAGATAAGGAGATTCCTAGGGAGGTTTTGGTTGAGGATGAAGGGAATAGGGCATCATTGGATGAGGTAGTGGTTGAGACACCTAGAGAGGTGAGAGTAGAGAAAGAGATTGTGAGACCCAAACTCCCCTACCCACAAAAATTCATGAGACACAAATTGGATGAACAATTTGGGAGATTCATTGAGATGCTAAAACAACTCCACCTTTCTCTACCTTTTACCGATGTGATCAACCAAATGCCAAACTATGCCAAATTCCTCAAAGACATTTTGAGTGGGAGAAGAACTTGTGAGGTTGTGGAGACCATCAATTTGACCGAAAATTGTAGTGCTATCATCATGAACAAAATGCCACCCAAGTTGAAGGACCCCGGAAACTTCTCCATCCCTTGTGCCATTAACAAGATGCAAATTGATAATGCCTTATGTGACTTGGGAGCTAGTGTGAGCCTAATGCCATATTCGGTTTATCAAAGACTTGAGCTAGGGGAACTCTTACCTTCTAACATTACCTTGCAATTAGCGGATAGGTCTATCAAATTTCCAAAAGGTAAGGTAGAAGATGTCCCTTTGATGGTGGGGAAATTTGTGTTTCCCGTGGATTTTGTTGTTCTTGAAATGGATGAGGATGCCACCATTCCGATCATTTTAGGTAGACCCTTTCTTGCTACCTCGGGAGCCATGATTGATGTGAGGAGTGCTAAGATCTCCCTTAAGGTAGGAGAAGAGGTTATAGAATTTGATTTGAATGAGAGCATGAAGTATCCATGTTCTTCTTTGGAAAATTGTATGATGATTGATTCACTTGATATTGTTGTGTCTTCCATGCATGAGCACTTGCTCACTTCTAACGATGCTCTTGAGAATATTTTGTTGAACAAAGACAAGGTAGGTGCTTCATGCAAGGAGATGACTTTCTACGAGGAGTTACTTGATGGAAGTGTGGAGGACGTGGATGAGCAAACATGTTTGGAAATCTCAAGCCATGAAGCTTTGCAAGTGGCCACATAACAAGAAGGTAATGGTGTGCCTATGGTGGAGCTCAAACCTCTACCATCACACCTTAGGTATGAATTCTTGGGCCCTCATTCCACTTACCCCGTGATAGTTAGTGCATCCTTGAGCGAGAGCCAAGCTCAAGCGTTATGTGGTGTTTTGAGAAAACACCAAGGTGCTTTTAATTAATGACCTTAAAGGTATAAGCCCCGCTTTGTGCCAACACCACATAACGCTTGAGGAAGGCGCCCTTCCCTCTATTGAACGACAAAGGAAACTACATCCTCAAATGGGAGAGGTAGTTAAGAAGGAGATCACCAAGCTATTGGATGTGGGAATCATATTCCCCATCTCTAACTCTAGGTGGGTCTCCCCCGTCCATGTCGTTCCAAAGAAGGGGGGCATGACCGTGGTTGAGAATGAGAAGGGTGAGCTCATTCCAACTAGGACGGTCACCGGTTGGCGGATGTGTATAGACTATAGACGTCTAAACATATCTACCAAGAAGGATCACTTCCCTCTTCCGTTTATAGACCAAATGCTTGAGAGATTAATAAGGCACAAGTTTTATTGTTTCCTCGATGGGTATTTCGGATTCTTCCAAATCCCCATCCACCCTAATGATCATGAAAGACCACGTTCACTTGTCCCTATGGGACCTTTGCCTACCGGAGAATGCCCTTTGGGTTATGCAATGCACCCGCTACTTTCCAAAGGTGCATGATGAGTATCTTCGGAGACATGTTGGAGGAGGAAATGGAGGTCTTTATGGATGGATTTTCGGTGGGGGGTGTTTCTTTCGAGGAGTGCCTTGTGAATCTTGAGAAGTGTTTGGCAAGATGTGAGAAAGTCAATCTTGTTTTGAATTGGGAGAAGTGCCACTTCATGGTGGAGGAAGGTATAGTGCTTAGGCACAAGATTTCAAATAGAGGCATTGAGGTGGATAAGGCCAAAATTGATGTGATTGAGAAACTTCCACCTCCGGTGAATGTCAAAGGAGTGAGATCGTTCCTTGGTCATGCGGGTTTTTATAGAAGATTCATTAAGAATTTTTCACTCATTGCTAAGCCCCTAAATGACCTTCTTCAAAAAGATGTTGAGTTCAATTTTGATGACAAATGCTTGAAGGCATTTGATAGATTGAAGAAGGCCCTAATCTCTACTCCTATTGTTCGAGGCCCAAGGTGGGATCTTCCTTTTGAGTTGATGTGTGATGCGAGTGATTGGGCGATTGGAGGTGTTTTGGGACAACGGGTAGACAAGAAACTTCATGTGATTTACTATATGTCCAAGACTCTCAATGGGGCTCAAAAGAACTACACAACAACGGAAAAAGAATTTTTGGCAATTGTGCACTCTTTTGAGAAATTCCGGTGTTACTTGTTGGGTTCCAAGACCATAGTCTTCACGGATCATGCGGCCCTCAAGTATCTCTTTGCGAAGAAAGAGTCCAAGCCAAGGTTGATTCGATGGGTGCTTGAATTGCAAGCTTTTGAGATTGAGATTAGGGACAAGAAGGGTGCGGAGAATGTTGTGGCGGACCATCTTTCTCGCCTTGAAGGGGATCAAATTCATGATGATGGTCTACCAATAGAAGATAGAATGCTTGATGATTTCTTGTATGCCATAGAGGTGAAGGAACTCCCATGGTATGCCGATTTGGTCAATTTTCTAGCATGTGGTGAGTTTCCACCCTCTTTCTCCAAGAGCCAAAAGAAGAAGATCAAAAGAGAGGCAAGGCACTATTTGTGGGATGATCCTATCTTATACAAACGTGGGGTTGATGGCTTACTTAGGCGTTGTGTTCCAAATGAAGAGGTGCCTAGTGTTTTAAAAATGTGCCACTCGGACCCTAGTGGTGGGCACATGGGTGTTTCCAGGACCGCTACCAAGGTTCTTCAAAGTGGTTTTTGGTGGCCACATCTCTTCAAGGACTCATGGGGCTTTGTTAAGTCGTGTGACCGATGTCAACGAGTTGGGAACATTTCCAAGCGAAATGAGATGCCTCAACAACCTATCCTTGAATTGGAGGTGTTCGATGTGTGGGGAATTGACTTCATGGGACCATTCCCCTCTTCATACGGGAATCAATATATTCTTGTGGCGGTGGACTATGTTTCTAAGTGGGTTGAGGCCATTGCCTCTCCAACAAATGATCACAAGGTTGTATTGAAGTTGTTTAAGAAGATCGTCTTTCCAAGGTTTGGTGTCCCAAAAGCTGTGTTAAGTGATAATGGATCCCACTTTGTCCATAATGCCTTTCAAAAGATGTTGAGGAAACATGGTGTGCATCAACGATTTGGGCTTCCCTACCATCCTCAAACGAGTGGCCAAGTTGAGGTTTCAAATCGTCAAATCAAGCTTATTCTTGAAAAGACGGTTGCTCGCAATAGAAAGGATTGATCGGACAAATTGGATGATGCTCTATGGGCTTATAGGACGGCTTTTAAGACACCCATTGGTACCACTCCATATCGCCTTGTCTATGGAAAATCATGCCATCTTCCGGTTGAGCTTGAACATCGTGCCTTGTGGGCCATCAAGAAGATCAATTTTGACTTAGCAAGTGCGGGAGAGAAGAGGTGGTTGGATCTTCATGAGTTAGAGGAACTTCGACTTGATGCTTACGATTGTGCTAGCACCTACAAAGCTCGATCCAAAGAGGTTCATGACAATTTGATTGAGAAAAAGGAGTTTTGTGTAGGTGACAAAGTCCTCCTCTACGATTCTAGAATGAAGTTGTTCCCCGGAAAACTCATGTCAAGATGGAGTGGTCTGTTCTTAGTGAAGGATGTTTTTGGTAATGGTGCCGTGGAAATTTCTCCTTTGGATTCCTCATCTTCATTTAAGGTTAATGGTCATCGGCTCAAGAAGTACTTTGATGGAGTGTCTGTTGGTCTTGTTCACAAGATGATTCTGTTCAAGCCACCTTGAGTGGGGTGATGCGCGTCGAGCTAACGACGTTAACCAAAAGCGCTTACGGGAGGCAACCCGGATTCTCATCTCATTTTTCTTTTCTTTTCTTTTCTTTTCATTTTCCTTGATTAGTTTTTGATCTTATGTTGTGTTGGTTTTATGTTTGTTTTGTAGGTTGCCTATTGTCATCACTTGTTGGAAAGAAGGGGTTTTATGAAGAGTTTAGAGTGCAGGGGAGAGGGCTCCCCAAGGGCTTGGAGAGACCTCGGGGGCCTCTCCAGCTTTCAAAGGAAAATACATTCAGGAACTCCCCGCGGTTGCCCCGCGGTCTCTCCGCGGGCGCGGGGGAGTTTAGAGAGGTCTCAGAAAATTGGAGAGGGCGCGGCCCCTATTTCAGCAAATTTCTAAGTTTTGGATCAGGAACTTCCCGCGGTTGCCCCGCGGTCTCTCCGCGGGCGCGGGAATTTTTGGAGAGGGCGCGGCAAATCTGGAGAGGGCGCGGCTAACATCAGGTATAATTCCTCCAATTTTTGACAGGAACTCCCCGCGGTTGCCCCGCGGTCACTCCGTGGGCGCGGGAGAGTTCCCGAGGCCGCGACAATATCGGGAGAGGGCGCGGGTATCTGGGTTTCATAAACCCGGACGCACCCCTCTCCCTCTCTCTCCTCTCTTATTTTCTCATCTCCTCTCTAATTTTCCCCTTTCTCTCTCTACATACACTCAAACCCTAACCCCAAATCATCAAATCCTTACTCCTTTCTTCAAATTTTCCATCAAATTTTCACAAAATCTACCTTATTTCTTCATTTTCATCACTTCTACTCAAGTTTCTCGTGGTTTTTCGGCAAATTTCGGTAGTGTGTAGTGCTCTAAGCTTGATTTGAGTCTCCAATCTTGGTATACTTCTAACCTTTGTATTATTCTTGTCAATTTCACTTGATTTATTTACAGTGGTTGGTTTATCTTGATTTTGAGCATGATTTTTGTGTTTCATGGTTATTTTTGTGAAATTTGGTATTTTTGAGTGATGATTGATTTTTCTTGATAAATCTTGCATATATTTGATGGATGATTGTTAATATTGGTATTTGTTGTTGGAATTTTGGTTGTTGTGTTGATTTAAACAAGTACCTTGTAGTTTTTGGGGGTTTGGTTGGATTTGAAAGGAGGATTGTGAGTGTTTGAGGTGTTTGTTGCTTGTTTGAGGGAGTTGGATTATTTCTTGTGAATTTTTGTGAACTTGTGTGGTAAAAAATGAATTTGTTGAGAAAAGTTAAGAGTAGCAAAAAGCGCCCGAACCAATCTCCCGGCCAATCTTCTCAAGGCCAATCCTCAAACCCTCAATCCCAAACACATTCCCCAAACCATGATGACGCCCCTCCTCCTCTACCACCTCTATAATTGTGGAACCGGTCTAAACAATTGCCCATCTATAACAAAATGAAAGACCGAAAGTTTAGACCCACCCGCCATTATTTTCGTGATGACATGGCCAAGCTAGGGATAGATAATGACCTTGATGTACTCCTCGAAAACCTAAGCTTGGGTGAGTTTTTGAAATCTAACCCCCGAACCTACTTGCAGCCTTCAATTGAGTTTTTCTCCACCTTTGAATTCAATAGGGTAGGGGAAACCGACTACATCATCTCCTTCCAACTCTTCAATGTAAAGCACACCATGAACGTAGCCGAGTTTAATGTTGCCCTAGGTTTCAACCCAAATGGTGATATCTTCGAGCCCCTAATCTCCCTTGCCCAAAGTGAGTACAATGAGGTCGCTTGGTGGAGAACCATAGCCCACAAAAAACAGTTTGACTCCAAAATTTCCCTTGCTAGTGAGATCATTCATCCGGCCCTTAGGATCCTACATAGAATTCTCGGGTAATCGGTTTATAGTAAGCAAGATTTGGGAAAGTTGTCTCGAGAGGAGATCATGGTCTTGTGGATGGCTACTAAGCCGGAGTTGGGTTCTAGGATAAACTTTGGGTACATTTTCATGGAGTGTTGCAAGGAGATCATGTATGGGGTTAAGACGGGGGAAATTCATTGTGGGGGTATGGTGACCCGTTTAGTGCGGTACTTTAACCAAGAGCGGTACTTAGAGTCTTGCACTCCGGTTGGAGGGAGTGAAGACATTTGGATTAGTTTGAGGCAGGTTAACACCCTCCGTTTCATAACTAGTACTAGGAGAGCCGGTACCTACTCTTCGCTAGTGAGGAATACCCACCATTGCCTTCTCCCTAACCCGGCCGCTACCTCCATTTTTCGCCAAGCTAGGACTGTTTGGATGGTCCCTAGGGACAATGGTAGGATAGATGAGGATGAGATGGAGGAGGATGCAAATTTTGTTGAGGGAGCCGGGTTTGAGGGGGTGCATGAGGAGGAGGAGGAAGGAAGAGGAGAAGAACAAGAGGAGCAACAACAACAACAACCGTTTCATCAACAACATGAGCATTTCCAAGAGGATGTTCAAGGAAGAAGAAGAGAGAGAAGGCAACAACGACAACAACAACAACATCAACAACAGCAACAAGACTTCCAAGGAGATGCTTATCTTCGGGAAATGGAGGCCATGAGAGCCCACATGGAACGCATGCAATTGAGCATGCAAGGTATGTTTTCTGACCACCAAACTTTATCTTATCAAACTAGCGCCTTGTATGACGCTAGTATACGTAGGGGGGAGGTCGCACCCCCGGTCAACTATCCTTATGTGCCGCCCCAACAAGGGCCGGTACCTTCCCGGGGTGGTGATGGCCTCCCTATGTACCCTTATTGGCAAGGGGTTGACACCCCCGATGTGTCAAGGCGCAACTTCCTGCCCTGTGATTATAGGGTCTCGGGGGGGAGTGATTACAGGGGTGACCCCGCTTATTATTATGTTGACCCCCGTCACCCCGAGCCCCTTGTTCAACAAGAGCCCTATGACCAATTGACCCCATCCCAACAAGACCTATTTAAGGGGCATTATGGATTTCCTCCCGGTTTCACCGGAGGTTGGGATGAGGGTGATGGTTTTGGAGGTGATGATGGTGCCGGCCCCAGTGGCCAATAGTCCCCTTTTTGCATATTTGTCTCCCTTTTTGTTCTCCCCTTTTCCCTATTTTTGCATGTTTGTCGGCATCGGGGTCGATGCTTTCATTTTGTGAGGGGGGAGGGTCAAAAAGGATGTGTTAGCATGGGGGCGGCACCTTGGGCTCGGTGGGAAGTGTTTGATAAGGTTTTTGGTGGATCTTGGCTATTGGTCTCGATGTTCTGTTGCTTGTTGTTGATTATTTCTTCGGATGATGGTTTTTAGGAACTTTCTAAAAAAAAACAAAGAAATAAATTTTTGGTTTGGATGATGATGGGTTCTTCTAGGTTTTTGTATATAGTTAGTGTTTAAGTGTTTTTTATTGTTTGCTTTTGTTTGGAAGTTACTAACAATTTCATTTTGTATATATATAGCTTTCTTTTCTTTTACTCACCTTGTTCGTAGCTCATGCTTTGGATTGCGGAGCCCTTTGGAGAAGCTCACTCTTTGGGTACTTTAGTCTAGCACGGACGCTTGGTGAGGCCTTTCTTATTTTACTTCTTTTTATTTTCACTTCTTTGTTTTCTTGGTTGCTTAGATTAAGATTAGACTTAGGGGAAGTTGAACAGTTCGAGGATGTATGAATTTAAAACCTAGTGTGTTTGGGGTCTTTGGCGATGTGGCCATTAGACCACTTGTATGTCGATTGGGATAAACGTGTTATGATTGCATCTTTGCCCTTTCCTCTTTCCCTTTCTTATCTTTATCTTAGTTTTCCATATTTTCTTTTACTTTCTTATCTTTTGTTCTTGTTGGTGTGCATATCTTTTTGAGGTTTTCTTTTTACTATTTCTCTTTTTGAATGTCGGACTTGTATGCAATGGACTCTTGCTTTGGAATAATAGTCTTCCTAGGTAATTATGGTATGCACGGTTTGAGATTACGTTTGGTTAATTCTAGGATAAGGCATGCTAAGATAGTTGTCTAGAACTAGGGGGATCATGAAGCCGGATTCTACTCGTTTGTGGCATGTAGGTAGTTGCTCCCTATCTTTGATTTGACAACCTTAGTGAGTTTTTTCTACAACCATGTGAGATGTATAATTGTTCAAGCTTTCATCAAATTCTTGCATGAGCGGCATGGATCCTTGATTTTCGCAAACCTAATCTAGAATCTTAGCATATGATTCCTAAGACCGTGACCGAACTACCTAGGAAGGACAAAGGCAGCTTTTTCGGGGAGGTATTTTTCTTTTTTTTTTTAGGATAGTCCCTATCATGTTTACTTTTTTTTTGGATTTAGGATACTTTTACCTACTTGTTACCCCTTTGAGCCTTCTTCCCTCTTTTCAAGCCGCATAATTTAATATTTTGAGCCTTTTGTTTCATTCCCTATCTTTTTGGTTTTTGTGAAGCAAGGGTCAATATTTGGTGATTGTGGTGTATGAAGTTGGGGTTTGGTTCGATTTGGTACACATATTTGAGTCGTTTTTGTGAATAATGGTAAATGCTTTTGTAAAAGCCGTCTGAATTGAGAAAGAGGCAAGGACTAATGCTTTAAAGGTGTATGAGAAATTTCAAAAAAAATAAATAAATAAATAAATATACTCCAAGTGTCTTTCACCTCTCTTTGCACTGAGGACAATGCTTCCTTTAGCTTGGGGGGGGGGGAGGGAAGCGTTAAGTCTTCATGCTTTTTGGTCTTATTTTAGTAGAGTATTGCTTTGAATAAGCTTGGGGGTGTTAATACATTTTTGTTTGGCGATTACTTAAGTTTGGTGTTGAGATTTGGCCGGTCTTTGCTTCACATTTTAGAATAACCACCAAATTTTAAATTTTTAGCCTACCTTAACCCTTCTTGCCTTACGTCACAACCTTGGGGAAGACCTTTGGACCTAGGAGTTGAGTCTTTCATCAGTGGAGGGAATCATAGGTTGTGGACTAAGGAAAGGGGATGCGAAATCAAGATGTCGAGTAGCCTAAAAACTTTGATCTTTTTTCGGTTCCTTCGCGGAATCTATGAGATGCTCACTAAGGGGAGATATGAGATTAGTAGGGGGAACGCGGTAAGACTGTTTGGGATGAAGGTGGAGTGTGATAACTAGTTCCTATGCTTAGCATATTTATGTTTCAATCAACCTTAGGTATCTTATAACGTGCATACCATAATTCACTTTAGAAAGGTTGCTATTCATTTGATTTATAGTCTCTTTATAAAGTCCATTTCGTAAAGATTTTGTTTCCTTTTTTCCTCTTTCTTTTCTTTTTTTTGTTTGCCTCTTGGGGGTTTGGTGGAGAGTTATGGGTAAACTCTTAGGATACCCTTACGAGAGCATCACTCGTCCTCTTGAGCGATCTAGGGGTTCAAAATGGCTTGTTGTAGCTAAAAACAACCGTGATTCCTACGACAGTGAGTCCTGGTGTAAATTCTTACCCCTGTTTTTCTTTTTATTTGTCCCTTCTTATTCCTTCTTGGCCTTTGTTTTGCTCGGGACGAGCAAAAGTCTAGCTTGGGGGAATTTGATGAGTGTCATTTATGGCACTCATAGGGTAGTCTTTTAGGTTATTTCTTTCCCTTTTTGTTGCTTTCTTCTCTTAATTTTGGTCCTTTTTCCTTTAGTTTCTCCTTTTTCCTCTTTTCTTTATGATTCTCGTGTTTTTATCGTGTTTTCCTTTATTTTGCTCTTTTTCCCTTTTATTTCCTTCCTTTGTTTACTTGTGTAGGTATTGTGAGATTCACCTTGGCAAAGGATACAATTCAGGACCTCAATGATCAAGCAAGGAAGAAGCATTTGGCTAGAGAGGGCTTAGAGAGGCCTTGGAGAGGCCTCGGAGAGGTCTCCAATGCATTCCACCAGGCCGCGGGCGCGGGTCATCAAGCCGCGGGCGCGATGATGCTCAAAACTGCCAAAAGTTGGCAGGAACTAGCCGCGGTTGCCCCGAGGGCTTCCCGCGGGCGCGGGCAAAATGGAGAGGCCTCTCCACTCAGAGAGACTGCGGCCCCCTGATCAGCCTTTGGGAGAAGGGGATTTTGCCGCGGGCGCGGGTCATCTCCCCGCGGGCGCGGGCCCCTGATGACGCGAGCGCGGGTGCAGCCCAGACAGCCCGTGGAGGGTTCCGTACCCATTTTTCCGCGAGCGCGGGTCTATCAGGAGAGGGCGCGGGAGCTGCCGATTTCTTCTTAGCTTATAAATAGAATTGTATTTCCTTTTTGAATCCAACTTTTTGATAATATTTCATTAGCTTAGTTTTAGAGAGAGAAGTTAGAGAGAAGTTAGAGTGGAGTTCTTGGTTTTGGATTTGTAACTCAACATTTGATCAATCAAGTTTGGATTTCTTCATTTTCAATCATCAATATTAGTGAGAATCTTTTCCTTCTTTCATGTCTTACTTACTTGCTATTTGATTCTTTTTGCCTGATGCTTGTTTTTCTTGGATTTGAGTTTGATAATATTGAATACTTTGATTTCTATTAGATTTTGATATAGAATGATGCTTAATACAATATCTAGTTATTTGGTTTTGAATCTCACCATGATTTGTGAGTAGATTAGTTGCTAGGGAAAGGGTGAAGCATGTTTGATTAACGGAAATGCTAGTTGATGCTCTTTGATTGGTTGATTTGTTGCAATTAAATTGGTTGACATAGTTTTGCATGAGATTGATTAGATTAGGATTGATCGCCCTATAAGATTAATCTAGATTGCATTGCAACTCTTAATGACATGACCAATTGATTTAAAGGTTGCTCTAATGGATTGAGTTTGCTTGTGATTCTTCTTGGTTTGCCTTTCATAGTGACCACTAGATTGCCCTATAGGAGATAGCATTTGAACTCTCTTGATTGCTACTATTGTCTGTCCATTGCAATACTTGAATTAATTGATTGAGCTTTAATCTAGCATTATCATTGATCTTGCATGTGGAACCCATATCCTTAGCGTTTAGACCCTTGATTACTTGTTGAATTTGATCTAGTTCATTTTAGCACCAACCATAATCTCATTTTCGACTCCGAGGTAGCTTGAGTTAGACTTTAGTTTTCATCATTGCATTCCCTTGGGATCGACCCTTAACTTGCCCTATACTCATATAAGGTTTGTTAGGTGTTTACAAATTTAGTATGGCTTGGGGAAAGGGTAGATAACGACATGCATTTTCCTCTTGTCACCTTTGTCCTCCCTAGATAGCTCGGTCTCGAGTTTAAGAATCATACATCAAGCTTTATAGATTAGGTTTTCATAGTCAAGGATCCACGCCACTCATACAAAGTAGGTTGAAGGCTTGAAAAACAATGAACCTCACATGGATGTAGCAAAAACTCACTAATGGTATCAAATTGACTATATGGAGCAACTACCTAGCATGCCACAAACATGTAGAATTCGGCTTCATGATCCTTCTAGTTCAAACAACTATCCTAGCATACACCTATCTTAGAGTCAACCGAACATAGTCTCAAACCGTGCATACCTTTACCACCTAGGAAGAAAATCATGCAAAAGAGAAAGTCCAATGTACAAAGTCCAATTCATGAAGAAAAATGAAAAATAAGCCTCAAAATCATACCATAAACAAGAAAGAAAATGAAAGAAAATAAGGGAAAAGAAAAATAAAAGAAAATAAAAGAATAGAAAAGGAAACATAGAAAAAGGAAAGGAAATTTTGTGAAGAACTACCACTTAAATGACGAGTTTTGAGAACAACTACCATTTAAAACTTTTTTTTAAAAAAACTACCACAAAAACAAAAAAAGTTTGAGTAGCACTACCTTGTCTAACTTTCCGGTAAGAATCTCCGGTAGTGGGACCCATGAAATAGTATTTCCCTCCAAAATTCTTTCTGTCTCCTTTGTTTATAACTGTTATATTTCGATTCTCCCTTTTTGCTTGAGTAAAACAAAATCAAAACCCTAATATGTTGATTTCAATCAATTCAACGAGAGGTAAAAAGGAAATTCGTTTGGGAAACTCAATTCTAGGTAATGTATGTCTAATTTCCCATTGTAATTGACACAATTGTTGGAATGAATCTTGAAATTAGGGTTCTTAGTTAAAAAATCAATATTGAGGTATTATGAAAATGGGGGATTTCGGGCAATTGTTCTGTATAATCCCATCTAAGGATCATTACTCATTCTTTGCTTATGTATTTGCAGCAATTAATTGCTTTTAATCATGTCTAATTCATCATATCAATCAGCTCATCATTTTCCTTCAAAATGCTTTTGCGAAATTCCCCCAAAAATTGAGACCTCTTGGACTAGCAATAAGTTAGACAAGGTAGTGCTGTAGGAGTTTATAGGTACTACGCAGCAGAAGTAAACATGAATCATATTCATACAGTACCTAATCCAAGGATCTAATGCATAACACATAAAGAACAAATAATTGTACCTTTGAAGCGTGATTCCATGTGCGATCGAGCAAGAATAATGGGAGATAAAGAACCCTAAGCGTGATTCCTCTACTTGGTCCACGGGCACAAGTTAAACCTCCACTAATGCTAGTTAGTCGTGACTGAACACTTCAATCAACCATCAACGGAGAGGAGAGGAGACAAACGAGCCACAAACCACCACCACCACCACGAGCAACCACCTTGCTAGGGTAGTCTGTACAGTTGTACGGATGAGGGGAAGGAGAGAGGCATGTGAGAGAGAGTTCTAGAGTGTTTGGTTGCTTGTTTCATAATTCACTGTATGAGTGAGTTGTGACTTGATGCAACCCTAGGCATGGCCTCTATTTATATATCACATATATAATTAGAGTCCATGTGTAGCCCAAACACTTAGCCCACTTCTAACTACACTAGCTCTATTCCTTACATGGCTTGTTATATCCTCATAAGGCCCATTAATGGGCCTTTTACTTGTTTAACCCAATACCCTTGTTTTGTGACCTCATAGAATCCATTTATAAGGCTTTGGGCTATTTAACTAACCCAAAGATCAATTATCATATCTAGCACCAGATATTGGCGACCCTATAGAATGAACTTATTATCTCCATAATAGTGATCCTTGATATATCTAGTAATTGCACTTATCGAAGACATAATTCCTTCAATCTCCCACTTGTCTGAGACAAGTGCACAATATTCAAATTCCTTAAGTCAATGTGTGTCAATTTGATGATATGATTGCATCTCATGTCGTGATCATATTAATCTACAAATCTTTCTTGAAATCTGAGTTAGAATACAAAACAAATGGTTACAATGTAATCCATTTGAGCACGACCATGCATTTTCTGAATTCTCCCTCTTCAAGGGGCCAAGACACATTCCTAATTAAATAAGTAGACTCTATCCAATCTTGTGGCAACCAAAGCTCCCACTCAATTCATGAAGTAACCGGGAAACATCCTTTATAATCTCCAGTTACGGTAAGACGTTTGAATGTACCACAATCAAATCAATCATTGAATGGAATCAGTGTTCCACTCATGTCAAAGGAATCCACTAATATATCCGGAAGCTCTATACTTGAACTTCAAAGTAGGTCTAAAGTTCCGTCATGCATCATTCATGCATATCCATGTGATTGACCGAGCATCACTAAGCTCCTATAGCCCATGAAACTGCGCTATCCAATCAATCTTAACATGCTAGTCCATTAAATGAAATCATTTATGTCCAGTTTAATGATTTCGAACTAGGAACTTAAATAATATATGAATTTAGTTCACCTGTGGGGTTTCATTCAAAAGGTCATTAACCTAGTGAGCCCATTAATTCATAATTATTTTGGACATTTTATTTAATCTTGAAACCACGATTAAAAAAGATTGAAACTTTGTTTCAATTGATAAACATAATTCTGCAAGCTAATGTATTTACTTTTGTAATATGCTTTCTCAAAACATACACAACTAAAATTACATAAATTGCTTCAATCCAAAAACCTTAGTATAACTCTCATACCTTGGTCATGGAAGGGGTTCAGTAAGTAGAGTTCATGAGACATTCTCATAAACATGAATTTTGCAATTTCTAAATTTTATAATCATTTTCATCTCCATACACTAAGAATTTTCCTTCGCCCTTTCGCAAGGAACTTAGGAATTTCTAATTTGTATTCCAACATCACATTGGATTTAGATTGAAATTTATCATCACTTGTTCTTTAAAACACGTGAATTAAATAGACGAGTATAGTCCATGGCATGCATGATGCGTCCTTTGCAAATTGCATAAGGATCATCACTCAAATTCTTAATTTCATCAACCTTTCTCAAGGTATTGAATCATCAAGCAACGTGCCATGTCACATGGGATTGAAACTCTTTTCAATATAATGTTGAACTTTATAAGAATCTTATCAATATAAGCTTCTTAACCAAAACTCAAACATCCTTCGAGACCTATCTACATAGATCTTGAATCCCAAATGTAATCATCTTCTTCTTCAAGATTTTCATACAAAATGCATTACCCACTACTTGACTCTTCAAGCAATGAATAATTGCTCTTTATACTAAACCAAGAAGACTTCATAGCTCCCACTAAACATCTTGTACATACAAGACCATTTCTTCATTTTACAAGAACATCAAACGATTTGATTACCTCACAAAATTAGGAACATAACTCCCTGATGCTAATTTCAATCCATTATGGATCTTTTATGCATCCTTAGGATTATTGGATCTCCAAAATTTTGATTGTATCATATAAATATCTTATTTCATGAACAATTTCAAGAAAGCGTTTTGAAATCTATCTACCAAATCTTATAAGGTAGAAATCACTAAATATCTTTAATAGATCTTTGCAACATGTAAAGGTTTCATCGTAATCATAGTCATACTATGAATTAGTTGAATCCTTTAACAAGTCTTTGCTTTAGTTAGAATACATTTTTCTTTCTTGTCTGTTTTGCTTATATTGGGTTTCACCCAAATTAGGCAAATTATTCAAGTGTCATACATTTGCTTACAGACTTAGAATCTATTTCAGATTTCCTGGTTTTAAAACCACTTGGAGTCATAACTTGTCAAATCATATTTATTACTTGCATAATCATCATGTTCCAAAATAAATATTTTAGAACTCTTAGTCAATATGAAATCATATTTCTCTGACTAAGTTTTACATATACTAGTCATCATTGTGGGTTTTTATGCAACAATTGAAACTCATACAACAACTTTGTTTAGTTTTCAATGAGAAACGACAATAGAGGATGTGCACTTGGAATGTACTACCTTCGACACATGGTTATTAATCCCATTACACATAATGAGACCACGCGTTGTCATTTGTAACATGAGGTGAATCATGCTCATATTGTTGCTTTTAATCGATAACTTCTCAAATTTCTTCAAGATGTTCGAAATCACTTTTCTTAAACTCTTTCAAGGCTCTCGAACTTTTCAAGATTCTTATACTCCCACTTGCCTTTTTGGGGAGACATATTTAGCATAGGGTGAACCAATCATGGTTTGAACCACGTTTGTTTGTTGCTTTTCTCGAACTCTTTTGAGATTTATACTACTCCCACTTGACCTTTTGGAAAAATTTCCATAAGGGCACCTACTTGAGCAACAAACATTTTGTGCTAAGTATGGTTGTGTAGTAGTACCCCGTGCTCTATATAGGAATCGAATGTGCATCAAATGGTTTAATACATGTTTTATTCCTTGCTTTGTAGAAAGACTTAATAAGAACTTTTCTTATCCATATCACATATGAAGCCTTTGCTACATTTGATTTGATATATGTAGTTTGTTTAGTTTTGTAGCTTATTTTAAAAGTATATTCCTTGAACAATGGTTGGAAGATAGGTAATTTACATCCATTATCAAAATATATCTCATATAGGTTGATAGTTCCCTTCATAAACACTTCACAAGGTTTTCTTTCGGAGTTTGTTGTAAAACGATTTCACAACTCTTGGATGTTTATCAAGGTCTTAGCTTAAATTCTCATTATTACGATCATATCGCAATACTATGAATGTGTTTCCAAGTACATGTCTTGACTTAAATTTTCACAATTACAATCATATTGTAGTGTAATCATTATCTTGTCAAGTTACTAAACATCATACTGAAAATTTTGAACTTTTTAAAATCTTCACTCTTATGCTTCAACTAAGCACAAGTAGTGATCGTATCACAAATAAAGTTTCGTTGTCCGTCTATAGCCTTTGAATATTTGGTTTTCTTACATCTATATGTATTCGACCTCGAGTTCACATCATCATTTCTCTAAATGGTGACTTAGTCAAAATTTCAACTTAGAATGATAATTACATATATCAATGGATTCATAATCCAATGATATTGAAAGTCCATCCCTTTGGATCTTCCGCATGCAATTTTCATTTTCATTTGAATTGATTGACATATTAGAGACAATTTATATATATATATAAATTGTTTAATTATTTCTATCATATAGAATTTTAAACCTATTTAACAATTCAAAACACATTATGACTCAATGAAGCATAGAATAACATTTATTCCACGTTTTGAATCTTCGATGTTTAGTCATTACTAACATTGAATGGTGTTTTGATAATGGCAAGAATGAATAACATTTATTTAATTCTAGCCAATTATTAGTGGTGAAATACTGGTTCTACTTGTAAAGTTGCAACTTTTGCTTCCAAACTTGTAGATTCTACTTGTGAAGTAGCAACATTTGCTTCTAAACTTGTAGATTTATTCCTCCTTTAGCTATGACTTCTTCCTTTAGATCAACCATATTGTGCAATGAGTGAGCTAAACAAGACATCAAATGTCCAAGAAGTAGCAATATGCCAAATCAATTTCTATAATAAAATTCTTAAATTGGAACATTTCCATTCTTTTACCTTCCAACTATATGAGGTAGTATCTAATCAATTGGAATTGGTCCATAAAATTTGAAACATTTATTGTTCATAACAACTTTTAGCATGTAAGTAGTTCTAGGTTTGAGAAGTAGCAACTTGTTTGCAATTCTTGGCCTATAACTTCTTAATGCAATCCTCATATATTCCTAAACCTTTCCCGTTTGAGCCACTTAGAACATTTCTCTTAGGTTCAAAATGATACATTGCTCAACTACTTTAAGCACTTTTCATGATTCTGCTAAGTCTATTCTATCATTATTTATATTTGAGTTTAATCAAGTATTAAACTCTATATAAAGTAGATGAAGAATACTGTCATTTGATCAACTTTTGATCATAGATATTTCCAATCACTTTCTTATATTCAATCATATTGAGGACAAGAGATTTTATTGGATTTTTATACTTGTCTTTTGGAGGGTTTGTACCTCTCATCTCATTATATCCCTTCAAACATTTTTCAAAATGAAGATGTGTTGGTAGTTTACTCAAACATTTTGAATAAAAAACAACCTTAGACATGTGATATGAATTTCTAAAACTTGCCTTTTAGAATAATCTTAGCAAAATTGGAATATAGGTTTATAGATTATCTTTTAAACCTTTTGAGAACGTTTCTCAACTTTATTTTCAATCGAGGAGATTATATATAATAATAAAATTAGAACGACATGTTACTTATAAGTAAACGCAAAATTCAATTATGTTTATTAAATTTAAAGTACCAAAAGCGAATTAAATTGGTAACTTTAAAGCATTTATTCAATATTAATTGATCCCAATTGAATTAAATTATTCCAAGATCCTTTATTCGTGCAATAATTGACCGGACTTTGGCCCTGCCATCAACCATTACATTTTCAAGGTGAGTAAACTCTTTACTGATTACAACTCTTGTAACTCTTGGTTGAATAATTTACCATCACATGTTTAATTATTACCCTTAGCTTCAAGGTTCTAAACTTTATCTTTAGGTAACCTTGTTGAGTATAACCAATTAAACGTGTAGAATTTGTCCTACCCTCACTCCCCAATGAAAATTATGACGCCCAGCTTTGGTATGACCCATCATAAATGTCAAAGGTTTCATCGGGTTTTAAATTGGAAAAGCTGCCTCAATATTACTGGGATCTAGATTTATTATGTTGTGATTAAATAGTGAACTCTAGCGCATCATCACAAAACATCAATACAATCTAACATGCATAAAATACTGAATGCATAAATAAGACATAGCATGGCCCCTAATCCTTAGAAAACTATTAAAGTAAAAAAAAAAAGTCCCACTTGAATCATCATGGATCTCATCCACCTTGCTCCTTTGGCCTTCACTTCATGGGATTCTTGGATTATCTGCAACCTGTAATTCTACTCTATTCTATCTACTACTTAAATAAAATAAAATAAAATTACAAAATACTTTATCGGTTCGTAGACCGTACTAAGATTACAAAAATACATCACGATGCGCAGATCGTATTTAGCAATCTACTGGGCCATACTAGTCATTATATAGCAATAAACAACATCATATATTATAAAATTGCCACATAATAAATCACTCATCATGCTTTCCTAAACAATAACATCGAATGATCATAATTAAGGAAACATTGCATCTAAATATCTCATATTTTAATTAATGTAATTAGATAATATCATATATTATTCAAGATCATCAATAAAATATCATATATTCTAAATTTGTCATGAGATAGAATCAAATCTTATTTTAATCTTAAAAGATAAATCATATTTATCCTCAAAGATTATCCTAACAAAGTTAGGAAATTCTATCCTAATTACTACCCAATCACAAAATTTTAAATCAATTATATTCAAAAATAATTATGGGATAATCACATTATTTAAATCAATTATTATCCTTTTGGAATATGCTCAGAATATCTTAATCATTCTTATCCATAATTAACCACTTTAATTATGGATAATTATCAAAATAACAATTTTAAATATGGATAATATCAAGCTTAACAACTTTTTGAAAGATTTGATTATATCCTTTAATAAACAATATTTATCCAAAATAAAACCGATTTTATCCAAAAATAATTTATAATTATCTTGAAATAATTTTTCAAAAAACATTTTTTTTTTTAAAAACTGTGAGCCACCAACGCCGGCCACCGTGGTTGGCTAGCCGAAGCTAGCCACAGTGGATGGCTGCCATGACAGCAGCCACTGCCGCAAGGGCAGCAGCGTGGAAGCTGCCTCTGCTGGGGAAGCAGGCCACCGTGCGTGACCAGCCAAAGCTAGCCACGGTGGCTGGCTGCGGTTAGCAGCCACTGCCGCGCAAAGGAGGCAGCAGCAACAGCCTAGCGTGGCTGTGACAGCAGCCATGCAACTCTTGCACGTTGCTGTCCAGCCACCTTTCGGACCACCTGCCCTCCCTCCCTCCCTCTAGACTGACCACCTGGTCGCAGCCGCCGTGGGTGCGCCACCCAGCCGCGGTTGCTGGCTACGAATTAATTTTTTTTTTTGTGTTTTAATTTAATTAAAATAACACTTATCGTAATTAAATTAAATCAGTCCATAAAATTAAAATAAAATCATATTCAACTTTAAAATTAGGGTTTATCATAAAATTAATCCCAATTTAATTCTAACTTTTAAAATTAAATATTTGATCATACATAAAACATTTTTATGCATAAATCAATCCAATTAAAATTATGAAATATAAAACAAATCGAATTAAATCAAAATCAAGCACAAAAATCATATTTTAAGGCTAGAAATTTGAAATTATTCGAAAAATAGGGATAGGGGGTTCGAGAATTTCGAACACTTTAGGGCTAACTTTCGGGCCTCTTCATGGCTATTTTGAGCATAATTAAATCGCATTTAATCTATTCCAAAAGTTTAATCCCATTAAATTTAACAATTTAACCATAATTAAATATTCTCCCTCCTAATTGAATTAAAATTGTGGATTATCAAAGAATTATTGGCAATATGCGTAAATGCAATAGGCTAACTGATATCACTGTAGGAGTTTATAGGTACTACGCAGCGGAAATAAACATGAATCATATTCATACAGTACCTAATCCAAGGATCTATTGCATAACACATAAAGAACAAATAATTGTACCTTTGAAGCGTGATTCAACGTGCGATCGAGCAAGAACAATGGGTGATAAAGAACCCCAAGCGTGATTCCTCTACTTGTTCCACGGGCACAAGTTAAACCTCCACTAATGCTAGTTAGTCGTGACTGAACGCTTCAATCAACCTTCAACGGAGAGGAGAGGAGACAAACGAGCCACGAACCACCACCACCACCACGAGCAACCACCTTGCTAGGGTAGTCCGTACAGTTGTACGGATGAGGGGAAGGAGAGAGGCATGTGAGAGAGAGTTCTAGAGTGTTTGGTTGCTTGTTTCATAGGCATGGCCTCTATTTATATATCACATATATAATTAGAGTCCATGTGTAGCCCAAACACTTAGCCCACTTCTAACTACACTAGCTCTATTCCTTACATGGCTTGTTATATCCTCATAAGGCCCATTAATGGGCCTCTTACTTGTTTAACCCAATACCCTTGTTGTGTGACCTCATAGGATCCATTCTATAAGGCTTTGGGCTATTTACTAACCCAAAAATCAATTATCATATCTAGCACCAGATATTGACGACCCTATAGAATGAACTTATTATCTCCATAATAGTTATCCTTGATATAGTACTTGCACTTATCGAAGACATAATTCCTTCAAGTGCTACTCTAACTTTTTTTGTTTTTGTGGTAGTTTTTTCAAAATAAAGTTTTAAATGGTAGTTGTTCTCAAAACTCGTCATTTAAGTGGTAGTTCTTCGCAAAATTTCCAAAAGGAAAATAGGAGAAAAATGGTGAAATGGACTAGAAAGCAAGTTAAACACATATAAATCCCAATCGACAAACAAGTGATCGAATGACATCATCGTCATCGATCCCAAACACATTACGTGTTAACAAGCATTCATCCTCGAACCATTCAACTTCCCCTAAACTAATCCTAGTTTACGCAACCAAAGAAAAATAAAGAAAAAAATTAGAAAGGTCTCACCGGGCTATCCATGCTTAGCAAAATAAACGAGGACAAAAAGAAACCACCTTTGTTGCAATCCAAGACCAAAAGCATCTTCAAGAAGCCAAGTGAGAAAAAAAATAAAAGAAGCTATAAACAAAGAAAATGGTTAGTAACTTCAAAACAAAGAAAAGAAAATAACAAATAAAAGGAAACTAAACTAAGCAAAAACTATAAACAACTAAGCAATGCAAGAACTAAACTATCAAAGACTATAAGAAATAAAAGAAAGAAAATATAGGAAAACAAGAAAAACAACTATCTAACTAGAAAACTAAACTAAACTACAAGATTTGGATTTTAGGGATTTGGATCAAAGGGTTTTGGATCAAAGGGATTTGGATATAAAGCAGCAAACACAACAACAACATCATAGTCAAATCATCACAACAACAACATGAAACCAAGCAAATCGGGCAAGCATGCATGCACCAAGAGGAGTAGCATAAAGAACAAGAAAATGAAGCAAACCAAACAAGAAGAGCATAAAAACAAGCAAGCAAACAAAGAATGCATACAACAATAAGTAATGGCTACCGTATCAAGCATCAGTTCCCCCAAGCTAAATAATGATACATCTCAAAATCCTAACAATACAAAGCAAGTACCAAAAACATAAGGGATGGAGGCAAAAAGCACAAAAAGCAAGGGAACTAATGACTACTACCATCACCACCACTACCACTAGGCCCTGCCCCATTGGGGTCATTGTTGCCCATGTGGTCATCGAAGGATGAGGGTAGATAAGGCTCCCAACCTCCGGTGAAACCATCGGGCCATCTATAATTCCCCTTAAAGTTATCTTGTTGCCAAGGAGCAAGAGGGGTGAAGTTATCGGGCAAAGCTAGCTTGTAGGGGTGGTTTTCTGACGTGGGAAAATTAGGTCGTTGGACTAATCCTCCTAAGCCAAACAAAATTTATAAACACTCAAAGAAGAACAATAACTCTAATCAAACATCAACCATCAAAATCGAATCAAAATCAAACAATCTAAACATGAATTACTAAACAAAACAATAAATGAGATAGAGTTTAGAAATGCTCATTGATAATAGAGTAGATCTCCAATACAATTGTCACCATTGGATCTTCAATCTCTCAATCACCATTGAAATTCTTCACTTTCTCTCTCTAAAATCTAATCCTAAAACTAACCCCTAAAATCTAGAGGGAGAAGCTCTCAACTAAGCTAAGAATATGATCTAATTCTATTATTAAAACTTCTTACAAAAATTGGGTTCAAATAGGTATAAGAAGAGAGAGAAAATCGTCGAAATCCGATCGGAAAAAACCCAAGTTGGTGCGGCCACACAACAGAGGATGTGCGCCCGCACCACCATGATGTGCGCCCGCACCACCATGGTGTGCGGCCGCACATCCTTCGTGTGCGCCCGCACCTTCTGTGCGCGCGCCCGTACTCAGCTGGGTTTCATCGAATCTTCAACTCTTCAAGCTCAAGGGGTACACACAAGATTTATGATGGTGATGGAGGACAAGGTAGGTAGTAGCTAAGGCTTAATATTGAGGGCACACACTTCCTTTGAAGGGAGCACAAGAGAAGAGCCATGACTCGGAACTTCCACTTCTTTGCATCTTGAGCTTCCCAAACTCCATGAACTTGATCCTAAAGCTTCTTCCACCATAGTGCATCACCAAAATCAAGACCCGAACCTCGTCTAATACCTACAACCACGAAAATAGAGCAAATAAAGAAGAAAAGGCTAGAAAACCAACGAAAAGCACAAAAGCTACAAAATAAGAGAAGAAAGGTAAAACTAAGCAACAAAGCATAAAACTAAGCACTTATTAAGCATGAAAGCTATGAAAAGAGAATATAAAGGACCTAAATGCTCGTCAAATGTGTGCCATTTATGACACACATCAAATACCCCCAAGCTTACCTTTTGCTCGTCCTCGAGCAAAACAAAACTAAGGGAGTGGAAATGACGAGCTTATTCAAACAAACTAAAGAAGAGACGAGATGAGAATGTACACTAACTCACTTTCATAGCAATCACGGTCAATTTTAGTAACTAATGACAAGCCATTTAAACCCCTAGATAACCCTAGAGGACGAGTGATGCTCTCGTAAGGGTATCCTAAGAGTTTACCCATAACTCTCATAATAATACAAACAAGGCCAAGCATGAAAAAGAAAACAAAATACAAGAAAAGCAAACAAATGTTCATGAAAGGACTTTTGCAAATGTACAAGCACAAGTGGATGCAAATCTTTCTAAACAAGTAAGGGAGTGCACGTTCCAAGATACCCAAGGTTGATTGAAACATAAATATGCTAAGCATAGGAACTAGCTTTCACAATCCACTTTCATCCCAAACGATCTTACCGCGTTCTTCCTAATAGCTTCAAATCGACCTCTAATGAGTATCCCAATGATTCCACGAAGGAACCGAAAAAGAGAATTATTAGGCTACTCGACATCTTGACTTTTGCATTCCCTCTCCCTATTCCTAAAACTCACATTCCTCTCCACCGATGAGTGACTCAACCATTTAGGTCAAAAGGTCTTTCCCCAAGGTTGTAACGTTAAGGCAAAAGGGTGAAGATAGGCTAAAATTTAAAATTTGGTGGTTTTCCTAATAGTGAAGCAAAGAACGGCCAATTCTTAGAATCACAATCAAGTAGTCACCAAACAAAAACAAACTAACACCCCCAAGCTTATTCAAAGCTATAAATCACAAACATATACACAAAAAGCGTGAGAACGGTTCCCCCCAAGCTTAAATGGAGCATTGTCCTCAATGCTCAAAAAGGGAGAAAGCTCACATCAAAATATTTTTGAATTTTTTCATTTTTCACTTTTTTTTCTTCATTTTAATAGTGCTTTGTCCTCGCCTCTTTTAACTTTAGACGGCTTTTTCGATTTTTGCACTTATTTGTCCATGCCTTTTATAATATAGGACGGCTTTACTCATACTCATTTGCCATTATTCACAAGGAAGAAATCACACAATCTTGCTATCATAAGAACCAAACATTCCAACTTCTCCACCACAAACTCCATCAAGAATGATCAATCGCTTCACAAAAACCAAGAAAAGAAAGAAAATGAAACAAAAGGCCAAAGATCTAAAGATGTGGCTTGAAAAGAAGGTATAAGGCTCAAATGGTTGCAAGATGGCAAATGTGAACCCAAAAATAAAGAATGAAACAAACTATCCTAAAAATAGAAATATACCACCCCGAAAAAGGTGCCTTTGTCCTTCCTAAATGGTTCGGTCTCGGATTCAAGATCTATGAGTCAAGTTTCAAGATTAGGTTTGCAAGAAGTCAAGGATCCATGCCGCTCATACAAGTAAGGTAGAAGGCTTGAAAAACATAGAACTCACATGGGTGTAGCAAAAACTCACTATTGGTGTCAAATCGACTATAGCAAGCAACTACCAAACGGGCCACAAACAAGTAGAATCCGGCTTCATGTTCCCACTAGTTCTAACCAACTATCTTAGCATGCTTTATCCTAGAATCAACTATCTTAGCATGCTTTATCCTAGAATCAACCAAGCGTACTCTTAAACCATGCACACCACTACCATTTAGGAAGAAAAGCATTCAATTATACAAGTCCAAATGTTATTATGTCCAAAGTATGAACAAAACAAAACACGTTGCAAATTTGCCTTGATAGAAACAAAAATCTTTTTGGAGTTTTTCAAGATATAAGAAACATGGAAAAGCATATTCAAAGGTGCATAACACATGAGAATCAACATTCCACCAAACATGATAGAATACCCTCCCCCAAGCTTGAATGAGACATTACACTCAAACATAAATCATATAATCCATGGGAGGGGAAAACAAGGAGATCAATCCAACAAACCAACATCTGTCCAACAAGTCATCATCCACTAGAGAAAGAGCAAAGAAAGATATTGCCGGATTTGAGGTGGGTGCTAATACCCGCAAATGACCCAATTAAACCTTTCATAGCTAATTTCTCAAGAATTCCATATGCTCGCCAAGATAGGAATCAACCTTCCTTGATTCTTGATCCAAATCGAAGCACCAAAGTATATCAAGTCATGTACCTAGCAAAAGGCACACAAACATTTCCATGAGAGAAAAATCTATTCTAAAAAGAAAAGGAAAATCTAATCTAAAACACGGGTTACTTCCCGAGAAAGGCTTGCTTAAGGTCCAAGCTTGACCGCTCTAATAAATTAATATTGCAACGATCGCAAGAGCTTGTCAAATGCACTACTACACATTTCAGAAGAAAGTAAGTGTGCACATGACAAAAATAAGGCATGCAACAAGCATAGTGCACACCTATGAGGAGAGAGATGCCAAGAGAAGGAAGAAGAATCAAAAGAAAACTCAACAAAATAAGAAGAAAAAGAAAAAGAAAAAGAAGAAGAAAAGGAAAAAGAAGGCAAACTCTCCTCAAAATATTTTTGGTTGGCAACATCACCCTTTTCCCAAATTGGAGACAAATGAGCCACATTCAAATCTTCATAGACAAAAGGGTCCCCAATAGGCTTATCAACAAAGGAAGGGAGAAAAATAGGGCAATAGGGGATGTGGTTAAACTTTTGAGAGAAAGGGGTATGAGAAATAGGCAAAGGGTTAGCTACTCCCTCAACACAAGGTCTCACATCGCTAATGAGGGCATGAAAATCAATTATAGAATCCTCTAAAGAAGAACACTCATGATCACCATCTCCCTCAAACATCCAACTCCCAAGAGGAACCACATAATCTCCTCCACTACCTTCATGAACAATAGCTCCCTCAATTTCCTTAAAGCTTAGAGTCTCAAAACCATGCATGAATGGAGGCAAATTAATTTCAAAATCATCTCTCTCCCATGAAGCATCATCAATGAACTTGCGTAAAAGGCTATGGCTATTCCTTATGCACTCAACAAACATATTTGACATAACCTCAAACGAGTCCAAATACTCATGGATAGAAGAGTCACATTCATACACTTGAAACTCATCACAATCAACAAAGGAAGAGATGTCTAGACTTAAAATTTCATCAAACTCATCATCACTCTCGACTCTCTCTCCTTCACTCCTATGCTCAACAATAGGATCCTCACACATTCTTGGTTGCTCGAAATTACCATCATCACCCTCAACACACACATTAGATTTGTAACTTTCACACATAAGCATCAAGGATGACAATTGGCTTCCTAGCTCTTCATTTCTCCTTCTTCCCTTCTCAAGACGCTCGTCATTCTTTTTCATCATCTCCAATTGACTTCTTAAACAATTAAGAGTCAACTCTTTTGTAGGCCCAAGATCATCACGAAGCTCAACATGCCTAATTTCAGTTTCTAAGGTAGCAATAAGATATTCAAAAGGGGTAGGAGATTGAGGCTCAACAAGAGAAGAAGAAGTACAACCAAAAGTGGGATCATCATCATCATTACAAACATGAGCATTTTCATCAAATAGGGGGTTGGGAGCATTTTCAAATGTATGAGATTTGTTAGATTGAACATGCAACACATTATCATGAACAAATGAGGAAATAGAATTGGAAGCATTTGCTCTAGGTTCAACTATGGGGTCATGTGACACATCATGGTAAATCATGCTAGCATTGAAAGAATTAACACATTGCACATCAAAAATGGAAGCACGTTTACCCTTGTTATAAACTTCCCAAGCAAACCAAACATAAAATTTCCATGCATCTTCAATAGAAAATGCTCTAAAATTACCATTATGCATTGCTTCAACTATATCCCTAGTTTGCTCATTCAAACCATGATAACAAATCTCACAAGCTTCCCGAAGACTACAACAATTATAGTCAAGGAATTCCTTAAGTCTATTGAATTATTCACAAAAAAGCTCATCATCATGTTGAGAAAAAGATAGACATGCCATTTTTACAAAGAAGACAAAAACAAATAAAAGAAAAATATACACAAAGACCTAGACTCAAGCAATCAAAAACACTCAAACATAGACACCGTTCCCCGGCAACGGCGCCATTTTGACGTGGGAAAATTAGGTCGTTGGACTAATCCTCCTAAGCCAAACAAAATTTATAAACACTCAACAAACCTAAATACAAGTATAGAGGTAAGTCAAGGGTCGAACCCAAAGGAACGGTAATGTCTAAGTGCTTCCAATTATGTGCCTAAGCTAGGTCGAAGACAAAGGGTAAAAGAGGACACTAACAACTACTAAGACAAAGAAATCAAAAAAATAAAATGCTAGGGATTAGGATTCACTTATAATAGCAATGAACAATGCAAATTGGTTTAGGAAGTGGACTAAGTCAAGCAATATGAGGGAAGATCAATTATGCAACCAAAAGAGCATATCAAGCTATTCTCCTAAAGGTCTAACTAGCGTCAACTACGATAAACTCTAGCTAGGAAACATCACAAGACACCTCAATCGTGTAAATGCAAGCCACAAATCAATGGTCCGTATCAATGTGAACTTACAATGCAATCTAGTGTGAATAACTAGGGTGATCAAGCCTAAATCAATCACACACATGCACATAATCAATTAACCAATTTAATCACATCATCAACTCCATCAAAATCCCTAATCTACATCAATCCATTACATAATATAAGCTTCACCAAATCCCTAACCAAACAACTACTCTAGCAACATCATCAATTCAACCAACAACTAAAGAAATCAACAATCTACAATCAAAGAATCAACAATCAAAGAAGAACAATAACTCTAATCAAACATCAACCATCAAAATCTAATCAAAATCAAACAATGTAAACATGAATACTAAACAAAAAAATAAATAAGATAGAGTTTAGAAATGCTCATTGATAATAGAGTAGATCTCCAATACATTTGTCACCATTGGATCTTCAATCTCTCAATCACCATTGAAATTCTTCACTTTCTCTCTCTAAAATCTACTCCTAAAACTAACCCCTAAAATCTAGAGAGAGAAGCTCTCAACTAAGCTAAGAATATGATCTAATTCTATAATGAAAACTTCTTACAAAAATTGGGTTCAAATAGGTATAAGAAGAGAGAGAAAATCGTCGAAATCTGATCGGAAAAGACCCACGTTGGTGCGGCCTCACAACAGAGGGTGTGCGCCCGCACCACCATTATGTGCGGCCTCACATCCTTCATGTGCGCCCACACCTTCTGCGCGTGCGGCCGCAATCAACTGGGTTTCTTCGAATCTTCAACAATTCAAGCTCAAGGGGTGCACACATGATTTATGATGGTGATGGAGGACAAGGTAGGCAGTAGCTAAGGCTTAATATTGAGGGCACACACTTCCTTTGAAGGGAGCACAAGAGAAGAGCCATGACTCGGAACTTCCACTTCTTTGCATCTTGAGCTTCCCAAACTCCATGAACTTGATCCTAAAGCTTCTTCCACCATAGTGCATCACCAAAATCAAGACCCGAACCTCGTCCAATACCTACAACCACGAAAATAGAGCAAATAAAGAAGAAAAGGCTAGAAAACCAACGAAATGCACAAAAGCTACAAAATAAGAGAAGAAAGGTAAAACTAAGCAACAAAGCATAAAACTAAGCACTTATTAAGCATGAAAGCTATGAAAGGAGAATAGAAAGGACCTAAATGCTCGTCAAATGTGTGCCATTTATGACACACATCAATGTTAGTGTGTTTAAATGCGCTTATGTACTCAGCTTCGCTGATTGTGTGTGTTGTTTGTGTCTGGCTATGTCTTTATCTTGGCCCTATGATGATCCATTTTAAAGGAGAGTAGTGGGGGCAAGTGGAGATAATCTTTTCAGGTGTTGAAACATATTCATGACGGGGCATGAGTGAAGAGAGAATCATGCTAGTTTCTATTAGTTGAGATGTGGTTTATTTCTTTCAAATATTATATTATGTTATGCTTATGAGACTAACGCAAAGCTTTTCATAATTTAATTGGTTTTGATAAGGGCCTTCAATGGTTCCAAGTTGTAGGTTGATTTTATTTGACTTCGTTTGACTTTGGTTTTAATCTTTACTTTCGTTTGGTTGACTTTTAAGTGACTCGTTTTGAATGGTTTTGAGTTAAGTCTTCCGCTGTGTGTCTTTGATAATTGCCTTAGCCGTTTTCACGGTGGCGGTAATGTCTTAGATATTCCTAAATCATATTTTTTAAAGAGTAAAGTGTGTATTTAAAGGAAAGGAATTTCTAGGGTGTTACAAAGTGGTATCTGAGAGCTTTGGTTGAGATTTTTATTACCACTAAAGCCAAAAACGTGTTTTTAAGTGTTTTATTTTAAAACTTGGTCAAGTGCTTATTTAATAAAGTAGTTTTAAAAGCGAGTGATTTTACTTTATTTTGATTATAAGAGGACCAAAATATCTATTTACTTTTTTTATGAGGTCCAAAATTTTAAGTTTGGACATTCGAAATTTTTATGGTATGTCCGAATTTTTTTTGTGATGGCCGAATATTTTGGCTCTTTTTCGAAGCTTATTTTCAAATTTTATTTTAAAAAGAGGAGTCAAAAATATTTTTAGTTTGTTCATTTTGCAGGGAAGCAAGGATTGAGGTAAGAAACATGTGTTAAAAGCTTTTATTAGCATGTTGGTGAGCTTGGGTAGGAGCAAAAAGGGTATATAGGCTAGAATTTAATTTCTTCCCTATGTGCATATTTTTATATGAGGTGTTCAAACATGTTGTATGACTACATGTTTATTGATGAAAGCATGCAATATGTGAATTATTATATGTGAGCTATCAAGATTGTTTGATTGAACACCGAACTTAATTTTCTACAAGAACTGTATTATATTGTTATGGGAAGGGTTTTCTTTTGATAGTCAAACCCGTTTTCTTGTAGGATCCCTAAACCCATACATTGTGAGTTATCATGATGAGAATTTTGAGGAATGTTAAGGATTTTGATAGCTCAATTGCTTATTTTAGGATTGTTTGCTTCTATTTTCTTATTAGAGAGGTATTTTGGAAGATATCTTGGATACACATCATCACATGAGTGTGAGTATTGTGTTTGGGATAGCATGTTGTTAAGATACCTTGTCTAGTTATTAGAATGAGTTTTTGAGTTTTGTGCACTTGTGTATCGAGACACAAAGGTGTGAGAATTAAGAGATTTGGTTAAGTCTTGAAGACGGCGTATCTTGGAAGACAAAGCCTTGAATTGTAAATGAAGACCTTTTGAAGATTTGATGAATTCAAGGGGTCATTCTAGTTGCCAATATGCATCTATAATTTCTCTTTATATTTTATGCTTATATATATGTGTGAATTATTCGTTAGATGCAAGTTTAGGTTTTCTTGATGTTCGATGATTAGTTAAGTTCACTTAAATCAACCAACATAGAAATCCTAGGTCCCTAATAATATTGGGTCAAACTTGCCTTTCCAAAACGACACTTATTCACTGGGTGAGGATGATGGTAGGCTACGCCAAAGCGAGGTGCCATCACTTCTCCAAGGCGCGTAAGGCACACCAGGTGTGCACGTTGGTTTTGGTTTAACTCATCGGTATGTTTGAGGAGTCCTCACATACCGTGGCAAAAGAGATACATCGTCAAAGATGCATTAGATGCGACGATTGTCTAACCAAGTGTGGCTTTGAGCCACTAGCAAGGCAATGCTTACCCTAGAAGATTGAGTGTTTAAGACAACCCAAAGCATGCATAAGCACTCTTTGTTTCTTCAGATCTTGGAATCGCCTTATTTTCGCCAAATAGGGACAATTTTCATGCGTAAATAAGACGTTTAATAAGATTGAAGTTTGCATGAATGCTATTAAATTTCAAACTTATTATGTTCCTGATAAATGGTTATACTTTGCACTTATATTTATAGTATTCTAAATCAAATAATATTGTTTCCATGATTGGTAAAGGAAATCCTTGAGAATAGTTCTCAAAGAAAGGAAAAGCATTTCTAAAATACAATTCTCATAAATGACTTTTATAACTAAGTCCGAAAGGACGGTTGGACATCATGTATTTAAAATACTAGGTAGTTTTGATAAAACATGAGTTATTGAGTTGCAAACTCAAGATTCTCAATGTTTGACAACCAACGTATCTTTTCGCATCATACATAATTGAGTAGGACTCATTGATGTAGTAATTCGAGTAAGAATTAATGGAAAAGATGGAACTTTGTTTTACGGCGCACTAGGTGCTTGATTATGCCTAACAAAGTATAAGAGTCAAGGTACTTACAGAAATGATTCTTAAAGTAAGATTATGATATATTGTATGATAAGAAATATAGAAAAGAAGGAACGAAGAAAAGGAATTAGATTTCATTTCAACTCATGAGTTCATGTTATTGTAGTTAACTTAGCAATTCGTTATCTTCACAAGTATCGGATACTGCTTGAGTGTTCCACTATGATAGTGACCTCAAACTATTGAAGTTAAGCTAAGTTATCGACTTACAAGCTTAGAATTAAGCAAGAAGAGCTACATCAGTTGTAAGGTCGTATGTTTTGTTTAAAGACCTTTTAAGCCAAAGGATGGAACAAGTAATGGTTATTATGTTCCATAATCAGCAATTGATCCGTTTACACACGGAAAGACTCACATTCAAAGTAATGAGAAATAGTTGCGAGATTTATTTAAATAGCATGGTTATCCAAGCATTAAGTCAAGAACGATTGATTATAAACAAACATTTCCCTAACATGATAAAATCACTAAGTTCAAGTCATGGGCTTGATTTGCGTTCCAAACATCCTTAGCAACTAAGTTCAAGTCATGGGCTTGATTTGCGTTCCAAACATCCTTAGCAATGTCACGTCGACAAGAATGTACTCAAGAGTCTATTAGATAGGCTCTTGATAGTTAATCGAATTAGAATCATTCTAAGACAAGCAAGTCTTACTAAATGAAACCGACAAAGCAGAGAGTCATTGTTCTTGGTATAGACAATTGACTCCGAAGGCTAAAGAGGATTCAATTACTTCAACGTTTCACAAAGAATTTGAAAGGATATGGCTATATTCATCAAATGTGAACAAACTTGACTTGAGTAGCTCAAGAGTCCAATGAAGTTCAGAATCGACTTGGCAAGATATCAAAACGTCTAGATTAGATCGAGCGATTTTTGCTTGAGCCAAGCATGACCATCTCAAAGTTGTGAATGGAAATATTCATAAATAACTCCATAAAGAACATAGTGTGTCCTCTTGGAGACCTCAGTGTCATTTGAAAATGACTCGAACGATGATGTTTTACAACCCTTCCTATAAAGTTCTTAAAGATTTGCACAAATCACTAATGTTACACTAAACAATATGTCGAAGCTAAGAAAGGACGCCATATTCAGTTATGGATAGAAATAACTTCTAAAAGTCTTTTCAAGTATATGTCTAAGGCTCTTAGTCTCAGTGGGAGTTCACTAGCTCAGTGGGAGCTAAGTGGCTCAGTGGGAGCTAGGTGGCTCAGTGGGAGCTGAATGGCTCAATAAAGACTAAGATAGCTCAAGTGGGAGCTAACTGTTTGTTTCACAACGAACTTTACCCAAAGACAGTATACATGTCTCTTTGTAAGCATTCAAGTGAGACTACGGGCATTACCTCCACATCGTAATTGAGAACATAATGTTTGTTGCTCTAAGTGGTGTCTTTCTAGAAAGTAACACGTTTCCAAAACGACAAGTGGGAGGAAAATGAACTTGATGACCATCGAGCTTAGCAACAAACTAGAACTGAGAATCTCGGAAGATCTTAAAGGACTTCATGAGAATGCTTGGTCAAGAATACTCAATAGGACTTTACAAGTGCCTTAAAAGAGAATTCATTACTCACAAAACATTGAAAATGTTGGAGTAAGATCAACATAATAAAAGGGCTTTGAAAGCGCCTTAAAACTCATTGTTTGATGCAATTACCCCGCATAAGTATAGAATTCACCAAAGGCTTGGATTGAATCCTATAAATTTTCTATTAAGTTAGAAATTAAACTAAGACTTACAAGCAAAGGAATAATGTCTTGTAATATAGCTACGACAAATCCAAATTCTGAATGATGGTTAGAGGCCATGAAAATCCGAAATAGACTCCATGTTTGAAAATCATGTTCGAAACTTGATTAATTTGCATGAAAGATGAAAGATCCATCGATTGTAAATAAGTTTTCAAGGAGAAAACTAGCAAATGTAGAAAACTAACATAGGAAATATGGAAAAATAAATACCAAAACTGCCTTCCCAAAATAGGATTTTGGAAGTGACTATGGAATAGTCTAAGGGTTTTGAAAATCTAAATAAATGCTAGATTTGAAAGCAAGCACATAAAATCCGTCATGGGATTAAAGGAAGCATTGCATGAAGGAATTGGAGCGTGTTTTCTCATAAAGTTAATTGACTTATGGAGAAACATAGAAATTCTAATGAACAAGAAGTTTAGTGGGAGCAAAAGTGATGGTCCAACAAGAAGTTTACGAACTCTATTGTGAAACAACTATCAAATGCTAAATGCTTAGTTTTGAAAGTATTTTCGACAATGGACCGAGCTAAAGACGATATTTAGTACATGTTGGGAATTAAGTTCTATGGTATAGACTTAATTAAAATGTTTAAATGAGTAAAAGAAATTACCATGTTAAACATGAAGGACTTTGAAAGGCTTTCGACCCATATGTATGAAGCTAAGTAAATGTTTGAACTAAGTATAAGCTAGGCTAAGTACTATGTCAAACAAGAAAGACTCTAGTAAGAGACTTTCAACCATATCATATAGCGAATAATTTGGCAAGACTCAGTGTAACTGTATGAGCTAAATGTAACAAGGTAGAATAAAATTGAGAATCATTCTAGAATTAATTCCATCATGTAAAGCTATGATATGAAATATTCAGATGACTTACATGCTTAGAGCATGTGAAGTACGTATATAATACCAATCGACATTGATCTAAGTATTAGATCATTAGATTATAGTCAAGAACATCCATAGAACTTAGATAAGTAGTTGGATGAGTTCTTGACGCATGGAAACAAATATAATTTGAGTTTTGATGTTGCAAGCACAAACCTTAACAAGAACTAGATCCTTAGCAAGGAAGCCATTTATAAGCACGAGACAAGAAGTGTCGTGGCTTGAGAATGGTAACATGGACGTGCATCCATGTATAATGTGTGGGAATTTAAGTAAAATTTCCATGCTCACAAGTGATTAGGGTATCTAAAATCGTTGTGAGTCGCTTGGAGTGAAACCCAAGAAAGGCATCATCAGGGAGTCTACTAAAATATACGTTGAGAAAATTGTTGCCTTAAAAGCAATAATAAGGAAAGATGTTAAATGGAAAAGTTCGTTGTTGAACGTTGATGATTGTAGGTTGTCAAGTAGAAGGTCTCAAATCATAAAAATGAGTAGGAGTCATTGCTTGGACAATAAATCCTGAATCACATGTAATCCATTAACACTCTCAAAATTTTATCATCTTATTATGGAAATGGTGGATAATGAAGATGCTAAGGTTTGCAAAGTAATTATAACTAAACATATGCAACAAGTGAACGACAACATTCATAATTGCATGAAAGAAATCAAGCATATTAAATATGAGTGTGATTTCTATGAATGTTTTATGAAGAGTACTACTCTTAAAACATCTGGGAAAAACCATTTATCATAAGATGAAACATTGTGAAGTTTCATAGTGGAATAAAATATTTCGAAATATTCCACAAAACTATTTAATTGTGGTTTAGAATTAAATAATGAGTCCATTTGATTTTAATAAATATTCAAAATTGGGTATCAAGTCAATGGCTTGGATAAAGAAACACCTACTAAGTGAACGTTGAATATCTTAATCGAAAATTATCCCTAATCAAGGTCTTTTTTTGTGGACGATTAATGACCATTAGAGATTAGTGTGTAGTATGATTTATAGCACTATTTCTTGTGCTATGAGGATATAAATCATTTGCACAGGTATTGGTTTAGAACCATACTGGATCGACCTATGAGAATACTTTAAGAGATTTAAAAATCGTCATAAGTATTTTTCTCATTATTACTATCGAAACTCTTTTCCTTTGACCATGAGTAGTGGGAGATCTCTTGTTTGAGTACAAGTCCGCTTTGGTATCCGCCAAACGTCTGCCGTAACTGGGGGGATTATAACGACAGATATCAGGCGGGTAGGTCCTCTTAGTAAGAGAAGCTACATTACAAGACTGGAAATGTCCCCCTACTAACAATAGAGAACATGTCTTGTTGTTTACAAGGCCTCTCGAAGAGCGAGACTGTGAAAATGCATGGCCGTGCTCAGATGGATTTTAAAAACCATCTGCTTATTGAAAGTCAAACTCGGATTTCGAGAAACACTTCTTGACGTAACAGAGATGACGAGTAATCTTACTCTGTAGTTCATGAAGAGACATAGGAAAGGGGCTATACACTAAATGCACACTTGTCCGAAAGGACAAGTGGGAGATTGAAAGGAATGGTGTCCTTCAATTCCAACAAGTGTATTATTCTGATAGCGGGTTCAAAATTATTAGAAAGCTAATATATTCAGCAAGGTCAAGTGATCGGAATGCCTGGGTGGAGGCCGCTTCCGATCAGTAATATTAATATAATTAATATTACAGCTTAATCTTGACTGAACCATTCGGGTCACACCCAAGCAAAATATACGAACTGACTCGACGAATTAATTCGGAAGAAATTTATTCGTCGCCTGAGTGTTAAACATTTAGAAGTCGGAAATTCGAGCTTGGAGCGTCGAAACCGAGCGTCGGAGAATCTCAAATGTCGAGCCAAAATTTACGGTTTGGCGAGACGGGAAAATGCTTCAAGTAACAAGTAAAATCCTAGCCACGCAAAAGGCTAGGAATGCATGCCCAATAGGAGCGTGCCACGTGGCAGCAGCCATGGAAAAACTCCATGTGGCAGCACACTTGGCAGCACGCATGGCAGTCGCCAAGTGGCAGCCACCAAGTGGCACGCCACGGTGGCGACACATGTGGCAAATGGCCGTGGACCCGGGTTGATGGGTCATGGATATGGGCCAAAATAAAATGGGCCAACCGATCCCAACTTGGGGCTCAAGGTTGGGTGACACATGGTTAATTCTCTTTCCATGTGGGATCTTTTTGTGAAAAGTCCCACATTGAAAGATGAGTGGAATTCACAAACCATACATCCTTATAAATAGTCATGGCATGGCTTGAGAATGCTTGGCTTGAGTGGGAGTTAGAAAGAGCATTCCATATTTTTGGGAAAACTCTTAAACTCCATTAACACTTGGGTTTTGGTCGGACCTTGCTAACTCCAAGGTAGCGGACCTAAAAAGTCGTGTTCGTCCTTTGTGGGTGGATACCGTTGGAGGCACGGCATTTGTGGTGCTCAAGGCTTTCAAGTAAGAGTCTGTTTTGTGAGGGCGACGCTTTCTTCAAGGGTATGATTTGTTCTTCCTTTTCTTGTGATTATTTATTTATGCTTTATGGTTTTATTAATTACGAGTGGTTCCTTGGGTCGGGGTTGTTTCCGCGGTGAGTCGGACTCACCAAACCCCAACACGTTAAAGATTTGAAACCTCACCCTATATTGCCCTCCCATGGGCACAAGATCCAAGGTAGCAAAAAATTCCAAGGTTGGCTCCTTGTAGGTGTGAAAGGCATCATTGATGAAGGAACCCATTCTCAAGTTGAGGAGTGACTCTCTAACATCCTCATCTATCCCCAAGCTTGTCATGTCTCTTTGGAGATAGTGGTGGGTTGGTTTGAGGGTCCTCTCATCTTTGAGCTTTTGGTTGAGGATCTTTTGGTCGAGGTCAAGGTTTTTTTCGCTTTGGAAGTGGCGTTGGTGGTCATTTTTGTGAAGGTGAAAAAGATGTGCTAGGTCTCGATTCTTCAATGGATACATTGGTTTTCCTCTTTTTGGTAAACTTATTGATTAGGTTTGACATTTTTGTGTCTAGGTTGTTCACCAAAATCAATCAATCAAGTTCAACTCCAATACTCCAAGAAACAACAAATCAAGAACCAACACTTCCTCCAATACACAACTTCAATCCAATTCAACCAAAAACACCAATCAACCAAGAAAAACCTTCACCAACAATCCAATACACAACCAAACAACCAAAATCAATATGGAACCTTACTACCAAAATTCCAAATTTCAATCTCAACAAGTTTCAACCAAAAATGATGACAAATGCTACAAAATTAACAAACAAAGCAACGTTATGCAAAATCAATCAACAAACATCACAAAATTTCATCCAAAATCAATATCAAGCATCAAAATTCACAAAAACCATACTACCACTATTCATGCTCATACAATAATTCCAAATATGCATATATATGATATAATTAAGCAAATTGAAGTTAGAGAAGATGATTATACCATACAAGAATCAAGTTTGAGCAAGTTTGAGCTTCCAATTTCAACCATACACAAAAGCCCCAAATTGTAACCAACTATGGAGGAGAGAGATTGAGTCCTTGTTTGGGTGAATTTGTGTGATTTTTGATGAGTAGAATGGATTTTTGAGTGGATTTTAATGAATTTGGAGTGATTTTTGTGAAGATTTGATGAAGAAATGAGGGTGAATGGAGAAGGTGAGGTGCGCTCAAGGGTGAGGGTTTGGTGATGAGGGGCGTTGGAGAGAGAGTGAGAGATGAGGGAATGAAAGAAGAAAGGAGTAAGAAGAATATGATAAGGGATCCGGCCAAGGGTATGCGGCCGCACACACTAACTGTGCGCCCGCACCAGATAGCTGTGCGCCCGCACACTCCTCTTGTGCGCCCGCACATCCCCTTTCTTCCTCTTTTCTCTTTTTTTTTCTTTCTTTGAAGCTTGGTGTGTTCTTAGGTGCGTACATGAATCATGATGGTGATAAACACCAACATAGGCAGTAGCAAAACTTATTTTTAGTGAGCCCAAAGTTTGAGATTCATGAACCCACCACAAGAACTCACTAGGCATTAACTTCCTTCAACTTTCAAAGCATGAATTACCTAACTTACCTCCTTAAGATTCTTACCCCTTTACCTCATATTTCGATTAGAATTGAACATAACCTTGACAAATGCCGCAAACACCTTCCATTCATCATGCTAACTAGAAGAAATCAAATCCCGAAAAGTTCATTCTATAAATCCAAACAAGTAGAAAAGTGAAAGAAAAGAAAAGGAAATAAAAGAGGGAAAAACAAGAAAAGTTCAAAAATGAAAAAGAAAGGTTAGAAACTTCGGGTTGCCTCCCGGGAAGCGCTTGCTTAAGGTTCTAAGCTCGACCCTTCCTCCAAATCATGGAGGGTCGAAGAACGCCACCTTTTTCAAGGTAGTAGAAAGAGCAAAATCCTCTGCATTCTTTGGCAACCTTCCATTGTTGCTTGATGAAACTTCCATGAAACACTTCTCAAAATCACATTTTTCTTTTCTCAACTTCTTTCTTTTTCTCAACTTCTTTGAATCACGAGCCTTCTTCTTTGGCTAGTTGTTCAATGTAGGTGGAAATTCAACATCCACAATCATAGAAACCTCCCCTTCATCTTGAGGAATAAGCTCAAACCAACTTGGAATCTCAACTTCCTCCTCGTCCTTTAGCTTGGGAATCATAATTTCCTTTTCACTAACCTTCATGCTATCAAAACTTGCAAGAACATCATCAAAATTCTCAAGAGCATTGTTAGTAGAAGAGTCAATCATACATACATTATCAATAGAACGAGAGGAACTAGCACACAACATTTCTTGCACAAAAGATAAAGATTCATGCATTGGTTTCAACTTAAAACTCTCCTCTTGCTTACCACATCTCAAAGTAATGCGGCCTCCTTTCACATCTATCAAAGCTCCCGAGGTAGCTAAGAAAGGTCTCCCTAGGATGATAGGAATGTGTTCATCTTCCTTAATTTCTAACACCACAAAATCTACGGGAAAAACAAACTGCCCAATCTTAAGTGGGACATCCTTAGCTCTCCCCTTAGGAATCTTGATAGATCGATCGGCCAATTGAAGGGTTATATTGGATGGTAGAAGCTCACCTAAATCAAGTCTTTTGAAGACCGAATAAGGCATGATACTCACACTAGCTCCTAAATCACAAAGAGCATTCTCAAACATCATTTTCTTGATCTTACAAGGGATAGATAATTCCCCGGATCATCCATTTTCTCCGGTAGTTCCCCATGGATAAGAGCACTAAAACATTTCCCTCCTTCCACCGAGTTGACCTCATTACAATCCTGAAACTTGGAGTACTTAGGCATTTGGGGAATTGACTCGGCAAAAGGTGTGGAAACATGAACTTCTTTAAGCATTTCAAGGAACTTCCCAAATTGCTCATTCATTTTATACCTCAAGAACTTTTGAGGGTAAGGTACATCGGGAAATCTCTCTTCCTCACACATCTTCTCAACAACATTCTTTTTCTTTTGCTCCTCCTCACAATAGACATCCTTGGACTCAACCCTCTCAATTTTATTCTCCAAAGCAATCCTCTCCTCTTCTTCCTCGATAGAACAAGAAACTCCCTCACCTAAGACACTTCCTGACAAGAGGAAAATGCATGTCGTTTTCTACCCTTTCCCCAAGCCAAACTAAATTTGTAAACACCTAACCAACCTTATACGAATATAGGGTAAGTTAAGGGTCGGTCCCGAGGGAATGCAATGATGAAAACTAAAGTCTAAGTCAAGCTACCTCGGAGTCGAAAATGAGATATTGGTTGGTACTAAAATGAACTAGATTAAATTCAACAAATAATCAAAGGTCTAAACACTAGGGATATGGGTTCCACATGCAAAATCAATGATAATGCTAGATTATAGCTCAATCAATTAATTCAAGTATTGCAATGGACAAACAATAGTAGCAATCAAGAGAGTTCAAATACTATCTCCTATAGGCCAATCTAGTGGTCACTATGAAAGGCAAACCAAGAAGAATCATAAGCAAACTCAATCAATTAGAGCAACCTTTAAATCAATTGGTCATGTCATTAAGAGTTGCAATGCAATCTAGATTAATCTTATAGGGTGATCAATCCTAATCTAATCAATCTCATGCAAAACTATGTCAACCAATTAAATTGCAACAAATCAACCAATCAAAGAGCATCAACTAGCATTTCCATTAATCAAACATGCTTCCCCCTTTCCCTAGCAACTAATCTACTCACTAATCATGGTGAAATTCAAGAACAAATAACTAGAAATTGCATTGATCATCATTCTATATCAAAATCTAATAGAAATCAAAGTATTCAATATTATCAAACTCAAATCCAAGAAAAATAAACATCAAGCAAAAGAATCAAATAACAAGTAAGTAAAAGATAAAAGAAGGAAGAGAATCTCACTAAAATTGATGATTGAAAATGAAGAAATCCAAACTTGATTGATCAAATGTTGAGTTACAAATCCAAAACCAAGAAATTCTCTCTAACTTCTCTCTAACTTCTCTCTCTAAAACAAAACTAATGAAATATTATCAAAAAGTTGGATTCAAAAAGGAAATACAATTCAATTTATAGGCTAAGAAGAAATCGGCAGCTCCCGCGGTCTCTCTCGATAAGCCCGCGCCCGCGGAAAAATGGGTACGGAACCCTCCGCGGGCTGCCTGGGCAGCACCCGCGCCCGCGGCCTCAGGGGCCCGCGCCCGCGGCTTGATGATCCGCGCCCGCGGCGAAGTCCCTTGCTCCCAAAGGCTGATCAGGGGAGCCGCGGTCTCTCCGAGCGGAGAGACCTCTCCAAATTGCCCGCACCCGTGGAGAGACCGGGGGGCAACCGCGGCTAGTTCCTGCCAACTTTTGGCATTTTTGAACAATAAAAGCCCGCGCCCGCGGCTTGAAGTCCCATGGAGACCTCTCCGAGGCCTGGAGGAATGCCATGGAGACCTCTCCGAGGTCTCTCCAAGGCCTCTCTAAGCCCTCTCTAGCCAAATGCTTCTTCCTTGCTTGATCATTGAGGTCCCGAATTGCATCCTTTGCCAAGGTGAATCTCACAATACCTACACAAGTAAACAAAGGAAGGAAATAAAAGGGAAAAAGAGCAAAATAAAGGAAAAACACGATAAAAACACGAGAAACATAAAGAAAGAGGAAAAAGAAGAAACTAAAGGAAAAAGGGCCAAAACTAAGAGAAGAAAGCAACAAAAAGGGAAAGAAATAACCTAAAAGACTACCTTATGAGTGCCATAAATGACACTCATCAAATTCCCCCAAGCTAGACTTTTGCTCGTCCCGAGCAAAACAAAGGCCAAGAAGGAATAAGAAGGGATAAATAAAAAGAAAAAGAGGGGTAAGAATTTACACTAGGACTCACTGTCGTAGGAATCACGGTTGTTTTTAGCTACAACAAGCCATTTTGAACCCCTAGATCGCTCAAGAGGACGAGTGATGCTCTCGTAAGGGTATCCTAAGAGTTTACCCATAACTCTCCACCAAACCCCCAAGAGACAAACCAAAGAAAGAAAAGAAAGAGGAAAAAGGAAACAAATTCTTTACGAAATGGACTTTACAAAGAGACTATAATTCAAATGAATAACAACCTTTCTAAAGTGAATTATGGTATGCACGTTAAAAGATACCTAAGGTTGATTGAAACATAAATATGCTAAGCATAGGAACTAGTTGTCACACTCCACCTTCATCCCAAACAGTATTACCGCGTTCCCCCTACTAATCTCATATCTCCCCTTAGTGAGCATCTCATAGATTCCGCGAAGGAACCGGAAAAAGATCAAAGTTTTTAGGCTACTCGACATCTTGATTTCGTATCCCCTTTCCTTAGTCCACAACCTATGATTCCCTCCACCGATGAAAGACTCAACTCCTAGGTCCAAAGGTCTTCCCCAAGGTTGTAACGTAAGGCAAGAAGGGTTAAGGTAGGCTAAAAATTTAAAAATTTGGTGGTTATCCTAAAATGTGAAGCAAAGACCGGCCAAATCTCAACACCAAACTTAAGTAATCACCAAACAAAAATGTATTAACACCCCCAAGCTTATTCAACGCAATACTCTACTAAAATAAGACCAAAAAGCGTGAAGAATTAACGCTTTCCCCCCCAAGCTATAGGAAGCATTGTCCTCAATGCTTAGAAGGAGAAAAGATTACAACAAAATATTTGTGAACTTTTACTTTTTCAATTTTTTTTTCTTTTTTTTCTTTTTTTATTTACTTAAACTTGCAATGTCCTTGCCTTTTGCTAAATTCGGACGGCTTTTTCTATAATGCAATTTATTAGTCCATGCCTTTTATGATTAAGGACGGCTTTTACTCAAACACTTGACATTATTTACAAAGCAAACTTAACACAATCTTGCACTCATAAAAATCAAACATCCAACTTCACCACCGCAAACTCCATCAAATATGATCAATTTGCTTCATAAAAACAAGAAAAGAAAGAAAATGAAACAAAAGGCCAAAGATCTAAAGATGTGGCTTGAAAAAGAAGGGATAAGGCTCAAATGGTTGCAAGAAGGCGAATGTAAACCCAAAAATAAAGAAAATGAATAAAACTATCCTAGAAATGAAAAATACCACCCCGAAAAAGCTGCCTTTGTCCTTCCTAGGTAGTTCGGTCACGGTCTTAGGAATCATATGCTAAGATTCTAGATTAGGTTTGCGAAAATCAAGGATCCATGCCGCTCATGCAAGAATTTGATGAAAGCTTGAACAAATATACACCTCACATGGTTGTAGCAAAAACTCACTAAGGTTGTCAAATTGAAGATAGGGAGCAACTACCAAACATGCCACAAACAAGTAGAATTCGGCTTCATGATCCCGCTAGTTCTAGACAACTACCTTAGCATGCTTTATCCTAGAATCAACCAAACGTAATCTCAAACCGTGCATACCATAATTACCTAGGAAGACTATTATTCAAAAGCAAGAGTCCATTGCATACAAGTCCGACATTCAAAAAGAGAAATAGTAAAAAGAAAGCCTCAAAAAGAAATGCACACCAACAAGAACAAAAGATAAGAAAAGAAAGGAAAAGATGGAAAACTAAGACAAAGATAAGAAAGGGAAAGAGGAAAGGGCAAAGATGCAATCATAACACGTTTATCCCAATCGACATACAAGTGGTCTAATGGCCACATCGCCAAAGACCCCAAACACACTAGGTGTTAAATTCATACATCCTTGAACCGTTCAACTTCCCCTAAGTCTAATCTTAATCTAAGCAACCAAGAAAACAAAGAAGTGAAAATAAAAAGGAGTAAAATTAGAAAGGCCTCGCCAAGCGTCCATGCTAGACTAAAGTACCCAAAGAGTGAGAACGAGCTTCTCTAAAGGGTACCGCAATCCAAAGCATGAGCTACGAACAAGGTGAGTAAAAGAAAAGAAGGCTATATATACAAATTGAAATTGTTAGTAACTTCCAAACAAAAGCAAACAATAAAAAACACTTAAACACTAACTATATACAAAAACCTAGAAGAACCCATCATCATCGAAACCAAAAACCATCATCTGAGGAAACAATCAACAACAAGCAACAAAACAACAAGACCAATAGCCAAGATCCACCAAAAACCTTATGAAAAACTTCCCACCGAGCCCAAGGTGCCGCCCCCATGCTAACACATCCTTTTTAACCCTCCCCCCCACAAAATGAAAGCATCGACCCCGATGCCGACAAACATGCATAAATAGGGAAAGGGGAGAACAAAAAGGGAGACAAATATGCAAAGAGGGGACTATTGGCCGCTCGGGCCGGCACCATCATCACCTCCAAAACCATCACCCTCATCCCAACCTCCGGTGAAACCGGGAGGACAACCATAATGACTCTTAAATAGGTCTTGTTGGGATGGGGTCAATTGGTCAAAGGGCTCTTGTTGAACGAGGGGCTCGGGGTGACGGGGGTCAAAATAATAATAAGCGGGGTCACCCCTGTAATCACTCCCCCCCCCCCCCGGGATCCTATAATCATAAGGCGGGAAGTTGCGCCTTGGCACATCGGGGGTCTCAACCCCTTGCCAATAAGGGTACGTAGGGAGGCCGTCACCACCCCGGTAAGGTACCGGCCCTTGTTGGGGCGGCACATAAGGGTAGTTGACCGGGGGTGCGACCTCCCCCATACGTACACTAGCGTCATACAAGGCGCTAGTTTGATAAGAAAGAGTTTGGTGGTCAGAAAACATACCTTGCATGGAAAGTTTCTTGCTTTCCATTTGCGCCCACATAGCCGCCATATCTTGTTCAAAATCGGGTGGCGATTGTTGTTGTTGATGTTGTTGTTGTTGTTGTTGTTGTTGTTGTCTTCTTCTTCTTCCTTGTTGTTGTTGTTGTTGAAACGGTTGTTGTTGTTGTCGTTCCTCTTGTTCTTCTCCTATTCCTTCATCCTCCTCCCCATGCACATCCTCAAACCCTGCTCCCTCAACAAAATCAGCATCTTCCTCCATCTCATCCTCATCAATCCTACCATTGTCCCTAGGGACCATCCAAACATTCCTAGCTTGGCGAAAAATGGAGGTAGCGGCCGGGTTAGGGAGAAGGCAATGGTGGGTATTCCTCACTAGCCAAGAGTAGGTACCGGCTCTCTTAGTACTAGTTATGAAACGGAGGGTGTTAACCTGCCCCAAACTAATCCAAATGTCTTCACTCCCTCCAACCGGAGTGCAAGACTCTAAGAACCGTTCTTGGTTAGAATACCTCACCAAACGGGTCACCATGCCCCCACAATGAACCTCCCCCGTCTTAACCCCATGCATGATCTCCTTGCACCCTTCCATGAAAATGTACCCAAAATTAATCCTAGATCCCAACTCCGGCTTAGTAGCCATCCACAAAACCATGATCTCCTCTCGAGACAACTTTCCCAAATCTTGCTTACTATAAACCGAGTACTCGAGAATTCTATGGAGGATCATAAGGGCCGGGTGAATGATCTCACTAGCAAGGGAAATTTTGGAGTCAAATTGCTTTTTGTGGGCTATGGTTCTCCACCAAACAACCTCATTGTACTCACTTTGGGCAAGGGAGATAAGGGGCTCGAAGATATCACCATTTGGGTTGAAACCTAGGGCCACATTAAACTCGGCTAGGTTCATGGTGTGTTTAACATTGAAGAGTTGGAAGGAGATGATGTAGTCGGTTTCCCCTACCCTATTGAACTCAAAGGTGGAGAAAAACTCAATTGAAGGCTCCAAGTAGGTACGGGGGTTAGATTTTAAAAACTCACCTAAACTTAGGTTATTGAGAAGCACATCAAGGTCATTATCTATCCCGAGCTTGGCCATGCCATCACGAAAATAATGGCGGGTGGGTCTAAACCTTCGGTCTTTCATTTTGTTATAAATGGGCAATTGTTTAGACCGGTTCCACAATTTTAGAGGTGGTAGAGGAGGAGGGGCGTCATCTTGGGTTGAGGAGTGTGTTTGGGGGTTAGGGTTTGAGGATTGGCCTTGAGAAGTTTGGCCGGGAGATTGGGTCGAGCGGTTCTTGCTACTCTTGGATCGTCTTAACAAATTCATATATATTTTTTTTTTTACCACACAAATTCACAAAAGAAAATCAAATGGAATAATCCAACTCCCTCAAACATGCAACAAACACCTCAAACACTCACAATCCTCCTTTCAAATCCAACCAAACCCCCAAAAACTACAAAGTACCTGTTTCAATCAACACAACAACCAAAATTCCAACAACAAATACCAATATCAACAATCATCCATCAAATATATGCAAGATTTATCAAGAAAAACAATCAACACTCAAAAATACCAAATTTCACAAAAATAACCATGAAACACAAAATCATGCTCAAAATCAAGATAATACCAACCAATGTAAAGAAATCAAATGAAATTGACAAGAATAATACAAAGGTTAGAAGTATACCAATATTGGAGACACAAATCAAGCATAGAACACCACACACTACCGAAATTTGCCGAAAAACCACGAGAAACTTTAGTAGAAGTGATGAAAATGGAGAAATAAGGTAGATTTTGTGAAAAATTGATGGAAATTTGAAGAAAGGAGTAAGGATTTGATGATTTGGGGTTAAGGTTTGAGAGTATGTAGAGAGATAAAGGGGAAAAATAGAGAGGAGAGAGAGAGAGAGGGGGGTGCGTCCGGGTAAAAGTAACCCAGGAACCCGCGCCCTCTCCCGATACTGCCGCGGTCTCGGGAACTCTCCCCAAGAGGAAAATGCATGTCGTTTTCTACCCTTTCCCCAAGCCAAACTAAATTTGTAAACACCTAACCAACCTTATATGAATATAGGGTAAGTTAAGGGTCGGTCCCGAGGGAATGCAATGATGAAAACTAAAGTCTAAGTCAAGCTACCTCGGAGTCGAAAATGAGATATTGGTTGGTACTAAAATGAACTAGATCAAATTCAACAAATAATCAAAGGTCTAAACACTAGGGATATGGGTTCCACATGCAAAATCAATGATAATGCTAGATTAAAGCTCAATCAATTAATTCAAGTATTGCAATGGACAAACAATAGTAGTAATCAAGAGAGTTCAAATACTATCTCCTATAGGCCAATGTAGTGGTCACTATGAAAGGCAAACCAAGAAGAATCATAAGCAAACTCAATCAATTAGAGCAACCTTTAAATCAATTGGTCATGTCATTAAGAGTTGCAATGCAATCTAGATTAATCTTATAGGGTGATCAATCCTAATCTAATCAATCTCATGCAAAACTATGTCAACCAATTTAATTGCAACAAATCAACCAATCAAAGAGCATGAACTAGCATTTCCATTAATCAAACATGCTTCTCCCTTTCCCTAGCAACTAATCTACTCACTAATCATGGTGAAATTCAAGAACAAATAACTAAAAATTGCATTGATCATCATTCTATATCAAAATCTAATAGAAATCAAAGTATTCAATATTATCAAACTCAAATCCAAGAAAAATAAACATCAAGCAAAAGAATCAAATAACAAGTAAGTAAAATATGAAAGAAGGAAGAGAATCTCACTAAAATTGATGATTGAAAATGAAGAAATCCAAACTTGATTGATCAAATATTGAGTTACAAATCCAAAACCAAGAAATTCTCTCTAGCTTCTCTCTTTAAAACTAAGCTAATGAAATATTATCAAAAAGTTGGATTCAAAAAGGAAATACAATTCAATTTATAGGCTATGAAGAAATCGGCAGCTCCCGCGGTCTCTCTCGATAAGCCCGCGCCCGCGGAAAAATTGGTACGGAACCCTCCGCGGGCTGCCTAGGCAACACCCGCGCCTGCGGCCTCAGGGGCCCGCACCCGTGGCTTGATGATCCGCGCCCGCGGTGAAGTCCCCTGCTCCCAAAGGCTGATCAGGGGAGCCGCGGTCTCTCCGAGCGGAGAGACCTCTCCAAATTGCCCGCGGAGAGACCGCGGGGCAACCGCGGCTAGTTCCTGCCAACTTTTGGCATTTTTGAACAATGAAAGCCCGCGCCCGCGGCTTGAAGTCCTGCGCCCGCGGCCTGGAGGAATGCCATGGAGACCTCCGAGGTCTCTCTAAGGCCTCTCTAAGTCCTCTCTAGCCAAATGCTTCTTCCTTGCTTGATCATTGAGGTCCCGAATTGCATCCTTTGCCAAGGTGAATCTCACAATACCTACACAAGTAAACAAAGGAAGGAAATAAAAGGGAAAAAGAGCAAAATAAAGGAAAAACACGATAAAAACACGAGAAACATAAAGAAAGAGGTAAAAGGAGAAACTAAAGGAAAAAGGGCCAAAACTAAGAGAAGAAAGCAACAAAAAGGGAAAGAAATAACCTAAAAGACTACCTTATGAGTGCCATAAATGACACTCATCACTCCCACACATAGTAGCAATAGAATACAAGGGTTTCTTCGGTTCAACACCTTGGGAAGGTAAAGAAGGACTAGCATAGTCCTTGAGAGTGTTTGCTAAATGGGTTATTTGGGTCTCAAGCATCTTATTGTGAGTCATCATCTCATTGAACTTCTTATCACTAATCGCCATATAGGTGTTAATGATCTTAGTTTGATTGTCAATCAATTCTTCCAAATTTGTTTTAAAACACGATGGTTGGGAATAAGGACTTTCACCATTAGATTGGGACTTTGGAGGAAAACCGGGAGGGGGTCCTGTTTGATTGTTATTTTGAAAATTTCCCCTATTTTGGTTGTTGATCCAACTTCCTCTTCCTTGACTATTGCCATCGTTTTGGTAATGGTTACCAAAACCTTGAGATTGGTTTTGATTTCCATACCCATGGCTTGTGTTTTGATTATTACAACCTTGATGGTTATAGTTGCCTCGGAAACTTTGGTTTCCTTGGTTCCTATATCCTCCATTGTTATAATTATCGAAACCACCTCCTTGAGGGTGAGAATTCCTATTACCAAAGTTCTTAGGTCCTTCAAACCTTTGACCACCATTAGCATTAGACACAAAGTTCACATGTTCACATTCATTATTTTCAACATCATCACATCCATCAACAAAAGCTTGTGAACACATGGAAGAATCATGATCGTAAGATCCACATAAATCACAAAACACACAACCACTTGGCATGTTATTAGAAGCAGAAGGAGAAGAGTTAGAGATTGTACCTCTCCCTTTGGTTTAGGAGGGAAGACTCAAAGAATTCACGGACACACTCTCAAGCTTCGCTTTGCTTGATGTCATCTCTTTCCCTAGATTTGAAATTTAGGATGACAAGTTGTTGATTGCATTAAGGTGATCCACCGAATAGATCATTGAGCCACTCTTGCTTATAGACTCTCTCTCTCCTTCTTGCCAATCTCTATAGTACCTCACAACATCCTCAATTATGTCTACCACTTTTTCCTCCGTCCTATTCATTATAGGACCACCGGCTCCTCCATCAAGACATGACTTGCCTTGAGCACTCAAACCTCCATAGAAAATTTGAATCACTTGATAAGTAGGAACCCCATGATGTGGACATTCTTTTTGGTACTCCTTGTACCTCTCCCATGCCTCATAGAAATTCATTAATCCTTGGATTAATGCTCTAGCCTCCGCCGTCTTCATTTGTGGGTAAAAGCGAGACAAGAAAGCTCTAGTAACATCATCCCATGTCCTAAGCGAATTAGGCTTAACCTCTTTGTCCAACCACTCTAAGGCACGACCAATGAGAGAAAAGGGAAACAACTTTAGCCGAATGAACTCTTGAGAAATGTCGTTCACCTTGATGGTATTGCAATATTTCTCAAATTCCTTGAGGTGATTCAACGGACTCTCACTCTTGACTCCACTAAATTGCCTCCACTCTATTAATGTGATCATGGCCGGTCTTATCTTGAAATCATTCGCTGGTGTTGTAGGTGGAGCAATCCCACTCTCGAACCTATATGGACTGGGAATCCCCAATTCCTTCAAGGCTACCCTTTCATTCTCTCTCATTCCTCCTTCTTGCATCTCTTCTTCAAATTCCTATTCACTTGAAGAACTATATTGCAAAGATCTATTTGTTATTCTTCTCCTTGAGAGTGTTCTCTCAATTTCCGGATCAAAAGGCACAATAGATCGATAACGAGCACTATGCATGCAAAATCTCAAAGAAATTGTTAGAAACACGGCGACAAGTGTAGCCTAAAAGAAAGAAATAAAATATTTTTGTATTTTTTCAAATAAATGGAATAGACTCAACAACAATACACAATCAAGACACCATTCCCCAACAACGGTGCCATTTTGATGAGTGGTAGAATGGTAGGTCGTTGGGCTACCTCCCCTAATCAATCAAACAAAATTTATACACTCAACTAACCCCTATACAATTATAGTAGCAAGTCAAGGGTCGAACCCAAAGGAACGGTGATTGAAAGTCTATTGTCTTACGCCAAGCTATTCCGAAGTCAAAAGCGGGGTTATAAGCTAGAACTAGAGCTAATGATGCAAATGAACTTATATGAAATCAAAGGTGATAAACACTAGGGTTAGGATCCACATGCATTCGTAATGGAGATGGATAATTGGGAGGTCAAATCAACTAAGTCAATCGATGTGAGGGAAAATCAATCATGCAACCAAAAGAGCAAAACAAGCTATTCTCCTAGAGGTCTAACTATCGTCAACTACGATAAACTCTAGCTAAGAAACATCACAAGACAACTCAATCGTGTAAATGCAAGTCACAAATCAATGGTCCGTATCAATGTGAACTTACAATGCACTTTAGTGCAACAATCAAAGTTAGCCAATTTTCAATTAATAACACACATGCACATGATTCATCAACCAAGTTTAATCACATCATCAACTCCATTAATAATCCCCAATTAACACTAATCCATTACTCATACATGTTTCACCATTACCCTAGCAAGTAAACTACTCACTAATCATAGTAATTAAGCTCAAAACACAACTGATCAAAAATTTCATCATCAACATATTAGAAATCTGAAATTCAATACAAAAATCAATGAAACTTCAATAAAACATCAAACAATCAACAATCATATGAAAAACAAATGAAATCAACTAAAATCAAACTTATATTGAAATCAAAGATGAGTAATGTAACACCCTAGAAATTGCTTTCCTTTAAAATACACTTTACCCTCTTTAAAACACGATTTAGGAATATCTAAGACATTACCGCCACCGTAAAAACGGCTAAGGCAATTATCAAAGACACACAGCGGAAGTTTTGAAAGTCAAACTAAGAAATAACACAATTTAAAAACCGAACTAAACGAAAGTAAAGTTGGAAATCAACAAAACCAAGTTAAATAATAACCACTACAACTTGAAACCTTCAAGGCCCTTATTCAAAACCGTCCAATCAAATAATAATGTTAGTCCAACAAATAATAAAACAAAATAATCAAAATATAAACATATCACATCCTAATGAAAACTAGCATAGTTCTCTCTTCACTCATTCCCCATCATGAACATGCCTCAATACCTGAAAAGAGTATCTCTACTTGCCCCCACTACTCTCCATTAGAATGGATCATCGTAGGGCCAAGATAAAGACATAGCCAGACACAAACAAAACACACAATCAGCAAAGCTGAGTACATAAGCGTATGTAAACACACTATCATGCAACTCCTAGCATTACACACACTTACCTCACTGCACCTGTTTACAACAACACACAACAAACAACAAGACTCTTTAATTGGACACTAAATAATTTATTTAGCGTTGATTACGCATCGAACGGGTTTCTAACTTAACCAAACCTTCCTCAATGAATTGAGGACCACTGACACGGGAGCTAACCGTGCCAGCATCACCTCTGCCACATCCTTTGGTGGCGGAATTCCAGCGCATAACATTAATAATAAAAATAAAAGGAATGTACAGCGTCCTGTACTCCATTAGAAGTTATGATCAAATATAAAGTCACATAACTCCCCCTATATGTTCATACTCAAGGTATATACGTTCCAAGAGTTTTGGCGCGTAATCTCTTTCACTTTACGTTATTTACATATTATTAGACTTGGTGATGACTCTCAAAGCATAACAATTCAATCATCGATAATAATTCAACCATTCAAACATACCAATTTAATTCTTGAATATTTAGTGACCACATAATATTTAATGTTGAACCCTTTTAAATTCTACCTCAGTGTCATAGACACTGTAAACACATAAAGCGCCAGCAATCCTATCCCTCGGTGTTAAAAACACCTTAAGTGCACAAATGCACCAACATACAATTTATTCCTTGTGTACATAGACACTTATATAGCTCCTTCTTCATGCTTAAAGCATCAATAAAAATTATATGAACCATAATAAAATTCCTTTTCAATGATCCAAACATAATTAAACAATTAGTTTGATTAAACATGCTCTTTATCATGCCATAAATAAATATGTAGTCCATATAATCATGCCAAAATATAATTTTCTAATCCATAGATCATCACAAATAATTCATGCTCGACAATTCAATCACCAACAAACACCAATAATTCTCAATTCTATTCATGAACCTTAGCATGATACTACTTGTATTTGATTGAATTTAAGCCTAGCATGATTCAACATCATCAAAGTATGCTAAGTACGTGAACGTACCTTGAATATGATCTTAAATTCGCCACGACTAGTAAAAATCGCTTACTTCAAAGTCTCCTACACATTAAAATTATAATAGTGTATCAAAGTCCACTCTAAACAAATTTCCAGCAATATACTATTTTAAAACCCTTCATAAATTAATTAGAATAAGCTGAAATTATATTTAGAACACCATAATTAAGTCCCCTTTAATGGGTAATTTAAATTCCCTTTAAAAACATAAAATTTAGGTTTCTACTTAAAATTCCTGCACTATTTTTATAATAAAAACTTGCTGAAAATTAGTCTTAAAGCACTTAAATTAAAGGTCTAAACATTAATACATCATATACATTCATAATTTCATAAATCAAGAACCTAGGGTTTCAAAAATTGGTGCTTTTTAATTAAAATCAAATCTGAAAATTAATTAACATAATTACAACATTTAAACATCAAGTTTTAATCCCAAAACTAATAATTTATAATTACATCTAAGCATAGATTAAATAAAAACAAGAAAGATTAATTTTTTTTTTTTGAGAGCCAACCACGGCAGCAGCAGCCACCGCGGCAAGGCTGGGCTGCTCCCGCCTGCCGCTGCAGCTGCTGGCCGTGCGCCGGCGGCTATGGTGGTGTGCGGTGGTGGTCCGGCCACGTGTGTGGCTGAGGTGGTGGCCGGCCGTGAGAAAGGGGAAGGGGAAGAGGAAGAAAAAAAGAAAGAAAAGTAAGGAGAAAAGGGGAGAAGCTTACCTTGGGTTATCTCCACTCTCGGCAAAGTTGATTTGCCTCATAAATGGGATATTTATACCCCTTCTCTATCAACCCTTTTACCCTAAACTTTCCTCTTTTAATTTTCCTAATCCCTTCCCAAATAAAACTTGTTAAAAATAAACTTTCTTAAATTAAAACCCCATCTTTTAAAATAAAAACTAATTAAATAAACTTTCCTTTTATAAAAATATTAATAAAATGCTTTAATTAAAATGATTATAACTAATTAAATATTTCATTAAATACATACTTTAAATAAAATACGTATAAAAATACGGGGTATTACAGTCTGCCCCCCTTAAAAAAAGTTTCGTCCCGAAACTTGGGGAACGAAATTGATACCTTTTTCTTAATAATGTATAATATTGCTGTACTTTTTGTCACCCTTTTTCTGCTTTATGTCCCTTGAGGGTATAAATACTTGAAATACTTGTTAAAATTTGTGCAAAGAGCACCAAAAATGACTGAAATTTGGGTAAAAAGCGCGAAATTCTACCGCATTCTACCCCCCTTAAAGAGAACGAGTTACGCACCCGTAACTCTACATACCTGAAACAACTCTGGGTATTTCTTTTTCATTTCATCTTCTGCCTCCCAAGTGGCTTCCTCATATTCTTGGTTAGACCAAAGTACTTTTACAATCTTAACATTCTTGTTGCGTGTACTACGCACCTTGCTGTCAAGAATCTTAACAGGTCTCTCTTCATAGGTTAAATTTTGATCTATCTCGATGGTTTCTGGTTGAAGCACATGGGACTTATCAGGGATGTACCTTCTCAATTGTGATACATGGAATAGATCATGTACTTTGCTAAGTTCCATAGGTAAAGCTAACCTATAAGCTACTTTGCCTATTCTTTGCAATATTTCATATGGACCGATGTATTTTGGACTGAGCTTTCCTTTCTTCCCAAATCTCATAACTCCCTTCATTGGGGACACCTTTAGCAACACCTTATCGCCTATTTCAAATTCTTCTTCTCTTCGCTTTAAGTCTGCATAACTCTTTTGGCGATCTTGAGCTGCCTGGATTTAGCTTGAATTTCCCTTACTTGTTTGATTGTATCTTCAATTAGTTGAGGTCCAAAAACTATAGTTTCACTAATGTCGTTCCAACAAATTGGGCTACGACACTTTCTCCCATACAAGGCCTCGAATGGAGCCATACCAATGCTCGCATGATAACTATTGTTATAAGAGAATTCAATTAAATCCAAGCTATCCTCCCATCCTCCCTGGAAATCTATAATGCAGGCTCTCAACATAACTTCCAAGGTTTGAATGGTTCTTTCGGTTTGCCCATCTATGGCAGGGTGTAAGGCTGTACTCATTTTAAGTGTTGTACCAAAGTTTTCTTGCACACTTTTCCAAAATTTTGAGAGAAACCTGGAATCCCTATCAGATACGATATCTTTTGGATCCCCATGTAATCTCACAACGTGCTTGATGTAAGCTTTTGCAAGTTGTTCCATTTTCCAAGTTTCTTTCATTGGTATAAACACTGCTGATTTTGTTAGTCTATCCACCACTACCCAAATGGTGTCATTGCCGCTCTTGGATTTAGGAAGACAGGTCACAAAGTCCATTGAAATACAATCCCACTTCCAGCTTGGGATTTCCAATGACTGTACAGTCCCTTGAGTCCTTTTGTGTTCTATTTTCACCTTCTGACAAGTTAAGCATCTTGCCACAAATTCAGCCACCTCGTTTTTCATCCTAAGCCACAAAAACATTTTCTTTAAATCCTTATATAACTTGTCTCCTCCTGGGTGTACTGAGTAAGGTGTATTGTGGCCCTCTTCCATCAACTTTCTCTACACTTCTTCACATTTTTGTGGCACACACCATCGACCCTTATACCTTAAACTCCCATCCTCATGAACTTTGAAGTCTGTAGCTTTCCCTTGTTTAATCTTCTCACGGATCCTGTCCAACTTCACATCTCCCTCTTGGTTTTCTCGAATCTCATCGAATATTGTTGGTTGGACAATCAGATTTGCAAGAATACCTGCTGGTACTCCCCATTCCACGACTTCTAAGTTCAATTTTGCCATTTCTCTACATAACTCATTAGCTACTACTAACGAGTTTACTCCGTGACTAGTTTTACGACTTAAAGCATCCGCAATTACATTCGCCTTCCCTTCGTGGTATTGTATGTCCAAGTCGTAATCCGTTGTATACTCCAGCCACCTCCTTTGACGAGAGTTCAAGTCCTTCTGAGTGAAAATATACTTTAGGCTCTTATGGTCTGTGTAAATTCTACATTTCACTCCATACAAATAATGACGCCAAATCTTTAGGGCAAAAATGATGGCAGCTAATTCTAGGTCATGGGTTGGATAGTTTACCTCGTGTGTTTTAAGCTGCCTTGATGTGTATGCTATTACCTTCCCATTTTGCATAAGCACGCATCCCAAACCATTCTTTGACGCATCACTATACACATCATACAATCCACTATCATCTGGAAGTGTAAACACTGGTGCTGTAACTAATTTGTGCTTTAAGAGTTGAAATGCCTCTTCACACCTCTCATCCCACTCAAATTTCTTATCCTTCTTCATTATAGTAGTCATAGGCTTAGCAATTTTGGAGAAATCTTTAACAAAACGCCTATAATACCCTGCTAAACCTAAGAAACTCCTCACATCAGATACAGTTTTGGGTGTAGGCCAACTTTTCACAGCTTCTATTTTGGCTGGGTCTACTTCTACTCCATCCTTAGACACAAAGTATCCTAGGAATGCTACCTTTTCCAACCAAAATTCACACTTAGAGAACTTTGCATAAAGGTGGTTTTCTCTCAGTGTTTGTAGAACTGCCCTTAGATGTTTTGCATGTTCTTCCTTGTTCTTGGAGTATACCAAAATGTCGTCTATGAAGACCACTACAAACTTATCCATAAATTGATGAAACACCCTATTCATCAAATCCATAAAGATTGTTGGAGCATTAGTCAACCCAAAAGGCATAACTGTGAACTCATAGTGTCCATATCTTGTCCTAAATGCCGTTTTAGGAATGTCCTCATCGGCAATCCTCAATTGGTGATACCTTGACCTCAAGTCGATCTTAGAGAACACCGTGGCTCCCTTTAATTGATCAAATAAATCATCTATTCGTGGTAAAGGATACTTATTCTTTATCGTCACCTTATTTAATTCCCTGTAATCGATACACGATCGCATGCTTCCATCCTTTTTCTTCACAAATAGAACTGGAGCTCCCCAAGGAAAAGCACTTGGTCTAATGTATCCCTTATCCAGTAAGTCCTGTAAATGCTCCTTCAACTCACTCAAATCTCCAGGTGCCATTCGATATGGTGCCTTGGATATAGGGGCTGTTCCAGGAACTAAATCGATGGTAAAGTCGATTGCTCTCTTAGGTGGCATCCCCGGAATTTCCTCTGGAAATACATCCAAGTACTCATTCACTACTGTTATATCCTCTGGGTTTGTCACTTGCTCGTCCATATCCCTGACACTGCAAATATATACTGGATGTCCTTTCTTCATGTATTTTGCTAACTTTAGGATAGAGATTAATCTTGGGCACTTAATACCACCCTTCATCCAGTATGTCACTGATTCATTACTGCTTGTGACCATTTTGACTTTTCGTGACCTACAACTAATTTCAGCATTATAATTACTCATCCAGTCCATTCCTAGAATAATATCGAAGTCACTCAACCCAAACTCAATAAGGTCAGAAGGAAATATTTTTCCTTCTATTTCTAAAGGCACATTTCTAAATGCCTTAGTACAATTCACTACCCACCTGTCGGAATAGTTGTAGGTAAATCTACTGCTTTTACTGCTGTTAAGCAGTCCCTAAGTTTTGTCACAGTACCTTTAGAAACAAAAGAAAAAGTTACACCAGAATCAAACAATACTTTAACAGGAATAGAGTTAATAGAAAAAGTACCAGTAATAACATCATTCGTGGCCTCAGCCTCATGTCTACTCAGCACATTCAGTTTTCCAGCAGCTCCACCCTTATTTTGGTTATTGTTATTATTGGGATTACCGTTCCTCACCCCATTCTGTTGTGCTCCCTTGTTCCCATAAAAGTTGTTGTTGTTGTTGTTCCCTTGAAAATTCCTCTGGTTTCCATTTGAGTTAAAGTTGTTCTACCTATTCCCGTTAGCACTCTTAGAGTAACACTCGTACTCCCTATGCCCCAGCTTGTTACAAGAACGACAAGTAACTAGATTGCCTTCGCAGTTCCTCCTAGGGTGATTGTTACTGCACCTTCTGCAAAGATGATACCTTCCATCTCTGTTATTCCCCCGGTTATTGTTTCTAACCCCTCCATTGTTGCCACGTCCACCTTGACGGTTATTATTCTGGAAATTATTATTATTGGAGAAGTTATTGTTGTGGTGGTACTTCTGCTTCTTAAAACCATTCTGGTTTCCATGCTGGTTTCCAGAAACTTGCACCACCTCCTTTTTCTTCTCTCTCCCTTCCATATCAGTCAGCTCCTTCTTCTTCTTTTCCTCCAACGCATACAGGTGTGCGGCTCTCCCATACACCTCATCCAGAGTTTCAAATACTTGCCCGCAAAGTTTTAATTGCAGATCCGTAGTTAAACAACTCTCAAACTTCCTAGCCTTGGCTTTTTCAGTAGCAACAGTCTCCTCAGCAAAACGGGACAACTCTATAAACTTGGTATAGTACTCCGTAACTGACATCTTTCCCATTCTGAGGTTTGAGAACTCCTCAACTTTCTGCTTTTGCAAAAAGCTAGGGTAAAACTTATCCCTCATTTTCTCTTGGAACTTGGTCCAATTAAATCCAAGTAGGGTCCTAACAGTAGCTTCATTTTGCTGCCACCAGAGGTCAGCTTCACCCCTTAGGTAGTAGGTAGCACAGCCCACTTTCGAATCCTCAAGGCATCCCACTGCTTCAAACAGTTTTTCGAACTCTCTCAACCAGTTTTCTAAAATGGTAGGGTCAGGCTCCCCTTGATAAGTGAGTGGCTTACTCTGTGCCACGTTCTTAAAAAGTTCCCCCTCAGTATCCCCATTGCCGGGCGTGTTTCTAGCCAGCTGCTGGGCAACTGCTACTAATTGTCTTACTACCTCACTAAGTTCATTTCCACCAGTGTTGGTACTGCTTCCTCCTGCCATCTTTCTTCTCCTGATGTAAAAGAATCAGGTTCTAAATTAAATGTGGTTTAGGTTAGCTCCCAAGGCATTTACTCGTTAAGTCTAGAATTATTAAACTTGCACAATTCTTTTGAAGCTAATAAATTTTGAATTAGATTTACCAAATTCATAGTTCATAGCTTTATCAATTAATTATTGATTGCTAACCAACCAAGCATTTAATAAAGCATCACAAAAATAAATAAAATAGTCCCCGTTAACCCCCGATATTTGAGACTAGAATTTAATTTGCTGGAATATGGTTTGTAGAATTGGAATGGCAACATAAGTTAAAATTATTGGGAGATGGAGTAATTGCTGTAATTGAAATAATTAAATTATTAGGAAGTAGTAAGGAAAGAAAAGTGGAATTTTATTGATAGGAATAATGAATAAATACTGGAATATAAATGAGTATAATCACTAGAAAGTGTTCATAAGATCACTAAATGTTTGTGGGAATACCACTTATTACCTAGTTGCAAATAATAAAGATACCAAAAATAAACTGAAAGTCCTAATAAAAGAGATTATAATAATCAGTCCTTTCGAACATTGTCCCTTTTGTCAGTAGATTGCTTATAACTCGAAGGATCGAAATCATTGTCATTAGAATCCTCCATTGGTTCAGGTGACTCAGGTTACGGTTCTACTTGGACGAATTCTCCCTCTTCTTCCTCGTCTGATGATATGTCGATTATAATTGGAGTTGGAGGTGGGTTAGGATCGGATATCTCTATCATTGAACTGTCCCCCTCTTGTTGCTCTCCATTCTCCGCTTGGTTACCCCCTGATGATGCAGAAGAGGAACTTTCTGGTTGTTGATTTAAAGGTGGGTTGTTCTCTACTAGGTTGTCATAGTAGTAGTTAGGGTAGGGAAGATTTAAACGCTGATAGTGAGCTCTTTCCACCCTTACAATGTAGTTAGTTAAATAAACATAATCGGGGTACCACTGGCCATAATAATTTTTGTACTTGTAGTAGTTTGGAACATCTCCTGGAAGGTAAAAGTCAGCAAATTTTTCCTTGATAGCAATATAAGGAGGCTCCTCAGGCAGACTGTACAATCATTGCTGAGATACGATCAAGGGTCTCAAATATTCTATCCCGCAAGACATTACTCCTATAAGAACAATAAATATCTGATTTTCTCTACGAAGTCATAGGGGTGCTCATCATTTTTCTTTATTAATGACCCCATTTGTGTATACTTACTAGGAAAGTTAGGCATCCTGTAGAGGAAAAAGGCTTAGAAAGAATTCCCTTCCCCAAAGAAACAAAATAGATAATACAATTCGTGCAAAATTTAAGTTTGGTGTTCAATCATACAATTTGAATAATTCCCACAAAACAATACGTATATTTCATGCTTCAATCAACAAACAATTAATCATACAACATGCTTGAACACCCTAAAATAAAATTAATGCACGCAGGGAAGAAATTAAATTCTAGCCTATATGCCCTTTCCTTTCCTACCCAAGCTCACCAACATGTTAATAAAAGCTTTTAACACATAATTCTTACCTCAATCCTTGCTCCCTGCAAAAATTAACAAACTAAAAATATTTTATCCTGCTAAAAAAAATAAATTTTTTTTTTGAAATTAAAGGGGCTAAATTTTCGGCCCTTTTAAAAATAAAAAAAATTCGGACCTTCTTAAAAAAAAATTATTTAAAATAAAATAAAATCGGAATGAAATAGACATAATAAAAATTAAATAAGCACTTGGCCAAGTTTAAATTATAAAAATAGAAAAAAACATTTTCGTGTTAGTGGTAATTTAAAATCTCAACCAAAGCTCCCAAATACCACTTTGTAATACCCTAGAAATTCCTTTCCGTTAAAATACACTTTACCCTCTTTAAAACACGATTTAGGAATATCTAAGACATTACCGCCACCGTAAAAACGGCTAAGGCAATTATCAAAGACACACAGCGGAAGTTTTGAAAGTCAAACTAAGAAATAACACAATTTAAAAACCGAACTAAACGAAAGTAAAGTTGGAAATCAACAAAACCAAGTTAAATAATAACCACTACAACTTGGAACCTTCAAGGCCCTTATTCAAAACCGTCCAATCAAATAATAATGTTAGTCCAACAAATAATAAAACAAAATAATCAAAATATAAACATATCACATCCTAATGAAAACTAGCATAGTTCTCTCTTCACTCATGCCCCATCATGAACATGCCTCAATACCTGAAAAGAGTATCTCTACTTGCCCCCACTACTCTCCATTAGAATGGATCATCGTAGGGCCAAGATAAAGACATAGCCAGACACAAATAAAACACACAATCAGCAAAGCTGAGTACATAAGCGTATGTAAACACACTATCATGGAACTCCTAGCATTACACACACTTACCTCACTGCACCTGTTTACAACAACACACAACAAACAACAAGACTCTTTAATTGGACACTAAATAATTTATTTAGCGTTGATTACGCATCGAACGGGTTTCTAACTTAACCAAACCTTCCTCAATGAATTGAGGACCACTGACACGGGAGCTAACCGTGCCAGCATCACCTCTGCCACATCCTTTGGTGGCGGAATTCCAGCGCATAACATTAATAATAAAAATAAAAGGAATGTACAGCGTCCTGTACTCCATTAGAAGTTATGATCAAATATAAAGTCACATAACTCCCCCCATATGTTCATACTCAAGGTATATACGTTCTAAGAGTTTTGGTGCGTAATCTCTTTCACTTTACGTTATTTACATATTATTAGACTTGGTGATGACTCTCAAAGCATAACAATTCAATCATCGATAATAATTCAACCATTCAAACATACCAATTTAATTCTTGAATATTTAGTGACCACATAATATTTAATGTTTAACCCTTTTAAATTCTACCTCAGTGTCATAGACACTGTAAACGCATAAAGCGCCAACAATCCTATCCCTCGGTGTTAAAAACACCTTAAGTGCACAAAGGCACCAACATACAATTTATTCCTTGTGTACATAGACACTTATATAGCTCCTTCTTCATGCTTAAAGCATCAATAAAAATTATATGAACCATAATAAAATTCCTTTTCAATGATCCAAACATAATTAAACAATTAGTTTGATTAAACATGCTCTTTATCATGCCATAAATAAATATGTAGTCCATATAATCATGCCAAAATATAATTTTCTAATCCATAGATCATCACAAATAATTCATGCTCCACAATTCAATCACCAACACCAATAATTCTCAATTCTATTCATGAACCTTAGCGTGATACTACTTGTATTTGATTGAATTTAAGCCTAGCATGATTCAACATCATCAAAGTATGCTAAGTACGCGAACGTACATTGAATATGATCTTAAATTCGCCACGACTAGTAAAAATCGCTTACTTCAAAGTCTCCTACACATTAAAATTATAATAGTGTATCAAAGTCCACTCTAAACAAATTTCCAGCAATATATACTATTTTAAAACCCTTCATAAATTAATTAGAATAAGCTGAAATTATATTTAGAACACCATAATTAAGTCCCCTTTAATGGGTAATTTAAATTCCCTTTAAAAACATAAAATTAAGGTTTCTACATAAAATTCCTGCACTATTTTTATAATTAAAACTTGCTGAAAATTAGTCTTAAAGCACTTAAATTAAAGGTTTAATCATTAATACATCATATACTTTCATAATTTCATAAATCAAGAACCTAGGGTTTCAAAAATTAGGGCTTTTTAATTAAAATCAAATCTGAAAATTAATTAACATAATTACAACATTCAAACATCAAGTTTTAATCCCAAAACTCATAATTTATAATTAGATCTAAGCATAGATTAAATAAAAACAAGAAAGATTAAATTTTTTTTTTTCGAGAGCCAACCACGGCAGCAGCAGCCACCGCGGCAAGGCTGGGCTGCTGCCGCCTGCCGCTGCAACTGCTGGCCGTGCGCCGGCGGCTGTGGTGGTGTGCGGTGGTGGTCCGGCCACGTGTGTGGCTGAGGTGGTGGCCGGCCGTGAGAAAGGGGAAGGGGAAGAGGAAGAAAAAAAGAAAGAAAAGTAAGGAAAAAAGGGGAGAAGCTTACCTTGGGTTTTCTCCACTCTGGGCAAAGTTGATTTGCCTCATAAGTGGGATATTTATACCCCTTCTCTATCAACCCTTTTACCCTAAACTTTCCTCTTTTAATTTTCCTAATCCCTTCCCAAATAAAACTTGTTAAAAATAAACTTTCTTAAATTAAAACCCCTTCTTTTAAAATAAAAATAATTAAATAAACTTTCCTTTTATAAAAATATTAATAAAATTCTTTAATTAAAATGATTATAACTAATTAAATATTTCATTAAATACATACTTTAAATAAAATACGTATAAAAATACGGGGTATTACAAGTAATCCTTACAAAACTTGATCAAAGATCAATTGCAATGAAGAAATCTTGAATTATCAACAATACGCCATGAATTTCTCTCTCTTCAAACTTGAGTTTCTCTCTCGGCAAAATATGATCAAGCTCTAATTCTCTCTCAAAAATCTATTAATGAAGTCTAATTATGATTTATTGAAATCTAAGTCCTAAAAATAGAAGAAAACAACTATATATACAAAGGAGAAGTCGGTTATGACGTCCAAAAATAGACCCACGCCGGTGCGGCCGCACATAGGGGAGAAGAGGAGGCTCACGAGCACAAACCCATAGGAGTGCGCCCGAACGCGCCTCCTATGCGGTCGCATGCGCCACCTGTGCGACCGCACAGGCCCCTTGTGCGCCCGCACCAAGGAGGGTCTTCCTTCCCCTTCTTCAACCTTGATCATCTAATGCACACGACTTTGGTGATGGTGATGAACATCAAAGTAGGCAGCAAGTTCAAGGAGATTTTGGTGGGTTTGAGGCATAGATGGTGCACCCACCGCATGCGTGCACCGGTCTTGAAACTTGCCCTTCGAGTTCCTCTAGACTTGAAGCTCAAAATACTAGCACAAGGCATCAAAAGCAATGATAATTGTTGAAGGGAAGCTCGGAAATCTTTGGATGATCGATCATAACCTACAAACAAATGAAAAGAAACAAATAATAGAGAAAAACAACGAATAAACGAGAAAATGCACAAAATAAAGAAACTAACTACGAAAAGCACAAAGTAAAGAAATAAAGAGCAAAACTAAGGAAGACTAAAGAAAAGAGCTATAAAATGAAATGAAATTCATCCAAAAACAGATCAAATGAGTGCCATAAATGTCACTCATCACTGCACGAGGTCCACATAACCATAATATGGGGCCTCATATGTTGTCGCCGCTCAAGCGCCAGCCAGAACAGCTTGTCGCCATTATTTGCGTCTGTCGCCTCGTGACAAACCTATCGTTTGGCGACAGAATCGGGCTTTTAAAACACCTGTATTCTTTCTTTCTCATTTTTGTTCTGTTGCTCTGCATTCGCGTTTTTCATAAAATCTTCAAAATACTCGTTCTTGCTCAATTCTCACCCGAATTCGCTCAAACTTGTTGCAAATCGATGCTTATTCCATCTATTTTTTCGATCTATGTAAGTTTTGCTCAAACTCCTCTCGGATTTTATTGAATTTCTCATTCTTATCACGAATTTTTGAAAAATTCGAACATGTTTATGCTTAATTTGCTTTGCTAGTTGAATTTTATGCCTTGAATTTACTTGATTATGCTTGTATATTTCCTTGGGTGTATTTTTAGACTTGTTTGACTCAATTTGGTGAAGAAACGAACAATTCACCGTTGTTGGACCTCTTAAAGTCGTGAAGAACAATGTCACTCATTCTTTGTGTTTTTGCCGTCTTTTCTTATATAATTTGTCACAATATTTGCTACATTATTGCAAGAAATTGTTTGTTTGATTGAAATGCTAATTATGCTCAGATTGAATTTTTGCTCTGTTTTAGTACTACGTACTCTGTTTTTTGCGAACATAGTATCATGCAGCTAGGCGAACCTTAGATACTATAGAGCCTTAAATTTAATTACTTTTACATAATTTAGCATGGCTAGACGACGTGGTTCTGGTTCTCGATCGAGAGATCCGCGTCGGGAAGACGAGCCTGCCAGCGAGAGCGAGGATGCTCCATCTACGTCCAGACTAGGACTTCTTCCAGAGTGGGACGAGCGCACTCTGTTCCACGCACCTGTGCACCATTTGTCGGATCGAGTCCGACGAGGTCTTGAGAGTGGGAGGACCCGTAGTCACGGCTCGGGTAACTCTACGACACCTTCATCTTTGCGGCAGCTTTGGGAGTCATGTGGGTTGACTCCTCTTCTTCAGTCCAACCGGGCCATGCTTTCATATGATTGGGGTAACCTCGTTGTTCGTGCTTTGGTGGAGTTCTTTTGGGATACCACCAACACCTTCCACTTTCCCGGGGGTGAGATGACAGTCACTCTAGCTGACTTTAGTCTCACCATGGGGCTAGAGTTTTAGTCTGCTCCTCTGTCGTTCGACAGCGATATTACGGTCTATTCACCGATCGTTTTGGAGTTGTTGGGTCTTATTGCCATTCGGGCCCGAGCTAAGGTTCAGTCGGGACAGCTGAGCTCCCGATGCATTCGTCGCGACACACTGGTTACAGCTTTTGAGGATGATGCTACCAATCGCGAGCAGTGGGTGCGCATCTTTGTGCTTATTCTGCTATTAGGGAAATTTTCCCCTGACAGTGGTAGTAGAGTACTTCCTTACTACATGTCCGTTGTTCGCGACCTTCACCTGGTCGGGACATATGACTGGGCCAGCCTGGCCTATCCGGACTTTTTGCTGGGCGTGCGACGTTCTTGTCGTCATAGGGCCTTGTCTGGAGAGGTCGCACATTCCAGCTTTTGGAGGGTCGTAGAGGTACATCTCTTTCCTCCTTTGAGATTTAGCTCTAGACTTAGTGTAAACTTTTACTAATTTTTGCCATTTATGTAGATCTGGTTCTACGAGTATTTCCCTTCACTCGCGCTTGCGAGACCTTCACCTCGCAAGCTCCATGTTACTACTAGTTGGGGAGGACGTCGTGGTCCACCTGAGGCGCTTTATCTTCGAGAGATAATCCTCTTAGTGGGTTCTCGTAAACAATGCTTCTTAATTATCATCTTTTGGTTATCTTACATAGCTGTTTTGTAGGAGCCTAGCCCGGTCTGTCGACCTTGAGCTAACTTTGCTATACTTGTACTAGCTGCACAGTACACTGCTGAGCATCAGTATTTTTTGGGGACATACGACGCGGTGGTCTACCTAGGAGAGAGGGTAGCCATTCAGCATTCCTCAGAGGTTTTCGTCATTCCTGCGCATCCGCCTCGGCACATGTTTTATGATGCATTACAGCAGAACCGAGCGAGTGGATCGTCTCGGGGTACTCCTTGGAGGTCTTACATTCTCCTCGAGCAGAGCTACGAGGATGATCTTCTGCCATTGAGCGCCAGCTCCTATTCTTTCTGAGGAGACAGCGGTATGCTCTTTTACTTTGTTTTATTTGCTTTCCACTAGGTAGCCCCCAAGTGATTTCTTGATGTGTGTCATAAATGGCACACATTTTATGAGCATTTAGGTCCTTTTTATCCTCTTTTCATAGCTTTCTTGCTCAATAAATGCTCGATTCTATGCTTTCTCTCTCTTTTCTACCTTCCTATGTTTTTCTAGTATTTTCTCCCTTATTTCTTTTATTTTCGTTATTTTAGTTGTTTTCTCTTTATTTTAGATTTTATAGATTTAGTTTTAATTTATTTTAGTTTATTTGATTTTATTTTCATTTCATTTCCTTTACTTTATTTGTCGGTTTTAGTTTTATTTCACTTTGTTTTATTTCTTGGTTTTATGTGTGTTTTGTAGGTGTTGGTTCAAGTCCAATTTGGTTCTAGCTACTGCATAGTTGAACCTTCATCACCATCATGGTGATGATTGTGATGGTGTTGAAAGCTGCCAAGAACTCCTCCAACGGCTCCCCTGTTCCCGCACTTCCCGCAGCAGCAACTCCTCCCTTATTTCCCCTGCCTTCCCCTGTTTTCCAGCCACGCCCCAATCCTCACGCAGCTCATCGCAACAGCAACTCCATCGAAGCAGCCACGCACCTCCTTATTGCTCCAACAACCAAGCTGCTGCTCCAACTCCCTCACGCAATTTCCACCAACAACCACAATTAACTCTAGCAACCGCAACAACCACCAGCGCAACACCCACCGCAATTACACCTCCAATTGCGCTCAGCCACAACGCAACCACAACAATAATTATTCCCGCAACATCGAACCCCCAATTCAGCCACCAACTCCAGCCACCATCACCCCACACAAACACCACCAATCATCCCGCAACTGCTGCCCCTTTTACCTCCTCAACCGCAGCCAACAATTCCCGCAACCACCAGCAGCACCGCCTTCAATTCGAACCTCAGCAGGTGCGGCCGCACGTAGCTGGGTCTGTTTTGTGCGTGGGAGGGGATTGCTGTGCTTGCGTAGTAGGGGATTAAATCCCGTTCATTCAAGCAGCTACTTCGTGAATTTTGGGCTGACGTTTTGAGAGGATTTTTGTTTGGTTTTTATGATTTTCTTTTCCTTTTATTTTAAATTTAATTATTTATTTTCCATTTTCTTTTCTTATTTTATTTCCTTTTCTTTTCTTTTATTTTCTTTTCTATTTTTATTTCTTTAATCCTTGTATCTATAAATACCCATTTTTGGGTAGAGAGAGAAACAATTAGACAAGTAGTATTAGAATTAGATCATTTTCCTAGCTTAGTTGAGAGCTTCTCTCTCTAGTTTAGGGTTAATTTTAGGAGTAGATTTTAGAGAGAGAAAGTGAGGAATTTCAATGGTGATTGAGAGATTGAAGATCCAAATGTGACAATTGTATTGGAGATATACTCTATTATCAAAGAGCATTTCTAAACTCTATCTCATTTATTGCTTTGTTTGATATTCATTGTTTTGATTGTTTGATTTGATTGGAATTTTATGATTTGATGATTGATTTTGGATATTCATGTTTGTATTGATAGAATTGATGATCATGCTTGAGTAGTTGTTTGGTTAGGGATTTGGTGAAGCTTATGATGTAATGAATTGATGTAAATTGGGGATAATTGATAGAGTTGATGATGTGATTAAACTTGATTGATTGATTATGTGCATGTGTGTGATTAATTAAAGAGTAGCTAACTTTGATTATTTCACTAGATTGCATTAAAAGTTCACATTGATACGGACCATTGATTTGTGGCTTGCATTTACACGATTGAGGTGTCTTATTGTGATGTTTCCTAGTTAGAGTTTATCGTAGTTGACGCTAGTTAGACCTCTAGGAGAATAGCTTGATATGCTCTTTTGGTTTCATGTTTGATCTTCCCTCACATTGCTTGACTTAGTCGACTTTCCATTCCAATTTGCATTGTTCATTGCTATTATAAGTGAATCCTAATCCCTAGCTCTTATATTTGTTTGGTTTCTTCGTTTTAGTAGTTGTTAGAGTCATCTTTTACCCCTTGTCTTCGACCTAGCTTAGGTATATAATTAGAAGCACTTAGACATTATCGTTCCTTTGGGTTCGACCCTTGACTTACCTCTATACTTGTATTTAGGTTTGTTGAGTGTTTATAAATTTTGTTTGGCTTAGGGAGAATTACCCCAACGACCTAGTTTTCCCCACGTCAAAATGGCGCCGTTGCCGGGGAACGGTGTCTATGTTTGAGTGTTTTTGATTGCTTGAGTCTAGGTCTTTGTGTATACTTTTCTTTTATTTGATTTTTTGCTTGTTTTGTACAAAAATGGAAAATACCTCATTTCCTCAATTTGAGAATGAGCCATTTGGGGTGTACTTTAATAGATTAGAGGACTTCATTAGTTACCATGGTTATGATCTTTGGGAGGCTTGTGAGATTTGTTATTTTGGTTTGAATGAGCAAACTAGGGATAAAGTTGAATGCATGCACAATGGTGAATTTAGAGCATTGTCAATTGACGATGCTTGGGATTTTTATGTTTTGTTTGCTAGGGATGCCTATAATAGGGATAATCATGTTCCTAATATTGATATGCAATGTGTTGATTCTTCTAATGTTAGCATGATTTCCCATGATTTGTCACATCCCATTAGTGAACCTAGAACACGTGATTTCAACTCTATTTCCCCTTTTGTTCATGATGATGAAGTACATGCTCAAGTTGATGCTAATGGTGTGTTTCAATATTCTTCATTATTTACCATGCCTTCTTGTGATGTGCTTCGTTCCCTTGATGACAAATCTCATATGTTTGATTGTGCCCCCACCCCCCAATGTGATGTACATGCTCATGATTTCAATTTTGATTCTTCCAATCTTGGTTATGCTCCTTCTTTTGTTGAACCTCAATCTCCTACATCCTTTGAATCTCTTATTGCTACCTTGGAAACTCGAATTAGGCATGTTGAGCTTAGTGATGATCTTGGGCCTAAAATGGAGTCTACTCTTAATTGTTTGAGAAGTTAATTGGAGATGATGAAAAAGAGTGAGGAGCGTTTTGAGGAGGGAAGAAGGAGAAATGAAGAGCTAGAAAGCCAATTGTCATCTTTGATGCTTGTGTGTGTAAATAACAAATCCAATGTGTGTGTTGATGATGATGGTGGTGATTTTGAGCAACCAAGAGTGTGTGAGGATACCTTTGGTGAGCATATGAGTGATGGTGAAGGAGTTGGGAGAGAAGAGAGTGTTGAATTTGAAAATCCCAACCCTCCCACCCTTTGTAATGAATCTCAAGTGTATGAATGTGACTCTTCTATCCACGAGTATTTGGACTCGTTTGAGGTTATGTCAAATGTGTTTATTGAGTGCATAAAGAATAGCCATAGCCTTTTAAGCAAGTTGATTGAGAAAGCTTCATGGGAGAGAGATGATTTTGAGTTATATTTGCCTCCATTCATGCATAGTTTTGAGACTTTAGGCTTTAAGGAAGTTGAGGGAGCTATTGTTCATGAAGGTAGTGGAGGAGATTATGTGGTTCCTATTGGGAGTTGGATGTTTGAGGGAGATGGTGATCATGAGTGTTCTTCTTTTAAGGATTCTATGATTGATTTTCATGCCCTCATTGGCGATGAGAGACCTTGTGTTGAGGGAGTCGCGAACCCTTTACCTATTTCTCATACCCCTTTCTCTCAAAAGTTTGACCACATACCCTATTGCCCTATTTTTCTCCCTTCCTTTGTTGGTAAGCCTATTGGGGACCCTTTTTTCTACGAGGATTTGCATGTGGCTCATTTGTCTCAAATTGAGGAAGAGGGTGATGTTGCCACCCAAAAATATTCTAGTGAGGAGGATTTGCCTTTTTCTTTTTCTTTTCCCCCTTCTTCTTCTTATTTTCTTGATTTTCCTTTTGATCCTTCTTCTTCTTTCTTTTGGCACCTCCCTTCTCACTTGCGTGCAATGATCTTGTTGCACGATTTTCTTCCGTCATTTGCCTACCTTCTATCATATGAAATGTGTAGTAGTGCATTTGACAAGTTCTTGCGATCGTTGCCATATTATTTTACTAGAGCGGTCAAGCTTGGACCTTAAGCAAGCCTTTCTCGGGAAGTAACCCGTGTTTTAGATTAGTTTTCCTTTTCTTTTTAGAGTAAATTTTTCTCTCATGGAAATTTTTGTGTGCCTTTTGCTAGGTACATGACTTGATATACTTTGGTGCTTCGATTTGGATCAAGAATCAAGGAAGGTTGAATCCTATCTTTGCGTGCATATGGAGAAAAGGTTTAATTCTTGAGAAATTAGCTTTGAAAGGTTTAAATTGGGTCATTTGTGGGTATTTACACCCACCTAATATCCGGTAATATCTTTCCTTGCTCTTTCTCTAGTGGATGATGCCATGTTGGACATATGTTGGTTTGTTGGATTAATCTCCTTGTTTTCCCCTCCTATGGATTATATGATTTATGTTTGAGTATATTGTGTCATTCAAGCTTGGGGGAGAGTATTCTATCATGTTTGGTGGAATGATGATTCTTATGTGTTATGCACCTTTGTATATGCTTTTCCATGTTTCTTATATTTTGAAAAACTCCAAAAAGATTTTTGTTTCTATCAAGGCAATTTTGCAATGTGTTTTGTTTTGTTCTTGCTTTGGACATAATAACATTTGGACTTGTATAATTGAATGCTTTTCTTCCTAAATGGTAACGGTGTGCACGGTTTGAGAGTACGCTTGGTTGATTCTAGGATAAAGCATGCTAAGGTAGTTGGTTAGAACTAGTGGGAACATGAAGCCGGATTCTACTTGATTGTGGCATGTTTGGTAGTTGCTTCCTATAGTCGATTTGACGCCAATAGTGAGTTTTTGCTACATCCGTGTGAGTTCTTTGTTTTTCAAGCCTTCTACCTTACTTGTATGAGCGGCATGGATCCTTGGACTTCTTCCAAACCTAATCTTGAAACTTGACTCATTGATCTTGAATCCGAGACCGAACCATTTAAGGAGGACAAAGGCACCTTTTTCGAGGTGGTATTTTTCATTTTTAGGATAGTTTTATTCATTTTTGTTATTTTTGGGTTTACAATTGCCTTCTTGCAACCATTTGAGCCTATACCTTTCTTTTCTAGCCACGTACTTAGATTCTTGAGCCTTTTGTTTCTTTTTTGTTCCATTTTTGGTTTTTGTGAGGCAAATGGTCATCTTTTGGAGTTGTGGTGTGTAAATTTGGTTTTGGTTCTTATGAAAGCAAGATTGTATTATGTCTTCTTTATGAATAATGGCAAATGAGTTTGAGTAAAAGCCGTCCTATATTATAATTAATAGGCATGGACAAATAAGTGCAAAATCGAAAAAGCCGTCCAAAGTTAAAAGACGCGAGGACAAAGAACTATTAAAAAAAAAAAAGTGAAAATTGAAAAAAAATTCAAAAATATTTTGATGTGAGTTTTCTCCCTTTTTAAGCATTGAGGACAATGCTCCATTTAAGCTTGGGGGGAAGCGTTCTCACGCTTTTTGTGTATATGTTTGTGGTTTATAGCTTTGAATAAGCTTGGGGGTGTTAGTTTGTTTTTGTTTGGTGATTACTTGATTGTGATTCTAAGAAAGGGCCCGTTCTTTGCTTCACTTTTAGGAAAACCACCAAATTTCAATTTTTTAGCCTACCTTCACCCTTATTGCCTTACGTTACAACCTTGGGGAAAGACCTTTTGACCTAAATGGTTGAGTCATTCATCGGTAGAGAGGAATGTGAGTTTTAGGAATAGAGAGAGGGGATGCAAAAGTCAAGATGTCGAGTAGCCTAAAAATTCTCTTTTTCCGGTTCCTTCGTGGAATCAATGGGATGCTCCTTAAAGGTCGATTTGAAGCTATTAGGAAGAACGCGGTAAGATCGTTTGGGATGAAAGTGGATTGTGAAAGCTAGTTCCTATGCTTAGCATACTTATGTTTCAATCAACCTTGGGTATGTTGGAACGTGCACTCCCTTACTTGTTTAGAAAGATTTGCATCCACTTGTGCTTGTACATTTGCAAAAAGTCATTTCATGAACATTTGTTTGTTTTTCTTGTATTTTGTTTTCTTTTTCATGCTTTGCCTCCTTTGTATTATTATGAGAGTTATGGGTCAAACTCTTAGGATACCCTCACTCGTCCTCATAGGCGACTTTGGGGTTTAAAGGGCTTGTTGTAGCTAAAAACAACCGTGATTCCTACGACAGTGAGTTAGTGTATATTCTCATCTCGTCTCTTGTTTAGTTTGTTTAAATAAGCTCGTCATTTTCACTCCCTTGGTTTTGTTTTGCTCGAGGACGAGCAAAAGGTAAGCTTGGGGGTATTTGATGTGTGTCATAAATGGCACACATTTGATGAGCATTTAGGTCCTTTTTATCCTCTTTTCATAGCTTTCTTGCTCAATAAATGCTCGGTTCTATGCTTTCTCTCTCTTTTCTACCTTTCTATGGTTTTCTAGTATTTTCTCCCTTATTTCTTTTATTTTCGTCATTTTAGTTGTTTTCTCTTTATTTTAGATTTTATAGATTTAGTTTTAATTTATTTTAGTTTATTTGATTTTATTTTCATTTCATTTCTTTTACTTTATTTGTCGGTTTTAGTTTTATTTCACTTTGTTTTATTTCTCGGTTTTATGTGTGTTTTGTAGGTGTTGGTTCAAGTCCAATTTGGTTCTAGCTACTGCATAGTTGAACCTTCATCACCATCATGGTGATGATGGTGATGGTGTTGAAAGCTGCCAGGAACTCCTCCAACGGCTCCCCTGTTCCCGCACTTCCCGCAGTAGCAACTCCTCCCTTATTTCCCCTGCCTTCCCCTGTTTTCCAGCCACGCTCCAATCCTCACGCAGCTCCTCGCAACAGCAACTCCATCAAAGCAGCCACGCACCTCCTTATTGCTCCAACAACCAAGCTGCTGCTCCAACTCCCTCACGCAATTTCCACCAACAACCGCAATTAACTCCAGCAACCGCAACAACCACCAGCGCAACACCCACCGCAATTACACCTCCAATTGCGCTCAGCCACCACGCAACCACAACAATAATTATTCCCGCAACATCGAACCCCCAATTCAGCCACCAACTCCAGCCACCATCATCCCACACAAACACCACCAATCATCCCGCAACTGCTGCCCCTTTTACCTCCTCAACCGCAGCCAACAATTCCCGCAACCACCAGCAGCACCGCCTTCAATTTGAACCTCAGCAGGTGCGGCCGCACGTGGCTGGGTCTGTTTTGTGCGTGGCAGGGGATTGTTGTGCTTGCGTAGCAGGGGATTAAATCCCGTTCATTCAAGCAGCTACTTCGTGAATTTTGGGCTGACGTATTGTGAGGATTTTTGTTTGGTTTTTATGATTTTCTTTTCCTTTTATTTTTAATTTGTTTATTTATTTTCCATTTTCTTTTCTTATTTTATTTCCTTTTCTTTTCTTTTATTTTCTTTTCTATTTTTATTTCTTTGATCCTTGTATCTATAAATACCCATTTTTGGGTAGAGAGAGAAACAATTAGACAAGTAGTAATAGAATTAGATCATTTTCCTAGCTTAGTTGGGAGCTTCTCTCTCTAGTTTAGGGTTAATTTTAGGAGTAGATTTTAGAGAGAGAAAGTGAGGAATTTCAATGGTGATTGAGAGATTGAAGATCCAAATGTGACAATTGTATTGGAGATCTACTCTATTATCAAAGAGCATTTCTAAACTCTATCTCATTTATTGCTTTGTTTAATATTCATTGTTTTGATTGTTTGATTTGATTGGAATTTTATGATTTGATGATTGATTTTGGATATTCATGTTTGTATTGATAGAATTGATGATCATGCTTGAGTAGTTGTTTGGTTAGGGATTTGGTGAAGCTTATGATGTAATGAATTGATGTAAATTGGGGATAATTGATGGAGTTGATGATGTGATTAAACTTGGTTGATTGATTATGTGCATGTGTGTGATTAATTAAAGAGTAGCTAACTTTAATTATTGCACTAGATTGCATTGTAAGTTCACATTGATACGGACCATTGATTTGTGGCTTGCATTTACACGATTGAGGTGTCTTATTGTGATGTTTCCTAGTTAGAGTTTATCGTAGTTGACGCTAGTTAGACCTCTAGGAGAATAGCTTGATATGCTCTTTTGGTTTCATGTTTGATCTTCCCTCACATTGCTTGACTTAGTCGACTTTCCATTCCAATTTGCATTGTTCATTGCTATTATAAGTGAATCCTAATCCCTAGCTCTTATATTTGTTTCGTTTCTTCGTTTTATTAGTTGTTAGAGTCATCTTTTACCCCTTGTCTTCGACCTAGCTTAGGTATATAATTGGAAGCACTTAGACATTACCGTTCCTTTGGGTTCGACCCTTGACTTACCTCTATACTTGTATTTAAGTTTGTTGAGTGTTTATAAATTTTGTTTGGCTTAGGGAGAATTAGCCCAACGACCTAGTTTTCCCCACGTCATTTCTAACCTTTTGTTTTTACCCCTATCAGGCGGGTCCTAGGGAGTTCCTTCCCTTGAGGATGTCCATACGCTACCAGGGCATGTACGGGCCGATTGAGGAGCTGATTCGCCAGCTCCGGAGGAGGAGGGGTTCGTGGAGCGCTCCATTCCTCGTCACCAGACTCGAGTAAGCATATTTGTATATTGTTTTGTTTTTGTATCAGATACTATTACTAACTTTGTCATTTTGACTTTTTTCTTGCGAGGTGGTGACAGCTATGGCGAGGTGCATAGACGCCTTTCGCAGCCAGCTCGTGAGGTTGCGGAACCGTGCTACTTGTCGTAGCAACGATGCCGAGGAGGTATTACTTTTTGCTTTAGCATTACTTCTTTGTTTATCTTTACTTGCTTTTTGATTTGATTCATTCTTGCAGGAACAGCCTATTCCTTCTCCACGTACACGGTCGAGACCTGAGCCTAGGAGGGAGACTACTAGGTCCGATGCGAGGCGTCGCCGTACTACTTCGGGTGGTCGGGGTGGTCGTTCTGAGGCCGCTCCCGCAGAGGATTCAGCCTCATCTCCTGAGGAGGTTCCAGTTGGGCCGACCAACCGAGGAGGTATGACAGGGGCTCCTTTCATGGGTGGTGGGACGTACGAGGTTGGCTCGTCGTCGCAACAGCCCTTACAGCCTCAGCCGCTGTCTATCGGATATCAGGGTGAGTCGGGTTGGGCTGGCTATGAGTTGCGGAATCCGACGGTTGGTGGATCAGGAGATGGTGAGGGACACACTCCCCGTACTACGGCGTTTTTTGATGCGATGGGTGTACCCCATCATTTGCGGCCTCCCGCACCGTAGTTGTACCTGTATTTATTATTGTTTATTTTGACTTTGTAGGACTTTGTCTAATTTGTGTTATATGACTCATATATTAGACATTTGTATATATGCAATTATTATTATTAAACTCATTTTATATTTTGCATTTTATTTTTTCATTTTATTTTATGTGCATGTAAGTGTGTGAAAAAATTGTGATTTTTGCGCAAAAAGTTTCGTCATTTTTATTATTAACGAAGGGTACCGACTGTCTCCCCCAAAAAGAAAAAATGAAAAAATAAAATGAAGTTAAAATTCTTCAAATAAGCCTAAAATTAATTAAGCTTAATTTAATCGAGAGAGAAAAGGATAAAGATGAAACGATATGGGTTTGAAAGGCCAAATCAAAGTCGAATTGGAATTAGGAAAAACGCGGTTTACGAAGCGCGTGGCTGTCGCTGGAAAAAATAAACTGGGGTCACCCGTTTATTTCTGTCGCCACGCGACAGAGTCTGTCGCCAGTCGCCATGTGACAGACGTTGTCGCCACGCGACAGACTTGTCGCTTGGCGACATAATTGATTTTCTGAATCCTTTCATAAATCGAATTCTGGCGAGAAAAAACTTATAAATAGCCCCCAGATCTGACATTTTCTGCATAATTCGAGCAGATTAATAATTAAACAAATTAACAATTAATCATGTCTTTAATTAAGAAAAATTTTTGTGATTTCACACGTGAGTGGTGTCGTTCTTTAACTGCTAAAGAGAGAAAAGAACTAGACTTTTTTCACATGGGGGGTATTTGTGGCATAAAGGGGGTAGATCTTGACATAGATTTTATTCATACCGCCTTAGAATATTGGGATTCTAATTCTCACTGTTTTAAATTATTCTATGATGAAATTTGCCCTTTACCGGATGAATTTGGAGCCATTCTAGGCTTCCCCTCCTTAAATCTTGCGGTAATGCCTAGGATAAGTGAGTACTATTAGAAATATTATGAGCGTTTCTTTGATCTTAGGGGTAAAGATCTAAAAAAAACATACTGCACGGTAATACTATTGATTTAAAAGAATTTGCAGGTTTTTGTTTTGATAGACCACGCTCCGAATCTTTTCATGTTTATAGAAGATGAGCTTTCCTCTTTTCCATGCTTAGCCAATATCTCCTTACTAGTGGTAAAAATAATGAGGGCCAAGCAATAATCATATCTGTCTTAGAACAAATTGAATCAGGGAGAAACCCGATGCCATTAATTGTTGGAGAAACTATGTTGGGTCTTGATGAATTGAAAAAGAATCCAAAAGCACCCCTTCGAGGTTCTCCAATTTAATTACAGGTAGAAAAATAATATTCTTAATTACAGAAATTAATAAATTATTTTTGTATTGTAATACTAATCATGTGCATTTTTACAGATATAGCTCATGGAGAGACTAGGATGAATTAGTCCTCCTGATGATATTGACAAGTATACTCCCAACTGTTTTGTTCGGCGAAAGAAATGCTTTTCTTTAAAGATGGGTCGCCGTGAGTGGGGCAAGGTGTTTGCTGCTGGTGACTTATCCATAAACTGGGTTGTCCCTTGGTGGAAGATTGTGAAGATGATTGGTTTTAACAACCAACCTTTTTGTCGTCTCCCTAGTTTATCGAAATTAACCTTTTATTATCCATGTAGAGTGAAGAGACAATATGGCATTGCACAAACTATCCCTACGAGAGATCTTCGCCGTCCTTATGAAATCCCTGTTTCACAAGAAGTTGAGCACTTTGATAAGTATTGGTGTGCTAGACCTTTATGGGAGGTGATTACCCAGAAGGTTCCACCCTCTTTGTCCAATAGTGTGAAGCAATGGCTTTATGGAAGATCTCAAAAGGACCAAATCAAAAGTGAGAAGATCAATGTGAAGACTCGTCTGGGAGACAAGAAAGCTCCTGTTAAGGAACGCCTAGGTGGAAGAAGCGAGTTTAAGACTCCTATTATGCCTAAAAAGAAGAATTCTAACAAAGACAAAGGGAAAAGAAAAGTTGACTCTACAGAAAAGAAAGTTTGGGTGGAGAAGAAGCATGGAGTTTTAATGGAGGGAGAGACTATCTACACCAAAATAGAATGTAGATCTTCTAATGGGTGCCTCCTAGCAAAGGTGATGGATTAGGAAGAAGAAGATGCGGATAAAACTTGGAAACGAATTAAGAAAGAAAAGAAAGATTAGAGCATTGCTTTTCCTTTGATTTATTAGACAATTTAAATTTGTTTTAAGTTAATTTCTTTAAGCTTTATTTCATTAATAATGTAATTTTTTATTAATTAATGCAATTTCAGCTGTTTTTTAAATTAACTTTACATTTAATGCAATGAAAACAATCAAAAATATTTATTTTCGGAAGATTTCTTCGAGTACGGAAGTCGAAAAAATTTCCCGAAATGCACCAAATTTGTCCAGATGCTCGCTAAAGACCAGCGCTGCTTTTAATTGTTCTGTCGCCGGAGTATTTCTTCTGTCGCCTGGCGACAAAAATGTTGTCTGGCGACAGGGTCTTTTTTCTGACACCAGACTTGTTTATTTGCAGTCTTGATTCTTTCAATTCTGGGATGCGAGAATTTAAAAAATTAAAGTGGCCGCACCCTTTAATGGGTTGCCTACGTATCCTTTCTCAAGGAATCAGACCAAACGTAGCTCTCTTGAGTATCTTACTCAAGTAATTATGGGTAGTACTTCTTAACTTGATCAAGATTCGTCATATTTGAAAATTCGTTGCCATCCATGTCAGTGAATTTAGCTGCGCCACCTGAAAGGATTGTCTTGACAATGTATGGTAAAAGGATTGTCTTGACAATGTATGGTCCGGACCAATTAGGCCTGAACTTGCCTCTTGGATCCAAAACATTTTTCCTTAGTGCTTTTAATACCAAGTCCCCAACCTTGATATTTCTAGTCTTGACCTTTTTGTTGAAGTGTATAGCCATACGAGTTTGATAACATTGCGTATGATGTAGAGCTTCTAGTCGCTTTTCATCGAGTAGAATTAGCTCTTTATACCATGCTCTAGTCCATTCCACTTCATCGAGTTTGCTTTCTAACGCGATGCGTAGAGAAGGTATTTCTAACTCCACAGGTTGTACGGCATCCATTCCATATACCAAGGTGATTGGCGTATTCCCTGTTGATGTTCGGATTGACATGCGATAACCCCACAGTGCAAAGTGGAGTTTATCAGGCCAATCTTTGTAATTCTCTGTCATTTTCTCGATGATAGTCTTTATGTTCTTATAGGCGGCCTCAACTGCTCCATTAGCTTGAGGTCTATAAGGGGAAGAATGGTGATGTCGAATACCATATTTTTGTAGCAATTCTTCACATTCGGCTTGAAAGTGAGTTCCATTGTCACTTATTATTTCATGTGGGACTCCGTATCGACAAATTATGTTTCTTTCGATAAAGAGTGCTACATGTTTTGCAGTGAATTTAGCATATGATTGTGCTTCAACCCATTTTGTGAAGTAATCTATTGCGACTAAAATGTATTCATGACCTCCTGTCCCAGGAGGTGTAATTTTCCAATTATGTCATTTCCCCATGTTGAGAAGGGCCATGGTGAAGTGTATGTGTAGAGAAGAGACAGAGGAACATGTTGAAAATTTGCATGGATTTGGCATTTGGGACATCTCTTTACATATTAATGACAGTCCCTATTCATGGTAGTCCAGTATTATCCTTCCCGCTATATCTTTTGGACTAGCATTTTGCCATTAACATGTGTTCCACATATTCCTTCATGGACGACTCTCATATCTCTTAGCATCCTTTTTGCCTACACATAATAAAACTCGACCTTTTGGTACCCTTTTGTGTAACTCATTTCCTATGAGCACGTACTGGGAAGCCAAAATTCTTAAGGCTCGTTTTGCTCTTTTGTCAGCATGAGGAGGGTATTCTCCTTTGGTGACATAATTGAGTATATCGGTGTACCATGGATCTTCTTCTTCTTGTTCTTCCTCTTGGACTACTTCGTCATCTTTTATAGCTTGAATATATGTTGGTTTATGCCTTTTTTCTATGGTTAAAGGCATTTGCTCAATTTCCTTAGGAATTCTAACTATTGAGGCTAGTCTTGCCAAAGCATCGGCGAATTGATTTTCTTGCCTAGGTAGATAGGTGTATTATACCTTTTCCAGTTGATTAGTAAGAGTTTCCAGGTATGTTTGGTAAGGGGCTAAGCTTTCGCTCCTAACCTTCCATCTTTTTGAGATTTAGTTGATGATTAAAGAGGAATCTCCGAAAATTCAGAGTTTCTTTACACTTAAGGCTAGAGCCGTTTCGAGGCCTACCACGCATGCTTCATATTCAGCCGCGTCATTGGTAACGTCGAAATCTAGCTTTATCGAGATGGGAACGTGTTTCTCTTTAGGTGATACTAATAGGACTCCTACGCCACATCCCTTTTGGTTTGAGACCCCATCAAAGTATAGAGTCCATGTATCATCCTCTGTCATCATTAAATCGTCGTCTGGAAATTCGTTATCATGCATTTGCGTCGAATCTTCTATTGGAAAATCCGCTAGAAAGTCCGAGACCACAGATCCTTTAATTGTCTTTTGAGGCATGAACCTTATATCAAAATGGGCTAAGTTAACTATCCACCTTGAAATTCGTCCATTAAGTGTCGATTTCTCGAATAAATACTTGAGAGGATCCATTCGTGACATTACATAGACAGTGTGGACGAGCATGTAGTGTCTTAACTTGGTTGTGGCCCACACCAATGCGAGGCACAATTTCTCAAGTGATGTATAGCGTGTTTCATATTCGAGCATGTTTTTACTTAGGTAGTAGATAGCATTTTCTTTGTCTTCTACTTCTTGTGCAAGCATAGCTCCCATTATTTCTTTGGTAACTGTCAAGTACCTTAGAGGTATTCCTGAAAGTGCTGGAGCTAATACGGGAGGATTTGCGAGATAGGCTTTGATCTTCTCAAAGGCTTTTTGACACTCATCGTCCCATATAACTGGCACATTTTTCTTGAGCTTTTTGAATATTGGTTCACATATCGTGGTTAACTTAGATATGAACCTACTTATGTACTGCAACCGGCCAATGAATCCCCGAATTTGCTTTTCGGTTTTGGGCGGTGGCATAGACATGATTTCTTTAATCTTGGTTGGGTATATCTCTATTCCACTAGAGCTTATGATATATCCCAAGAGTTTTCCTGAGGTTACTCCGAAAGCACATTTGGAGGGGTTTAACCTCATGTTGTATTTCCTTAGCCTTTCGAAGAACTTTCTTAAGGTTAGTTGATGTCCTGGACGGTCCTTGGACTTTACGATCATGTCGTCTACATAAACCTCTACTTCCTTGTGCAGCATGTCATAGAGTAGGGCAGTCGCTGCTCGTTGGTAAGTAGCACCCGCGTTTTTCATCCCCGAATGGCATTACCGTGTAACAATAAGTACCCCAAGGTGTTATGAATGTTGTATTCTCCATGTCTTCTTCAGCCATGAGAATTTGGTTATACCCTGCGTATCCATCCATAAACGAGAGAAGTGCGTGATTTGTTGTATTGTCTACAAAAATATCGATGTGCGGTAAAGGGAAGTCATCCTTTGGACTTGCCTTGTTTAAATCTCGATAGTCGACACACATTCGAACCCTACCATCTATTTTCGGAACTGGGACCACATTTGCGACCCATTCGGGGTATTTGGATACCCTAATAAAACCTCCAGTTATTTGTTTTTGTACCTCTTCTTTTATTTTAAGAGCTACGTCGGGTTTCATTCGACGTAACTTTTGTTTTACAGGTTTCATTCCAGGAATTAATGGTATTGTGTGTTGAGCTATTTCTCTATTAATGTCTGGCATATCTTCATATGACCAAGCAAATACATCGATAAATTCTTTAAGTAGATTAATTAAATCGGTTATTTCATCTTTGCTTAGTGTAAGTCCGATTTTAACTTCTCTTTTAGTGGTTGGATCTTTTGAGATGTTAACCGTTTCAGTATCATCAATTATTGGTGTTTTATTTTCAAGTGTTTCCATTGCTTTAATAATTTCTTTGTAATTTTCAGCATTAGTTAAGCAATGATCGTCATCTTTGGTTAAAGAAAAACACGAGGAATAAGGGGAAGAAGACATATTATTAAATTCAGAAATCATTACATCGAATAAAGAAATGTCCGTTGGGACTTGACTACTAACTATCCTAGGAGTAGAAGTAGAAGTTGGAGGTGCTACAACTAGAGATTTGAAAGACTCGATAGGGGAAGACTCTGACTCGGACTCTAACTCGGACGACTCTTCAAACATTGGCTCTTGTCCTGTAGTTACGGAGATCTTTCTTCCATTTGTAGTGGTCACCTTTACCGTCTTGCGCCATCCTCGCTCTTGATCTTCTATTGGAGTGATGAACTTCGATGGATCAAAGTTTTCACTTTGTAGGATCGTTTGAATGAGTGAAGAGTTGTCTTCCACGTATCTTGGCTCATTCTTTTCTCGCCCAAAGAGAAGTGCCATGACATTAAAGTCAAAGCAAGGGGGTGCTTTTTCCTTATAATTAGGAGTTGGCATCTCATCTAGAAAGTAACAGTCTAAGAATATTTCGAACCCAGGTTGTCTTATGCCATTTACGACAAAGGGTTCAGGAAATTCATAACATGGATAATCCTCTCCTTCTCTTATGAATTGTCCATTTAAGGTAAGAGGATATTGATCCATTGGTATTACTCTCTTTTGTGTGCGAGCATTCCTACGTGCTTTTGACTTTTCCTGGGCTCGCTTAAGGTCTTCGAGAGTTGGTTCAAAACCAAGTCCGAAAGTGTCCAACTTAGGGAAGCCAGGTAATCCCATGTACTTGGCTATCTCTTTCATCTTTCCTAGGGTCATTCCAAGGAAGTGTCTTTGCTTTCTTAAGATAGCATTAGTCATCATGTTTGAGTGGAGGTCGTAGTGAAAGGGGTCCTTTCATCTTCCTCTATCAAGGATACCTCTTCGCTAAAGCCCCACAAGTCTTCATCATTCTCATCATGTTCTACATTGTTTAGTGGGTTTTCCACTATTTTAATTCTCATAGGTGAAGCATCGATCGTAATTGGTATTCCTCCGATTATAGCTTTCACTTGTTGATGAAGAGATGAAGGGACGGCCTTTAGGTCATGAAGCTAAGGGCGTCCCAATAGTAGGTTGAAGGATGCTTTAATATCCACTACTTGAAATGTGGTAGCATGCTCGATTGCTCCCGCCGTTATATTCATGGTAATTGTACCTAATGCTTGGCGACGTGAGTTATCGTAGGCTCTTATTCCTTGAGTTAATGGGGATAATTCCTCATCTCTTGTGCCTAACATCATTGCAGTTCTAAGTGGGCAAACATTAATTGCCGATCTGTTGTATATAAGGGTCATAGGACATTCATCCATTTACAGATTACTGTGAGGTTAAAAGCCTTGTTATGCTTGTCACCTTCCGGCAGTAAATCCTTGTCAGAAAAAGTGACCAAGTTAATAGGACTTGGGAGATCACTCATGAGGAAATTGGCTAACCCCTCAAGAGTGGTGTCCGAATCTATGCCTACCTTAGCCAAAGCATCCATAACTGCAACTCTATGTTCTGGAGATGTGGCTAGGAGTTTCCATACATTCATTTCAACCTTGGTCTTCTTTCATTGCTTGACAACATCTTTGTTTCCATGATTGGTATGGGAACTTGTTGAATAGTAAGCATAGGTTGTGTTGTAATGGGAGGTTGCATTCTCCCGGACCCTGTGAGGAAATCTATGAGTGAATCTTCCTCGTCCCAAATGTCACTTACTAGATACATTGTTGATAGAGGAGTTTCTTCGAAATCCTTGAGGTAGACATCCTCATCGTCACTGTCCCAAACTCCATTAATTGTGACATCCTGTGGGAGTTGGACTAGTTTCTTTTCATCAATCAGTCATTGAATTAATTCTTTGAACTTGAAACAGTTCTCTATTGTATGTCCCCCTAATTGATGATATGAACAGTAATACCTGTCTGTCCTTTTGAGTGATTCAAATGGTCTCGATTCGAGAGGTTGGATTTTACCATTCTCGGAGAGCATTTTAAACATGTTGGCATAGGATGTCCCAATTGGAGTGTATAGCCTGTTATTCCTTTTGGGAGTGTCAATTACTTGTATGGAGAAAGGCTTCTTCTCCTTGGGTGGAGGTCTATTTTTTAGTAACTCATTTTGTTCTTTTAGATCCTCCATGGCCTGAAACAATAGCTTGTTTGCTTCTGCCATAAGTGTAAGTGCATATATGTCTTGCTTAGTCACAGATTCTTGCCCGTAAGAGTCACTAGCATCTTCGAAGATCTCCTCTTCTTCGACAGTCTCAATAGGTTCAATAAGACTTGATGGGTCTACTTGACTTTCTTCGTCGGAAATGGCCAAAGAATCCGACAGTGGTGCGGTTTTGATGCTTGGCTTCTTACTTGCAGGTGGCAATGGAAGTTTGTTGCTATCAATTAGATCTTGGATGGCTTCCTTAAGCCTCCTACAATTTTCCGTAGGATGGCCCCTACCTTGATGATATTTACAATGTGCATTTGGATTCCATCTAGCCGTTCTCTTTTCGACAGGTGGGTCCCTAAATGGTCTAATGGGAATTATAAGACCTTTTACGTGTAGGCGATCAAACGCGGTGTCATAACTCATACCTATAGGAGTAAAGTTCTTCCTAAACGGTTTCTTTTGTCCTTGGTTGTTATTCATAGCTAGGAATTCATTTAAATTAAAGGTGTCAACATTATTTGAGTGGGTGGTTTTGGAAGAAGAAGGATTTTCGTTCTTCTTACCTTTCCAGCCACTGTTTGAGTTATTGTTGGCAGCTTTTTGTTTAGCTAGGTCGTCTTCAATATTAATACCAATGTCATAGACGGCCTTAAAAGTGTGTAAATTACTTTGGTACCTAAGGTGCTTTCAATATTTTTCTTGGAGGTTCTTAATGAACATCCTTACAGATTCCTTTTCACTGGGTACCTCAACCATTTTTGCGGTAGTTTCCCTCCATTTATTAAAGAAGGAAGTAAAGCCTTCATTTTCTTTTTGTTTTAATATTTCAAGTTCTCTATGATCAGTTTCAACTTGAATATTACACTTATATATATCAATGAAGGCACTTACAATGGACTCCCAACTAGAGGTCTTCTCTTTGTCAAGAGAAAAGTACCATTGTTGACACACAGTTTCTAATGATAAAGAAAATACAGAATGAAATGCTTTTTTTGTCTATTCCCTTAATATTCATTATAGTTTCGAAAGCTCTTAAATGAAAATAAGGGTTGTCCATAGGCTTGAACTTCGGGATGTCATTGGCATTGAAGTTCTGCAGAAGAAGGTCCTTGTCCACCGAGACCCCTTGTAAGCTAATGCCTTGGAACCTAAAGTCATTGGACAGCTTGCTCAAACTATCCTGGATTAGGTCCATTTGTTCTTGTTTCACAGGGTCGTTGATTTGAAGAGTTAAACCCTTCAATATTTCAGCCAAGTTAGCTACCTCTCACCTAACTTCATTGAGTTCTTCTTGACTTGCCATTATCTTCTTAGCTTTCCTTTTCCTACCGATTAGTTTGTCAAAAAGTGCTACTTGAACGAAAGTGTTGTCCTTGATTCGACGCCCTTCCTTTCTTGTCCACGCGCTGTAAATAAAACCATATTCGTTTTAATGACCCGACTCTAATCGACTTTTATTTTATGGTTTGAAAAGCAAAAAAGAAAAAAAGCAAAAATAGGGTGCAAAATAGGGTGCATATTTTAGGAATGGGTTCAATCAAGTGGTTGATTGGAGGATTAATATTCGACTTACCCCCCCTAAAAAAATGACGGAAAACACGCATTCAAGACTCTCTAGACATGGTCATGGTGTGACAAACATGTTATGTGTGTGCATTATAAGTGTGTGTGAGTGACATGCTTTGACTCTTGTGTATGACCATGGGACTTAAGTGCCTATACACAATTAAAGACTTGAACATGGTTTAAACCATTAATAAATCGGTGAACTGATTAGTAGACTTATTTCATTAGACTCGTCGTGAGGACTCAAGTAAGAAACTGGATTGTTGCTATAAAAACAGGACTGTCGCCACTGTTTAAAGCATGTCGCCAAGCGACAGACAGTAAACAGAGGCGCCAGAGCCCAGATTTTTGCGCCATTGCTGGGACATTAATTAGGAATGTTTCCAGTAATTTTACTCTAAAGGGACATGCCTAAGGTCGTACTAAGTCAAGTTGATTAATTTATTAGCCTTTAATTAGTCAAATTAATGAATTAATTAATTTAGACAAATTCCTTTTTAGTCATTAGTCGATTTACTTAGTCTTAAACACAAGTCAAACAAACGGTTAGTACATATATAGTATGCACAAGCAAGAATGCACAAGTAGTTCACATAGTCACAATATGATGCAATGAGTTTGCAACCTAACCATGGCTCTAGTTCTGTAATGTTCAAGGATATAGGTTAAGTCAAAGAGGGTCCATGGTTATGAGTCCGGATGAATCGCGCGGAAGCCTTACTTTTGGAAGGGTTGGCGCGTATGGATGGGACCCCGCAAGTTAAAAACTTGCTTCCACGGTTTGGTGGATTCACAAACTTGGATGTACCCGTTGTTGCCAGGAGCGTTCGATTGGGTAGATGGAGCGTGAACCCCCTGAGGTTTATAGCCATATGTAGAACACATATGGGTTTTCAGAAAAGTGAGAAAAACTCAATCAGGAAGTAGAATCGAGCCAACAGTGCTAGAATTGGACAAAACAAGAAGGCAGAGTTCTGGCTCGGTATTGGAAGAACTTGGCGCCAGACTACAGGAACAGTCGCCGCAAAATAACCTTTGTCGCCAGGCGACAGAAGCTCTTTACAAGCGACGGTCACTATTTTAGAGATTCTGGGTTCGATCCCCAGTGGAGTCGCTAAAAAACTGTTGTGAATATTTCAAGCATCATAACCCCAAGCTTGAACCCCACTGTGATCATACACTTAAGTATGGTGGCGTTCCAAAGGGAAAGAAAAGAGAGCAAAAGAGTTGCTGACAAGTTTTAGGAAATTGTAAACTAATCACGAGGTGAAGGTTACACCCCTTAAACGATCCAGGAGATCGTCAACTTTCTTAAGGCCTAGAACCTAATAGGGTTCGGGGATGAGGGTACGAATCCAATCTGAGCTCGCCCTATAAAATAGGCCTCTACTTTATTCTACTCGTATTCATGTGCGCTTCTTGACTAACACGCAAACATTAGGTTTAACCCTAAACCTGTTTATCCATGTTGGTTGAATATTAATGCACAAACAAAACTATTATTGGCGAACACTTGAATTAAAATCAAATAAGCCTAAACCAAATTATTAATTATCTTATTAAGCGTGATTTCAAGTACAAATTCCCTTTAACAAGCATAAAAGGCGTGATCAAGCAATAACAATAAAGAATATCAAGCAACATAATAATCATAATCATAATATAATCATAATCATGATAAGGCATAATAAAGCTTAATAATAATAGCAAGATCCTAGGCATGCACTACTACAAAAATGGTCAAAGGAACCTATAATAAAAGACCCGTTAATTAATTCAACGGCTCTCTTTAATATAATAGATCTGATATTAGAGATAACGGGTCTCGTATATATATCAAAGGGCCCACGAAATGATGGAGGGAAAAAAAATAAGAGAAGAGACCCTTAATTGACTTAACGGGTCTCTTATATGTGTAAGGGCCCACCAAATGGTGGAAAAAAAAATAAGAGACCCTTAATTGACTTAACGGGTCTCTTATATGTGTAAGGGACCACCACTTAAGATTGATAGCAAAACCCTATTTCTTTATCTTCATATTCCCCATTTCCCATCACTATTCATCCTCCATTATTCACGCCTCTTTCCTTTTCTCTTTCTCTCCCCTCTAATTTTTTTTTTCTCTTGAGCATAAACTACTGCTTTCGCCGGCCTCCTTCTTAGCGTCGATGGTCGCTTCCACTCCTCCTCAACGCCTCCTCATGTAATTTCATCACCATCAATCAAAGCTTAAATAATCGCTTCATGCTTCGTTCTCCTCCTTCGAAACTGTGAAGGTGAGTTTGCATTTTTTTTTTCCCGTTTTTAAGTGTAGATCTTCATTTTTTCGTCGTCTTTAAAACAAATCTGACCATCTTATAATTGATTATAACCTTTGTTTTTAAAATTTTGTTTATACTAAAATTCTTCATTACTTATGATAATAGATTTTTCATTTAGTTTTATGCCTTTTTTTAATTTTTTTTTAATTTTTTTATTTTTACAATTCTTTCCCTTAAATCTTCTGTACTGTTAGATCTAGTTTAATTGATTTTTTGTTCACTTTTTTTAATATTATTTTTAGTTTTATTCTTCTTTAATGATAGCCAGATCTGATATGTTGATGTATTTCTTTTATTTTCATATTCAATATTGTTTTTTTAGTTCTTCAGATTGAAGTGCTAGATTTTTTTTTTTCGTTTTTAAGATTTATCTTTTTAGTTTTTCCTGTCAATCATTCTTTTTGCTCGTTTTTTAACTTAGTTAAAATTATTTTTACAAGTTTCGTTTTTATTTTTTCTTATTGTGTTTAAAGATTTCCATTTAACCAAATTTTTAGTTTACACCCCATATTTCATCAATTATGAATTTTTCTTTTCAATTTTTAGATCTTTGTTTTTGTTTGTTTTTCATATGTTTTAAATTACTTATTTGTTTTTTTTGGTTAAGTTTCCGTAATTGTCTTTGTTTTGATTTTTTTTTTTAATTATGTTGGTATATTTTTTCTGATTTTTTTTTTTTTTGACAAAGTTTCTGTTTTATTTTATTGGAGACTAATTTTTGTTTGGTTTTACATATTTGTTTACAGGTAAAGATTTCTACAAGTTATCATCTAGAAGACCAGGAACCTGAAGTTATCATTTATAGAGTTTTGTATTTTTATTTTATTTTTGTGTATTGTATTTTTATTTATTTTATTGTATTGGATTTTAATTTGTTTTATATAGTTTAATTTATTTTTTTGTTGATTTTGATGGTATATTATGAATTCTATTTAGTCCAATGGTATTTTGTTTGGTCTTGAACTCTAGAAGTTACTTTAGAAATTTTCCGCCAATTTAAATTCCTAATAAAAATACAAATTTCAAATTTCAAATGTGAATCGTAATACATATGAAAAGCAATTTTTTCCTAATTTTTTTTATTTTTCAAAAATACAACAAAGAGACCCGGTATTTAACATAACAGGTTTCACTGATACCACTAAAGAGACCCCCTATCTCAGATAACGGGTTTGTTTAACTTCTAAAATATTAATTTCATGCCTTACCTAACAGACCCGTTATCTCTAACAACGGGTCTTGTTGTTCTACTAAACAGACCCCTTCTATTGACGGGTCTCTTTATCAAAGAGACCCCTGAGATAGAGACCCGTCCAAATGAGGTCTCTTATGCATATTTTAACGGGTCTCTTTGCCCTTTTTTGTAGTAGTGATGATACTAACAAGATTAATAACAAATCCTAACAAATCCTAGGAAAGATTTTAGATCATTTTTTCCTAGCTTAGTTGAGAACTTCTCTCTCTAGATTTAGGGTTAATTTTAGGAGTAGATTTTAGAGAGAGAAAGTGAGGAATTTCAATGGTGATTGATTGAGAGATTGAAGATTCAATGGTGGCAATTGTATTGGAGATCTTCTCTATTATCAAAGAGCATTTCTAAACTCTATCTCATTTATTGCTTTGTTTAATATTCATGTTTGGATTACTTGATTTTGATTGGAATATGATGATTGATATTTGATATTCATGTTTGTTTGGTTTGATATTGATATTTGATCTTTGATTAGTGTATTTGTTCTTCTTAGATTGTTGATTGTTGATTTCTTTAGTCGTTTTTTGGTTAGATGATGATGTTAGAGTAGTTGTTTGGTTAGGGATTTGGTGAAGCTTAGGATGTAACGGATTGATGTAAATTGGGGATAATTGATGGAGTTGATGATATGATTAAACTTGGTTGATTGATCATGTGCATGTGTGTGATTAATTAAAGAGTAGCTAACTTTGATTATTGCACTAGATTGCATTGTAAGTTCACATTGATACGGACCATTGATTTGTGACTTGCATTTACACGATTGAGGTGTCTTGTGATGTTTCCTAGCTAGAGTTTATCGTAGTTGACGCTAGTTAGACCTCTAGGAGAATAGCTTGATATGCTCTTTTGGTTGCATGTTTGATTTTCCCTCCCATTGCTTGACTTAGTCGAATTTCCATTCCAATTTGCTATGTTCATTGCTATTATTTGCTGATCCTGATCCCTAGCTCTTTATTTTGTTTGGTTTCTTCGTTTAAGTAGTTGTTAGTGACACTTCTTTCCTTAGACTTTGTAGACACCCATTTATGTCTCCCCAAAACCAAACCCAGTGATGAATGCCTTGCACGTTGTGTTATTATCGAATTAGGTGAAAGTGATTTGAAAGCCAAGTGTTGCGGTTTAGTTTTAATTAAATTCTTTTCTCTCTGTTTTTGAAAATGACTTTATTTATTTGAAAATAGCCGAACTAGTTTAGTTTGGTCCATAATTAAGGTCCAATAATAGTGTAGATGGATGGGGCTCGGAGAGACCTTTCCAACGACATATTATAAGCCCAATTCCGATAAATATTGAGGAAGTTATGGCCAAAATACTAGACTGGGCCCGGTTAATTATTTTAATACGGCCCAATGATCTAGAGGAGGGCCCAATATTAATTATTATTCCTAAAATTATTAGGATTAATTATAGTTTTCTAGAAGTTTCTAGAAAGTTCCTTTTAATTCTAATATTGTTAGATTTAATAGTTAATTATTTTTAAAAGATTTTTATTTAGAATAAAATATTGTTTTGTTATCTTTAAAATATATATTTTATCTTCTGCACGGATTCCGTAGATCAAGTTGATTAAAGATCGGATTCCGCGTGAAGAAAAACGCGCTAATACAGGCTGTCGCCAAACGACAAGTCTGTCGCGCGCGACAGACCCTGTCGCCTCGCGACAGACATTATCGCGTCGCGACAGAGTTGATTCCTGGCGACAGCGTGAAGTTTTATTCCTTATCAAATTCTATGATTTTCCGGACTATTTTCATTATAAATAGAGTCCGAATCCCTGTTTTCATAATCATTATCAATTATCATCAACTCTCATCATCAATTCTCTCTATCAACTTTCATCATCAACCCTCATCAATCCTCTCAATCAACAATCATCAATTCTAATCAATCACTATCAATTCTTCCTTAATTCTCTCTCTAAGCAATATTTGCTTTCTTTCTCCCTCTTTTTCTAAACTAGCTTTTTACATACAATATTCCGCATTCACAAGACTTAGAGTCTCTTAGCCAAGTTCGAAGTTGCCTTCGCCCTAGACGTGAAAGGTTTGATATTTTCTGAGGGTTTGGTCCAAAACTAGTCAAAACTTTATTTAATTTGATTTCAATTTAATTCTTTAATTATTCTTTATTATTTTTCATTGAAGTTTACTAACTTGTGTATTTTGTTATTCGAAAGAGGTACAAGGCTTCAAAGTATGTAACCTTATTACTCTCTTTCAATGTAGAAAGCATGCTTATTATTGTTTAATATTCCTAGTATCATGTTAGGATTATTTTATGCTTTCTAGTCTCATGTTTAGGGTTCCTTTACCTATTTCTAATATCATGTTCGTACCATGTTAGGTTTAAAGCTTTGATCTTTATCGCTTAGTGACATGCTAGGATTTGTTATTAATCTTATCAGTATCATGCCTAGGATCTTGCTATTATTATCAAGCTTTATTATGCCTTATCATGATTATTTTTATTATTTAATATTGTTTATTATTATGTTGCTTGATATATTTTATTGTTATTGCTTGATCACGCCTTTTATGCAGTTTTAAAGGGAATTTGTACTTGAAATCACGCTTAATAAGATAATTATTAATTTGGTTTAGGCTAATGTGATTTTAACTCAAGTGATCGCCAATAATAGTTTTATTTGTGCATTAATTTCAACCAACATAGATAAACAGGGTAGGTTTAATATAATGTTTGTATGTTATTCGAAAAGCGCGCATGAATACGAGCAGAACAAAGTAGAGGCCTATTTTATAGGGCGGGTCCTTTCTTTTGTAGATTGGATTCGTACCCTCATCCCCGGACCCTGTTTGGTTCAAGACCTTATGGAGTAGTTGATGGTCCTTTTGGATTGTCTTTTGGGTTTACAAGTTCCTAAAACTTGTTGGCGACTCTTTTTGCTCTTTGTCTTTCCCTTTGGAACGCCACCGTACTTAAGTGTATGATCACAGTGGGGTTCAAGTTTGGGGTTATCATAATAATGCTTGAAATATTCCCTACAGACTTCGACCTAGCTTAGGCACATAATTGGAAGCACTTAGACATTACCGTTCCTTTGGGTTCGACCCTTGACTTACCTCTATACTTGTATTTATGTTTGTTGAGTATTTATAAATTTGTTTGGCTTAGGGAAGAATAGCCCAACGACCTAGTTTTCCCCACGTCAAAATGGCGCCATTGCCGGGGAACGGTGTCTATGTTTGAGTGATTTTGATTGCTTGAGTCTAGGTCTTTGTTTATACTTTTCTTTTATTTGATTTCTTTTATTTGCTTTATATAAAATGGCATGTCTATCTTTTCCTCAATTTGATAATGAACCTTTTTGTGAATATTTATATAGACTAGGGAGATTTCTTGACTATCATTGTTGTAGTCTTCGGGAGGCTTGTGAGATTTGTTATTTTGGTTTGAATGAACAAACTAGGAAGAAATAGAATGCATGCATAATGGTAGATTTAGAGCATTGTATTAATGATGCTTGGGATTTCTATGTTTGGTTTTCTATTTCCTCTCTTGTTCATGATAACAAGGTGCATGCTCAACTTGACAAATCTCATATGTTTGATTGTGCCCCCACCACCCAATGTGATGTATATGCTCATGAATTCAATGTTGATGCTTCCAACCTTGGTTGTACTTCTTCTTCTCTTGTTGAGCCTCAATCTCCTACATCCTTTGAATCTCTTATTGCTACCTTGGAAACTCAAATTAGGCATGTTGAGCTTAATGATGATCTTGGGCCTAAAAAGGAGTCGACTCTTAATTGTTTGAGAAGTCAATTGGAGATGATGAAAAAGAGTGAGGAGCGTCTTGAGGAGGGAAGAAGGAGAAATGAAGAGTTAGAAAGCCAATTGTCATCTTTGATGCTTGTGTGTGAAAATTACAAATCCAATGTGTGTGTTGAGGATGATAATGGTGATTTTGAGCAACCAAGAGAGTGTGAGGATACCATTGGTGAGAATATGGGTGATGGTGAAGAAGTTGAGAGCGAAGAAAGTGTTGAATTTGAAAACCCCAACCCTCCCACCCATTGTAATGAGTCTCAAGTGTATGAATGTAACTCTTCTATCCATGAGTATTTGGACTCGTTTGAGGTTATGTCAAATGTTTTTATTGAATGTATAAGGAATAGCCATAGCCTTTTAAGCAAGTTCATTGATGATGCTTCATAGGAGAGAGATGATTTTGAGTATTATTTGCAGCCATTCATGCATGGTTTTGAGACTCTAGGCTTTAAGGAAATTGAGGGAGCTATTGTTCATGAAGGTAGTGGAGGAGATTATGTGGTTCCTCTTGGGAGTTGGATGTTTGAGGGAGATGGTGATCATGAGTGTTCTTCTTTTGACGATTCTCTGATTGATTTTCATGCCCTCATTGGCGATGTGAGACCTTGTGGGAGTCGCGAACCCTTTGCCTATTTCTCATACCCCTTTCACTCAAAAGTTTGACCACATCCTTATTGCCCTATTTTTCTCCCTTCCTTTGTTGGTAAGCCTATTGGGGACCCTTTTGTCTATGAGGATTTGCATGTGGCTCAGTTGTCTCTAATTGGGGAAGAGGGTGATTTTGCCACCAAAAAATATTCTAGTGAGGAGGATTTGCCTTTTTCTTTTTCTTTTTCCCCTTCCTTTTCTTATTTTCTTGTTTTTCCTTTTGATCCTTGTTCTTCTTCTTTCTTTTGGCACCTCCCTTCTCACTTGCGTGCAATAATCTTGTTGCACGTTTTTCTTCCGTCATTTGTCTACATTCTCTCTTATGAAATGTGTAGTAGTGCATTTGACAAGCTCTTGCGTGCGTTGAATTAATATTTTACTAGAGCGGTCAAGCTTGGACCTAAAGCAAGTCTTTCTCGGGAAGTAACCCGTGTTTTAGATTAGATTTTCCTTTACTTTTTACAATAGATTTTTCTCTCATGGAAATGTTTGTGTGCCTTTTGCTAGGTACATGACTTGATATACTTCGGTGCTTCGATTCGGATCAAGAATCAAGGAAGGATGACTCCTATTTTTGCGAGCATATGGAGAAAAGGTTCAATTCTTGAGAAATTAGCTTTAAAAGGTTAAATTGGGTTATTTGTGGGTATTTACACCCACCTAATATCCGGTAATATCCTTCCTTGCTCTTTCTCTAGTGGATGATGACTTGTTGGACATATGTTGGTTTGTTGGATTAATCTCCTTGTTTTCCCCTCCCATGGATTATATGATTTATGTTTTAGTGTATTGTCTCATTCAAGCTTGGGGGAGGGTATTCTATCATGTTTGGTGGGATGTTGATCCTTATGTGTTATGCACCTTTGTATATGCTTTTCCATATTTCTTATATTTTGTAAAACTCCAAAAAGATTTTTGTTTCCATCAAAGCAAATTTGCAATGTGTTTTGTTTTGTTCTTGCTTTGGACATAATAACATTTGGACTTGTATAATTGAATGCTTTTCTTTTTAAATGGTAACGGTGTGCACGGTTTGAGAGTACGCTTGGTTGATTCTAGGATAAAGCATGCTAAGATAGTTGGTTAGAACTAGTGGGAACATGAAGCCGGATTCTACTTGTTTGTGGCATGTTTGGTAGTTGCTTCCTATAGTCGATTTGACGCCAATAGTGAGTTTTTGCTACATCCGTGTGAGTTCTTTGTTTTTCAAGCCTTCTACCTATATTTGCATGAGCGGCATGGATCCTTGCCTTTTTACAAACCTAATCTTGAAACTTGACTCATAGATCTTGAATCCGAGACCAAACCATTTAGGAAGGACAAAGGCACCTTTTTCGGGGTGGTATTTTTCCTTTTTTAGGATAGTTTTATTCATTTTCTTTGTTTTTGGGTTTTTATTTGCCTAATTGCTAACCAATTTGAGCCTATACCTTTCTTTTCTAGCCACATACTTAGATTCTTGAGCCTTTTGTTTCTTTTCGTTCCATTTTTGGTTTTTGTGAAGCAAATGGTCATCTTTTGGAGTTGTGGTGTATATAAGTTTGGTTTTGGTTCTAAATTGAAGCAAGTTTGTGTTTTGTACATATTGTGTGAATAATGGCAAGAGTATAAAAGTTTCCTACATTATAAAAGGCATGGACAAATAAGTGCAAAGTCGAAAAAGCCGTCCAAAGTTAAAAGAGGCAAGGACAAAGCACTTTTGAAAAATGGAAAAAAAAAAGTGAAAAAAATAATTCAAAAATATTTTGATGTGAGTTTTCTCCCTTTTTAAGCATTGAGGACGTGAGTTTTCTCCCTTTTTGAGAATTGAGGACAATGCTCCATTTAAGCTTGGGGGGAAGCGTTCTCATGCTTTTTGTGTATATGTTTGTGAGTATAGCTTTGAATAAGCTTGGGGGTGTTAGTTTGTTTTTGCTTGGTGACTACTTGATTGTGATTCTAACAAAAGGGCCCGTTCTTTGCTTCACTATTAGGAGAACCACCAAATTTTAATTTTAGCCTACCCTCACCTTGTGTCCTTAACGTTACAACCTTGGGAAAAGACCTTTTGACCTAAGTGGTTGAGTCATTCATCGGAGGAGAGGAATGTGAGTTTTAGGAATAGGGAGAGGGGATGTAAAAGTCAAGATGTTGAGTAGCCTAAATAACTTTCCTTTTTCTGGTTCCTTCGTGGAATCATTGTGATGCTCACTAGAGGTTGATTTGAAGCTATTAGGAAGAACGCGGTAAGATCGTTTGGGGTGAAAGTGGATTGTGAAAGCTAGTTCCTATGCTTAGCATATTTATGTTTCAATCAACCTTGGGTATCTTGGAACGTGCACTCCCTTACTTGTTTAGAAAGATTTGCATTCATTAGTGATTGTACATATGGAAAAGCCCTTTCATGAACATGTGTTTGTTTTGCTTTTCTCTTGATTTCTTTTCATGCTTTGCCTTGTTTGTATTATCATGCGAGTTATGGGTTAAACTCTTAGGATACCCTTACGAGAGCATCACTCGTCCTCTAGGGCGATCTAGGGGTTTAAATGGCTTGTCATTAGTTGCTAAAACTGATCGTGATTCCTACGAAAGTGACTTAGTGTATATTCTCATCTCGTCTTTATTTTTGCTCGTTTGAATAAGCTCGTCATTTTCACTCCCTTGGTTTTGTTTTGCTCGAGGACGAGCAAAAGGTAAGCTTAGGGGTATTTGATGTGTGTCATAAATTGCACACATTTGATGAGCATTTAGGTCTTTTTTATCCTCTTTTCATGGCTTTCTTGCTCAATAAATGTTTAGTTTTATGCTTTCTCTCTCTATTCTACCTTTTTTCTCTTATTGTACGGTTTTGTGCATTTCTATGGTTTTCTAGTATTTTCTCCTTTATTTCTTCTATTTTCGTTATTTTAGTTGCTTTTCCTTTATTTTAGATTTTATAGATTAAGTTTTATTTTATTTTAGTTTATTTTATTTCATTTTCATTTTCATTTCATTTTCTTTACTTTATTTTATTTTCATTTTATTATATTTTCTTTCTTTTATTATTTTCATTTTTATGTTATTTCTTTTACTTTTATTTATTGGTTTTAGTTTTATTTTACTTTATTTTATTTCTCGGTTTTATGTGTGTTTTGTAGGTGGTTGTTCCATGTTCAAGTCCTTGCACTCGCAAGTGGTGCTCGTAAGCCGGATAATTACCTTGTACCCACCAACTTTGTGCTTTGCTACTGCATAGTCTAGTGTTCATCACCATCACGCTTCGATGGGGACGCTCGCGCCCACCGACTACTCTACCCCGAGCTTTCTCCTTTGCTTTCCCTTGCTCCCACAAATCACCAACAGCAGCAGCAACTCCAATAACACCTCACACATAGCTGCTGCCACCACGCAAACCACCAACAGCCTTTATCCGCCACCAATTGCAGCCTCCCCTGCTGCCCACACAAAGCAGCCCTTTCCTCCCTCAATTAACCATCCTCACGCAGCTCCCCTGCTCCAGCAGCAGCTCCCATTGAACCACCTCATGCACCCCCTGCTGCCCCTTTAATCCACCACCATTTCTTCCTACAACTCCCACAAACCGCCGCAAACTCCAGCCACACTCTACCAGCCACTAATCGCACAACCTCCCTCTTCACCACCAATTTCAGCAATTAATCAATTGCTGCCCTCCTCCACACAGCCACACCTCACGCAAGAACAGCAAATGCAGCAGCATCAAGCAAGCCACCTTCGCCTTCCGCAACCAATCGCAACTCCCTCGAAGCAACTCCAAGCAGCAGCGCACTTCTGGCAGCACCACCGCAGCTCCGCCTTCATTCATACCTCAGCAAGTGCGGACGGACATTCAATGCATGTGGCCGCACACAGCTGGGTATGATTTGGGGCCGATGATTGATGATGATGAGCGGCTTTGATTATTTGTGATATGGGTGATGGCTGTGCAAAGCAGGGGATTTCGTCCGAATTAAAGATGCAGCAAATTCGTGATATGTGCTGATTGGTTTTTCCTTTTGATTTCTTTTATTTTATTTTCCTTTTAATTTTAGTTTTCTTTTTCCTTTCTTTTTCTTTTGTTGTTTTATTTTATTTTCATTTCCTTTCCTTTTATTTTTTTTTTCTTTTCTCTTTTATTCTATTTTCTTTTACCCTTGTATTTATAAATACCCATTTTTGGGTAGAGAGAGAAACAATTAGAAAACTAAAATTAGATTGAGAATTAGCTTAGATTTTAGATCTTTTTTCCTAGCTTAGTTGAGAACTTCTCTCTCTAGATTTAGGGTTAATTTTAGGAGTAGATTTTAGAGAGAGAAAGTGAGGAATTTCAATGGTGATTGATTGAGAGATTGAAGATTCAATGGTGACAATTGTATTGGAGATCTTCTCTATTATTAAAGAGCATTTCTAAACTCTATCTCATTTATTGCTTTGTTTAATATTCATGTTTGGATTACTTGATTTTGATTGGAATTTGATGATTGATATTTGATATTCATGTTTGTTTGGTTTGATATTGATATTTGATCTTTGATTAGTGTATTTGTTCTTATTAGATTGTTGATTGTTGATTTCTTTAGTCGTTTGTTGGTTAGATGATGATGTTAGAGTAGTTGTTTGGTTAGGGATTTGGTGAAGCTTAGGATGTAATGGATTGATGTAAATTGGGGATAATTGATGGAGTTGATGATATGATTAAACTTGGTTGATTGATCATGTGCATGTGTGTGATTAATTAAAGAGTAGCTAACTTTGATTATTGCACTAGATTGCATTGTAAGTTCACATTGATACGGACCATTGATTTGTGACTTGCATTTACACGATTGAGGTGTCGTGTGATGTTTCCTAGCTAGAGTTTATCGTAGTTGACGCTAGTTAGACCTCTAGGAGTATAGCTTGATATGCTCTTTTGGTTGCATGTTTGATTTTCCCTCGCATTGCTTGACTTAGTCGAATTTCCATTCCAATTTGCTATATATGTTCATTGCTATTATTTGCGAATCCTAATCCCTAGCTCTTTATTTTGTTTGGTTTCTTCGTTTAAGTAGTTGTTAGTGACACCTTCTTCCTTATACTTCGACTTAGCTTAGGCACATAACTAGAAGCACTTAGACATTACCGTTCCATTGGGTTCGACCCTTGACTTACCTCTATACTTGTATTTAGGTTTGTTGAGTGTTTAAAAATTTTGTTTGGCTTAGGAAAGATTAGCCCAACGACCTAGTTTTCCCCAAATCCGTACAGAAGCTAAAAACGTATAATTAAAAATAATAATAAAAATAATAACATTTTATTCCAAATAAAAATCCATCTTAAAATAATCATTAATCCTAACTTTATTAGAATTTAAAAGAACCTTCTAGAGACTTCTAGAAAATTATAATTAATCCTAATAATTTTAGGAATAATAATCAACATTTCCTTCCTCTAGATCATTGGGTTGTATATAAATAACGAACCGGGCCCAGTTTAGTATCTTGGCCATAACTTCCTCAATATTCATCGGAATTGGGCTTATAATATATCGTTGGAAATGTTTTTTCGAGGCCCATCCAATTACACTATTATTGGACTCTTTTCATGGACCAAACTAAACGGGATTGGCTATTTTTAATAAAATAGAGTTGTTTTAAAAAACAGAGAGAAGAGAATTTTTAATAAAACTAAACCGCAACACTTGACTTTCCACACTTTCACCTCATTTGATTATGGTTCGACATGAAAGGCATTCATCACTGGGTTTGGTTTTTGGGAGACACAATTAGGTGTCTACACTAGTACTTATTTTTTTGGTTTCTACGTTTTAGTAGTTATTAGTCACCTTCTATCCTTAGACTTCGACCTAGCTTAGGCACTAATCGAGAGCACTTGAACATAACCGTTCTTAGTGGTTCGACCCTTGACTTACCTCTATACTTGTATTTAGGTTTGTTGAGTGGTTATAAATTTTGTTTGGCTTAGGGAGGATTAGTCCAACGACCTAGTTCACCCCTTATCAAGACGAGACAAGGATATACACTAATTCACTTTTGTAGGAATCACGGTTGTTTTTATCCACAACAAGCCCTTTAAAACCCAAAGTCGCCTATGAGGATTCCACTCTAATAAAAAGAAAAGGAGTTTGATAAGAAAAAAAAAATGAAGAAAGAAAAAATTAAAAAATAAATAAAAATATGCACACATAAGCACATTGTCACGAATGATGCATTGAAGTTGGCAACTTAAAGTCAAGATCTATGTTCCACTATGGTCAAGCTTTTATGGGTGTCAAAGGGTACCATGGTTAAGAGTTTGAACGCGTTAGCAAGGCAACCTCCCTTGAGAGTGTATGCCAACGGGCGGCTCTGCGAGTTCGTGATGAAATCGAACTCGACTCCATGGTTTGGATGGATTTAAAAACTTGGATGAACCCTTATTGCCATGAGCGTTTTTGGGTTGATAGAGCTTAAATCCCCTAGGCTAGCCGCGTACGTAGAACACGTACTATTGTGGAAAAATAGGCAACCTAAAATGCATATGCATATGTGACAATGCCAATTAAATAGCAGGAATACAATTCAAGAATCTCTCAAGTCTCATCCACTCATCTCAATTAAATACCGATCACTCAAATCGATAAATAACCAAGAATTCTCCCCAGCGGAGTCGCCAAATTGTAGGTGTCGTTTGAAGTGCGCCTACGTTAAAGCATGTGGTGAATATGATTGGCACTCATAGGAAGTGGGAATTGACATTACTATTAGGGACAAAGCAAAGTAGGGAGCCGCCAACAAGTTTTAAGGAACTTGTTAACCGTTCACGGATCATTTAAGGCAACCACGATTAAGGGACAACGAAAGGCAACAACGATTGACCCGTGAAGGTCACACCCCATTCATAATCCATGAGATTACTAACTCCATATGGTTTGGAACCATGAAACGAGGATCGGGGATGATGGTACGAAGTGAGTCATAGAGTCACATTCGCCCGTATTGGCCTCTACTCGATTCTTATTGTGAAAAGTATTCTTGTGATCTCAAGGGCACACAAACAAAATATTCAAATCTCTCCAAAATATTATTATGCTAAATTGGTTGAATATTAATGCACACATAATTCTAAAATATTAGTGATCATCACTTCGATTAAATAACAAGATTAAAGGAACCTAAACCGTTCATTTAAATTATCTTATTAGGCGTTATATTCAATTACATATTCCCTTTAAACATGCAATATGGTGCTCATAATAAATAAAAAAATAAACATTAATATTGGAAGTAATTCAACAATAAACCCAACAATATCACTAGTAGAAAAATTGAAAAAGACACCGCTCAATGGCCACCGGTTTTTGAAAACCGGTGGCTTAAAAAATGGGCGGGATTAGGCACATGTACATTGCCACCGGTTCAAACCGAACTGGTGGCATAAATGATAAAGGCCACCGGTTTTGAACCGGTGGCAATAATCAAATAATAAAAAAAAGCCCACGTTTTGTACCGGTTTTGCACCATTCTCTTTTCCCTTCCTTTATATACCCTAACCCTAACTTCTCTCTCCTCTATCGCCTCTCCTCTCCTCCTGCTCTCCTCATTCTCTCTATCTCCTTCTCTCCTTCGTTCTTACTCCCCCTCTCTCTCCTTTTTTCCCTCTCTGTTCTCTCGATCTCTCTCTATCCTGCTCTCCCTCTCTGTTCTCTCTCTCGTCGCCCTTCGTCCTCTCTCCTCCGTTCTCCTCCTTCGTCCTCCATCAAATCCGCACTACCCAGCCACCATCAACCCACGAAATCACCATCACGCCACCACTACACCAGCAACACCAACATCAACAACACCGACAGATCTACATCATCAACACCAATTTTCGCTCTTTTTCGCAGTTTTTGGGTTTGATATTTCGAGGTTACGGTTTCTGGGTTTAATTGATTTTGTAATTGCTATGTTTAATTGATTTTGGAATTTTCTGGGTTTAATTGATGAGTGTTGATGGGTCTATGTTTCTGGGTTTAATTTGATTATTCAAGGGTTTTTGGGTTTATGTTTAATTCGAAATTGCATGAGTGTTCTGGATTTTTTTTTTTATATTTTTTATTTTTTTCGTGTTTTTTGTGAGTTTTTATTTATTAATTTTAATCTTGGTGTTCTGATTTTCGAAATTGTACGAGTATTCTGGTGAAATTGCATGCGTTTTTTCAGGTTTTTTTGTTTTATTTAGAGTTTTTTGTTTATTATTTTCGGGGATTTCTGGGTTAATTTTTTTTAATTATTAATTTGAGGTTTTTGGGCAGATAATGCATTTTTTTTTTAGTTCTTGAGTTTTATTAATTTTGGTGTTTTAATTGATACAGGTATTAAATTATGACTCCACGAAGAATCAAGATGTTTGTGTCAAAAAAAGATCAAGATGTTGATTTTGGAATATTGTTTTAGAACTTAATTTTATTTTTTTTTTGTTTCTGATGTTGTAATTTTATTTATTTATTAATTTAATTTTATGTTGTAATTTTTTTTGATTTTGGTATTGTACAATAACAATTTAATGATAATTATATTTTGGATTATATTTCGGTTGATTTCGATGTTTTTTTTTTCGATGCTGTGTTTCTTACTTAATTACATTGAATCGTTGGAGTATATTTCAAGAGGAAAAAACAAAACCAAAAAATAAAAAAAATATATATATTTACATGCACATTGCCACCGGTTAACCGGAGGCATTTATATATAATATCAAAAAAAATAAAGCTGGAAGGGTTATTGCCACCGGTTAACCGGTGACAATACTTATTTTTGCCACCGGTTTTGAACTGGTGGCCTTTGCTTCGGAGTATTGCCACCCCCCAAATGACCACCGGTTCAAAACCGGTGGCATTGGGGGGTTTTGAACCGGTGGCCAATTCATATTTTCGCCTAGTGTATGAAGTCGTTAGAAAAATAATAGATATAAAAGGAACATGATTCCATATTTTGATTTTGTTTGCTTGCAACTATAAAAACAATAAACACGTTAGTAACTTCACAGAAAATTAATAAAACAATAATTAAAATGAAATTAAATAGAGTTGATTTGGGGCCAAACCCTCAAACAGTTCTACCTTTCACGCCTTGGTTTAAGGATAGAACTTCGGGTAAAGTATAGACTCCTGGGAGTGCTTAAGGAAGGTATTTTAGGAGAAAAGGGTAGGCTAGTGTTTAGGCTAGAGCATAGAAGAGAGAATGAGAGAGACAATTGATGATCAGACCAAGCTTGTTGATGATTGAAAAAGGGGTGATATGACCTCTATTTATAGGGAAAAGAGAAGGGTCGAAGAATTAGGGATAAGATCCGAATTAAATCGGAATAAAACTCGATAGACCGCAGTTTTTGCGGTCTTTGTTTTTATCATATCTTTTGATCCAGAAATCAAAATAAGATAAATAATATGTCGTTGGAAAGCTCTTAAAGTCTAATTTTTAATTTAATTAGAATGAGATTAAAATATTTTTTAGAATAAAAGATATGGACGAAATAGTGAGACGGTGTCAGTTTTGGATAGAGTTTCGTATTTCGCACATATCTTTTTCGTTATAGATCGGAATCGATATTATAATATATCATTGGAAAGATAATTTCAAGGGATTTCCAACCGTGTAAGATTTAGGTAAGAACTGTAAAGCACGAAAAAAATATATGACTATATTTGAACGTCTTTCAATTCAAATAGAATTAGGACATTAAAAAAGAAACGTTTTATTCAATTTCAAACTCTTTTATATTATCTTTTCAAAAAGGATAATTAAGATATTTTAGAAACTTGTAGAAGCTTCCAATTAATCTTAATTGGATTAGGAGTGATATTAAAGCCTTTGGACCCTCCACATCATCATTTGGTTGTAGGTAAGGTGGGCTTAGGTTCGGTTTGGACTCAGTTTAGTACTTTGGCCATAACTTATTCGTTATAACTCGGATTTGGGTTTATAATATATCGTTGGAAAGCTCTTTTCAAGCCCCGTCCAAATATTTAATAATTAGACCCATATTATGGCCAAAATAAACTGTTCTAAACGTTTTATAAAAAGGACACGAAATGAATGATTTTAATGGACACGAAATGAATAATTTTAGGTTTAAAGGCACGAAAAGAGGAAAATAAGTTATGGTTTGGGAAAATGGGCTATGAATTGGGTTGGTTTAAGAAATGTATTGAATGGAACATGGATTTAAGTACTCTAAAGATTACATACTTAACCCGACCAATAATGGCGGTAAAAGGTTGTTCATCATTGAGTTTGGTTTTGGGGAGACATTTTAGGTGTCTACAATACTCTTATTGTTTTAAGTTATATTTTAATTAGGAGATGAAAATGCTTATGTTTATGTATTGTGCACTGTTTAGTTCAACTTTACTTTTTTTTACTATTACTTTATTTTTTAGTTCATGAGATGAATAAACTATTATTTTATTTTATGATGGTGGAAATGAAACACTTCATTTTTCTTACTTAAATTTGCAAGTTATGGAATGCATAAAGACTTGAACATTAAAGTTTTTGTTTTACAAAAATTATATTAAAAAGGAAATATAGAAAGGAATTGTTAAGGGAGGTGACATGTAGCATGTATGTGATTTGTGGTGGCATGTGACATGTGAATGACTTGGTTTGTGTTTTTAAATATTAAAGGGGTCGTTTCGTTCGCACAAGGTAAACAGAATGGAATGAACAAAGAGAAAGAAAGAGAATGGAATGAAAATACCTCATATCTACTTTGTTGTTTTTTTTTAAAAAACCAACAAATTCAAATCACCAATCCCACCACCACATCACCACCACACAACAACCTATCTCCTTCACTTCCCACCTTTTCTAGCCACACCACCGTTCACCGTGCTATGCCCACCACCCGGTGCGCTTCACCGCCCCTCCTCTCCTTCCGTAAACCTCTCCCTATCCTCGAAAAACTTCCCCCAGCCTCGTAACTCCCTCCCCATAAAACCGTCGTGCGACCCTCCCCACCGTGGAAACCATAGCGGCTAGGGATTCCAGGGTAGGGGAGGGTCACACAACGGTTTTACGGGGAGAGCGAAGGGGTTTCTTGGGTTTTCGAGGCTGGTGGAAGTTTTCTGGGGGAGGGGAGAGTTTTGCGGGGGCAGAGAAGGGGCGGCGAGCGACGGGAGAGAGGCGGTGAAGCCTGCCGAGTGGTGGAGGAAGTGCGACGGCTTGGTTTACTGGTGGTGTGGGTAGGTCAGGGTGGTCATATGGTGGTGATGTAGTGGCTAGGGAATTGGAATGGAAATACGTAGGGGGTGAGGAATCAACTTAGGGCCTGTTCATATTTACTGAATTGAGCTGAACTGAACTGAACTGATTGGAGCTGAATTGAACTGAACTGAACTGATTGGAACTGAACTGAACTGAGCTGAAATGAATATTTTATGTGATAGGGAAATTAAGAGCTGAACTGAACTGAATTGATTGGGACTGAACTGAACAGAACTGATTGGAGCTGAACTGAACTGAACTGAAATTAAGTGAATATGAACAGGCCCTTAGAAGGATTTGAGGGAGAGGGTAAAGAGAGGAAAAAAAAAACGCTTAACAAACAACAACAAAGGGAACAGTGCAGTTGATTCCATTTTCTTTGATAATTAACCCCAACCAAACAGCCTCAAAATCGTAAAAGTATAGATAACTCTCACCTCCAAAATCATTTCCCCCCATTTAGGTGTGAACAAAAATAAAATGAGAATGATTTTTGACCGTTGGATATTATTTAGATCTAACGGTTGATATCACATCTGATTCTTAAATTCCTCCATGTTTACATTTTTTGCCCTTTTGGAGTTTTTCGATTTTATTTTACGCTGCACTCTTCTCTCTCCTTCTCCCTCTCTCTCTCACTTTGTCCTTCTCTCTCCTCCATTGAAGCGCACCCTGACTTCTCTCTTGAAGCGACTTCTGAACTTTCTCTTCTCCATTGAAGCAGTTTCTTAGGTAAGATGTTTTCTTGTAATCATCGAATGTCAATTTCACAATCTAGGGTTTAGTTTTACACTATCGTTGATTTAATTTTTAGTGTAGTCAATTAGGGCTCTTCTAAGGTGGATTATTCAATTGTTGGTTTAAATTACTGAAGTTATGAAATATCATAGCGGTCGATTTTGTTGCTAGAATTTTACTATGCTTAATTTTCGTTGAATTTCTTAAGCGACGGGATTTTTATATGAACTTTTTAGCATAATTTGGTTGCAAATTTTTTTACAATTTTCGAGCCAAGTCAACACGAGCCGAGGCTATTGGAGCCCGTGCCGAACATGGGCTTTGAATCTCTTGAGCCAAGCCAGCCTACCTATTGTGTTCGAGCCGAGTTTACTTTTATTCAGGCTTGGCTTGAAAGTGAATTATTTTCCTAATATTACTGAAAATTTTAAAGTTTAGAGTTAAAGTTAAGTTGTTTATTCAATTCTGGTTGCTCTTAGTAGGGTAAAGTGTTCAGAATTAGAGAAATGAACTTGCATTTGGATTTTGGAAAGGGGGAAAATCTTTTCAAGGAGTCTCCCGCTCCCCTCTCCCTCAAATGAAAAAGAAGTAAAGGTAAAATATTTGAGAAGAAAGAAAACGGCTTATGTCTTTGCTGACATGTTTGGTATGATGAGTGTTCGTTTAATCTTATATGCGAAATGAGTGGATTTTTTTTTGATGCTATAGAGCCATTGGGCCCTGAAAGCTCTTAATTTTAGAATACTTGATGCTTTCTCCTTAGAGGGTGGTGACGTGTCATGTATTGACTTACAGACTAGCGAGATTACCCTGTCAATATTTTTCTTGAACATTATAAGAAATAGGAATCCCGGTGGAAGCTTGAAGTATGTGTGTATGGGGAAGTATGATCTGATATTACTGTGAATGTAATTTAAATATGATGAAACTATGAACAAATACTTGGTGTAGAAGGTTCAGGAATTGTAACCGGAGCTGGTGAGCATCATAATACTTGGCCTCTAACTACTGATGTACATTCCTTAATTGATGTTTGGTTTTAATGGACTAACTAGTGTGTATCCCGGATGCTCCGGGTTGCTAACTTGTGTAATTCTTGCTTTAATTTAACAATTATGTTGGGCTATTTGTGTAGTTAGTGTGTATAGTGGTTCGGGCATTGCCTTGGATGTCACCTTTTTTTTATTATTTTTTTTACATTATATGTATTTATATTTTAATCTTGTGAAAAATAATTGAATTATATTACCTCTAATTTACTTAATAAATGAAAGAAATATTATAATATTATGTGAAACTTAAAACATTAATAATAGTTGGTTGAGATGGTAAAAGTATTACATATATACAAAGTATATTTGAAGTTTTGGGTTCGAATCTTGTTGAAAATATATTTTATCTTGTTAAATGAAGTGGCTAGCTTACGTTGCCCATATACGTTGGACGATGACATGGCATTGTGACGACATAGGCACACATACTTTTGAAGGGTGACACGTGGCACCGTTCCCTTAAAAGGAACTCCTTTTAATATTAGTATAGATATTAACCTGCGCATAAGGTCTAAAAGCAATATGGGTTTGTTTTACATTATAAAACTTTCCGATTTCTACGATGTGCCCCCCCTTTGTGAGAAATCTACATTGTAACCTTAAAATACATTTAGGTTCTATACGGTAACCTTGTTGTTATCTTGCCATTAACAAATTCCGATAGTTATATTTTTTTATCGATTTGCGTGTTAGAAATGGTTCCGTTAAAGGTTTTGGGGGGTATTTTGGACCTAAAGGAACCAAATTGAGCTCAAATTTCACAAAAAAATGACGCAAATGTCTTGTTTTGCATATTAAATAGATAAACACGCAAATCGAGACATTTTTTAATATGCAAAACGAGGCATTTGTGTTATTATTTTGCTAAATCTGAGCTCAGTTTGGTTCCTTTAGGCCAAAATACCCCCTAAAACCTTTAACGGAACCGTTTTCAACACGCAAATTGATAATAAATAAAATGGTGATTAGGCCCTGCTAATGGAATTTGTTAACGGCAAGGTTACCGCAAGGTTACCGTATAGAAACTAAATGTATTTTAAGATTACAGTGTAGATTTTTCAAAAAGGGAGGGCACATCGTAGAAAACGGAAAATTAGAGGGTTATAATATAGAAAAACCCAGGCAATATTATGTGTCGTATCTATGGATTATTTTAGGGTTTTAAGCTTTTAGGTCCCCCCCCCCCTATTTTTTTTTGCTCTCCCCGATTTCATTATTTTTGCTTTTAGGTTCTTGCTGCTCTTTCCTTTTAGTTTTATTGGCAAACGTGTCTAGGCTTTATATTGAGGGAGTGATCATTGGAATTTCTGCAAGTTAATGCCTGCACTTAGTGTTAAAATATTTTGCACTTAGTGTTAAAATACTTGTGCAGCATGTTGGAGTCACTTAGTTACACTCTGATTTTTCTCTTTGTAAATTTGTCTCTTAGGAGAATTTTTGTGCCCTCTCAGGGAAACATGATTGCTGTTATTGAATATTACAATTTGAATTTATTGCAGGCCCTAGTCTCTATGTAGATACCCAGGGTCAAGAACTAACCGATGTGCTGAGGTACTTGGAGGAGATCCATACAGCTCATGCATATTGGTTTGCATTTCTCGTTTTCTTGACAAAGATTCTAAGGTAGTACAGTTAATTAATTTTCGCTGAATCTATATGCCAGAAGGATTAGTTCGGCTCATTTTGTTTAATTGTGTTCAGTTATGGAGTGCAACAAAGAAGAGGCCTTGAGGGCTAAGGATATTGCTCTGAAGAAACTGGAAGCAAAAGACTTTCCAGGGGCTCGTAAGTTTGCTCTAAAGGCTCAGCAGCTTTATCCTGATATGGAGAATATTGCTCAGATGATTTGTGTTTGTGATGTGCACTGCTCAGCAGAGAGCAAAATGTTTGGAAGTGAATCAGACTGGTATGGCATTCTTCAAATTGAACAGAAAGCGGATGACACATTAATTAAGAAGCAATATCGCAAGTTTGCTCTTCTTCTTCACCCTGACAAGAACAAATTTTCTGGCGCCGAAGCTGCATTCAAGTTGATTGGGGAGGCTCAAAGAGTGCTTCTGGATAAGGAAAAAAGGTCATTTTATGACATGAAATGCAAAGCATCTTGTCAACCAGTTAGACAAAACCAGCCTTCTCAGCAGAGAAGTAGGAATCTCAACACTGGTAAAACAGCAAAGGTTCAAAACAATGTTACAAGCAATTCTAATTCACATGTCAAGGAATTTAATTTTACACATCAAGAGCCAAAAAAGCAGCCTCAATCAGAAGCTGCCAACGGGAAGGAGACCTTCTGGACCCAATGTCCTTTTTGTGCAGTTCGTTATCAGTATTACAAGGAAGTTCTGAATAGAGCTCTCCGTTGTCAGCATTGCAAGAAGCCCTTCATTGCCTATGATATGCTTGCTCAAGGTACACGACCTGGATCTGATGCAACTCAGCCTGTTTTTTCTGGTCAAAACATTCCTAATGCGAATGCCATGGGATCAGAGACTGTGAATGAGAAGCATGCTTCCAATGGTGGGGTTCCGGCTGGGAAATATGCAGAAGCAAGTCGATCACAGAAATCCAGGCAGGCACCTAAAGGTCCAAATAAAGTGGATGTGGAACAGACATATAAGCCTTCCAGGAATGTAAACAGTAAGAGAGGGAAGAAGCATGAGGAAGAGTCTAGTGAAAGTTTTGGATCAGATAGTAGCCTGGAGTCTGAAGAGATAGAAACACAAACAGACACAGATTCTCTGAGGGCGCAACAATTTGACAGTGATGGGGATTGCTGCACTAGAAGATCAAGGCGGAACAAACGGCACGTGTCATACAATGAAGATGCAAGTGATGATGAGCATATCATGAACCCTTCAAAAAAGGCAAAGGACAATGGACCGCCTTGTCCCACAACAGAAGAAAATGTAGATGCTTCAGAAAAGAGACAGCAGTCTGACCCATCAAAGATATTTGCTTCTGCTTCTGCTTCTTTGAAAGAGAGCAAGGGAGAGTGCAGTAAATTAGATGGAAGTGAAAATGGGGTTGAGTCAACCAAGAAAGGCTTCAAAGCTGATGATGACTTCACATTGTCTAGCCCTGAAACGCCTGAGCCAATGTTTCATGAATATCCAGACCCGGAATTTAGCGATTTTGACATGCTTAGAGAAGAGCAGTACTTTAGACTTGGACAGGTGTGGGCTGCTTATGATACTACAGATGCAATGCCTAGATTCTATGCCAAGGTCAGGAAAGTTTTTTCTCCTGGCTTTAAGCTGCAGATAACTTGGCTTGAAGCTAACCCAGATGACGTGTGTGGAAAACAATGGGTGAATTCTGAGATGCCAATTTCTTGTGGTAAATTCAAACATGGTGATTCGGAAATAACAGAAGATCGTCTTATGTTCTCCCATGAGGTTTGTTGGGATAAAGGCGGTCGTAAAGATTCTGTCTTGATATATCCTAAAAAAGGAGAGACATGGGCCATTTTCAAGAATTGGGATGCTGAATGGTATTTAAATCCAGAAAGTGGCAGAAAGTTTGAATATGAATTTGTTGAAATACTGTCTGATTATGATGAAACTGTTGGGATATATGTTGCACAGTTGGGTAAGCTGAAGGGTTTTGTTTGTCTCTTTTGCCGAAAAGATGAAAGTGAATTACAAATACCGCCTGCTGAGATCCTTAAGTTCTCTCACAGGGTACCTTCATTTAGAATGAGCGGTAATGAGAGGGTAAATGTTCCTAAGGGTTCACTTGAGCTTGACCCAGCTTCTATAACCTTGAACCTTGAAGAAATCACCCTTTCTCAATCAAATGGAAACACTTGCTTTGTTGGTGTATCCACTAAATTAGAAGTGAATCCTGGTGCGAAGGCTGCTAAAAATTCATTGCCTAGTTATTGTGATAACGGTAAGGGTAATCAGGTGCTTGGGAGCAAATTAAATACCGATGTTATTGCTCAAGACATTCCAGATCCAGAATTTTACAACTTCGATGATCTGAAATCCATTAAGAAGTTTAAACTAAATCAGGTTTGGGCTTTGTACAGTGATACTGATGGCTTGCCAAAATACTATGGCATCATTAAAAAAATTGATCTTCTTCCACTATTCAAGGTGCAAATAGCCTGGCTGGAAGCCTGCACTTTGCCAGCTGATGTGATTCTATGGAAGGTAAAGGGGATGCCAATTTCTTGTGGGCAGTTTAAGATTAAAAGTAACAAAGTTCAAACATATACAGGAAATAGTTCCTTTTCTCATGAGATACGTACAGATCCAACAGAAAGAAAGAATGTGTTTGGTATCTATCCACGAAAAGGTGAGATATGGGCTCTTTACAAGAACTGGAATGCTTCTATGGTAGTTGCAGACTTGCAGAAGTGTGATTATGACATTGTGGAAGTCCAAGAGGACAATAGTTCACATATTAAAGTCTTGTTCTTAGAGCGTGTTACTCCTTTCTACTCAGTTTTCAAGCCACAGACGAATATTCACACTAGAGAGATCTCCCGATATGAATTGCTTAGATTCTCCCATCAGATTCCTTCTTTCAGGCTCACAGATCAGAAAGATGGAAGTTTAAGAGGGTTTTGGGAGCTTGATCCTGCTGCATTCCCCACTCAATCTATGTACAAATCTTAGGGCAGTTCTTATCTTTTGATGACTCGTTTTTGCTGTTGTAGCTGCAATGCATCTCAACTTGATGGGATTTGAAATGCTGGAAACTATCTTCAAAGAACCGTTTCAGATCTGATATTATTTGGAGGCGCATCAAATGATTGGGGCATGGATATGATCCTTCACCTGGTGAGGGTCTGCTGTCTTGTGCCACAGTTTTTCTAACTCTTGATATCATGGCAAGTCTTGCCTTTTTGATTGAACAGGTAATTAAGGAGCTAAGTAGGTGGAAGCGAACTATCTGCTAATGTTAGCCACATGTTAATTGTAAAGTCTTATTCCAACAGAAACATTACATTTTCTGTTATCATGGTGTAGAAGTTATGCTTTGGTAGGTTAACTGCGTTCAGTCAATAGTTCAGCTATTGCAGTTACATTCGTATGTATGGTTTCTATTTATATGCATCTGAAGTTATTGGGCTAATCCTGTTAATTATTCGTCTTGTTTTCTGGCTCTTCCATAATTTTTTAAAGGTTTCTATGGTTTGAAAGCCATAACAACTGTTTGTCTGTGACATCTGCTTTGATCAATGGTTGCTGAAATACAGTCTCTGCAGTAGTCTGTCTGTGTTTTGGTCATTATATGTGATCTGGCTGCTTACATATCAGCTGAAGAGGTTTACAATTAATACTACCTATTACAGTGTTGTTTTTAAAGGTTAGTAATATTTACTAAACTAGATGAAGCCCGTGCGATGCACGGGTCTATCTATTTTTTAAAAAATAATATTTTTCATATTTATGTGATTGCATTTGTTATTTTATTAGTTGTACATAATATATCACTAGATGAAGCCCGTGCGATGTACGGTTTGTTTGAATATTTTTAAATTTTTTTTTTTTTTGTATTTATGAGTTAAAATTTGTTATATATTTAGATAAAATTCCTAATATTAAAAGATAATATTTAATATTTAATTAATTTAAACTTAAAAATCTCATTCGTCAATTTTGCTTACGTGACATTTGAATTATTTAATTCTAAAAGAAATTAATAATCTCTTATTTAAGGCTAATACTAAAATTTATAATCCTAGGCTCTTTACAAACTCGGGGAAAAACTCCCCTTTATATATATACTACATGAAGCCCGTGCGATGCACGGGTCGATCTATTTTTTTTTTAAAAAAATATTTTTCATATGTGATTACATTTGTTATTTTATTAGTTGTACGTAATATGTCATTTTCTCCGTATTTGTTTTAAAATATTAGATTAAATTCCTAATCTCAAAAGATAGTATTTCGTATTTAATTCATGTAACCATTAAAATCTCATTGGTTAATTATGCTTATGTGGCACTTGAATTTTTCATTGGAAAAACTATAATTTATAATCCTACGTGACACGTTAACTAATCTTATATTAGGTGGCATATCCTATTGTAGCGTTTTAAAAATATTAATTATATGTGGTGCTCTAATAATTTTTTTAAAATAAAAATCCTACGTGGCGCTCTAAAAACTCGGGAAAAAACTCCCCTTTATATATATATATATATATATATATATATATATTTTCTCCGTATTTGTTTTAAAATATTAGATAAATTCCTAATCTCAAAAGAAATATTTCGTGTTTAATTAATGTAACCATTAAAATCTTATTGGTCAATTATGCTTATGTGACACTTGATTTATTTATTGGATATAACTATAATTTATAATCCTACGTAGCACGTTAAATAATCTTAAGTGGCATAATCCTATTGTAGCGTTTTAAAAATATTAATCCTATGTGGTGCTCTAATAATTTTTTAAAAATAACAATCCTAGGTGACGCTCTAAAATCTCGGGAAAAAACTCCCCTTCATATATATATATATATATATATATATATATATATATATATATATATATATATATATATATATATATATATATATATATTAGATTTTAACCGTAGTCTAAAAAAACTGAAGTGAATTAATTGGCGAAAATGTCTTTATTGGCATCAGCAATGGTACTAGGTGAATGGAACAACACAACCTTAAACGGGTGATGAAATAAGGAACCTAATGCTTCCTCTAATGTGCAACTTCGACAATTGATATTTGTAATTATGTGGTACTTGTATATATTATGAAGAAATAAGGTTGACATAAGGAAATTATGCATAAAGACTAGTCAAAAAATACTTTTCATGCTAGCAAAAGTGATGGGTTAAGCTAAAATATGGTCCCTCAACTTTAGTATTTGTAGCATTTTAATCCCTTATCTTTCAAATGCAGCAAATTGGTCCCTCAACCACCCATTATCTCTTTCATAATAATAGCAACTTTCATTATTCATCCGATTCATAATAATTGGGAAAATTTATCACGTACTACCTTAAAACAACGGTCTTTGTGAATCATTAGCCTTAAATAAAGTTGCTAATTATAGATTACTTCTAATGATTCTAATTTAATTGATTTCCGGACTATTTTCGTATAAATAGGGTTCCTGGACCTCCGTTTTCAATCATCAAATACAATCAATTCTCTCTATCAACTTTCATCAAGGATTACTTGATTTTATCTCTCTCTTTTTCTAAACTAGCCTTTTAAAAAAACACAATACCGCATTCAATAGATCTAGAAACACCTAGCTAAGTTCGAAGTTGCCTTCGCCCTAGACGTGAAAGGTTTATACTTTTCTGAGGGTTTGGTCCCCAATCCAGTCTAAACTTTTTAAGTGTTTCTCTTAATTTTTTTTATTTATTTCTTTGATTTTATTATTTTCATTGAAGTTTTCTAATTTAACTCATGTATTTTGTTATTAGAAAAGAGGTACGAGGCTTCAAAGTAAGTTATTAGCTTACTCCCTTTTTATTTCAATGTAGAAAACATGTTTAGATTCGTTTAATTCCTAGTATCATGTAAGGATGTTATTATTGCTTTCTAGTATCATGTTTAGGGTTCCTTTTATTCTTTCTAATAGCATGTTAATATCATGTTAGGTTTAAAGCTTTGATCTTTATTGGTTAGTGACATGCTAGGATTTGTTAGTAATCTTGTTAGTATCATGACTAGGATCTTGCTATTATATTTGAGCTTTATTATTAACATAATTTTGATTGTTATTATTGTTCATATTATGTTTCTTGATATATATTATTGTTATTTCTTGATCACGTCTTTTATGCATGTTTAAAGGGAATTTTACTTGAAATCACGCTTAATAAGATAATTAATAATTTGGTTTAGGCTAATATGATTTTAGTTCAAGTGATCGCCAATAATAGTTTTATTTGTGCATTAATATTCAACCAACATAGATTAAACAGGTTTAGGGTTAACCTAATGATTGCATGTTAGTCAAAAAGCGCACATGAATACGAGTAGAATAAAGTAGAGTCCCATTTATAGGGCGGGTCCTCTCTCTTTTAGATTGGATTCGTACCCTCATCCTCAAACCCTATTTGGTTCTAGCCTTTTGGAGTTGACGATCTCATGGATCGTTAAGGAGTGTAACCTTCACCTTGTAAACGGTTTACAAGTTCCTAAAACTTGTTGACGACTCTTTTGCTCTTGTTTCCTTCCCTTTGGACGCTACCATGCTTAAGTGTATGATCACAATGGGGTTCAAGTTTGGGGTAAATGCTTGAAATATTCTCTACAGTATGGTTCATGGAACACATTGACCACACATCTGCAGTATTTGATGAGTTTGGACAAGTCGTCCAAATGGACCGGCTGGAAGGAGAAGTTTAACTTGATCTTATCGCCCACACTGTGACACAACCGGTTCTTACGCCGGTACAATAAGGAGCCGGCTTTGCTCTCGTATCCCATCTAGGGCTTATGAGCAAATAATGGAGCCTGGCTTTTTTGAGACCACGATTGAGGCCCTGGATGATGGGACTCAGATAATTGTTCCAAAGAACTAGATACCCCATCCGGACATTTTGAAGGATGAGGCCTTTCTTTATGCATGCGGGCTTAGCACCATGTTCACAAAGGGTAGATTTGCTACACATCAGGCATTTTCTGCCTTTGTTATTGCACTTTTTGCTTCATTAATTTATTTAACTAACTGTTTTCTCACTTTTGCAAAAGAAGTGTTGAGCATGGTTGATCTAAACAAAACGCCGGCTAAGTTTGCCGCTCAATTGAGGAAAGAACAGCTACTGGAGAAGTAGGCGGCCTTAGAGGCTTAAGATGCCAAAAAGAGTAGGGTAAGACCGCCTGTCATAATTTCAAGTTTTTTACTTTATCTCAATTATTCGCTGGTTGTAACCCTGTTCCCTAATTTACAAAGTGGGAACAAATCCATTTCACGCTCCATCTCCAAATTATTCAAGCAGCCGAGGGATGACCTAGCCAAAACTCCGGTTAAGATTGCGAAGAAGAACTCTTCTCAAGCAACCTCTTCAGCCAAGCCTGATTGACCTACAACCGGGGGTAAAACTCCGGCTGCGCCGAAGGCTTTGAGCGAAAGCTCAGAGTGTGCTGATGGGAATGTGCTGGATGCCTCTACGGCATCGAACTGTGGCGTGCCACTTATTGTTGCAACCGACACTTCAACGGCTGGAGAGGGGGGAACTTCTCAGCCTAAGGCCCAAGGTAAGACTCATATTGGACTCCCTTGGCCGCTTGACTTTATGCGATTCAAGACTCAGGTCAGCCGTTCTGGAGGTTCGATAAGCAGTCGGCAGAGAATGAATACCAACTATGCTGCCTTCTCACCAAGTACTTCTTGTGGTGCAGATGTTACCTCAGAGCCGCCTGATGTACAGGCGTTTGCCAAGAGGTTGGTGAGGTCTCTAACCAGGTGATGTGTGTCATAAATGGCACCCATTTGACGAGCATTTAGGTCCTTTTTATCCTCTTTTCATGGCTTTCATGCTTAATAAATGCTTAGTTTTATGCTTTGTTGCTTAGTTTTACCTTTCCTCTCTTATTTTGTAGTTTTCATGGATTTCGTTGGTTTTCTAGCTTTTTCTCCTTTATTTGCTCTATTTTCGTGGTTGTAGGTATTAAACGAAGTCTGGGTCTTGATTTTGGTGAGCCACTAAGGTGGAGGAAGCTTTTGGATCAAGTTCATGGCATTCGGTTAGCTCAAGATGCAAAGAAGTAGAAGTTCCAAGTCTTGGCTCTTCTCTTGCGCTCGCATGCGGTGCTACCATCAAAGGGGGTGTGTGCCCACCATTATTAATCCTTAGCTATTGCCAATTCTAGTGTTCATCACAATCATAAGTCATGCACCCATCGCAAATGCTCGAAGCCTTGAAGAATCGAAGAAACCCAGCTAGGTGTGGCCGCGCACCAGGGTAGTGCGGGCGCACCTCCCCTGTTGCGCGGGCGCACCGCCGTGGGTTCTTCTTGCTCGGTTTTTGAAATTTTTTTGCACCTCTATTTATACCTTTGTAAACCTGATTTTTGGGTAAGTTTTAGAAAGTTTTAGAAGGAGAATTAGATCATATTCTTAGCTTAGTTGAGAGCTTTTCTCTCTAGATTTAGGGTTAGTTTTAGGAGTAGATTTTAGAAAGAGAAAGTGAGGAATTTCAATGGTGATTGAGAGATTGAAGATTCAATGGTGACAATTGTATTGGAGATCTTCTCTATTATCAATGAGCATTTCTAAACTCTATCTCATTTATTGTTTTGTTTAGTATTCATGTTTGGATTGTTTGATTTTGATTGGAATTTGATGATTGATATTTGATTAGTGTAATTGTTCTTCTTAGATTGTTGATTATTGATTTCTTCAGTTGTTTGTTGATTTCATGATGTTATTAGAGTAGTTGTTTGGTTAGGGATTTGGTGAAGCTAATATGATGTAATGGATTGATGTAAATTGGGGATAATTGATGGAGTTGATGATGTGATTAAACTTGGTTGATGGATCATGTGCATGTGTGTGATTAATTAAAGAGTTGCTAACTTTGATTGTTGCACTAGATTGCATTGTAAGTTCACATTGATATGGACCATTGATTTGTGGCTTGCATTTACACAATTGAGGTGTCTTGTGATGTTTGCTAGCTAGAGTTTATCGTAGTTGACGCTAGTTAGACCTCTAGGAGAATAGCTTGATATGCTCTTTTGGTTGTTTGATTGATTGTCCCTCACATTGCTTGACTTAGTCGACTTTCCTATTCCAATTTGCTATGTTCATTGCTATTATTTGCGGATCCTAATCCCTAGCTCTTTATTTGTTTGGTTATTCGTCTTAGTAGTTGTTAGTGTCACCTTTTACCCTTCGTCTTCGACCTAGCTTAGGCATATAATTGGAAGCACTTAGACATTACCGTTCCTTTGAGTTCGACCCTTGACTTACCTCTTTACTTGTATTTAGGTTTGTTGAGTAATTATAAATTTTGTTTGGCTTAGGAAGGATTAGCCCAACGACCTAGTTTTCCCCTTTGTCACAGGCCAGAGAAGAATTATGTGCCTGATGTACAGGTGGTGGATTTTGACAAGATACTGGGCCTGCCGGCTGAGGTAACTTAACATCCTCCTAATGTTTCATTCTTCCTTTTCTTTTCATATTTATTCAAGTGTTTAACTTGCCGTCTGCCTCTTTTAGACAATGTTGAGGGTATATGGGTTGAGAGTCCCCTTCAGGCGGAATCAAGACGAGGTAAATGATGTCCAACAAAGGGCCACTCAAGCTCTCAACTCTGTTGAATACTGTAAAATTATGTGTGATGTTGAAATTAAAGCGGTGGAGTTGAAACAGGAGCAGCTGATTAGAGCCTGACGGTTGCTAATGACGCCGCCAACAACCGGGTGTCCAACCTTGAGTAAGAGCTGAAAAAAGCACAATCTGATCTCAACGCCTTGGAGAGGCCTGATTAGGTAAATGCCAAGCTAAGGCGGGATGTCAGCCGGCTGGGGGTTGAACTTGTTCAATTGAGGAGCAAGCACCAAGAGGAGATTGCTAAGGAGCAAAGCCAGGTGGTGTTTGAGAATGAATGGGACACTGAAGCCCACTTGAGGATTGTTTGGAGCCTTCTCCACCCAATTGTCGACTTTGAGGTGTTCAAACTGAGATATGATTACGCCACAGCGGTGTGTGACACTCAAGTTTTGAAGGAGTAGGCTCCGCCTTCGTTTAAGGCTTGGGCCTTAGAACAAGGCTTTGTGGTTTTGGATGGTGAGGAAGAGACAACTGAAGATCAAGCTGATCATTCCAGACTGATCAGGTCCTAGCTAGGCAGAGCAAAGCGAACCTCTTAGCCGGCCAGGACCAGCTGGAACATACTCAGCAGCCTTGGTTTAGCCACCCTTGTATTTTCGGCGGCAGTATGCCAACTTCTTTTCTCTAGCCTGTGAGCCGAGTATGTTTGTATTTTACCGAATGAGGAGTTGAATAACAATCTTTGTTTTGCTTTCTACTCGAACGTTGATCCGTTTAACAATATCACCTGACCTTTGTGCTAGTATTTTAAATAATAAAGTATGACTAAGTCGGTTTTGTTCAATTTGTTTCAATTTTTGCACTTATGTATTTTTGCGTATATACTTGAATTTTTCCTAACTCTTTAATAGCATGCGGCAAATAGTAATCCGGCTGTACTTGCCCCTGGGCAGCTGTGTGATTAGTTTCAGGTTAGATTGATTGATTGGCTTGGAAACGTTTGATACTTTAAGGAGTATGAAATGTTCCTAAGCCAATCAATCACAGTAGTGATTGCCCCAAACGAAGTACACAGCCGTCCATTGTTACAGACGTTCTAGCCTCTAACCCAGGCGGTAAAATACCTTCTAGGGTTTAATGCCCCTTTGCCTCGTTGGGAGGACCTGGATAATTTTGGAATAAATTATCTAAGTAAGAACTTCAGTCGGCCACCGGCTGATGTCTTTTGACATCCGTTTTTCGAAAACTTAGTCATTCTTTAGATTATTCTGGTCAAACGACTATGAGTTAACTAACTAGGTTGTTCAAAATATGCCGTTTGCATGCGTTTATAGAGCAAATGATAGAATGCCCTCCGCGGCAATAACACCCAGAGGGGCATATTTCACATTAGAGCAGGCAAATTTATAAAAATATACTACCATCCAGCCATTGGCCTCACGGGTTTCTAAACGATTGTGTAGCCACTAAGTCTTTGACATAGCTTAATCATTTATGGATAGAGATAGAGTTGGGCCGCCTGTGAATTACACAGGCGGTGTATAATAAATGCAATAAAAAATAGCAAATAACATAATTGGAAATATAAAGCAACTTTTTTCATTGATAGGCTTCTCGTTTGCAAAAATTTACAATTCTCAAAGTAGTACTTTTTTAAATTATCTACATTCCAAGTTCTAGGCACCTGCCTGCTGTCTGGTGTTTCCAAGCGGTAGGTGTCGTCTCTTATTTCTTCATAGATCCGGTAAGGGCCTTTCCAAGTAGCTTCCCAAGCTCATTTGGCCTGCCGGTTGCCTCCATTTTTCGTAACACAAAGTCTCCAACTTTCAGAGGGCGTTTATGTACTTTATAGTTGTAGGCTCTTCTCATTCTCAAACGGTATATATCTCATGACGCAAGGCAACTTGCCCCTGCGTGCCGGGAGCGAGTTCAATGCTAGCCGCATGGCCTCCCAGTTTGTCTCTTAATCGTGAATCATGACTCATAGAATCTACTCATAATTCTCGATGGGCAAGACGGCTTCAACATCTTGTACCAGAGAAATGGGGTTTCACCGGATTCCCCTTTTGCAGTTGTCCGGATGGCCCATAAGACATGATTTAATTCCTCTGCCCATTGTAAGGAGGGTGTTCCCATCGTAAGAGATCCTTTTCCTTAGATGCCCATGGCCCTTTAAAGCCCAGGACTTTACACTTGTTAGGGTGTATTAGGATTTGAATTCCTAACTGTTTGGGAGACCTTGAATTAGAGATGATTCTATCATACACGCTTTTTTGTAAGGAACAAGTAGGAGTTACCAATGAGTTTTAGGAAAACCCATGAACCTAGTTCAGGCCTTTCTCCCAAGTAGAGTTCAAGAGATATTTAGCATGAATCATAAGTTTACCCATGCCCAAATTGGTCTAGAAACCAGAAATGAGTTCGGGAGCGAGGGTACTAAGATACTGTTCCCTTTAGAGGGGAATCGCGATCCTAGCCCTAGTGCGGCCTCTACTAGGTCTTCCTTTGCATAATTTCATTACCAAACAATATATGCAACGTGATACCTAAAACTATGTTAGTTGATTTAAATACTACAAAATGCTTATATTCTCGACGCGTTGTCCTCGACGCTGAGAAAGACCGTCGTAGATAAATTAAGTTTTTCGTGTTTTGTCGACGCTTTTAAGCGTCCTTTGACTTTCTCGTCAATTTTCTGCGTCGAGAAGCATATTAATAGTCACTTGCCCTGCAAGTGATAGTATTGTAGTTAGCATGTTAGGGTTATCTTCTTTCAAGCTTCATTTTCAACCGCCACCCTCTCATAGTCTCATCTTCTCTCTTCCTTTTTTATTGAAAAAATCTCATCTTCTCACTAAATTATTGAAATTCCAGTCTTTGCTTCCATTATATGTCCATTAATTTACTCAAATTTCATTTTTTTTTCTTCCATTTTCTGTCCTCACAAGATCTGAAATTCACTAGTCAGGTATTTATCGCAGGTTCAATTTTTTTTTTCTAGATCTCGTTTTTCAAGCATAATTGACGTTAATCGACAGTACGATTATTTTTGGTCTTTAATTTTCGGCTGTTCACTCTTTTTTTACTCGTTTTTTACACGTTTTGATTTTTTTTTATGGTGTAATTAATTAATTTGGTATTTTGATAGCCTTCGTTGCAGTTCTTGATGTTGGGGTATAAATCGTATAATATATCTATGGCCGCTCAATTAAAAAAATGTGATAGAGGAGGGTAATTCGCTATTCGTTCCTTGTTTAATCTACTGCATACCTGAATCTTTTAAATCACAAACGAAGAAGCAGAAGTTGTTCTCATCGCAACAACATTACTCTGTAAGTTTTTATGTAAATTTCATTATAATAATCAAATAAACAACTTGTCTCCAATTTATATGAATTGTGAAGATTTTTGTAACTTCTATTTTTTTTGGCTATACGAATAGACAAATTTTAGAGTTTTCTTGCATAAAATTTAAGTTGACATACGAAGAATTGTGCATGAAATTTGAATTGACTAATTCAGGGGATTTTATTTGTGATTTCTGTTAGCGTGATACTGCTGCCAATTATTATTAATTTTATGTGTGTAATATATATCATGTAGATGTGCTTTATAGTGTGTCAATTTTCCCAGTTTCCTAATTCAATTCCTTACTTTGCAGTTTTAATAATCTAGCGTTTAATTAGTTGCAAAGTAGTGTTAATATTTGGGATAAATATGAAACAATAATACTTAATAATTTGGTCATCATGTTTTTATTTTAGTTTGTCCTTCCCTCCTATTTTTTTGTTCGTCTGATCCTTCTTCCATGTTTTGTTATGGTGTAGTGAATTAATTTGATTAGGATTTGTCATTTGGTTGTTGTAAAATGAGTTTGATTTAGCGTGCTTCTTCACAAGTTGTTTTTTTTTCCTTCATTTATTTGATTTTGTCCTATTTCTTAAGATTGATTAGGATTCTCCTATATATATACGAAGTATATTTCTTTCTAGGCACTAGTATAATTGCTATTCTAATATGTGAATTTTATTTAAAATTTTGTGTGCGTATAGAATCTACAAGTTATACTTTGCAACCTTATACTGACAAGATTGTATATATTGATTTTAGGTGCTTATAGAATCTACAAGCTACATTCTTAATCTCATATAAAATTGGAAACTCTTTTAATTATATTTTGTTTGTGAAGAAATCCTCCATGGTTAATTTTTTTTTCTATGCGAATTCCAATTCTCTTTTCTACTAATATTTGATTTGAACTTCTTAAGTTAATTATGCTCTTAAAAGTAAACTAGCTATCCTAATCATAACACAATAAACTTATAACAGTCATACCACAATTGGTGCATTCTCTACTTAGCTGAGATAAACTCATTTTTCTTGGTATGAAGAGTTCTTGATGAGTTGATGTTAGTTTTCTCTGTCTCTCTCTCTCTTTTTTTAAATATTGCAAAATTATTCAGATTTAATGTTATATTCTAAAATACTCAGCTTCATAATTTTGGTGATATTGATGTGCATTGCTTTTGTTAGTTATGCTGCTTGTTTTGAATGCTTGTTTGGTCCATATGTTTCCACTCATATGTTCCTATTCTTCTGAATTTTTATTAATTTGTGGTTGTGTTTTGCTTTTGCTAGTTTCTTATGCTTGAATACCCTACTCTGAAAAAAGAGGGTGGCTTCTAGTTATTGCCTTATAGTACTTGGTGTCGTTTCTTTTCGAATCATAGTAATTGGTATTTATATTACTATTTAAATTTCTATCATCAGAGTTTAATTGCTAGTTTCTTATGCTTGAATACCCTTATTTTGAAACAAGAGGGTGGCTTGTTATTTCCTTATTGTAATAATGCATACTTATGTTACTATTTTAATTGATATCTTCAGTTAAAATGACTGAATTACTACTCAAAACTGATGTGATGCTCCCATTACCATTACTTTTGGTGCTTCTTCAGTTCAAGGTTGATTTCTAACATAGATATTTGCCTAATGATTCAAGAGGGGGATCCTTCCTGATAAGGTAACATGTAATTTGTTGTTTAGACCTTTGGTTTTTTTTTTTTTTTTTTTTTTTTTTTTTTTTTTTTTTTTTTTTTTTTTTTTTTTTTTCTATTAGTGTGCCACTGTCAACTATAAAGGCTTCTTCTTTTATAGGCATGAATGCATGATAGTAGTGAAGTTATCAAACAACTTTTAAGTACTAGGCTTAGCCTTGATGTTATTCATTTGAGTTTGCTGAAAATGTAATATTTTGCATATAGTAATTTTAGTAATATTGTGCTGTAACTATTTAAAAGTTGTACATGTTATCATTTTGGCTATCTAGCTCTTTTTTCCCCGTATTTTATCTTGTAGAGTTGCGTTCTGCATACTAATGAGTTAAAGACTCAGTTTGAGCTAATGAGTGTGAGATATAAATGGTTGTGTGGGGATATCTGAGTGGAATATCCCATGTATTGTCTTGGTAATGCATCTCCACTATTCAACTATATTTCTCATCGATATTTCTCAATATCCTTGTTCCTTCCTAACACCTATAGCACCAAATTAGAACAATAAATTGTAGAAAGATTGATGTTGTTGTTGCAGGATGCTGATCACACTGTTGTCGCTCCACCTTGTGTTGTTGGTCCATGATGATGTTGTTGTTAGTCTTCCTAGTCCACACTAAATCACTTAGTTCCTACCGAAGGATCTACAAACATCAAAGGGTGTGCTGTGAATTCAAGGCCAACAATGATTCGAAACAATATGAACTTTGCTTTACGCCCCTTGCAAGCATATTAAGGAGCAGCTAATTGGAGATCGATTGAAGTTTTTTTTTTTGTGAAGAAATGAGCAGATTTGTCCCACTATGTACTAGTCATGAATGAAGTATAGGTTGGAATTATATTTCTTGTACTACCTAATAGAAAATTTATAACAATGAGATATTGTACATGTACATATTTATATGCAATAAAAAAATTAGCTTAATTTTGTTGTGTATATATTGTTAATACTAGCATAGTCGTAAATTTTTAGTGTGAAATAATTTTTTTAGGTGATTATATTCTAGATATTTGTAAAGATTCTGGACAAAAAAAAGTCACAAACAATGACAATATAGACAGAAATAAGCGTCACCAAAATATTAAACATCTAATATATGAGAATATGGACACAATAAAGCGTCGCCAAATTTGAAGTTTTAGACACAAAAAAGCGTCGATAAACTTGAGAAACTGCGCCAAAACTGCAAATTTCGATGCTTCGTATAAAAATTTGGACGTCTTATAGCGTCGAGATTTGCGACGCTTTTTTATGACGTCCAATTTTCTCGACTCACATATTTTCGACGCTTTTTTGAAGCGTCGAGAAATATATTTTCGACGCTTTTTAGTGTCGAAAAATAGCTTGAAAAGCGTCTAAAAAGGACGGATTTTCTAGTTTATTTACACACATTAATTCACAGAGGAATTACATCGTGAGGTCGTTATTCTTATTTAATCAAATTCGTGAAAAGAATAAGAAAATAAACAATGTTTCCCTTGACTTAAGTGATCAACCAACTATTATTTTATTCAATTCTAATCTTTATTTAACGAAAGATACTATGTGGAATTGATTAAATAATTATTTTAAAGGTGATCAAACAACACTAATTGATTAATTAAAGTTCTTTTAAACAAGAAAATAAAGGTGATTTAACTAAGTGCTCGGGAATTTACCACTTCTCTTTGCTAGATCTCCGTTTAGAACACTTATGGATTCCTTCTTGTTGGGGAACCTCCACCGTAATAATAAAGTATCGAAAAGGGTGAGTGTTTAGGACAAGAGCGTTAGGAAGCACAAGTTCACAAGTATTCTGCCAGAATTTTAGGTTAATTTATGTGTGTTGAAGCCTCGGATTAGGGTCTTATTTATAGGGAATGATTAGGTTTAGCGTTTAGAGCATTCTGCCGCAGCAGGTCTCACGCGCAACATCTGAAATTGCGTGTGAATGTCTCGCGTAAGTGAATTAGTCGCGCGCGGTATACACGCGCAACTATTTGTCTTGCGCGCAGCTCTATGGTAAGATTCGATTTTCCAATATTTTCGATCTTTTGCGAGCGCATCTCTAGAAGTTGCGCGGGGTGCTGCGCGCATCGGCGCAACTGAATAAGTTGCGCGCGACTGCTGAGCGCGACTTTGTGAGATGCGCTCGACATTTTTAGCGGCAGCTTAAATTTTAACCTAGGCTCTCCTAAATTCATCATTATTGGGTTTTAAGCACGGGCTTAAGCCTAATTATGATCGGGTTTAGTTAGTTGGACCTTGTTTTGGCCTTGTTCTTTATTTGGGCTAGTCTTTTGTGTTTTGTGGCTTAACTAGTTATCCATATGTATTCTTTACTTTGATCCAACATGAAGATGGCTTTATTTATCGTCATTGCACTTCCTGTCGGGACAGGAGGCCAAAAGTAGATGTCTACAGTTCGCCCCCAGTTTGATCGAGTTTAGGATAGACGATGATCAAAGTAGTCAAGGAAAAACCCGAGACTCATTCTGCAAAGTTCTCTAAGGTTAGAGAATCTTTCAGTAAGGTTTAAGGATGTCGAAACATTTTTGGTTTGCTAAGTGTTTGAAACAAGTAGCTATTAGGCTAGAGAAAGTTTTTTTTCTAGTCTTAACGCGCTAAAGAATATTGATCCTTTGCAATTGTAGAATACATTTACAAGTAAATGTATTCCGGGTGATGTCAAGTCATGAGAAAAGATCGGTTTTAAAAAGAATAAAAGGGGATGATTTCCTCTCAATCTTGTCATCGTTCGTCTAAAGTCCCTCGATATGTCATTGAAACTTTAGCGTGACTTTAACAAAGTAAAAAGAATAAAAACGGGTTTTCTATATTCGAACCGAAAAGGGGTCCGGCATTCGAGTCGGGTCTGGTTTTCGAAACCGGATGTCCACAAGATAGAAATACATGTCTCATGACTGGAGTCGGTTCGTATATTTTGCTTGGGTGTGACCCGAAGGGTTCAGTCAAGATTAAGCTGTAATATTAATTATATTAATATTTCTGATCGAAAGCGGCCTCTACCCAGGCATTCCGATCACTTTACCTTACTTAATATATTAGCTTTCTAATAATTCTGAACCCGCTATCAGAATAATACACTTGTTCGAAGGACACCATTCCTTTTGAATCTCCCACTTGTCCTTCCGGACAAGTGAGCATTTAGTGTATAGCTTCTTTCCTATGTCTCTTCATGAACTATAGAGTAAGATTACTTGTCATCTCTGGTACGTCCATAAGTGTTTCTCAAACTCCGATTTTGACTGGCAATTAGAAGATGATTTCTAAAATCCATCTGAGCACGGTCATGCATTTTCACAGTGTCGCTCTTCGAGAGGCCTTGTAAACAACAAGACATGTTCCCTATTATTAGTAGGGGGACATTTCCAGTCTTGTAATGTAGCTTCTCTTACTAAGAGGACCTAGCCGCCCGACATCTGTCGTTATAATCTCCAGTTACGGCATACATTCGACGGATACCAAAGCGGACTAGTACTCAAACAAGAGACCTCCCACTACTCATGGTCAAGGAAAAGAGTTCCGATAGTAATAATGAGATAAATACTTATAACGATTTTTGAATCTCTTAAAGTATGCTCAAAGGTCGATCCAGTACGGTTCTAAACCAATACTTGTGTAAATGATTTATATCTTCATAGCACAAGAAACAGTGCTATAAATCATACTACACACTAATCTCTAATGGTCATTAATCGTCCACAAATAAATGACCTTGATTAGGGATAATTTTCGATTAAAATATTCAACGTTCAATTAATAGGTGTTTCTTTATCCAAGCCATTGACTTGATACCTTATTTTGAATATCCTTTAAAATCGAATGGACTCATTAGTTAATTCTAAACCACAATTAAATAGTTTTGTGGAATATTTAGAAATATTTTATTCCACTATGAAACTTCACAATGTTTCATCTTATGATAAATGGTTTTTCCCAAATGAATTAAGAGTAATACTCTTCATAAAACATTTATAGAAATCACACTCATATTTGATATGCTTGATTTCTTTCATGCAATTATGAATGTTGTCGTTCAATTATTGCATAGGTTTAGTTATAATTACTTTGCAAACCTTAGTATCTTTATTATCCACCATTTCCAAAATAAGATGATAAAATTTTGAGAGTGTTAATGGATTACATGTGATTCAGGATTTATTGTCCAAGCAATGGCTCCCACTCATTTTCATGATTTTAGACCTTCTACTTGACAACCTACAATCATCAATGTTCAACAACGAACCTTTAACATCTTTCCTTATTATTGCCTTTAAGGCAACAATATTCTCAACATATATTTTAGTAGAATCCCCGATGATGCCTTGCTTGGGTTTCACTCCAAGCAACTCACAATGATTTGGGATACCCTAATCACTTGTGATCATGGAAATTTTCCTTAGATTCTCGCACATTATATATGGATGCACATCGATGTTACCATTCTCAAGCCACGACGCTTCTTGCCTCGTGCTTATAAATGGCTTCCTTCTTAAGGATCCGATCCATGTTAAGGTTTGTGCTTGCAACACCAAAACTCAAATTATCTCTGTTTCCATGCGTCAAGAACTCATCTAACTACTTATTTAAGTGATATGGATGTTCTTCACTACAATCTAATGATCTAATACTTAGATTAATGTCGACCGGTATTATATACGTACTTCACATGCTCTATGAAATCAAGTCGTCTAACGATTCCATATCATAGCTTTACATGATGGATTTAATTCTAGAATGATTCTCAATTTTATTCCATCCATGTGACATTTAGCTCATTCAGTTACACTGAGTCTTGCCAAATTGTTTGCTATGTGATATGGTTGAAAGTCTCTTACTAGTGTCTTTCTTGTTTGACTTATTACTTAGCCTAGCTTATACTTAGTTCAAACATTTACTTAGCTTCATACATATGGGTCGAAAGCCTTTCATGTTTAACATGGTAAATTCCTTTACTCATTTAAATATTTAATTAAGTCTATACCATAGAACTTAATTCCCAACATGTACTAAGTATCGTCTTTAGCTTGGTCCATTGTCGAAAATACTTTCAAATCTAAGCATTTAGCACTTGATAGGTGTTTCACAATAGAGTTCGTAAACTTCTCGTTGGACCTTTACTTTTGCTCCCACTAAACTTCTTGTTCCTCAGAATTTCTATGTTTCTCCATAAGTCAATCCTCTTATTAACTTTATGAGAAAACACCTTCCAATTCCTTCATGCAATGCTTCCTTTTAATCCTATGCTTGCTTTCAAATCTAGCATTTATTTAGATTTTTAAAACCCTTGAACTATTCCATAGTCACTTTCAAAATCCTATTTTGGGAAGGCGATTTTGGTATCTATTTTTCCATATTTCATATGTGCAATTTTGCTAGATCAATCACGAAAAGACTTAAGCATTCCGATTGGTGAATAGGTTTTTATTAAAATGAACTCCTTGAAATTAATTATATCATTTTCAACCAATCTAGCTATGTATGCATATACATTTCCATATTTGTTAGTTTTCTCCTTGAAAACTTTTTTGCAATCGATGGATCTTTCATCCTTCATGCAAATTAATCAAGTTTCGAACGAGATTTTCAAACATGGAGTCTATTTCGGATTTTCAAGGCCTCTAACCATCATTCGGAATTTGGATTTGTCGTAGCCATCTTACAAGACATTATTCCTTTGCTTGTAAGTCTTAGGTTTATTCCTAACTTAATAGAAAATTTATAGGATTCAATCTAAGCCTTTGGTGGATTCTATACCTATACAGGGTAATTGCATTAAACACTGAGTTTTAAGGTGCTTTCAAAGCCCGTTATTATGTTGATCTTACTCCAACATTTTTAATGTTTTGTGACTAATGAAATCTCTTTTAAGGCACTTGTAAAGTCCTTTTGAGTATTCTTGATCAAGCATTCTCACGAAATCCTTTAAGGTCTTCCGAGATTCTCAATTCTCTTTTGTTGCTAAGCTCGATGGTCATCGAGTTCATTTTCCTCCCACTTGTCATTTTGGAAATGTGTTACTTTCTAGAAAGACACCACTTAGAGAAACAAACATTATGTTCTCAATGAGGATGTGGAGGTAATGCCCGTAGTCTCACTTGAATTATTACATAGAGACATGTATATAGTCTTTGGGTTAAAGTTCGTTGTGAAACAAACAGTTAGCTCCCACTTGAGCTATCTTAGTCTTTATTCAGCCATTCAGCTCCCATTGAGCCACCTAGCTTTCACTAAGCCGGTAAACTCCCATTGAGCCACTTAGCTCCCATTGAGCCATCTAGCTCCCACTGAGACTAAGAGCTTTAGACATATACTTAAAAAGACGTTTAGAAGTTATTTATATCCATAATTGAATATGGCTTCCTTTTTTAGCTTCGACATTTTGTTTAGTGTAACATTAGTCATTTATGCAAATCTTTAAGAACTTTATAGGAAGGGTTGTGAACCATCATCGTTCGAGTCATTTCAAATGACATCGAGGTCTCCGTGATGACACACTATGTTCTTTGTGGAGTTCTTAATGAAAATTTCCATTCATAACTTTGAGATGGTCACGCTTGGCTCAAGCAAACATTGCTCGATCTAATCTAGACGTTTGGATATCTTGCCAAGTCGATTCTATACTTCACTGGATTCTAGAGCTACTCAGGTCAAGTTTGTTCACATTTGATGAATATAGCCATATCCTGTCAAATTCTTTGTGAAACGTTAAAGTAATTGAATCCTCTTTAGCCTTCGGAGTCAATTGTCTATACCAAGAACAATAGCTCTAGCTCTGCTTTGTCAGTTTCAACAACTAAGACTTGCTTGTTTTAGAATCCAAATCGAGCAACTATCAAGAGCCTATCTAATAGAACCTTGAGTACGTTCTTGTCGATATGACATTGCTAAAGATGTTTGGAACGCAAATCAAGCCAACTTTAACTTAGTGAGTTTATCATGTAAGGGAAATGTTTGTTTACAATCAAGCATTCTTGACTAAATGCTTCGATAACCATGCCATTCAAATAATCTCGCAACTATTGCTCATTATTTTGAATGTGAGTCTTTCCGTGTGTAAATGGATCAATTGCTGATTATGGAACATAATACTAACCATTCATTCGTTCTAGCCTTTGACTTAAAAGGTCTTTAAACAAAACATACGACTTTAAAACTAATGTAGCTCTACTTGCTTCATTTTAAGCTTGTAAGTCGATAACTTAGCTTAACTTCAATAGTTTGAGGTCACTTTCATAGTGGAACACTCAAGCAGTATCCGATACTTGTGAAGATAACGAATTGCTAAGTCAATAACATGAACTCATGAGTTCAAATGGAATCTAATTCCTTTTCTTCGTTCCTTCTTTCCTATATTTCTTATCATACAATATCTCATAATTCTACTTTAAGAATCATTTTTTTAGGTACTTTGACTCTTATACTTTGTTAGGCATAATCAAGCACCTAGTGCGCCGTAAAACCAAGTTCCATCTTTTCTATTAATTCATGCTCGAATTACTATATCAATAAGTCCTACTCATTTATGTATGATGCGAAAAGATACGTTGGTTGTCAAATATTTGACAATCTTGAGTTTGCAACTCAATACCTCATGTTTTATCAAAACTACCTAGTATTTTGAATACATGATGTCCGACCGTCCCTACGGACTTTGTTATAAAAGTCATTTATGAGAATAGTATTTAAGAAATGCTTTTCCTTTCTTTGAGAACTATTCTCAAGGATTTCCTTTACCAATCATGGAAACAATATTATTTGATTTAGAATACTATAAATATAAGTGCAAAGTATAACCATTTATCAAGAACGTAATAAGTTTGAAATTTAGAAGCATTCATGCAAACTTCAATCTTATTAAACGTCTTATTTACGCATGAAAATTGTCCCTATGTGGTGAAAATAAGGCGATTCCAAGATCCAAAGAAATAAAGAGTGGTCAAGCATGCTTTGGCTTGTCTTAACCCTCAATCTTCCCATAAAGATTTTGGGAAAATATTTTGGTAATTTGTATTTTAAATTATCTCCCTAAAATCTCCTATTTTCCATAATTCTAATTCTCCACCTTTTTTTATATCCAATTATTATATTTTCTTTCCATTCATTCATCTTAATTATTCTCCAAGCAATCCCAATTTCCTTAATATCTTTCTTGACATTACCTTCCATATTCAATTATGCACAATCCCTTCAAGTATCAAAACTTTCCTTAAATCTTTGTTCACTTCTTCAAATAATCTCTTGAACCCTAATTACCATAATTCTTCTTACATTTTCCTACCATAATTCATGCTCATACTAGCCTATAAATACCCCATCATACCTCTCACATTCTTCACACCAATTCTTTTCTTTTCTTCTCCTCAATTTTACACAAATCATCCCGTTCATCTTTGAAGCCAATTTTCGGGCACTTTCGGTCAGTTTTTGGGGTAGTAACGTTTCACAGAAAGTTGTTCCTCTCAAAAAAGCACTGAGCTTAGGCTCAAGAATCACCCAATTCGGTGCTATATCAAAGGATTTATAGCCTCTGAAAGTTCTGCCTATTATTTCCTACGCAAATCCAATTCTTTTCTTCTCCTTTTCTCTTATTCAATTATTATTATTATTATTATGGGAGATTAATATAAAATTATATGAGTAGTTTTAATTATATAAAATCAGATTTGAATAATGTTCATGTTGAATTAATGTTGAACAAGAAGGTATTCAAAAGGACAGCAGTAGGGTTAAAGAAGCTTTAAAATAATATTTTGAAAAAGAGATGAAGCATAAGGTGGCTTGAGTAACTCTTAAAGTGAAGGAAGTTTAAACTATGAACAAATAATATACTTAAAGGTATTGAGATTATTAAACTATGAATATGAAAATGTCTTAAAGGAGAAGAGTTTATGACAAGGTTTATGAATATGATTGGGATGTATTGATCTGATTTAAGTAAGGATTGGTGATAAAGTGATTGAATTGAGATTATTTATGAGTCATGAGCTGCGATTTATTTAAGGGATGCTAGAAGAAAGATTATGGGTTGATTAGAGAAAATTTGTAAGCAAGAGAAATGTAAGCAAAAAGATATAAGGGTTGAGGAACTTTGGAAGTAAATAAGAACATTTTTGTGTATAAAGAAAGGATTAATGCTGCATTGTTTAAAGGAGTTAAAGAATACTATTGTAAATCATTGAAAGAAAGTTACATCGTCTTGGGGAGCGCATGAATATGTTAAGTGAAGAGATGAAAATGTGTATTTGTAGGGTGTGTACGACCAAGATTCTTGAGGTTCTTTTGGTGCGTATAGCTAAGCAAGGATCAAAGTACGTTTAGGTGGCTAGATACCTTTGAAAGTGATTGGTTTGAATATCATGTTTTTACATGATTTGATTGGTGATTGAATTGAATTGACTTGAATTATGATTTATGAATTAAAGTATGTTTGGAGGTATTGATTTTAAAATTTGTTTTAATAAAAGTATTTTTAACGATTAATTGTTAAATCATGTTTTGAATGGTTTGATCGAATTACTTATCATGTTTAAAGGAATTGATTTGAAAAGTTTATTGAATTAAATAGAAAGTTTTTCAAGGAAGAGTTATTGATTTGAAAAGTATTAATATGAGATTTTATTCCCAAATATTTATTTAAAAGGTTTTGATTTTGAAAGTATGTGGAAGGATTTTGAATTATATTGGAATTATTGGATATTAAAAGGATTTATTATTGAACCATTGAAATATTATTTTTAATGCTTTACAAGCATGTTGGTAATCCCACTATGCGGATTTGGTTTATTAATAAGACTATGGACTTTGTATGACCTAGTCTTTCCTCAAGAATAGCCTTGTAATATAAGGAGACTAGCTTGGGGGGTGTGCACACTTGGGTGAGGAATTAGATTAAAAGAAATTGGTTCAAAAAGGAATTGGATTTTTAAGGAATTGGTTTATCAATTATTTTGAATGTTGAATCATTGGAATTGGTTTTGAATCATGAGTTTTGGAATTATTGGATTAATTATTGGAATTGGTTTTAAAGCATGTTTGCGAATAAATTGAATTTACATTATCTTACACTTATCGTACTTAGCATAATTTGCTAATCCGTATTTCTTATTTGTTTTGGTTCGCCCTGTTTACCTTAATGGTAAGCAGTGTTGACTATTTTCAAGTGGAATCATGAATGAGCATATGGGACTCCCGGGATTTGCTTCACCTAGTTTAAAAATGTTGGTCTTGTCTTTATTTAGAGTATTCATTACAATGATACTATTATTATAATAATTAATAAAGGGGAGTATTGAAGTTTCCGCTGCAAAGTTTTGTTATTGAGTTAAGTGTTTTGGGTGTTTTTGTCCCTTGGGAGAGTTACAACTCGAAGATTGGTCCGGAGAGCTTCTGTACCTGCAAAATCAACGAAGACACCGTTTGGGTGGTGCTCCGCCTCCAACGCTCAAGTTAGTAACTTGAAGGAGAGTAAAAAAGTGCGGAATTTAAGGTGGGGATCTGCTTGGATTCCAAGCTCAGGTGTTCTCTGATGAGAGAGAAAATAGAGTGTAATAAATGTTGGGTGAATTTCTGAATGTCCCCCATTTTGGGGGAATATCTCCCTATTTATAGGGTCATTGGGAAAAGTGCCCCTCCCTAGGTCATTCTGACCTAGGACTGATGGGCTGCGCCGCCAAATAGCGGATTTTGGGGAATTGGGCCCTTGAAGGCCGCAAGTCTAAGGAAGCCTCTAGAGAGGCCACGTGTCAGCTGGAGATTGACCAAGGATGACCTGCCAGCCTCTGACACGTGGCACCTCATCATTGGTCCACTTGTCTAGGGTAAAAATTCCCTAAACATTTGCCCCTCACAGGTGCCACGTGGTACCTGTGACACGTGTCACCTCATGAAGGGTGAACAGTAAAAAACGGCCATTTTTGACAGTGGTGACTGTACCTTACGCCGTTTCACCCCCTATAAATAGGGATTTACCCCCCCTCTCCTCTTTACTTTCACACATTTGACTTTCCTAGAGAGAGAAAGAGAGTTTTAGAGAGTAGTGCTCTGATCCCGGTTGCGTTTAAGCAAATTCAAGATTTTCGTGTGTTCTTTCGAAGTCACCCGGTCACCGGTTGCTTTGCCGTTTTCAGATTTTTCAGAACTCAAAGTAAGGTAACCATCCGTTTCCTTCTTTAAGTTTTCTTCTTTTTTCTTTTCTTTTTCCTTTTCTTGAGCCTGTATACATCGAATTCCGGCTGTATACATTGATTTTTTCAAAAATAAAAATAAAAATAAAAATAAAAATAAAATGAACTCTCCATTTGCACACACGGCACTGCCTAGGACGCTCAGCCGGTCACCAAGGACGACTGAGTCTAGAACCGGGGGTGCCTTGTCTGGAGTTTCTGGAGTGCTTTGCTCATCTCCGGCTTCTTCCCTCTCTGTGTCTGTGCAGGACACAATGGCCAGAACCAAACAAACGGCTACCAAGCCCAGGAGGCGGCGCACTAGGGAAGTGCCCGCAAGTGAAGTAGTGAGGGAGGAGGATTACGAGGCGGCTGAGCAAAGTACCTCAGCTGAGGACACCCCGTCTACCTCAAGCAGCAGCAACTCAGGGGGAGACGGTGAGGAGACCGCCTCCTCCCTAAACCAAAATAACTCAGCTGACGAAGGAGCTGAGGAGCAAGAAGGATCCGGGGAAGAGAAAGAGGACCTTGCTGAGGCTTATCGCCAAACAGCAAAGAAAGAAGCAAACCCGGATCCTACCAAGACCCGGATGAAACCTGAGGATATAGCCCTTCTTGAAAGTGGCTTTGAGGCTTTCAAACAACAACACCCCTTTGGAGAGGACTGGGACATCATCGTCCCTCCGGCTAATGCTGTTCTAGCCTGGGGAGATGACATTGAAAATGCAGACAACTACTTTGTCTGCTACGAGGCGGTGATAGAAGCCGGCCTCCGCTTTCCCCTTCACAGAGGCATCCGGAAGATCCTGAAGGGATATGACCTGGGAGTATGGAAACTTACGCCTAATTCTTGGGTCAATATCTTGAGCTACATCGCCGCCTGCGAGTTCCAGGATATTGAGCCGAGCTTCACTGCCTTCGCCCACATGCACTATCTCAAAAGTGCCCCAGGCGGATATGGAGCGTGGTACACTATCTCCACGCTCCCGGAGTACTTGATGTCTTTGGACAAAGTGTCCAAGTGGGGAGGCTGGAAAGATAAGTGGTACTTGGTCTCCTCCCCAAATTTAAGAATAAATAGAATTCTCCGGCGCTACAACAAGGAGCCGGCATTGATAAGCCAAAAATGTCCTCGCCCTGCCCTGACTGCCAATGCCCGGGAGCAAATAATAGAGCCGGAGTTTTTCAAAACAACAACTGAGCCCTTGGGGGATGGGACTCAAATAGTTGTTCCAAAGAATTGGATCCCCCACCCGGATTTCTTTGTGGATGAGAGGTTCTTGTCCGCCTGCGGGTTGAGCCCTATGTTTCCAAAGGGTAGATACACTCACACACACGGCAGTCTTCCGCCTGCATTTTAACTTTATTGCTTTTGAACTTGTTTTTGTTCTAACACTTTGTGCTCTATTTGCAGAGGAAGCTAGGAGGATGGTCGACCCGGCTAAGACCCCTCAAAAGTCTGCGGCTCTGCTCCGCAAGGAAAACATTTTGGCCAAGAAGGCCAACATTGAGGCCAAGGAGGCCAAGAAAGGAGGGGTAAGACACTTCAACTTTACTTGAGATTTTTTCAAGTTTTTCTTATTCCGGATGACTGACATTTTCATTGCATTTTGCAGACCTCAACCGGCATTCTTCCCCGCTCAATGACAAAGGTCTTGAAAAGACCTGGGGATGAAAACCTTCAGAAGCCGGCTGCTAAGTCCGGGAGGAAGGCCACCTCAACATCCTCTGGCGTTAATGCCAAAGGATTTCCAACAACCGGGGGTAAAGGCCCCGAAGCCATGGCTACTCTGAGTGAAAACTCAGAGAAGTCAAGGAAAAAGCCGGATGCTCATGAAGCATCGAAGGATGGCGAGCCATCCAAGGCTGCAGGTGGTGCTGCAGCCGCAGGGGAGGAGCCGGCGAAGGACGGCTCAAAAGGTAAGATTGAAATTCCTTGGCCGCTTGACTTTATGCGCGTCAAGACTATGACTGACCCTTCCGAGGGTTCTGTGAGTAGCCGGCAAAGAATGAATGCCAAATATGCTGCCAGTCTCTCACCAAGTCCTTCTTATGCTGCAGATGCTACTTCTGCCCTGGACCTGGCGGGGTTTCGAAAACGGATGGTGAGAACCCTCACCCAGACGGAGAAGAACTCCATACCCAACCGCCATGAGGTCGACTTTGACCAGATCCTGGGGCAGCTGGCGGAGGTAAGTGAAACTTGCCCCTTATCTTTTACATTTCTTTTTATTTCATTTTGCTTTGAAAATTGCTAAGTGTTTAGTTTCCCGGATGACCTTGCTCAGGTTATGGTCCGGGTGGATGGACTCCGGTTGCCCTTCCGGAAGAAGCAAGAAGAGGTAACTGATGCCAAAAGAAGGGCTCAAGCTAATCTCAACTCTGCTGAATATGCATATATAAATTTTGATGTTGAGATTAAAGCCCTCGAATTGAAACAGGAGGAGCTGGTAAGGACGTTGACGGCTGCTAATGATGATGCCAACAACAAAATCAAGGATCTGGAGCAACAGCTGAAAACTGCCGGCTCCAACCTTAAGGCCTTAGAGGGAGCAGACCAAGAGAATGTTGCCCTCAGAGCAGACAAGTCCCGGCTGATTGCGGATCTTGCCACTCTGAAGGGAAAACATGCTGAGGAGCTCAAGGCTGAGCAGGACCGGCTCATCAAAGAGAATGAGCGGGACAATGAGATCCGCCTCCGTTATGCTTGGGGGCTTCTCTATCCTGAGGTAGACTTTGAAGTCTACAAACTGAGGTACAACTACGCCACTGAGGCGTATGATGCCAAGGTTCTCCAGGATCCTGCTCCGGCTCGCTTCAAGGAATGGGCCTTGGAGAATGGTGCTGAGGTTTCGGACACAGAGGAGCCGGACCTTGATGAAATTATTAAGGAAGTGAACAAGGAAAATCAGCCTGAAGCGGTTGAGATTCCATATGATGTTCCTTCAACAACTCCAGCCCAGCCGGAAGAACCAGCAGCGTAGCTCCTCTCCTTTTTCAGCGGCAGTATGCCAACTTGCTTTTCCGGCCTGTGCGCCGAGTAATTTGTGTAACTTTAACTTTTTCTTTTGTATCTCTGTATTCCAGATGTGTATCCGGCTAACAATTATTTCTGGCCTTGAGCCAGTTTATTTTATGAAGTACACCGACCCAGTCGGTTTTCTTATACTTGCATAAATTTTTAATTTTTTCAATTTTTCATTCTTGCATACATACTCAATATATACTTGTGAATTTGCCTTAACTTATAAAAAGCATGCGGCAGCCACATATCCGGCAGTCTTTGCCCCTGGACGGCTGTGTGGTTGGTTTAATCCAAACAAAAATAGGATTGATTGCCTTGGAAACTTCTCATACTTAAAAGAGTATGGGATGTTTGTAAGGCAATCAATCACAATAGTGATTGCCCCAAACCAAGTACACAGCCGGCCAAATAACAGGCATGCAACCTCTGCCCCAGTCGGTGTCAAACCGTCTGGGTATGCTTCATAGTCGTTTACGCAAAAAAGGGTTTGCCCCAGAAGTACGCAACTCGAGGAAAATTTCTCTAAGTAAAAAACATTCGATGTTTCTTCGGCTGACACTTGTAAACAGCCGGATAATTTTCAACTAAAGATTACTTAGGAGAAATAAAATGAACAGACAGCTATGAATTGGCTGCTTTAGCCACTCAATTGTTGCCGCCTGCATGGGCTTATAGAACAAGCATGGTGGCTGTTCTCTGCTACGATTGCACCCGGAGGGGTGTCACCGGACGCCTGTAGCCACATTGGAATAGACGAATTTTGAGAAAATGGACAACCATCTGGCTCTTGGCCTCAGGTCTAGTTTTTAGACCGGCTGATAGCTGCTAAACGGTTTTGTGCTTAGCTTTAGGATCCGGCTGTTAGCCTCTTGTCACTATGGACTTTTTTGATTTCATATACTAAGTATTAAACTTAGTTTTTATCTGGCCATTGGCCTCAAGTTATTCACACATTAAAATTACCATTGTACTTTTTCAACATTAGCATGGGTAAACCCAAACGGAAATTAAAAGACAATAAATGAAACAAAAGCATTTCTCATTAATACTTCTTGTTATAAAAAACTTACAATATTCAGAAGTAGTACTTTTTTAAGTTGTCTACATTCCAAGTTCTAGGCAGGCGTCTACCGTCTGGGGTTTCCAGGCGGTATGTGCCATCCCTAACTTCTTCATAGATCCGGTAGGGGCCTTCCCAGTTAGGAGTTAGCTTTCCAAGCTCATTGGCCCTACCAGTTGCCTCCATTTTCCGTAACACAAAATCGTCCACTTTCAAAGGGCGTTTGTGCACTCTTTTGTTGTAGGCTCTCGTCATTCTCAGACGGTATATCTCATGTCGTAGGGCAGCATTGCCCCTACGTTCCGGAAGGGAGTCCAATGCCAGCCGCATGGCCTCCCAATTTGCCTCTTCATCATAGAGCATCACTCTGAGCGTAGGCTCATAATGTTCAATGGGTAAAACGGCTTCAGCCCCGTATACCATGAGAAACGGGGTTTCTCCGGTTGACCCCTTAGCAGTTGTCCGGATGGCCCATAACACATGAATTAACTCTTCAGCCCATAGGCCACCGGCTCTTTCAATTTTCTTTTTGATTCCGTCTGAGATGAGTTTGTTGAATGCCTCAACCTGACCATTTGCTTGAGGACGGCCGACTGAGGCAAAGTAACTTGAGACGCCTTGATCTCCTAACCAGGTCTTGAGCTGAGGCGTTTCAAACTGAAGGCCATTATCAAACACCATAGACATAGGTACCCTTAACCGGGTGATAATATTCTTCCATATGAAGGAGATGACATCCTTTGTCTTGATATTCTTAACTGCCTCCGCCTCCACCCATTTGGTGAAGTAATCCACAGCCACCAAAATATAGCGCTTTCCGCCTGGAGCAGGCGTATAGGGACCCAATATGTCCATGCCCCATTTAGCAAACGGGACTGGGCTGTGGATTGCCGTCAGATCAGTAGCCGGGCGGTGTATTAGCTTGCCAAACCTCTGGCATTTATCACATTTCTTCACAAATTCCTTGGCATCTGCCTCAAGGGTAGGCCAAAAGTAATGCCGCCTGGCTCTGACGGCTAGGGACTTGCCGCCTACATCGGAGGCGCAAAATCCCGCATGCAGCTCTTCGAGTACTTCTTTCCCCTTTTCTGGGGTAACACATTTCAACAAGGGCTTGAGAAAAGCAGCCTTGAAGAGTTCTCCATTTCTTAACTCGAAATTTGCTGCCCTCTTTTTCATGACGGCTGCTTCCTGAGGCGAATCAGGGAGCGTGCCGTCTGCAAGATACGCCCGGATGCCATCCATCCAAGTAGAACTTCGATCCAGAATTCCAATGGGCTCTTCATAAATACTTTATTTTTCAAGAACTTCCCAAAAGACTGACCGAGGCGTATCATGACAGGCGGATGATGCCAATTTTGATAATGCATCCGCCGGGTGGTTATCTGACCGAGGCACTTGATTCAATCTGAATTCCTCAAGTGTCCCAACCTCAACTTTGACAGCCTGAAGATATTTGATCATTGCCGGATGGGTCGCTTCATAAGTGCCCTCATACTGGCTAACAACCAACTGAGAATCAGAGTGGGCGTCAATCTTTGTTGCCCCTGCTGCCTTACACATTCGGATTCCGGCTAGCAGGGCTTCATACTCCGCCTCATTATTCGAGGCCTGAAACTTGAACCGTAGTGCATAATCATATCTATCTCCTTCTGGAGATTCACAAACTATGCCTGCACCACAGCCGTTCTTTGTAGAGCTCCCGTCTACATACACCTTCCAAACCTGATCAACATTATCCGGAAGAACCGGACGAGTCATTTCAACAATGAAGTCGGAAAACGCCTGACCTTTCACTGCTTTCCTTGGTTCGAAGGATATTTCAAGACTTTGCATTTCAATAGCCCATTTCAGCATTCTGCCGGATGACTCCAAAGTGGACATTGGCCGCTTGAGGGGCTGGTCGGTGTAGATTACCACCGGATGTGCCAGAAAGTATGGCTTCAACTTTTTGAAGGCCATATATAGAGCAAGACCAAATTTTTCCACCATGGGATACCGGAGTTCAGCATTTTTTAACACATGACTAATGAAATATACCGGGAGCTGCGTACCGTCTCGTTCAGCAAGGAGAACGGCACTGAGAGCATGGTCTGAGACGGCTAGGTACATGTATAACTTCTCTCTTGGCAAAGGACTAACAAGTCTTGGCAAAGAGTGCAAGTGTTCTTTCAACTTCTGAAATGCCGCCTCAGCATCATCCCCCCATTCAAATCTAGTCTTCTTCCTGATTGCTTGGAAGAAATAAAGGCATTTGTCACCTGACCGGCTGAGGAACCTCCCCAAGGCGGCCTGGCAACCGGTGAGTCTCTGAACTTCCTTGACAGTGCGGGGTGACTTCATGTCAATTACCGCCTGTATCTTCTCAGGGTTAGCCTCTATCCCCCTTTGATCAATCAGGAATCCGAGAAACTTCCCAGACTCAACACCAAAGACGCATTTCTTAGGATTTAACATAACCTTATGCCGCCTGAGTGTGGTGAAGGTTTCTCGGAGATCAGCAAGATGATCCTCCTGCTGCTTGGATTTGACTATCATGTCATCAATATACGCCTCTACATTCCTCCCAATTTGATTAGTGAAGACTGTATTAATCATCCGTTGGAATGTAGCCGGCGCATTCTTCAAGCCAAACGACATCACAGTATAGCAGAATAACCCCTGATCAGTGACGAAGGCCGTCTTTTCTTGATCTTTTTTTCACAAAGGTATCTGATGGAAGCCGGAATAGGCATCCATAAAACTCATCAAGGCATGACCGGCTGTTGAATCAACCAAACTGTCAATTTTTGGAAGTGGGTAACTATCCTTTGGGCATGCCTTGTTGAGATCTGTGTAATCTACACACATCCGCCAGGTACCATTCGGCTTCTTTACAAGCACAACGTTTGCCACCCAGTCGGGGAAATTGCAAGGCCGAATGAACCTAGCATCCAACAGCTTTTTTACTTCGGCAGCTGCCGCCTGACTTCTTTCCTCACCGTGGTTTCTCTTCTTTTGCCGGATGGGCTTCATTTTTGGATCCACGGCGAGTTTATGGACAGCAAGATCCGGGCTGATGCCTGGCATCTCTTCCACTTCAAAGGCAAACACATCTTTGAATTCTTTCAGCAGGAGGTGCAAGTCTGCACCTAGAACAGCGTTAGCAACCGTCCCAACTTTAACAGTTCGTTCTGGACGGCTGTCATCCAGAACGAGATCAATACTCTCACCAGCCGGTTGGGGACGGAGCTCCTCTGACCGTTCACCGGTCAGTGATTGCTATTTCTTTTCTTTCTTCACCACCACCAGCTCTGCAGCTTTTCTCTTTTTTCCGGTTGCTGGTGGAGGTGAGGAAGCATCCTTGACATTGTCAAGGTCTATTGGTTCCTTCCCTTGACCGTCTGCGGCCACAATATCCTTGACGGCTGAGAGATAACACTCCCTAGCCGTCTTCTGATCCCCGTTCAGGGAACCAACAGAACCATCATCCCTCTCATCCTTGATGAGCATGAGAGAAGAGATGATTACAGCCTTGGCTTCGTTGAGGGTTGGCCTCCCAAGAATGATGTTGTAGGCGGTCAACTCCTCAACGACCAAGAATCTGACGACCATATGTCGTCCCTGGCCCTTCTCACCCAGCTGGATGGGTAAGTCAATTCTGCCGGCTGGATGGACCATCCCACCCCCAAAACCAACCAGGGGGTGGGTTACCGGATGCATGCTGCTGGAGTTGTATTTCAGCTTCTGCAAGCACCGGAGGCTGATGATGTCTGACGAACTGCCGGTGTCAATAAGAATGCGCCCAACTAACTGGTTGGCGACTTTGCATTCAATGACAACCGGATCGTCATGCGGGCGGCGGACGCTGCCTCTGTCCTTCTCAGTAATGAGGACATCCTGAAAAGTGGAGCTGGCAGACGCCTGCTCCTCATCATCCTTATCCATCTTTCGAAGATGGCTTTTGGTGTCCCGGATGGTAGGGCCACCACAAGAAAATCCGCCTGCAATAGTGTAGACCGGATCCTTGTCGGTTTCCGAACTACTTGCAGGCTGGGAGGCAGCCTTAGAGGAATGACCCTTGTTCTTCTTCTTTGCCCCGGCTGGGGACTTAGAAATATAGGACTTCAGATGTCGTTTGTCAGCCAGACGGTCCAACGTTCGCTGTAAACTGAAGCAGTCGTTGGTGTCATGGCCAACTTCCTCATGGAATTGACAATATTTGCCCTTGTTCCGGGATTGAACGGAACTCTTCATTGGATTCGGCTTCTCAATGGACAGCCGGTCCTTTACCTCCATGAGGATGGAGTTACAATCCTTGTTAAACTCGTACCGGGGAACGTACGGTTTAAATTCTTTTTTCTTTTTCTGGGACGGCTACTCAGAATCACTGACCGCCCAGACTTCTTTTCTTTTCTTGCTCTCTTCTTTTTTCTTCGCCGGCTGAGCTGACCGGCTCTCTTTTTGCTTGTCAGACTTCTTAGAGTCCGACTGGTTACCAGGCGTGCAGAGGTCGGTTGCTTGTATATAGCTTTCCGCCTCCCTCAGGGCCGCCTGTAACGTAAAAGCCCCTTTTCTGACAAGGTCGAACTTAAAAGCCGACCCGTCTCTCAGACCTTTGAAAAAGTCTGTAAATGCTACCTCGTCAGACAGCCCCTGGATTTGAATTCTAACCAGGTTGAACCGCCTGACATATGAGCGTAGCCCTTCTCTCTCTCCTTGCTTAATGGTGCTCAAGTCTAAACTTGTCTTCTTAGCAGGGATGTTCATTGAGAAGTTGGTGGCAAACAAGAAGGCTAGCTTCTTGAAGCAATCAATAGATCCGGCTGGCAGGTTGCCAAACCATTGTTGGGCAATGCCCTTCAATGTAGCCGGAAAGCAACGGCTCCAGGTAGCATCATCCCAACCTTGTAAGCACATTAGGTTGGTGTATGCCATCAGGTGATCTTCAGGGTTGGTGGTGCCATCATAAGCACCAACCAAGATGTTCTTAACCTTGGCCGGTTGAGCCGCCTCGGTTATATTGGCTGCAAAGGCAGACGGCTGTTCGCCGAGCCTCATCAGCCGAAGCTGCCAGTCTAGTGGCTGGGCACTGGTATATGCCGCCTGACCTCCGAATGGGGGTGGCTGCATGAATTGGAGGCCATATTGCCTATACTGCGCCTGGGGTGTGTATGACATAGACCCTATCATCAGCTGAGGTTCGGTGTTGACGGATTTACCGCCTGTCCGACTCTCATGCAAGGACATAGAGTTCCTTGCAGAAGCTTGCTTGAAGCTGTCTGGAAAGCTTGAGGTAGAAGCTGGCTCAGACTGCTCCTGCCTCCTACGATTGATGACTTCTCGAGCATCAAAGGTGGAGGCTTTTTTGCCATCCGGCTGGGGTCGCCAGGGCATCAGAAACTTAGACCAATCAAGTTTTGCGGCTGCCTTCTCCTTTGGGTGAGGAGTTGGCTGCCTGTCCTTGACCGGCTTCTTCTTCTTCCCATTATTGGGAGTCTTTTTAGCCGGCTGACTCTTGGAAGAGCCTGCCTTGTTGTTGATCATGTCTTTGATCTCACCCTTGAAGGAGTTCATGAATTTCATGAGCTCATTCCGGGTGACTGGAGCTTCTCCTCTGGCCTTCCGGGTTTCCCCGTCTGACCTCCCAGTGGGCCGGCTACTAGGGCCAGCCTGATCCAGATTTCGTTCCAGCTGATCTCTGGAACGGATGTATTTAGAGATGAGAGAACCATCCCTAGAGATGTAAGTCTCAACATCATTGTCTTCTTCTTCATCCTCCTCCTCAGTGAATACCTCTGGCTGAGGCTGAGGTGGAGGCTGGGGTATTTCGAATCCTACCGGCTGAATAACCGGCTGCAAATCTTCCGGGTTACCCGTCTGAGTACCTGGACGTAGAGAGGTAGAATTGAGAATTGGTACAGAATTTTGAACCATCTTGAGGTACTCTCCCCACAGACGGCGCCAAATGTTTTGGGTGTTTTTGTCCCTTGGGAGAGTTACAACTCGAAGATTGGTCCGGAGAGCTTCTGTACCTGCAAAATCAACGAAGACACCGTTTGGGTGGTGCTCCGCCTCCAACGCTCAAGTTAGTAACATGAAGGAAAGTAAAAAAGTGCGGAATTTAAGGTGGGGATCTGCTTGGATTCCAAGCTCAGGTGTTCTCTGATGAGAGAGAAAATAGGGTGTAATAAATGTTAGGTGAATTTCTGAATGTCCCCCATTTTGGGGGAATATCTCCCTATTTATAGGGTCATTGGGAAAAGTGCCCCTCCCTAGGTCATTCTGACCTAGGACTGATGGGCTGCGCCGCCAAATAGCGGATTTTGGGGAATTGGGCCCTTGAAGGCCGCAATTCTAAGGAAGCCTCTGGAGAGGCTACGTGTCAGCTGGAGATTGACCAAGGATGACCTGCCAGCCTCTGACACGTGGCACCTCCTCATTGGTCCACTTGTCTAGGGTAAAAATTCCCTAAACATTAAGTATTTTGAGTAACCTTGCGTAATCACACGGCAGTAATACACCTATCTCTACGGTATAATTATACTTTTCTCGTATTCAATTATTATTATTATTATTATGGGAGATTAATATAAAATTATTATGAGTAGTTTTAATTATATAAAATCAGATTATAATAATGTTCATGTTGAATTAATTTAAGAGGTTATTGTACAAATAGTTGGGAGGGTTTAATTTAATTATTTGTGATTATTTGTTAACCTTATATTGATTATGGTTATATTTATTTGTAGGGTGTTTTTGATCAAGCTACTTGAGAGTTCTTTTGAAGTGTTAGGTGGCTAGATACCTTGAAAGTGATCGATTTGAATAACATGTTTGAATGATTTTATGATGAATTGAATTAAATTGAATTGAATTATGGTTTATGAATTAAAAGTATGTTTAAAGGTTTGGTTTTAATAATTAAATTGGAGTATTGATTTTTATAACATGTTTTTGATTAATTAATTTATTATTCATGTTTAAAAAGGATTGATTTTAAAAGAATGTTGAATTTATTAAAAGAAGTTTGAATTATTATTATTAAAGGTTGAATTATTGGATTTAAAAGAGGATTTATTGAATCATGGATTTATTATTATTTATGCTTTAGAAGCATGTTGGTAATCCCACTATGCGGATTTGATTTATTGATAAGGCCTTGGACTTTGCATGACCGGGTCTTTCCTCAAGAATAGCCTTGTAACATAAGGAGACTAGCTTGGGGGGTGTGCACACTTGGGAGAGGAATTGGTTTTTAAATAATTAGAATTGGTTTTATTGATTATTGACAGTGGCGGATCCAGGATTTTATGGGTGTTGGGTCACCGACTCACTGTCACCAATCGACCGCATACAAATTAATAATTAATGCATATATATTCTAAAATTAAAGCTGATAATAAAAAAAATATTCCAAAAGTATTAAATATCTTGTGGGAGAGGAGTAAAATTTGTGACGAATAATGACAAATCACCGATAAATTTACCAAAAATATTTAGAATGATGAGCTTCAACAAGTTATCTAAAGAGAACTATGAAGGTAAGATATTAGGGATGAAGTCAATAATATAAAATGAATTTCAACAAGTAACCTAGTGAGAACTAAGAAAACGTGTTCAATAATATATATTGCGTATATATGATGAGTGGTATTTATACCACTCTTTTATCCTTTTCCTTAAGGATTTTTCCCTTCACTTGGCACTTTTTTGAGCCTTTTCAAGCACTTTGTTTTAGTTTGCTTTGCCTTGTTCCTTTTTGTGTTTTCCCCTCCTTTCTCCTTTATTTTTGGCCTTGCTTTGTCGCTTTCCCTCTTTTCTATACTTATTTTATGTATGAGTGTTTGAGTAGGTTGAATGGATTGCTTGTGTGATTCTGCTTGAGGCCTAGTCAACCTTTTTGAGTGCATTGGAATAGCAGAAGAGAGGAGCATGGATTTGGAGAAGAGTCCGGAGCTTTCAAGAGGAGCGGCCGCTCACCAGAGAGGAGCGCCCGCTCCATTTTCTCATCCGATCCCCTGTTTTCCAGACTTATGGAGCGTCCGCTCCACCAGAGAGGAGCGCCCGCTCCTGTCTGGGAGAGCGCCCGCTCCAGTAAGGCGGCTGTTTTGATTAATACCCTCTAGAGCGTCCGCTCACCCTCGATGGAGCGGCCGCTCTCGTGGGTATTTCCGTGCATTTTAATCCATCTTTAGAGTAATGTGAGGGGCTTATTAAAACCCCTAGGTTTGTAATGAGATTATCATGTACATTTTCGCCCTAATCTAGGGAGAGAAACTTCATTAGTAGAGAGAGAAAGTGTGGATTTCCATTGATGAACTTGGATATTGAAGAAGGAGCTTGATTGAATCTTTGTAAATCTTCATCTTCAATTAATGAGCAATCTCTTACTCTCTTTCTTTACTTTTGTATTTAGTTTTGTTTGCTTATTTTGATTTTCCTTCTTTGCTTATTGATCATGTTGATGCTTATTGATTTGATGATTGATATTGTCTTCAATATGGTTTGTGATTAGTCACCTAGCCATGGGTGTGGGGATGGTGTAGTTGTTGATTGATTCATGCTTATGATGTTGGGGTTTTGTTAATGGTGATTAAAGTCTTTGTATGTTTGATATTCTTTAATCTTCTTGCAAGTGCACATTGTTAGTTGATTAAAGATAAATCTTTGCTAACAAGAAACAGAAGTTGACTTAGTTAAGGTTCATTGTTATCGATAGTTCTTTGATTGCACCTTCTAATATATGGTTCTAGTGTGGAAACATGGAGGCTATGTTAGGAGAAATTGATTAACCCCGGAAGGCGGTTAAATTGTGCTTTAATTCGATTTTCTTGCATGCTTAGTTTACCATTGCTTTGCTTCCGTGTTATTGCATGATCAATTGGCAACTACATCTACCTACTTCCGTTGGTGCTTAGTTATATTGATTTTTAATCATTCTTAATCTCTAGTTTAATCTCTTAGTTATTCACACTTCTTGTTCCGAGGTAGCTTAAGTATTAAGTAGTGAATGTGGTGTTTATGCATGTCTCCTTGTGTTTCGACCCCTATGCTTGCCTTATACTTGTATTAGGTTTGTTTAGGTGTATAAATTATATTTGATCTAGGGATAGACAATTGACGACGCGTTTATTCCCTTGTCAATATATAATAGGAAAAATTGGCCGGAATAATCCGACCTTTGTTTCATCTGCCCAAAATAAACCCATCTTTCGATTATTTTTTAATAATCCGACCTTTATACCTTTTTCGCTTTAAATGGTCCCAAGTGACTTGAAACCGGCTAAACAGGTTACCTTTTGTGACTTGGAATTGTTTGCACACATGTTACCACGTTATTGGTCAAAAAGATTAAAATAGAAAAATTAATAAAAAATATTAATAACAAAAGAAAAAATATTGAAAAAAAAATTAAAAAACAAAACTACAGCCACCCTCTTCAATAGACCCACCACCAAAACCACCTCCCCTACCCAACCCAACCACCAAACTACCTCTCCATTGCGGCGGCAGCATCTTGAACATCACGCAGTGAATTTGACATAGGTCGAGGGAGTGAGTTAGAGAGTTGAGATTTGTTGAGTCACCATTGATTGATGTATGCAAAGTGCAGCAACGTCGTGAGCACACGCCGCCATTTATGGTGTGTTGAATTTACCAAGCCATATTCGAATTTCTTTTCTGGGTTTGAATTTTAGATAAACATTAAGCTCTTTTTCTGATTCCTCTGTAAACTTGCTCTTTATTGTTGTCTCTCTTTTGTTGTTGTTGATTTGGGGTGAGGATTGAGTTAACCCAAAAGGGATTGAGAAGATGAAAGTTGAACTTTTAGCAGTAGTTGTAGTGTCGTTTTGGGAAGTCTCTGCTTCTCCGCCATGGCGTCCCGCCATTGATGTAAGTTAAACAAAGTTCAATGAGGTTGATAAGCTGAGTTGCATGGAAGGTGTTTGATGAAATGTGTGAGTGAAGGGAGAATTATAGAGAGAGAAAATAATGTGGAGTTTAAAGGAGGTGGTTTCGGTGGGTGGGTGGGCTGGGTAGGGGAGGGGGTGGCTGGAATCGGGAAATGGGGAGAGTTGGTGGTCGGATTCGAGGAGGGGAAGGGAGACGGTGGCCGGAATCGGGTAGGGGGCCGGTGGCAGGGGCTGCCGGAAACTGGGTTTGGGGTTTTTCAAAATTTTTTTTGTTTTATATTTAACTTTTTTATTTTTTAATTTTTATTTTATTTTTTTGCCTAATCATAGGTTGACACGTGTCTAGTAACTTGTAATAACAAGTTAGATGACTGGTTAGGACCATTTAAAGCAAAAAAGGTATGAAGGTCAGATTATTAAAATATAATCGAAAGGTGGGATTATTTAGGGTGGATGAGGCAAAAGTGGGATTATTCCGGACAATTTTTCCTATATAATATTTGCATGTTAATTAATGAGGATTTGAGCCTTTGAGGGGTGAATTAATAAATAAATTAAAATTATCTTTGACAAAATTATATTATGTCTCACCAAAAACAAAGAAAGAATGAAGAAAGGAAAAAACAACAAAAATATAATGGAATTGCTGCTCATGGGTATTGAACTCTTGACCTCCTTACAGAATTGTGAAGCCTTAGCCACTAGACTAGTAAGCAGTTTTACTTATTCAGTGTAATGTTTAATATTTAATACTCAATTTCTCCTTGTCAAAAAAAAAATAGACTTTTTTTTTTTTGCTGGGTCACGTGACCCACCGTGCCCAAGGGTGGCTCCACCACTAATTATTGATATTGGAATTATTGAGAATTGGTTTTAAACCATGAGTTTGGAATTATTGGATTATTTATTGGAAATTGGTTTTAAAGCATGTTTGCGAATAAATTGAGTTTAATTATCTTGCACTTATCGTACTTAGCATATTTTGCTAACTCGTACTTTTTATTTGTTTTGGTTCTCCCTGTTTACCGTAATGGTAGGCAGTGTTGCTTATTTTCCGGTTGGAGTCAATAAATGATGCATTGGAGTCTTGGGATTGGTTTTCACTAAATTAGGAATTTGGTCTTGTATCTATTTGGAGTACTCATAACATTGGTTACTATTATGGTTATTATTAATAAAGAAGAGTATTTGAGTTTCCGCTGCTAAGTATTGGTTTATTTTTAGTAAGTTTGAGTAGCCTTGCATTTTCACGCGGCGGTAATACGCCTAACTCTATCTCTACGGTATAATTATACGTATTATAATAATATTTCCGTAGAGGGAGATTTGGGGGTGTTACACTTGACAAACCTCCAACTTGATCATCATTTGCCATATTACAAGCCGGTTGGAGATGCTACCTCTCTCTAACTCGATATGAAACAATTGGGGCAAATTCAATTCATCTCCAAACATTATGATGAGGGGCATTATGAGTGGCTACGGGATAACAAGCATTGGTGCTACCTTCCCAACCCATCTTTGACATCTCTTCACCGGTTGAACACCGCAAATGTGTGGCATGTCCCCAAGAGCTACCGGCGCCCCTACTTTGACTCTGATGAGGAGGAAGAAGAAGAAGAAGAAGAAGAAGAAGAAGAAGAAGAAGAAGAAGAAGAAGAAGAAGAAGAGCCACAAGAACAACAACATCAACAACGTCGAAAACAACAACAAGAACCACAACAAGGGCAAGGCCCCTACTTTGTGATTCCCTCGGATACTGGTCGTGCTCTGTTGACAAAGACTTGGACACCTGCAAAATAACGAATATTCCGGTGATCGGAATATTCGCCTCCGACGCTCAAGTTAGTGAACGGAAACGGAAAAGGCTAGAGAGAGAAAGTAGAGAGAAGTTGGAGCGTTTTTAGAGCTCTTGTATTAATGTCACATCAAATTCCACCCCTCCCATCATAAATGATTGGGGTATTTATAGGGGTGGGAGCATGTGCCCCCTTAGGGTTTATGCCCTAAAATCTCGGAACGTGATTGGCTGCGCAATCAGAGGTCGCCACGTGTCGTGGGGGGCGCCGTTTTACGGCTTTCAAGGCTTTCTCGGGATTTGGGCCTGAGGTCATCAGAGCCCTTTTCTCTTTCTGATTTGTAGCTTTAGGGTATTAGACATGGCTGGCAAGTGTCACCATAACAAGGAGACACGTGTCTCACTCTCATAGGGCCACGTGTCACCTGTTTATTGGGCCACGTGTCACTATGAGATTGGGCCACGTACCTGGGGTATTTTTACCCTAAACATTTGCCCCTCAGAGGGGGTGGCTCGTACACTTACTGGCCGCCTCCTCTGATCTTGCATTGTGGACGTCCTGGTACTCTGGGTTGGATTGGCTTCCCACCTGCCCTGGACGTCCATACACCTTTGTTTCAAGGCTCTTTTTGCTACGTAGGCGTCCATATGTTTTGCCTTGGACGTTCTCGTAGTCGGGAATGAGTTTGGCTTTTTGCTTATTTAGACGTCCATATTTTGTAATGGACGTTCTCATACTCGGAGAGAGGTTTACCCTCTGGAACCATGCGGTCGCCCGCTGGACGTTCTGGTACTCTGGGAGGAGTTGATCTTCTACCTACCCAAAGCGGCCACATAGATGAAACTGGACGTTTTGGTACTCTAGGAGGAGCTTATCTCCTAACTACCCAAAACGACCACAGAAATGACACTGGACGTTCTGGTACTCTGGGAGGAGCTTATCTCCTAACTACCCAGAACGGCCGCAGAAATGAGACCGGACGTTCTGGTACTCTGGGAGGAGCTTATCTCTTAACTACTCAGAACGGCCGCAGAAATGAGACTGGACGTTCTGGTACTCTGGGAGGAGCTTATCTCCTTACCACCCAGAACGGCCACATATTTTCTTTTGGGGTGACCTGGGCATTCTTGATTTCAAACGTACTTTTTTCATTTTCCAATCATGCTTCGTACGTCTGAATTCCCGTTTTGAAATGTACGCCTGAAAACTGGGCGAACGCTTTTCAACTTAGATTTTCTCGTTGTGGAGACTAAGTGTTGAAGGTGTAAAATTCTCGAATCTTCCACTTAACTCATTTCAATTCACTTTAACGTGCCGTTAATGGTCCTTCTGGTCTTTTTCACAAGTTAACAGAACCCTAACGTCGTCCACTTACTTCTTTCTAGTAATTTCTCAAGGAATTACTGTTTGAATGTTTAGGCGGGAAAAATGATGTTACCATTTTACCCCCATGAATTCATTCTATAAATATGGGAAGTAAATTCTCATTTTCACACTTTACCCAATTGTGAATTCTAGAGAGAAGGCAGAGCATTCTAGTGAGAGAAAGTGATTTTCCCCTAATCTTCAAGAGCGCCGCCGTGAGTTTGAGTTTTCAGTTGAGTTTTCCGGACATATTTGAGTTTTCCGGTCAATCTTCAAGAGCTTCACCACCACCTTCAAAGTTTTCAGAACGTACAGAGGTAGGCCGTCTACATTTCCTCTTTTTATTTTTCCTTGTTTTTCTTTTTCTTTTACTTCAATTCTGGATCCATACTCGGCTTCGTCCGACTCTTCTCATGAGGCCGGCCGTTCGCCTGGGACTGAGGAATCTAGAGTGGACGGAGAAGGGATGTCTCCTCCTTGGAGTGAGTCTATGTCTAATATGTACATACTCACCCCCACTTCTTCTTCTTTGTCCCAACAGGCAATGGCAAGAACCATGCGTACGCGTGAGCGTCATGCGGCCAGGAACCCAGACGGCAGTCTGGTTCATCCTAGGGTCCCCTATGACCCTAGTAACCCGAGTACTATGGTGGAGACTAACTCCACCACTCAAACTACGACCGCCTCCACTGGCTCCCAACACTTGGCCGTGGAGGTCACTTCTTCTTTCGAGGAACGCCTTCAAGCTGAAGGCGCCTCGTCCGCTCCTGTCCCGGAACTTAGGTTCCCTCAATTCGCCAACTCGGTCATGGATGGGGCCGAGCTGGTAGCTTGCAGAGACAACCCTTCCAATCCTGGGTCGGACGCTGCTGGTTCGTCCGTCCCCACTTCTTCTTCTCGACCTCAGCCTCCTCTGGGTGGGGCGGACAGGCCCTTAACCGGAATCTCCATCCGAGAACCGTCCGCGCTGCCTATTCGCAACGCCCCTCCTTCGGGAAATGAGGCGGACGCTGCCAAGGACAAAGGCAAGCGTCCAATGTTTGAAGAGGACGTTCCTTCTTCTATGGGCGTTCCTAGTTCAAGGGGCCGAAGCTCGGCCGAGGCAGCAGACCTGGATAGGGTGCTGTCTTCGGAGTTTGGGAATGCCCCTTCTCACCCAATGGAAGAAGAAGAAGTTGAGAAAGTGGCCGTGGATGAGACGGCCGAAGGTGAGGCGGCGGCCGAGGAAGACGTACAAGGAGTCCTTCCATTTGGGGGAGGGATTCGAGATTCAAGTCTCCAGGAAGCCCTTGGCCGTGGCTACCTGGGATGAGGAGAAGCCGCGCAAACGAGCATTCTGTGTTTATAGAGCCGCCTTGGACGTGGGGCTCCGCTTCCCTCTTCACCCGTTCGTCCGGACTCTCCTGGACGAGTACGACATCGGCCTCTTCCAACTGACGCCAAACAGTTGGTTGAACGTTTTTGGGTACTTGGTGACGTGCATCGCCAAAAAATTCACGCCAGACTTCGCGGTCTTCTGCGAGATGCACTCACTTACTCGGCTGGAGAAAGATGTGGACGGTTGGCTCATCTTGAGTTCAACCAGGGACTATATGGTCGTGGTCGACCGTGTCAGCAAATGGAGGGACTGGAAGCACCGTTTTTACCGCATCAAAACTCAAGATGCGGAGTTCAATCTTCGCATGAACAGGTGCCGTCCAGAGCCTATTCAACTCGGACGCGGAGACCACAAACCTGACAAGCCGCCCATCCACCCAAGCCACGAACACCAGCTTGAGTATTTCAAAGTCAACCGAGTCAAGCGGGGCAACAAGACTGAACGGGTCCCTAGCCATTGGGTTCCTCTTGCCAATTGGCTTAGGGACCCTATCTTCATGTCTGCGTATGGCCTGTACCAGAACATGCCCCAAGGTGGACATTTAGAAATATAGACCCTTTTTGTATACATGTAGAACTTTTTAGGAAAATTTTCTAACACTTTGCTTTTTGTCTTTGCAGCGGAGGCGTACGCTATGCTTGACTCGGCCCAAAAAGCTGAAGTGGAGATGTTCGAGGTGGACCTGGCTCGATACAAGGCTCGTTTCAAGATGTACGAGCAACTCAAAGAGGTAAACACTTAGATTATTTTTCGAGTTTTTCATCCCTTGATGTGGCCGTTCTGCTATGTTGGGAGGAACTCACTTCCTGAGTTTGCACGGACACTTTATGTCCGTTCATGCATGCTGGGAAGGAGCTTCTTTCCCAAATCGCTCGGACACCATTCTATGCTTTGACTTCAAGAAATTTTTCTAACTTGGTATTTTTGCAGACCTCCTCTTCCTCTCCGAAGGCCAGGCGGAAGCAGCCGGCCACGTCTACTCCGGATGCGTCCGCAAACAAACGGAGAAAGACGGTTGCTTCCAAGCCGTCTTCCAAGGCCGCGGCCACGGCAAAGCCGCAGACTGTTTCTACACAGTCTAAAAGAGAACAACCTCGGCTGACACAAAGCGGGGCCTCCAAGCCCGTGGAACCTGTTGCTGATCAGGTCCATGAGAAGTCCGTCCATTCGGACGGTGGGGATAGGTTAACCCCAGAACAAATGACCGGTCGCTCGATTGGGACGATGCTGGTCAACCCGCCGTCCAGCGACGCTGAAGGGAGCCGTCCGGAGGAGGGGGAAACTCCTCTGCCGCCTCCTCCCGCCAATCTTTCTCCTCCAACCTTCTCCACTAGTTAGCCATCTTTTTCTCACTTTTTATAAGTCCTTATTTACTTGTGATTTTTAGCTAACTTTTCTTACACGGTCGTCCGCAGATATATCAGAGGAGATGCAGTTGAAGGTGCCCGGCCAGTCACTGACTGGCGCGGACAGGAAGGCCATGTGCGAGGCCATGGTTCGCGCGGTCCCCTTAGCGCAGCGAGACAAGCTGCGGGGGATCAACGAAGGCTTCCTCGGCCCCATGCTAAACTGCAGCGCCGAGGTATACTTCAATCTCCTTATGTTTTTGCTTTCCAACACTTAGCCAATTTTTCCATATTTTTGACTAAGTTTCTTCCTTCTGTCCGCAGCTCTTCCTCCGTTTGAACGCCTTCCTAGATTGGAAGGACACGGAGAACGAACGGCTGAAGAATGCTTGGCTCGAAATCAGAAAGGCCGAGGATGCTGTAACTGGGACGGCCGCCGTCCAAAGTGTGCACTTTGAGACCCAGATAACTGCGCTGTCCGACAAAGCGGCGCGGCAAACAGAGGACCTGGTCAAACTGGGCAAGGCACTCGAACAGGAGTCCTTGGCCAGGGAGGCCATGAGGGTTTAAAGGGACGAGGCCGTCCTGGAGAAGGAAAAATGGAAGTTGGGATTCGAGGCGTCCGAAGCCTTGAAGAGTGAGCTGAAGTTGGCCCAAGCCAACCTTAAGTCTGCGCTAGATGAAGCGGACGCACTGAAGGCCGAGGTGGAAACCTTGAAGAAGTCCCTTGCGGACTATAAGGAGAAACTTAAAGCTCCTCGGCCAATCAGTGTAGACGAGGTCATCCGCATCGAGCAGAACGCGGAAGACAGACTTAAGGCGTACTTCTTTGACGCCTTCGACTTGATGGTAGACGAGGGAATGGCCGCCTATTACGAGGAACGCTTTAAGAAGCGGCTTCAGTTCGTCTGCCTTCGAGAAGAGGCAAAGAAGGCCGGCATGCCTCCTCTAGAGCTGGTAGTTACTTCCCCCGAGTCCGGAGAGGACGGGGATGAGGAGGAGGAGGCGGTCGAGGAAGTGGAGGAGCCTGCCAAAGACAATACGGCTAAGTAGAGCTCAGGTCCTCCAGCAGCCGTCTGCTCAGCTTCCCAACTTCTTTCCTTTTGCAACTTTTACTTAGCTTTTCATGTACTTCTCTTTTTTATTTTTTTATTTTGAGGTCGCCTGTTAGAGCGGTTTTGTAAACATTTCGGCCGCCTTTGCGCGGTCTAATTAATGAAATTATGTCCGCCTGTTTAGCGGTTTTTACTCCTGTTTCATACTTAGTGATTTTTTTTTTGCAATTTCATACTTAGTAATTTTTTTTGCAATTTTCTACTTTTTGCAAGTTTTTCGTACGTCTCAATATTATGCCTTTTCGTACGCTTCTAGGGGTATGCCCCTTTATTCGGTGTTCGCCTAGTCCATTTTCGCAGTGGTTTGATTAACTTGGTAGTTTTAATACCTTAAAAGGGTATGACAACTAGTGAGTTAATCAAATCATAATAATGATTGCCCTTGGACTAGGCAAAGCACCGAATCAATTTGATTGGCCGTTTGGCTTTTATTGTACGAGTGGTCCGTTGAATCTATCGCTCGGACGCACCCTGGAAATCCTAAGTATTATTTCAACTTAGAGATTCCTTAATCGGCCGGGCCAAACGCCTAGGTATGCCCTTGCCCTCTTTGTAAAGGACAGTTGCTTTTTACACAAGTTTGGAATACCTTGCCATAGTCGTCCGCTTAAAATTAGGGCGGACGCAATGTTCTCTGAATTCTAATCAGTTTTTTTTTTTTTTTTTTTTTTTTTTTTTTTTTTTGCATGGCCGAATTGCTATGTTGGGAGCAATCTTGCTTCCTTTTTTACCACGGCCACTCAAAAAGAATGATAAGCCCTGTTACTATGTTGGAAGCAACTTAGTGAGTCATTTCACTCGGCCATTAATCACAAAAACATGCAAATAAATACAAGTTAAACGACAAATAATTCAACAATGCCGGACTTTTCATTAATATTGTCAAGAGTACATTGTTGTGGCCGTATGGCTTTAATTACAAGGCTCGGTCAGTAGACCTAGCTGTATAAACAGCTTTTTTGGCTAAGTACTTAGAGAAACGAAACTCAAACATAATACTTCTTCAAGTTATCAGTGTTCCACGTCCGTGGGATCTGACGGCCATCTATTGCCTCGAGGCGATATGTGCCGTCTCGGACTTCTTCTCTGATTCTGTACGGCCCCTCCCAGTTTGGAGTCAACTTGCCATCCTCATTGGCACGGCCAACAGCTTCCATTTTTCTCAACACCAGGTCCCCCATCTTGAGCGGACGCTTAGACACTCGGCGGTTATATGCCCTTGTCATCCTTAAGCGATAAATTTCATGCCTAAGCACCGCATTGCCCCTAGCTTCTGGAAGGAAGTCTAAGGCGGTCTTCATGGCTTCCCAATTGGCCGATTCATCATAAAGCATTACCCGTAAAGTGGGCTCGTACATTTCAATTGGAAGTACAGCCTCGGCTCCATAGACTAGAAAGAATGGAGTCTCCCCCATAGAACTCTTTGCTGTTGTCCGTATGGACCATAATACATTGACCAACTCGTCTGCCCACAAGCCGCCTGCTTTTTCAAGCTTGCGCTTGATCCCATTGGAAATCAACTTGTTATAGGCCTCAACTTGACCATTGGCTTGTGGTCGGCCGACTGAGGCAAAACAATGCGTAATGCCTTGGTCTCCCAACCACTCTTTGAGTTGACGCGTCTCAAACTGGGGTCCATTGTCGAACACCATTGACTGAGGTACCCCGTACCGAGTGATTATGCTTTTCCAAATGAAGGCTGACACATCCGTCCATTTAATGCCCCGGACGGCCTCAGCTTCAACCCATTTGGTGAAGTAGTCTACTACCACTAGTACATATCGTCTTTGGCCGGATGCAGGAGTATACGGCCCCAAAATGTCCATGCCCCATTTGGCAAAGGGAAGCGGACTACTGATGGCTGATAGACTATTTGCTGGACGATGAATAAGGGTTGAAAATCTCTGGCACTTGTCACATTTTTTTACCATTTTCATGGCGTTTGACTTCAGGCTCGGCCAGTAATATCCCAAATGTGTTGCCTTTTCTGCTAAGGCTCGTCCTCCAATATGTGAACCACAATGGCCCTAATGGAGGTCATCCAACACATCATGCCCTCTTTCAGGAGTTATACATTTAAGGTAGGGCTTCACAAAAGCTCTTTTGAATAACTCCCCGTTCTTCATCTCAAACCAGGCCGCCTTCCTCTTTAATAGCCAACTCTCTTTTGGATCGTCCGGAAGTATTCCATCTCTTAAGTAGGAAATAATTCCGTCCATCCAGGTTGAACTTCTATCTATTATCTGAACAGGCTCGGCATCAATGCTCCTTTTTTCCTTCACCTCCCAAAACACTGATCTTGGAGTATCACATGATGCCGAGGAAGCCAATTTGGAGAGGGCGTCCGCTTGATGATTTTCTGAACGAGGTACTTGCTTAATAGAAAAAAGTTCTAGGCCCTCGGCCTCATCCTTAACTAGCTGCATGTACTTCATCATGGCCGGCTCCCTAGCCTCGAAGCCACCATTGACATGATGGACTATCAGCCGGGAGTCCGAGCATACTTCAATTTTGGTTGCCCCGGCCGCCTTACACATCCTTAGGCCGGCCAACAATGCTTCGTACTCAGCTTCATTGTTTGACGCTTGGAACTGAAACCTCAGCGCGTACTCATACTTATCTCCCTCAGGAGATTCACATATAATACCAGCGCCACACCCGGTCGCTGTTGCAATACCATCCACAAACACTTTCCAGACTTGGTCCCCGGCCGGCTGAAGATCAGGCCGTGTCATTTCAGCAAAAAAATCCGCAAAGGCTTGCCCCTTAATTGCCTTCCTTGGTTCAAACACAAGATCAAAACCTCTGAGCTCTAGGGCCCACTTGAGCATGCGGCCACTTGCCTCTAAAGTCGAGAACGGCTTCTTCAAAGGTTGGTCTGTATAGACCACAATTGAATGGGCTAGAAAGTATGGCCGCAGCTTCTTTGACGCCATATACAAGGCAAGGCCAAATTTTTCTACTGGGGGGTACTTCAGCTCGGCGTTATGGAGTATATGACTGACGAAGTATATCGGGGCCTGATGGCCGTCCCTTTCAGCAAGAAGGACGGCACTTAAAGAGTGTTCGGAGATGGCAAGATAAATATATAACTTCTCATTCTTGAGTGGACTGACGAGGCGAGGCAATGTATGCAAATGATTTCTCAACTGTACGAATGCTTCCTCGGCCTCCTCTGTCCACTCGAACATGGCTTTCTTCTTGATGGTTTGAAAGAAATAACGGCACTTATCCCCTGATCTTGACAAAAATCTTCCAAGGGTTGCTAAACAGCCGGTCAGTCTTTGCACTTCCTTAATTGTTCTTGGAGACTTCATGTCAGGGACGGCTTGAATTTTTTCAGGGTTGGCCTCAATTCCACGTTGATCAATCAAAAATCCGAGAAACTTGCCGGACTCAACACCAAATACACACTTCTTTGGATTTAACATCATTTTATGCCGCCTGAGTTCGGTGAACGTTTCTCGTAGGTCTTGGAGATGGTCGGCCGACTCTTTTGACTTGACAATCATGTCATCAATATATGCCTCCATGTTCCGGCCGAGTTGATCTCTAAAGACCGTATTTACAAGCCTTTGAAATGTAGCAGGGGCATTCTTGAGGCCGAATGGCATAACCTTGTAGCAGTACAACCCCTGCTCGGTCACAAACGCTGTTTTCTCTTGATCTTCTTCCCACAAAGGGATTTGATGGAATCCGGAGTATGCGTCCATGAAGCTCATAAGGGCGTGTCCGGCCGTAGAATCAACCAAACGGTCAATCTTAGGCAAGGGGAAGCTATCCTTTGGACACGCCTTGTTCAAGTCCGTGTAATCCACGCACATCCTCCAAGTTCCATTCGGCTTTTTCACAAGGACTACATTGGCCACCCAATCGGGGTAAAAGCATTGCCGAATGAAACCGGCGTCTAGCAACTTTTTCACCTCTGCTGCGGCCGCCTGATTCCTCTCTTCTCCGTGATTTCTCTTCTTCTGACGGACAGGCTTCATTAAAGGATTCACGGCCAATTTGTACACGGCCAGGTCAGGACTTATTCCCGGCATTTCACTAACTTCAAATGCAAACACATCTTTGAAATCCCTTAACAGCTGAACCAACTCATTCCCAAGCAATTCCAAGGCTATAGTGCCGACACTTACAGTCCGTTCTGGGTAGTTGGAGTCAAGCACTATATCCTGATGGCTGCCGGCCGGCTGGGGCCTCAACTCATCTGGCCGACCGACAGTTATTAATTGCTAGGCTTCTTCTGCCCGGGTCGCCTTACGTTTCTGGCCGACCTGGTATGCTGGGAGAGAGGTTCCTTCTTCCTTAATCTCGGACAGTTTTGGGCCGCGTGCCGTTGGCTTAACGGCCAGCTGATTGCATTCCTTAGCCATTTTCTGGCTTCCTTGAATTGTTCCAATTTTTCCGTCCGACCTTTCAAACTTCAGCAACATTAAATGGGGCACTATGACTGCCTTGGCTGCATTGAGAGTAGGGCGGCCAAGGATTACATTGTACCCAGTCAACTCTTTTACAACAAGGAAACGGACGACCATGTCTCTTCCTTCACCCTTCTGCCCAAAACGGACGGGAAGGTCAATTCGTCCGACTGGATGAATGATATTCCCTCCAAATCCCACTAAGGGGTGAGTTATATCTTGGAGGGCATCTTCGGGGAAGCTTAAATTCCTCAAGGCAGAGAGACTTATGATATCGGCCGAACTACCCGTATCAATCAATATCCGTCCCACTTTCAAATTTGCTATTTTCATTACAAAGACCATGGGATCATTGTGCAAAGCTCTGACCTCCCCTCGGTCAGCCTTACTTTTGATCACTTTAGGAAAAGGCTCGGCCTTAACAACGTCCGTCTGCATCACATTTGAAAAATTTCGAGCGTCCTGCTTGATTCCTTTCATGGTAGGGCCGCCTGAAGCAAAGCCTCCTGATATGATGGCCACAAAACCTGAATCCGTGCTATTCCCATCATCTTCCTTGTCATTCTTTTCATTTTGTTGCTTTTTCTCGGACGCGTTGTCTGTCCGCTTGAAGGTGAATTTGGACTTAGTCACATAGGGTTTCAGTAGACCCTTGTCAGCCAACTTATCCAACAGTCTCTTCAAGTTGATACACATATTCATGTCATGACCCACATCCTTGTGGTAATGACAATACTTGTTTTTGTTTCTGTACTGGGCCGAGCCTCTCAAAGGCTGGGGCTTCTCAAACTCAAACTTGTCTTTTATCTCCATCAAAATGGAGTAGCCATCCTTGTTGAACTCATACTGAGGTTCGTACGTCTTGCTTTTCTTTGACTTGGGTTGCTTGTCATCAGCTACCCAGATTTCTTTTCTTTTGTTTCCTTCTTTCTTTCGGCCGGCCGAGTCTTGCTGAGAAGGTTGCTTCTTCTCAGCCCCCTTGGCCGGCTGTTCAGATTTGGTGAGCGAACAAAAGTCCGCGGCCTCAATATAGGCTTCGGCTTCCCGCAATACACCTGCGTATGACCGAATCTTCTTTCTTACCAAATCAAACTTGAAACCATTATGCCTTAATCCCCGGAGAGATTCTGAGTAAGCCATTTCGTCCGGAAGATTATGAATTTGGGCTTTTTCTTGGTTAAACCTTTGGACGTACGAGCGTAGTCCTTCATTCTTTCCTTGGACAATTTTAGCCAAGTTGAGACTTGTCTTTCTTGGTGGGATGTTGTATGAGAAATTTCCCACAAACAACAAACTGAGGGTGGTAAAGCAATTGATGCATCCGTTTGGGAGGCTGTTAAACCAATCCTGAGCTACCCCTTTGAGAGTGGCCGGGAAGCATCTACACCATGTAGCATCATCTACACTTTGCAAGTACATCAGGTTCCTGTACGAGGTAACATGCTCTTCTGGGTTGCCCGTACCATCATAGGCACCCACTAGTACACTTTTCACTTTTGCTGGTTGAGGGGACGCTAGTATGTCTTGCGAAAACGGAGGCGGCTTATCTCCTAAATTCAACAAGCGCATCTGCCAATCAATGGGCTGAGGCTGAGCGGACGTTCCAGCTAGATAGGGAGCCTGGCCGAACATCTGGCCATACGGCCCATATTGCCCAAAGACTTGTGGAGTTGGTTTTACCAACCCATTGGGTACTTGAGGAGGCTGATATTGCAATGGCTGAATTAGACGGGGAGTAACAGTATGGCTCTTGCTGGAAGCGGCCGTGTTGGTGTATTGGGAGAAAGATCGGTTGGAGGCCTCATCCGGCATGGTTGGGGTAGAGGCCGTGTCAGAGTATGCGGCCCTCTCCCTTTGCTTGTGCCGAATGTAATCCCTTACATCCTTAAAGCGCTGTGACGGCTCAGCCTCAACTCTTTTTGGCTGTCTGCCCCTCCCCCCAGCCGACTGTGTTTTCGCTAGCAGGCCAGAGAAATTGGTCCGTGGGACTCGGGGAGACCTTCCGTGCGGACGACGGAATGGGGTGTTACCAGCATCAGTTGCATTGGTCTTGTTGTTAGCTTTCTTAGAGGTGCTTCCTCCCCCCTTTTGCTGGACAGCCGCCAACTCCTTGCGGAGCTTAGTCAGCTCGGCCATTAAGGCAGCCGGGGTGGGTTGTTCGGCCTCTTCAAATGAGGCAGTCAAAGGATTGCTTGAGTGTATGGTAGTACATATGTCCTCTACATATCCATCCTCGCCTGGACGAGGTCCCGGATTAGGTGTCTGACCATCTATTGCCATAACGGACGAGTATCCCCACAGACGGCGCCAAATGTTTCGGGGTTTTTTGTGATTCCCTCGGATACTGGTCGCGCTCTGTTGACAAAGACTTGGACACCTGCAAAATAACTAATATTCCGGTGATCGGAATATTCGCCTCCGACGCTCAAGTTAGTGAACGGAAACGGAAAAGGCTAGAGAGAGAAAGTAGAGAGAAGTTGGAGCATTTTTAGAGCTCTTGTATTAATGTCACATCAAATTCCACCCCTCCCATCATAAATGATTGGGGTATTTATAGGGGTGGGAGCATGTGCCCCCTTAGGGTTTATGCCCTAAAATCTCGGGACGTGATTGGCTGCGCAATCAGAGGTCGCCACGTGTCGTGGGGGGCGCCGTTTTACGGCTTTCAAGGCTTTCTCGGGATTTGGGCTTGAGGTCATCAGAGCCCTTTTTTCTTTCTGATTTGTAGCTTTAGGGTATTAGACATGGCTGGCAAGTGTCACCATAACAAGGAGACACGTGTCTCACTCTCATAGGGCCACGTGTCACCTGTTTATTGGGCCACGTGTCACTATGAGATTGGGCCACGTACCTGGGGTATTTTTACCCTAAACAGCAACAACCTTCATTTGCTAGCTCCGACTTGGAGGCCCTTAGCAAACAAATGAGTGGGATGCAAATCCGCTTGGAGGGCATGTATGACCAAGATATTGAATCACTCTACACTCAAATGAGAGGTATTTTTGAAATTTAACAAGGTATGTTCATTCAACAACAACAACTCTATGATGTTGAGGTTAACCGAGTGAACATCATTCCCCTGGTTAACTATCCTTACTTTCTGCCCCAGGAAGGTCCTATACCTTCGCAAGGGCATCCTTATTGGCAACGGACTTTAGAGCCCGGTACCGAGCCTCATTCTTACCTAGATGAGCATGGTAACTATGATTACCATACTCCCGGAGAGTGTGACTATAGGGGTGATCCTAATTACCCCTATGTGCACCCTAACCGTCCACTTGAGCTTGCTTTGCCCAAGGCATTTACACCTCTTGCCCCTTGGTAGCAAGATAACTTCAAGGGGCATTATGGTTGGCCCGAGGGATTCACTGGAGGTTGGGGTCCTTCCTAACCCCCAACCTTCGATGACCACATGGGAAACAATGATTCCAATGAGGCCGGGCCAAGTGGTGGTGGTGGTGATGATTGTTAGTTCCCTCACTTTTGTGCTTTTTACTTCTATCCCTTATGTTTTATGTGCTTGCTTTGTATTGTTGGGATGTTGAGATGTATTCATGTTTAGCTTGGGGGAACTTCTTTTGTATCTCGGTTGCCAATATTTGTTGTTGTTGCATGCCTTGTATTCTACTTGCCTCTTGCTTGTTGGTTTTCATTTCTTGGTCCCTATTCTTATTGATGCTTGTTGCTAGTCCCATGAGCTTGACTTGACGTTGTTGTTGTGATGCTTTCCTTGTGATGATGTTGGTTGCTCCTTGCTCCCATGAATCCAAATCCCTTAAATCATATCCAAAACCCTTTCATCGAAATCCCTTCGAATCCAAATCTTGTAGTATAGTTTCTTTTAGTTAGCTAGTTGTTTAGTTGCTTACTTAGTCTTTCTTTACCTTCCTTTTTGGTCTTTGTTAGTTTAGTTTTAGTTTTGCTTAGTTGTTTAGAGTCTTTGTTAACTTAGTTTAGTTTTATTTTGTAGTTTCCTTCTTTTGTTTTGAAGTTACTAACCTTTTTCTTTGTTTATATCTTCTTTTGCTTTTTTTGTTCTCACATGGCTTTTGATGATGCTAACAATTTTTGAGTGCAACGACGGTGGTTCTTTCTATCGCCTTTATTTATAATGCTAAGCATGGATAGCTTGGTGAGACCTTTCTAATTTTTTCTCTTTATTTTCTTGGTTGCATAGATTAGGTTTAGTTTAGGAGAAGTTGAACGGTTCGAGGATAATTGCTTGTTAACACGTAATGTGTTGGGATTGATAAGTGACTTTTATGTCACTTTTAGGGTGTTTATTGAGTCGTATTCCGGCTTATATTCCAATAATTTCACCCTTTTATCCTTTATTTCTATTATTTTATTAATCTCGTCTTTTATCTTTATTTTGTGTATTTTTTCCCTTTTTATTAGTTTTTAGTTTATTTTTGTAGTTTTAGTAATAACTTTCCGTCTTCTCTCGTTTTATTTATTTTCTTTTAGTTTCTAGTTTATTTTATTTTATCTTATTTTATTTTATTTCTTTTTATTTTTATTATTTCTTTAGTTTTAGCATTTTATTTTATTTTACTTTATTTATCTTATTTTATTTTACTTTATTTTTCTTATTTTATTTTACTTAATTTTCTTATTTTATTTTATTTTTTTTTCCAATTCACCCTCGTGTTTTTAATTGTAGGTGTTTCTGGTTTCAAGGTCATGTTCGAGTTCGGGGTCCGAGATTCTTGGCAAATGCACAATGTCCCTGGTCTTCCCCTGCACCCACGCCACCAATTTCAACCAGCAACCCTACAACCGACTTCCCCTGCTGCCCAGCCCCGCATCTACATCCTTCACACCGACAACACCCAACACCAGCAGCTGCAACCAAAACCACTCCCCTGCTCCAGCCACCGCAACTCAACGCCTCCAGCCTCCGCAATCAATTAGCCCGAATTCACAATTGCAGCTACCCAGAGCTCCGCGGGCGCACAACCTTGTCAGAAGGCGCACACAATTGGACTCCAAAGAATAGAATGATACAGTAGCATTTGCGTGACCTCTGCGCGATGTCTTCGCGGGCGCGCAATTGTGGGTTCAATCACGAGCTTCTCACGCGAGTTTTAATGAAAATTGAACGGCCTTGATTGATGCTTGATTGATGACGATGAGGATTGACGGTGGTGATTATGATAATTGATGATGCGTGATGGTGATGATGGAAGTACAGAGCAGCCAAATGAATGAGAAGGGGAGATCGTGGGTTTCTGAGGGAATTTGGGGGATTTTTGGGATTTATTTTCTTTTATTTTTATTTTTTTATCCTTTTCCTTTTCTTTTCCTTTTTCTTTTGTTTACATTATTTTATTTTCTATTTTATTTTCTCTTTTCTTTTATTTTCTTAAGTTGTATTATAAATACCCCTTTTGGGGTTATTTAACTCTTGTCATTTTTAATTCTACCCTAGATTAGATTAGAGTAGTTTAGTTCTTTTATTTTCTCTCTCTTAGAGTTAGATTAGGATTTTCTCTCTCTAGTTTAAGAGTAGTTTAGAGGGAGAAAGCTTGGATTTTTCATGGAGTTTTTGGGATTTTGAAGAAGTATTTTGTGGATTTTTCCTCTCATAAATTCAATGAGTCTTCCTAACTTTCTCTCACCTTTATTGCTTTCATTTATTATTGTTTTTGCTTATTTTTTTGTTTTTTTGAGTAGATTAATTTGTCTAGTTGTTTGATTCTTGCTTTTATTATTATTATTTTACCTTGTTTTCCTTGTTTTTGTTCATCATGTTAGCTTAGGTTTTGTTCTAGGGAAATGGATGAAGGTTATGTTAATTAATTTAATGATTGATTGTGGTTAGTATGAAATTGTTTCTTGATTATTGTGTATGGATGATGCTTTTATGGATTAGAATCTTTCTATCTAATTGATTCTATGTTCTTAATTGTATTTTCAATCAATTGCGCGGGAATGAGTTGGTTGAGAGCCCTAAATTCTTCCATACCTTTGCTAGGCTAGTTGCGCGAGAGTGAATTAGTTTAGTAGGATAATTAACATGCTTAATTGTGCGAGAGTTACTTAAATGTGTTAATCGTTCCTAATCAAGGTCATTTTCATCTAATTGTATGATGTTATTGAATGCATTGATGTAATTGGATTCCACTTTCCCTAGTTTTAGTTGTTTGCTCTAAGTTGTATTTATTTTAACCTCTCTCTACCTCACAAGCTTCCCTAGTAGTCTATTTAGCACAAATTGATACACTTAGTCCTTTTGGGTACGACCCTTTACTTACCCCTATACTCGTATTAGGGTAGTTTAGGATTATAAATTTCTAATTTGATTAGGGTTAGTAGACCAACGACACTATCTAATTCCCCGATCAGGGATATCGTTGACGATGTTGTCATTCAATCACTTGTATGTCGATTGGGATATATGTGTTTAACTTGCTTTCTAGTTCCCTTCTCCATTTTTCCTATTCTTCCTTTATCTATGGCTTTCCTTTTCTTTTCTTTTCTTTTCTTTTCCTTTTATTTTTCCTTTTTTTTTTTGTTTTAGTTTATGGTATGCTTTTGAGGCTTGTTTTTCACCCATTTTTGTTTTCCTTATGAGTTGGACTTTGTACTTTGGACTTTGTCTTTTGAATGAATTTATTTCTAGGTAGTAAAGGTATGCATAGTTTGAGACTATGCTTGATTGACTCTAGGATAGGTGTATGCTAGGGTATTTGGTTTGAACTAGGAGGATCATGAAGCCGGATTCTACTTGTTTGTGGCATGCTTGGTAGTTTCTCCCTATAGTCGATTTGGCACCACTAGTGATTTTTTGCTACATCCATGTGAGGTTCATTATTTTTCAAGCCTTCAACCTATTTTGTATGAGCGGTGTGGATCCTTGACTATTGCAAACCTAATCTGTAAAGCTTGATTTATGATTCTTAAACCCGAGACCGAGCTATCTGGGGAGGACAAAGGCATCTTTTTGGGGTGGTATTTTTCATTTTTAGGATAGTTTGTTTCATCTTTATTTTTGGGTTTACATTTGCCTTCTTGCAACCATTTGAGCCTATTTCCTACTTCTCTAGCCACATCTTTAGATTTTTGGCCTTTTGTCTCATTTTCTTTCTTTTCTTGTTTTTATGAAGCAATTGATCATACTTGATGGAGCTTATAGTGGAGAAGTTGAAGTGTTTGGTTCTTATGAAAGCAAGATTGTGTTATGTTTTCTTTGTGAATAATGACAATTGTGTTTGAGTAAAAGCCGTCCAAAGTAAGAAATGGCAAGGATAAATACGTGCAAAAGTTTAAAGAGCCGTCCAAAGTTAAAAAAGGCGAGGACAAAACCACAATTACTCGAGTGAAAATACAACAAAAAAAAATGAAAAAAAGAGAAAAATTCAAATTTTTTTTGATGTGAATTAATCTCTTTTCCAAGCATTGAGGAAAATGCTTCATTTAAGCTTGGGGGAGAAGCGTTTACGCTTTATGTACATATTCTTGTGAGTATAGCTTTGAATAAGCTTGGGGGTGTACGTATATTTGTTTGGATTGGTGATTACTTGATTCTAAATCTAAGAAAGGCGCCTTCTTTGCTTCATTGTTAGGAAAACCACAAAATTTCAAATTTTAGCCTACCTTCACCGTTTATGCTTTTATGTTACAACCTTTGGGAAAGCCCTTTTGAGCTAGAAGTTGAGTCATTATTCAGGGGAGGGAATCAAGGATCATTGCCTAAGGAGAGGGGATGCATAGTCAAGATGTCGAGTTGCCTAAAATAATTTCTTTTCTGGTTCCTTTTGTTATATTTTGTTATTTTTTCTATTTTTGGGTTTACATTTGCCTTCTTGCAACCATTTGAGCCTTATCCCTTCTTTTCAAGCCACATCTTTAGTTACTTGACCTTTTGTTTCATTTTCTATTTTTTTTTCTTAGTTTTTGTGAAGCAATATGATCATTTGAGATGGAGTTTGTGGTGGATAAGTTGGAATTTTAGTTTTTATGAATGCAAGTTTGTGATTTCACTTTCCTTGTGAATAATGGCAAATATTTGTGAAAAAGCCGTCCTACTTCATAAAAGGCATGGACTAATAAAGTTGCATTTAGGAAAAGCCGTCCGAATTAAGTAAAAGGCAAGGACATTGCAAATTCAACAAAAAAAAAAAAAAAAAACAAACAAAAAAATTGAAAAAGTGAAATTGAAAAAATATTTTGATGTATTCTTTTCTCCTTCTAAGCATTGAGGACAATGCTTCATTTTACCTTGGTGGAGAAGTGTGTATGCTTTTTGTATATATTTTTGTAAGTATAGCTTCAAGTAAGCTTGGGGGTGTTGTTTTTGTTTGGTAATTTCTTGATTGTGGTGTTAAGGATTGATCACCCTTTTGCTTCACTTTTTAGGAAAATCACCAAATTTTTAAATTTTAGCCTACCTTCACCCTTTATGCCTTACGTTACAACCTTGGGGAAAGACCTTTCGACCTAGATAGTTGAGTCACTATTCGGGGGAGGGCATCATGGGTCATTGCCTAAGGAAAGGGGATGCATAGTCAAGATTGTCGAGTAGCCTAAAAATAATTCTTTTTCCGGTTCCTTCGAGGAATCATTGGGACACTCACTAAGGGGAGATTTGAGACTAGCGGGGAGAACACGGTAAGATTGTTTGGGATGAACGTGGATTGTGATAACTAGTTCCTATGCCTAGCATACCCTATGTTTTAATCAGCCTTGGATATCTTGAAAAGTGCATACCTTAACTACTTGAGAAAGATTGTCATTTATTTGCATTAATTATGTTAGTTCATTTCGCAAAGGTTTGTTTTCATTTTATTTTCCTTTCTTTTTATGGTTTGCCTCATTGATGTTTGGTGGAGAGTTATGGGTCAAACTCTTAGGATACCCTTACGAGACCTCACTCGTCCTCATAGGCGACTTTGGGGGTTTAAAGGTCTTGTTGTAGCTAAAAGTAACCGTGATTCCTACGACAGTGAGTTTTAGTGTATATTCTTATCTTGAGTCTTTCTTTTTCGTTTTCAATAAAATTATCATCCTTTATCTTTCTTGCTTTGTTTTGCTCGAGGACGAGCAAAAGTTTAGCTTGGGGGAATTTGATGAGTGACAGTTATGGCACTCATTTGGTCCCTTTATGGATGAATTCTATTTCTTTTTATCTCTCTTTTCTTTAGTTTTCCTTAGATTTATTCTTGTTTTCTTCATTTTATGCTTTTTGTAGTTAATTTCTCTATTTCATGCATTTTCTAGTTTACTTGTTATTTTTCTCTTTTACTTGTTTTTTATCATTTGTTTGTAGGTGGTAATTGATTGTCCAAGAATTCCTGAGCTTCCTCTCTATGATCTTTCTTTGTTTTCATGCCTAAAGATGGTGCAAGAAGCTTCAAGTCAAAGGTGGATCCAAGGGGCAAGCTTCAAGGCTTTGTATATGCCTTCCTCATGGCTTATACTCTTCAAGAAATTCAAGAAAGTTTCTGCCTACTTTGTCCTCCATCATCATCATCTAGGACGTGTGCACCGCTTGAGCTAGGACGAAGAGAAGAAGGGGGAAGACCCAGCCAGGTGCGGGCGCACCAAGGTAGTGTGCGGCCGCACATTGGTCGGGTGCGGCCGCACACCTGGTGCGTGCGGGTGCACCAATCTGGGTGTGTCCCGTGCGCACCACTCTCTCTCCTCCGAGCGCCCGCACCTACGTGGGTCTATTTTGGGCGTCAATACCTACCTCCTCTTTGTATATATAGTTATTTCTTCCTATTTTTAGAAAAGAAGCTTTAGATTGGATTTGATAGTTAGTTTTTGAGAGAATTATAGAGAGACAAACTCAAGGATTGAAGAGAGAGAAACTCATGATTTTTGGTGATTCCTCAAGAATTCCTGATTGTAATTGATCTTTAGATCAAAGGTTTGTAAGGATCTTCTTCTTGATATCAATACAAGTTTGATTCTAGTTGATTTCATTTGTTTTCCATGTTATTGTTGATTGATTGGAATTAGTTTGATGATTGATTGTAGTTTTATTGATTTTTGATATATTGTTGATTTGATCTTTGATTTCAATTATGTTGATGATGAAACTGATGATTGTTGGAGTTTTGATCTTGATTCCTATGGGTAGTGAGTAGTTTTCTAGCTAGGGAAATGGTGAAGCATGTTTGAGTGATGGATTAGAGTAATTTGGGGATAATTGATGGAGTTGATGATATGATTAAATTTGGTTAATAATTCATGTGCATGTGTGTGATTGATTGAAGTTTGGCCATCTTTGATTATTGCACTAGATTGCATTGTGAGTTTGCTATGATACGGACCATTGATTAGTAACTTGCAATTTCACGATTTAGGTGCTTTGTGACGTTCCCTAGGTAGTGTTTATAGTAGTTGACGCTAGTTAGACTTCTAGGTGAACTATCTTGGTATGCTCTTTTAGATACATGATGATCTTCTTTCATATCACTTGACTTAGTCGGTTTGACCTCCCAAATTACCATTTTCCATTACAATTACATGTGGATCCATTGCCCTAGTGTCTTTAGATTGATTTCATAGAAGTTCTTGCATCATTTATCTCTAGCTCTAGTTTCCTTCATAAACCCCCTTTACTTGACTTCGAAATAGCTTGACTTAGGCATTGTGCATTCGACCTCCATTCCCTTGGGTTCGACCTTGACTTACCACTACACTAAATAGGGGTTTGTTAAGTTACAAATTTTGTTTGATTGGGTGGGGTGGTAGCCCAACGACTTACCGTTCTTCATCCCATCAAAATGGCGCCGTTGCCGGGGAATGGAGCTTTGAGTGCATGTTGTTGTTGAGTCTATCTCATTTCATTTTCAAAATACAAAAAGATTTTACACTTTAGGCTACACTTGAAGCCGTGCTACTTATATTTCCTTTGAGTTTTGTATGCATAGGTCCCGAGATCGTTCATTTGTTCCCTTTGATCTGGAGATTGAAAGAACTCTCTCAAGGAGGAGAGTAGCAAACAAGACTTTGGATTATAGTTCCTCAAGCGAAGAAGAGATTGCACAAGAGCAAGTCATGGGAGAACAATCAAGAGTTGCCTTGAAAGAATTGGGAGTGCCCAGTGCATATAGGTTCGAGAGCGGCATAGCTCCACCTACAACACCGGCAAACGATTTTGAAATTAGGCCGGCAATGATCACCCTAATTTAGAGGAAACAATATAGTGAGGCAAAGAACGAGAGCCCATTGAACCATCTTAAGGAGTTTGAAAAATATTGCAACACAATCAAGGTTAATGGAGTGTCTCAAGAATTTATCCGCCTTAAGTTGTTCCCTTTCTCCCTCATAGGAAGGTCTTTGGAATGGCTAGACAAAGAGGTGAAGCCCAATTCATTGAGAACGTGGGATGATGTCACTAAAGCTTTCTTGTCCCGTTTCTATCCTCAAAACAAAACGGCGGAGGCAAGGGCTTTAATTCAAGGGTTCAAGCAAAAACCAAGTGAGAGTCTTTATGAAGCATGGGAGAGATTCAAGGAGTACCAAAGAGAATGTCCTCACCACGGAATTTCAACATATCAATTAATCTGAATCTTCTATGGTGATTTGAGTCCTCAAGGCAAGGCATGTCTTGATAGTGGGGCCGGTGGTCCAATCATGAATAAAACAGAAGAAGAAGTTGTGGACATAATAGAGGATGTGGTGACTTACTATAGAGATTGGCAAGATGGGGAAAGAGATTCTTCAAGCAAGCAATCTTTGTTGTACTCGGTGGACCATCTCAATGCCATCAACAATCTTTCCTCTCAAATGACAAACTTGGGAAAGGAGATGACGGCAATCAAGACCAAGTTGGAGAGTGTTTCTTCCTTTTCCCAAGCTCCAAATCTTCCCTCCCAAATTAAGGGGAGAGGTACTTCTTCTAACTCTCAAACTCCTTCTACTTCACATAATATGCCTATGGGATGTTTGTTTTGTGATATATGTGGATCATATGACCATGATTCTAGCAATTGCAACAATGAATGTGTTGATGAGTTTGACAACAATGAGTGTGAGCATGCTAATTTTGTGTCAAACAACAATGTCCAAAGGTTTGATAATCAAAGAGGTCAATGGAATAGGAATTACCAAAACCAAGGCAATTTTGACAACTATAATCATGGTGGTAGTTATAAGAACCAAGGGAATCAAGGTTCTCGTGGTAACCATAATCAAGGTTATAGTGGCCAAAATCAAAGCCAAAATTATGGTAATCAAAACGAAGGCTATGGTAATCAAAACCAAGGTTATGGAAATCATAACCAAGGTAATGGTAACCATAATAAAGGTGGTGGTAACCATAATCAAGGTTATGGTCAAAATCAAAATAGGGGTAATTCGAACAATCAAGGAAGGGGAAATTTTCTAAACAATGCTCAAAGAGGTCTTCCACCCGGATTTGTTCCAAAGACTCAAGGTGAAAATTCCTATTCACAACCTTCTTCTCCTAGGACTACTTTGGAGGAATTGATTGATAATCAAACCAAGATCATTAACACCTATATGGCGGTTAGTGATAAGAAATTCAATGAGATGATGACTCACAATAAGATGCTTGAGACTCAAATTACCCAATTAGCAAGCACTATTAAGGATTATGCTAGTTCTTCTTCTTTGCCTTCCCAAGGTGTTGAACCAAAGAAACCCGTGTACTCTATTGCCACAAGTGGTGGAAATGACTTTAATGAGGGAGTTTCTTGTTCAAAAGAGGGAAGAGATGAGAGTGGTGCTATGGAGAATGAAGTGGAGAGGGTTGAGTCTAAGGAAATTTATTGTGAGGTTTAGGAAAAAGAAGAAAGTGTTTTTGAAAAGATGAGTGAGGTAGAAAGATTTCCCGATCTACCATACCCCCTAAAATACTAGAGATTCAAAATGGATGAGCAATTTGGGAAGTTCCTTGAAGTTCTTGAGGAAGTCCATGATTCCACACCTTCTACCGAGCCAATTCCCGATATGCCTAAGTACTCCAAGTTTCTTAAGGAGATGCTAGAGGAGAAGGAAAATTTTGATGAGGGTAGTTCAGTGGAAGGAGGGAAGTGTTTTAGTGCTCTTGTCCATGGTGAGCTTCCGGAGAAAATGGAAGATCCGGGGAATTTTTCAATCCCTTGTCAAATCAAGAAAATGGTTTTTGAGAATGCTTTGTGTGATCTACGGGCTAGTGTGAGTATTATGCCCTTTTTGGTTTTCAAGAGGCTTGATCAAGGTGAGCTTCAACCATCTAATATAACACTTCAATTGGCCGATCGCTCTATTAAGCTTCCTAAGGGAAGAATTGATGATGTCCCTATAAAGATTGGAGAGTTTGTCTTTCCTGTGGATTTTGTTGTCTTGGAGATTGAGGAGGATGAGCATATTTCAATCATTCTAGGGAGGCCTTTCTTAGCCACCTCGGGAGCCTTAATAGATGTGAAGGGAGGCCAAATCACTTTGAGATGTGGAAAATTGGAAGAGAGTTTTAAGTTGAAGCCAATGCATGAGTCCTTATCTTGTGTGCAAGATATAGCATGTGCTAGTCTTTCTCGTTCCATTGATGATGTGTGCATGGTTGATTCTTCTACTAACGATGTTTTTGAGATTGTTGATGATGTTTGTGCAAGTCTTGATGATGTTAGTTATGAAGAATTTGTAATTCAAAAGCCAAGGGATGAGAAAGAAATTGAGATTCCAAATTGGTTCAAGCTTAATTCTCAAGGGGAAGAGAAAACTTCCATGGTGAAGGATGTTGAATTCAAGCCGAAGAAAAAGGCCCGTGACTCGAAGAAATCAAGAAAAAGAAAGAAATTGAGAAAAGAGAAGGAAGAATTTGAAAAGAATTTTGTGAAAGTTTCATTAAGCAACGATGAGAAGTTGCTCAAAATTGAAGAAGATTTTTCTCCATCAACTACCTTGAAGAAGGTGGTGTTCTTTGATCCTCCATGATTTGGAGGAAGGGTCGAGCTTAGGACCTTAAGCAAGCCCTTCCCGTAGGCAACCCGGAGTTTCTAACTTTTCCTTTTGATTTTTGAGTTTTCTTATTTTTGTCTCTTTTATTACTTTGTCTATTCTTTCACTTTTGTACTTTATTGGATTTTTAGGATGCCTTTTGCGGGATTGGAATTCTACAAGTATGCATGGTGAATGGAAGGTGTTCATGGCACAAATCACATTTTTTTCGATTCTAATCGAAATTTGAGGTAAAAAGGGTAGGAATTTTAGAGAGGTGAGATAGGAAATTCATGTTTTGAAAGTTGGAGGAAATTGATACTTAGTGAATTTTTGTGGTGAGCACATGAATATTCAACTTTGAGAGCTTTGAAAATGATTTTTGCTACTGCCTATGTTGCTCCTCATCACCATCATGATTCATGTGCGCACCAAAATAGGTAGTAAGTATCAAATTGTTGAGAAAAAGAAAGAATTGGGCACGCACAGGGGTGTGCGGCCGCACACGAGGCATGTGGGGGTTACAGCCTGCGTGTGCGGGCGCACACCAGCCTTGTGCGGCCGCACATGGCTGGACGGGCCTTTTAACTTTCTTTCCTCCCTTCATTTCCTCATTTCACTCATCTTCAACCTCACGAACTCCCTTCAAACCCTCCTCTTGTGCGCACCATTTCCTCCCTTATTCACCATCAAAAATCCTTCATTTCCTCACTAAAATCACTCCATTTTCACTTAAAATCACTCACAAACCTTCCTACACTACAAATTCCTCACAAATTGACCCAAATTTCACTCACTCTCTCTCCTACTCTTGGTGGCCGAAAATTGGGGTTTTCTTTGTGGGTTGAAATTGCTTGCTCAAAGTTGGTTAATCTTGCTTATTTTATGGTTTAATCACTAATCCTTGCTTTAATTTTGCCATCTATATCATAATTTTGCATAGATTGAAAATTTGTATGAGCATGAATAGTGTAGTATTGATTTTGTGATTTTTGATGCTTGATCTTGATATTGGTTGTGATTTGGTGATGTTTATTGATTGATTTTGCATAACATTGTATTGTTTGTTGATTTTGTAGTGATTCTCATCATTTTTGGTTGATATCTTGTGAGTTGAATTTTTGGAATATGGGTAGTATGTGGTGATTGTGGTATTGGTCTTGTGGTTGTTCTTGAATTGTTGAAAGGAGTTTTTCTTGGATTATTGGTGTTGTTGATTGGTTTGGAATTGGTTTTGATTGAAAGGAAGTGAGAATTTGGAGTTTGGTGATTTTGGTAGTAAGTGGTGAATTTGGGTGTGGTATTCTTGGTTCATTGGTTTTGCTTCCTGTTCGTTGTTGGTGATCTTTTCTTAGCCTATCCAACATGTCTAAATACCTCAAGAAACTCACCAAGAAAAGGAAAACCAATGTTAGCATCGATGAACCACCTCGCCCAAGTACCTCCTCTAGGCCAAGTACATCTTCTAGGCCTATTACTTCCAACCCCTATTCCACTCAAACACGACCTCCAACCTCTCTACCCAAAAGGAAAAACTTCACCGAAATACAAAAGACCTTTGACAAGAGGAAAATGCATGTCGTTATCTACCCTTTCCCCAAGCGAAACTAAATTTGTAAACACCTAACCAACCTTATATGAATATAGGGCAAGTTAAGGGACGATCCCAAGGGAGTGCAATGATGAAAACTAAAGTATAAGTCAAGCTACCTCGAAGTCGAAAATGAGATTATGGTTGGTACTAAAGTAAACTAGATCAAATTCAACAAGTAATCAAGGGTCTAAACACTAGGGATATGGGTTCCACATGCAAGATCAATGATAATGCTAGATTAAAGCTCAATCAATTAATTCAAGTATTGCAATGGACAAACAATAGTAGCAATCAAGAGAGTTCAAATGCTATCTCCTATAGGCCAATCTAGTGGTCACTATGAAAGGCAAACCAAGAAAAATCACAAGCAAACTCAATCAATTAGAGCAACCTTTAAATCAATTGGTCATGTCATTAAGAGTTGCAATGCAATCTAGATTAATCTTATAGGGTGATCAATCCTAATCTAATCAATCTCATGCAAAACTATGTCAACCAATTTAATTGCAACAAATCAACCAATCAAAGAGCATCAACTAGCATTTCCATTAATCAAACATGCTTCCCCCTTTCCCTATCAACTAATCTACTCACTAATCATGGTGAGATTCAAAACCAAATAACCAGAAATTGCATTTATCATCATTCTATATCAAAATCTAATAGAAATCAAAGTATTCAATATTATCAAACTCAAATCCAAGAAAAACAAGCATCCAGCAATAAAAATCAAATAGCAAGTAAGTAAGAGATGAAAGAAGGAAGAGATTCTCACTAATATTGATGATTGAAAATGAAGAAATCCAAACTTGATTGATCAAATGTTGAGTTACAAATCCAAAACCAAGAACATCTCTCTCACTTCTCTCTAAATTCTCTCTCTAAAACTAAGCTAATGAAATATTATCAAAAAGTTAGATTCAAAAAGGAAATACAATTCTATTTATAAGCTAAGAAGAAAACGGCAGCTCCCGCGCCCTCTCCCGATAGACCCACGCCCGCGGAAAAATGGGTACGGAACCCTCCGCAGGCTGTCTGGGCAGCACCCGCGCACGCGGCATCAGGGGCCCACGCCCGTGGCAAGATCCCCTGCTTCCAAAGGCAGATCAGGGGGCCGCGGTCTCTTGTAGGGGAGAGACCTCTCCATTTTACCCGCGCCCGCGGGAAGCGCTCGGGGCAACCGCGGGGATTTCCTGCCTCATTTTGGCACTTTTGCTCGTCTTGGGCCCGCGACCACGGCAAGATGGCCCGCGCGCGCGGCCTGCTGGAAATACCTTGGAGACCTCTCCGAGGCCTCTCCAAGGCCTCTCTAAGCCCTCTCTAGTCAAATGCTTCTTCCTTGCTTGATCATTGAGGTCCCGAATTGCATCCTTTGCCAAGGCGATCCTCACAATACCTACACAAGTAAACAAAGGAAAGAAATAAAAGGGAAAAAGAGCAAAATAAAGGAAAACAAGATAAAAACACGAGACATAAATAAAAGAGAAACTAAAGGAAAATTAAGAGAAGAAAGCATGAGAAGGGGAAAGAAATTACCTAAAAGACTACCCTATGAGTGCCATAAATGACACTCATCAAATTCCCCCAAGCTAGACTTTTGCTCGTCCCGAGCAAAACAAAGGCCAAGAAGGAATAAGAAGGGACAAATCGAAATAAAAAGAAAAAGAGGGGTAAGAATTTACACTAGGACTCACTGTCGTAGGAATCACGGTTGTTTTTAGCTACAACAAGCCATTTTGAACCCCTAGATCGCCCTAGAGGACTAGTGATGCTCTCGTAAGGGTATCCTAAGAGTTTACCCATAACTCTCCACCAAAACCCCCAATAGGCAAACCAAAGAAAGAAAAGAAAAAGGAAAAAGGAAACAAAATCTTTACGAAATGGACTTTACAAAGAGACTATAATTCAAATGAATAACAACCTTTCTAAAGTGAATTATGGTATGCACGTTATAAGATACCTAAGGTTGATTGAAACATAAATATGCTAAGCATAGGAACTAGTTATCACACTCCACTTTCATCCCAAATAGTCTTACCGCGTTCCCCCTACTAATCTCATATCTCCCCTTAGTGAGCATCTCATAGATTCCGCGAAGGAACCGGAAAAAGATTAAAGTTTTTTGGCTACTCGACATCTTGATTTCTCATCCCCTTTCCTTAGTCTACAACCTATGATTCCCTCCACCGATGAAAGACTCAACTCCTAGGTCCAAAGGTCTTTCCCAAGGTTGTAACGTAAGGCAAGAAGGGTTAAGGTAGGCTAAAAATTTAAAATTTGGTGGTTATCCTAAAATGTGAAGCAAAGACCGGCCAAATCTCAACACCAAACTTAAGTAATCACCAAACAAAAATGTATTAACACCCCCAAGCTTATTCAAAGCAATACTCTACTAAAATAAGACCAAAAAGCGTGAACACTTAACGCTTTCCCCCCCCCCCCAAGCTAAAGGAAGCATTGTCCTCAATGCAAAGAGAGGTGAAAGACACTTGGAGCAGTTATTATTTCTTATTTATTTATTTTTTTTTATTTTTTTTATTTTTTTTGAAATTTCTCATACACCTTTGAAGCATTAGTCTTTGCCTCTTTCTCAATTCAGACGGCTTTTACAAAAGCATTTAACATTAATCACAAAAACGACTCAAATATGTGTACCAAATCGAACCAAACCCCAACTTCATACACCACAATCACCAAACATTGACCCTTGCTTCACAAAAACCAAAAAGAAAGAGAATGAAACAAAAGGCTCAAAATATCTAATTATGCGGCTTGAAAAGAGGGAAGAAGGCTCAAAGGGGTAACAAGTAGGTAAATGTATCCCAATTCCAAAAAACAAAGTAAACATAAAAGGGACTATCTCCCCGAAAAAGCTGCCTTTGTCATTCCTAGGTAGTTCGGTCACGGTCTTAGGAATCATATGCTATGATTCTAGATTAGGTTTGCGAAAATCAAGGATCCATGCCGCTCATGCAAGAATTTGATGAAAGCTTGAACAATTATACATCTCACATGGTTGTAGCAAAAAATCACTAAGGTTGTCAAATCAAAGATAGGGAGCAACTACCACTAGTAGAAAAATTCAAAAAAACACCGGTCAATGGCCACCGGTTTTTGAAAACCGGTGGCTTAAAAAATGGGCGGGATAGGCTAATTCACATTGCCACCGGTTCAAACCGAACCGGTGGCATAAATGATAATTGCCACCGGTTTGAACCCGTGGCAATAATCAATTTAAAAAAAAAAAAATGCCCCCTTTATATTCTCCAAACCCTAGCTTCCTCATTTCCCCACTCCCTCAGCCGTTCTTTCTCTCTCCTCTCTCCCCTCTCTTCTTCTCTTTCAATTCATCTGATCTCCTTCTCCAAACCCTTCTCTTCTCTTCTCAGATCCCTTCGATCTCCTTCTCCCTCTTCTCTTCTCCGATCCCTTCGATCTCCTTCTCCCTCTTCTTCCTCTTCGATCTCCTTCGTCTCTCTTCTCCCTCTTCTCCCTCTTCGATCTCTTCTCTTCTCCCTCTTTGATCTCCTTCTCCCTCTTCTCTTCACCAAGACCACCACGAAGACCACCACGAAGACATGCAGCGGCACGAGCCACGAGGTTTGTGTTAATTGATTTTGTGATTTTTTGTGCTTAATTGATTTTTCGAAATTTATGGATTTAGTTGATTTCGAAAGTTTTGGGCTTAATTGATGTTGCATGTATAATTCATTTTCTGGGTTTGCTGGGTCACCTTGATTTTCTGGGTTTTTTGGGTTTGATAATCTTCGAATGTTTTGGGTTAGGGGTTTTTTGGGTTTTGATTTGTTAATTAAACGAATTTTCTGGGTTAATTAATTATTCTTGTTTTTTTTTTTTTTTTTTTGTCGAGTAATTTTTCTGGGTTAATTAATTTCTAAGGATTCTTGGTTTTTTGGGTTTTGATTTGTTAATTAAACGAATTTCTGGGTTAATTAATTTTTCTTGTTTTTTTTTTTTTTTTTTTTTTTTTTTTTTTTTTTTTTGTCAAGTAATTTTTTCTTGTTTTGATGATCTTCGAAGGATTCTGGGTTTTTTGGGTTTTGATTTGTTAATTAAACGAATTCCTGGGTTAATTAATTTTTCTTGTTTTTTTTTTTTTTTTTTTTTGTCGAGTAATTTTTTTTTGTCAAGTAATTTTTTCTTGTTTTGATGATCTTCGAAGGATTCTGGGTTTTTTGGGTTTTGATTTGTTAATTAAACGAATTTCTGGGTTAATTAATTTTTCTTGTTTTTTTTTTTTGTCAAGTAATTTTTTTTGTTTTAATTGATGCAAGTTAATTGATTTAGATCTTAATAACTCGAAGAATGAAGATGATCGAATATCAGTTGAAGAATCAAGATGTTGTATTGGGGTTTTTCATTTAATGTTGTAATTTATTTTTTTGTATTATATTGTAATTTTTTTTTTTGATTTATACGTTCTAATTTGCCATTTTGATGTTGTAATATTTTTTTTTGATTATATGTTGTAATTTTTTCGAATATAATGAATGAAATTGGTCAATTACATTTAAATTTGATGTTATTATTTTTTTTTTTGAGTTAATTGGTCCATTATAGTTAATGTGAAAAAGACCAAAAAAAAAATATATATATATATATATATTCCTATAATTGCTACCGGTTAACCGGTGGCAAATGTCTGCCATCCCCCTACAAAATAAAAACCGCCAAATATAATTGCCACCGGTTAACCGGTGGCAATTAGTCATTTTGCCACCGGTTTTGAACCGGTGGCCTTTTGTTTTAGGATTTGCCACCCCCCCACTGGCCACCGGTTCAAAACCGGTGGCAAAGGGGGGTTTTGAACCGGTGGCCAACCCCTTTTTTCGCCTAGTGTACCTACATGCCACAAACGAGTAGAATCTGGTTTCATGATTCCCCTAGTTCTAGACAACTATCTTAGCATGCTTTATCCTAGAATCAACCAAACGTAATCTCAAACCGTGCATACCATAATTACCTCGGAAGACTATTATTCAAAAGAAAGAGTCTATTGCATACAAGTCCGACATTCAAAAAGAGAAATAGTAAAAAGAAAGCCTAAAAAAGATATGCACACCAACAAGAACAAAAGATAAGAAAAGAAAAGAAACGATGGAAAACTAAGATAAAGATAAGAAAGGGAAAGAGGAAAGGGAAAAGATGCAATCATAACACGTTTATCCCAATCGACATACAAGTGGTCTAATGGCCACATCGCCAAAGACCCCAAACACACTAGGTGTTCAATTCATACATCCTCGAACCGTTCAACTTCCCCTAAATCTAATCCTAATCTAAGCAACCAAGAAAACAAAGAAGTGAAAATAAAAAGGAGTAAAATAAGAAAGGCCTCACCAAGCGTCCGTGCTAGACTAAAGTACCCAAAGAGTAAGAACGAGCTTCTCCAAAGGGTTCCACAATCCAAAGCATGAGCTACGAACAAGGTGAGTAAAAGATAAGAAATCTATATATATACAAAATGAAATTGTTAGTAACTTCCAAACAAAAGCAAACAATAAAAACACTTAAACACTAACTATATACAAAAACCTAGAAGAACCCATCATCATCAAAACCTAAAAATAATTTTTTTGTTTTTTTTTTTCAAGAAGTTCCCAAAAACCAACATCCGAAGAAATAATCAACAACAAGCAACACAACATCGAGACCAATAGCCAAGATCCACCAAAAACCTTATCAAAAACTTCCCACCGAGCCCAAGGTGCCGCCCCCATGCTAACACATCCTTTTTTACCCTCCCCCCTCACAAAATGAAAGCATCGACCCCGATGCCGACAAACATGCAAAAATAGGGAAAAAGGGAGAACAAAAAGGAAACAAACATGCGAAAAGGGGACTATTGGCCACTGGGGCCGGCACCATCATCACCTCCAAAACCATCACCCTCATCCCAACCTCCGGTGAAACTGGGAGGAAATCCATAATGACCCTTAAATAGGTCTTGTTGGGATGGGGTCAATTGGTCAAAGGGCTCTTGTTGAACAAGGGGCTCGGGGTGACGGGAGTCAACATAATAATAAGCGGGGTCACCCCTATAATCACTCCCCTCCGATACCCTATAATCATAGGGCGGGAAGTTGCACCTTGGCACATTGGGAGTCTCAACCCCTTGCCAATAAGGGTACGTAGGGAGGCCGTCACCACCCCGGGAAGGTACCGGCCCTTGTTGGGGCGGCACATAAGGATAGTTGACCGGGGGTGCGACCTCCCCCCTACGTACACTAGCGTCATACAAGGCGCTAGTTTGATAAGATAAAGTCTGGTGGTCAGAAAACATACCTTGCATGCTCAATTGCATGCGTTCCATGTGGGCTCTCATGGCCTCCATTTCCCGGAGATAAGCATCTCCTTGGAAGTCTTGTTGTTGTTGTTGTTGATGTTGATGTTGTCGTTGTTGTCTTCTCTCTCTTCTTCTTCCTTGAGCATCCTCTTGGAAATGCTCATGTTGTTGATGAAACGGTTGTTGTTGTTGCTCCTCTTGTTCTTCTCCTCTTCCTTCCTCCTCCTCCTCATGCACTCCCTCAAACCCGGCTCCCTCAATAAAATTTGCATCCACCTCCATCTCATCCTCATCTATCCTACCATTGTCCCTAGGGACCATCCAAACATTCCTAGCTTCGCGAAAGATGGAGGTAGCGGTCGGGTTAGGGAGAAGGCAATGGTGGGTATTCCTCACTAGCCAAGAGTAAGTACCGGCTCTCCTAGTACTAGTTATGAAACGGATGGTGTTAACCTGCTTCAAACTAATCCAAATGTCTTCACTCCCTCCAACCGGAGTGCAAGACTCTAAGAACCGCTCTTGGTTAAAATACCGCACTAAACGGGTCACATGCCCCCACAATGAATCTCCCCCGTCTTAACCCCATGCATGATCTCCTTGCAACACTCCATGAAGATGTAGCCAAAGTTTATCCTAGATCCCAACTCCGGCTTAGTAGCCATCCACAAAACCAAGATCTCCTCTCGAGACAACTTTCCCAAATCTTGCTGATTATAAACCGAGTACCCGAGAATTCTATGTAGGATCCTAAGGGCCGGATGGATGATCTCACTAGCAAGGGATATCTTGGAGTCAAACTGTTTTTTGTGGGCTATGATTCTCCACCAAGCAACCTCATTGTACTCACTTTGGGCAAGGGAGAGAAGGGGCTCGAAGATATCACCATTTGGGTTGAAACCTAGGGCAACATTAAACTCGGTTAGGTTCATGGTGTGCTTTACATTGAAGAGTTTGAAGGAGATGATGTAGTCGGTTTCCCCTACCCTATTGAATTCAAAGGTGGAGAAAAACTCAATTGAAGGCTCCAAGTAGGTTCGGGGGTTAGATTTCAAAAACTCACCCAAGCTTAGGTTATCGAGGAGTACATCAAGGTCATTATCTATGCCTAGCTTGGCCATGTCATCACGAAAATAATGGCGGGTGGGTCTAAACTTTCGGTCTTTCATTTTGTTATAGATGGGAAATTGTTTAGACCGGTTCCACAATTTTAGAGGTGGTAGAGGAGGAGGGGCGTCATCTTGGGTTGAGGAATGTGTTTGGGGTTGAGGGTTTGAGGATTGGCCTTAAGAAGTTTGGCCGGGAGATTGGTTCGAGCGGTTTTTGCTACTCTTAACTTTTCTCAACAAATTCATTTTTATCACACAAATTCACAAAAATTCACAAGAAATACTCCAACCTCCTCAAAAAAACCTCAAACACCTCAAACACTCACAATCCTCCTTTCCAATCCAACCGAACCCCCAAAAACTACAAGGTACCTGTTTCAGTCAACATAACAACAAAGATTCCAACAACAAATACCAATATCAACAATCATCCATCAAATATATGCAAGATTTATCAAGAAAAATCAATCATCACTCAAAATTACCAAATTTCACAAAAATAGCCATGAAACACAAAAAATCATGCTCAAAATCAAGATAAACCAACCAATGTAAAGAAATCAAGTGAAATTGACAAGAATAATACAAAGGTTAGAAGTATACCAAGATTGGAGACTCAAATCAAGCTTAGAGCACCACACACTACCGAAAATTGCCGAAAAACCACGAGAAACACGAGTAGGGGTGATGAAATTTGAGAATTAAGGAAGATTAAGTGAAGATTTGATGGAAAATGTGAAGAGAAGTTAGAGAGATTGATGATTTGGGGTTAGGGTTGAGAGGTTTGTAGAGAAAGAAAGGGGCAAAGTATAGAGGAGGTGAGAAAATAAGAGAGGAGAGAGAGAGGAGAGGGCGTCCGGGTTTATGAAACCCAGATACCCGCGCCCTCTCCCGAAAGAGCCGCGGTCTCGGGAACTCTCCCGCGCCTGCGGAGAGACCGCGGGGCAACCGCGGGGGGTTCCTGTTAAAAAAATGAAGAAATTATACCTGATGTTTGCCGCGCCCTCTCCCAGGATGCCGCGCCCTCTCCAAAACTTCCCGAGCCCGCGGAGAGACCGCGGGGCATCCGCGGGAAGTTCCTGATCCAAAACTGAGAAATTCGCTGATATAGGGGCCGCGCCCTCTCCAATTTTCCCAGACCTCTCTAAACTCCCCCGCGCCCGCGGAGAGACCGCGGGGCAACCGCAGGGAGTTCCTGATTGTAATTGCCTTTGAAAGCTGAAGAGGCCCGCGAGGTCTCTCCAAGCCCTCGGGGATGACTCTCCCCTGCACTCTAAACTCTTCATAAAACCCCTTCTTTCCAACAAGTGATGACAATAGGTAACCTACAAAACAAACATAAAACCAACACATCATAAGATCAAAAATTAATCAAGGAAAATGAAAAGAAAAGAAAAGAAAAGAAAAGAAAAATGAGATGAGAATCCGGGTTGCCTCCCGTAAGTGCTTTTGGGTAACGTCGTTAGCTCGACGTGCATCACCCACTCAAGGTGGTCTGAAAAGAATCATTTTGTGAACAAGACCAACAAACACTCCATCAAAGTAGTTCTTGAGCCGATGACCATTAACCTTAAATAAAGATGAGGAATCCAAAGGAGAAATTTCCACGGCACCATTACCAAAAACATCCTTCACCAATAATGGACCACTCCATCTTGACATGAGTTTTCCGGGGAACAACTTCATTCTAGAATTGTAGAGGAGGACTTTGTCAACTACACAAAACTCCTTTTTCTCAATCAACTTGTCATTAACCTCTTTGGATCGTGCCTTGTAGGTGCTAGCACAATCGTAAGCATCAAGCCGAAGTTCCTCTAACTCATGAAGATCCAACCACCTCTTCTCTCCCACACTTGCTAAGTCAAAATTGATCTTCTTGATGGCCCACAAGGCACGATGTTCAAGGTCAACCGGGAGATGGCATGATTTGCCATAGACAAGGCGATATGGAGTTGTACCAATGGGTGTCTTAAAAGCCGTCTTATAAGCCCATAGAGCATCATCCAATTTGTCCGACCAATCCTTTCTATTGCGAGCAACCGTCTTCTCAAGAATAAGCTTGATTTGACGATTTGAAACCTCAACTTGGCCACTCGTTTGAGGATGGTAGGGAAGCCCAAATCGTTGATGCACACCATGTTTCCTCAACATCTTTTGAAAGGCATTATGGACAAAGTGGGATCCATTATCACTTATCACCTCTTTTGGGACACCAAACCTTGGAAAGATGATCTTCTTAAACAACTTCAATACAACCTTGTGATCATTTGTTGGAGAGGCAATGGCCTCAACCCACTTAGAAACATAGTCCACCGCCACAAGGATATATTGATTCCCGTATGAAGAGGGGAATGGTCCCATGAAGTCAATTCCCCACACATCGAACACCTCCAATTCAAGGATAGGTTGTTGAGGCATCTCATTTCGCTTGGAAATGTTTCCAACTCGTTGACATCGGTCACCCGACTTAACAAAGCCCCATGAGTCCTTGAAGAGATGTGGCCACCAAAAACCACTTTGAAGAACCTTGGTAGCGGTCTTGGAAACACCCATGTGCCCACCACTAGGGTCCGAGTGGCACATTTTTAAAACACTAGGCACCTCTTCATTTGGAACACAACGCCTAAGTAAGCCATCAACCCCACGTTTGTATAAGATAGGATCATCCCACAAATAGTGTCTTGCCTCTCTTTTGATCTTCTTCTTTTGGTTCTTGGAGAAAGAGGGTGGAAACTCCCCACATGCTAGAAAATTGACCAAATCTGCATACCATGGGAGTTCCTTCACCTCTATGGCATACAAGAAATCATCAAGCATTCTATCTTCTATTGGTAGACCATGATCATGAATTTGATCCCCTTCAAGGCGAGAAAGATGGTCCGCCACAACATTCTCCGCACCCTTCTTGTCCCTAATCTCAATCTCAAAGGCTTGCAATTCAAGCACCCATCGAATCAACCTTGGCTTGGACTCTTTCTTGGCAAAGAGATACTTGAGGGTCGCATGATCCGTGAAGACTATGGTCTTGGAACCCAACAAGTAACACCAGAATTTCTCAAAAGAGTGCACAATTGCCAAAAATTCTTTTTCCGTTGTTGTGTAGTTCTTTTGAGCCCCATTGAGAGTCTTGGACATATAGTAAATCACATGAAGTTTCTTGTCTACTCGTTGTCCCAAAACACCTCCAATCTCCCAATCACTCGCATCACACATCAACTCAAAAGGAAGATCCCACCTTGGGCCTTGAACAATAGGAGTAGAGATTAGGGCCTTCTTCAATCTATCAAATGCCTTCAAGCATTTGTCATCAAAATTGAACTCAACATCTTTTTGAAGAAGGTCATTTAGGGGCTTAGCAATGAGTGAAAAATCCTTGATGAATCTTCTATAAAAACACGCATGACCAAGGAACGATCTCACTCCTTTGACATTCACCGAAGGTGGAAGTTTCTCAATCACATCAATCTTGGCCTTATCCACCTCAATGCCTCTATTTGAAATCTTGTGCCCAAGCACTATACCTTCCTCCACCATGAAGTGGCACTTCTCCCAATTCAAAACAAGATTGACTTTCTCACATCTTGCCAAACACTTCTCAAGATTTACAAGGCACTCCTCGAAAGAAACACCCCCCACCGAAAAATCATCCATAAAGACCTCCATTTCCTCCTCCAACATATCTCCGAAGATACTCGTCATGCACCTTTGGAAAGTAGCGGGTGCATTGCATAACCCAAAGGGCATTCTTCGGTAGGCAAAGGTCCCATAAGGACAAGTGAATATGGTCTTTTCTTGATCATTAGGGTGGATGGGGATTTGGAAGAATCCGGAATACCCATCGAGGAAACAATAAAACTTGTGCCTTGTTAGTCTCTCAAGCATTTGGTCAATAAATGGAAGAGGAAAGTAATCCTTCATGGTAGATGTGTTTAGACATCTATAGTCTATACACATCCGCCAACCGGTGACCGTCCTAGTTAGAATGAGCTCACCCTTCTCATTCTCAACCACGGTCATGCCCCCCTTCTTTGGAACGACATGGACGGGGGAGACCCACCTAGAGCTAGAGATGGGGAATATGATTCCCGCATCCAATAGCTTGGTGATCACCTTCTTAACTACCTCTCCCATTTGGGGATGTAGTTTCCTTTGTCGTTCAATAGAGGGAAGGGCGCCTTCCTCAAGCGTTATGTGGTGTTGGCACAAGGCGGGGCTTATACCTTTAAGGTCATCAATTATGTACCCCAAAACACCACATAACGCTTGAGCTTGGCTCTCGCTCAAGGATGCACTAACTATCACGGGGTAAGTGGAATGAGGGCCCAAGAATTCATACCTAAGGTGTGATGGTAGTGGTTTGAGCTCTACCATAGGCACACCATTACCTTCTTGTGATGTGGCCACTTGCAAAGCTTCATTGCTTGAGATTTTCAAACATGTTTGCTCATCCACGTCCTCCACACTTCCATCAAGTAACTCCTCATAGAAAGTCATCTCCTTGCATGAAGCACCTACCTTGTCTTTGTTCAACAAAACATTCTCAAGAGCATCTTAGAAGTGAGCAAGCGCTCATGCATGGAAGACACAACAATATCAAGTGAATCAATCATCATACAATTTTCCAAAGAAGAACATGGATACTTCATGCTCTCATTCAAATCAAATTCTATAACCTCTTCCCCTACCTAAAGGGAGATCTTTGCACTCCTCACATCAATCATGGCTCCCGAGGTAGCAAGAAAGGGTCTACCTAAAATGATCGGAATGGTGGCATCCTCATCCATTTCAAGAACAACAAAATCCACGGGAAACACAAACTTCCCCACCTTCAAAGGGACATCTTCTACCTTACCTTTTGGAAATTTGAAAGACCTATCCGCTAATTGCAAGGTAATGTTAGAAGGTAAGAGTTCCCCTTGCTCAAGTCTTTGATAAACCGAATATGGCATTAGGCTCACACTAGCTCCCAAGTCACATAAGGCATTATCAATTTGCATCTTGTTAATGGCACAAGGGATGGAGAAGTTTCCGGGGTCCTTCAACTTGAGTGGCATTTTGTTCATGATGATAGCACTACAATTTTCGGTCAAATTGATGGTCTCCACAACCAAAACCTCATCCAATGATGCCCTAATCCCCTCATCCTCAACCAAAACCTCCCTAGGAGTCTCCTTATCTACACCCTTCCTAGGCAATCTCTCCTCTAGAACCTTTCCACTCCTTGTAACAATAGCATTCACGGGATTCATGGGATCAAGACCTTGGGTAAGTAAAGAAGAAGGGCTTGCATGATCTTTCAAGGCATTAGCAAGTTGAGAGATTTGGTTTTCAAGCATTTTATTGTGGGTCATCATTTCATTGAATTTTTTATCACTCACGGCCATGTATGTTTTCAACAACCTGGTTTGATTCTCAATTATCTCCTCCAAATTAGTCCTAGGTGAAGAAGGTTGAGAATAGGAACTTTCACCTTGAGTCTTTGGAACAAACCCGGGTGGGGGACCTCTTTGAGAATTATTTTGAAAATTACCCCGTCCTTGATTGTTCCAATTACTCCTATTTTGACTTTGGCCATAGCCTTGATTATGGTTTCCACCACCTTGATTATGATTACCACTACCTTGGTTATGATTTCCATAACCTTGGTTTTGGTTACCATAACTTTGGCCTTGATTACCATAATTTTGGCTTTGATTTTGGCCACTATAACCTTGATTATTATAGCTACCACTACCTTGGTTATAGTTGTCAAAATTGCCTTGGCCTTGGTAGTTCCTATTCCATTGACCTCTTTGATTATCAAACCGTTGACCATTATTATTCGACACATAATTCACATGTTCACTCTCATGGTTATCAAACTCATCAACACATTAATTAGGACAAGTACTAGAGTCATGATCATACGATCCATATGCATCACAAAACAAGCAACCCATAGGCATATTATGTGAAGAGGGAGGGGGTTGAGAGTTAGAAGGAGTACCTCTCCCCTTAAATTGGGAGGGAAGATTCGAGGCTTGAGAAGAGGAAGAAGTGCTCTCCAGCTTAGCTTTGATTGCGGTGACCTCCTTTCCTAAGTTTGTCATTTGGGAGGAAAGGTTGTTGATTGCATTTAGATGGTCCACCGAGTATAATGAAGATTGCTTGCTTGAAGAGTCCCTCTCCCCATCTTGCCAATCCCTATAGTATGTCACCACGTCCTCAATGATGTCCACAACTTCTTCTTCGGTTTTGTTCATGATAGGGCCCCCGGCCCCTCCATCAAGGCATGACTTACCTTGGGGACTTAAACCGCCATAGAAGATTTGGATCACTTGGTATGTGGGGATTCCGTGGTGAGGGCACTCCCTTTGATACTCTTTGAATCTCTCCCATGCTTCGTAAAGGCTTTCACTTGGCCTTTGCTTGAACCCTTGAATCAAGGCTCTTGCCTCCGCCGTCTTCTTTTGGGGGTAAAAGCGGAACAAGAAAGCCTTTGTGACATCGTCCCAAGTTCTCAAGGAGTTGGGCTTCACCTTTTTGTCTAGCCACTCCAAAGATCTTCCTATTAGAGAGAAAGGGAACAACTTGAGGCGGATGAATTCTTGAGAAACCCCATTGACTTTGATGGTGTTGCAATATTTTTCAAATTCCTATAGATGGTTCAATGGGCTCTCATTCTTGGCCCCACTATATTGCCTTCTCTCAATCAAGGTGATCATTGCCGGCCGGATTTCGAAGTCATTTGCCGGTGTAGTAGGTGGAGCTATTCCGCTCTCAAACCTATATGCCCCGGGCACTCCAAGCTCCTTCAAGGCCACTCTAGGATTTTCACCCATGCCTTGATCTTCTTGAATTTCTTCTTCACTTGAAGAACTATAACCCAAGGATCTATTAGCCACTCTTCTTCTTGAAAGAGTTCTCTCAATTTCCGGATCAAGGGGAACAAAGGAACGATCACGGGTTCTATGCATGCAAAACTCAAACAAAAATATTAGTAGCACGGCTACAAGTGTAGCCTAAAGAAATAAAATCTTTTTGTATTTTTTTTTAAGTAAAATGAAGTAGACTCAACAACAAAAGCTAAGCACCAATAGCATTCCCCGCCAACGGCGCCATTTTGACAAGAGGAAAATGCATGTCGTTATCTACCCTTTCCCCAAGCCAAACTAAATTTGTAAACACCTAACCAACCTTATATGAATATAGGGCAAGTTAAGGGACGATCCCAAGGGAGTGCAATGATGAAAACTAAAGTCTAAGTCAAGCTACCTCGAAGTCGAAAATTAGATTATGGTTGGTACTAAAGTGAACTAGATCAAATTCAACAAGTAATCAAGGGTCTAAACATTAGGGATATGGGTTCCACATGCAAGATCAATGATAATGCTAGATTAAAGCTCAATCAATTAATTCAAGTATTACAATGGACAAACAATAGTAGCAATCAAGAGAGTTCAAATGCTATCTCCTATAGGCCAATCTAGTGGTCACTATGAAAGGCAAACCAAGAAAAATCACAAGCAAACTCAATTAATTAGAACAACCTTCAAATCAATTGGTCATGTCATTAAGAGTTGCAATGCAATCTAGATTAATCTTATAGGGTGATCAATCCTAATCTAATCAATCTTATGCAAAACTATGTCAACCAATTTAATTGCAACAAATCAACCAATCAAAGAGCATCAACTAGCATTTCCATTAATCAAACATGCTTCCCCCTTTCCCTAGCAACTAATCTACTCACTAATCATGGTGAGATTCAAAACCAAATAACTAGAAATTGCATTGATCATCATTCTATATCAAAATCTAATAGAAATCAAAGTATTCAATATTATCAAAATCAAATCCAAGAAAAAAAAGCATCAAGCAATAAAAATCAAATAGCAAGTAAGTAAGAGATGAAAGAAGGAAGAGATTCTCACTAATATTGATGATTGAAAATGAATAAATCCAAACTTGATTGATCAAATGTTGAGTTACAAATCCAAAACCAAGAACTTCTCTCTAACTTCTCTCTCTAAAACTAAGCTAATGAAATATTATCAAAAAGTTAGATTCAAAAAGGAAATACAAATCTATTTATAAGCTAAAAAGAAAACGGCAGCTCCCGCACCCTCTCCCGATAGACCCGCTCCCGCGGAAAAATGGGTACGGTACCCTCCGCGGGCTGTCTGGGCAGCACCCGCGCCTGCGGCATTAGGGGCCCGCGCCCGTGGGGAAATGACCCGCGCCCGCGGCAAGATCCCCTACTCCCAAAGACAGATCAGGGGGTTGCGGTCTCTATGAGGGGAGAGACCTCTCCATTTTACCCGCGCCCGCGGGAAGCCCTCGGGGCAACCGCGGGGAGTTCCTTCCTCATTTTGGCATTTTTGCTCGTCTAAGGCCCGCGCCCGCGGCAAGATGGCCCGCGCCCGCGGCCTGCTGGAAATACCTTGGAGACCTCTCCGAGGCCTCTCCAAGGCCTCTCTAAGCCCTCTCTAGTCAAATGCTTCTTCCTTGCTTGATCATTGAGGTCCCGAATTGCATCCTTTGCCAAGTTTTCCTCACAATACCTACACAAGTAAACAAAGGAAAGAAATAAAAGGGAAAAAGAGCAAAATAAAGGAAAACACGATAAAAACACGATAAACATAAATAAAAGAGAAACTAAAGGAAAAAGGAGCAAAATTAAGAGAAGAAAGCATGAGAAGGGGAAAGAAATTACCTAAAAACTACCCTATGAGTGCCATAATGACACTGATCAACCTTCTACCTAAATTTGAAGGAAGAAAGAACCCTAAAACAAACCCGCCACTATTTCCAACCCGATATGGTGAAATTGGGGATTGATGATGATGTGCGGTCGTTGCTTTTAAACCTCCGATTGGGTTCTTTCATTACTGATGCCTACCGCACCTACAAGGAGCCTACTTTGGGGTTCTTGGCTACCTTGGAGCTTGTACCCGTAGGAGGGGTACATAGGGTGCGCTTCCAATTGTTCAACCACATCTTCGACCACTCCTTCAAAGAGTTCAACGCCGCTTTGGACTTTGATCCCCACGGGAAATATTTTGAACGTTGAACCTTATATATTCCCGAAGTATGATCACAACTCATGGTGGGAAGACATCTCCAACAGGGCTAAGATCTCATCGGTGTACAAACCTTGTCTTAGGGTTGTGCACCGTCTTTTGGGCTATGTTGTGTTCCCTAAACAAGAATTGGGGAAGTTGAGCAAGTTGGAGCTCAAGGTCTTGTGGTTGTCTACCCGCCCGGAGTATGTGGGCCGGTTGAACTTGGGGTATATCTTTGCCCAATATTGTTTGGACCTTCGCAAGAGGAGTACGGGAGAGATCCCATGCGGGGCATGGTAACTAGGCTCTTGACTCGCCTTCGCCTCGATGCTTATCTCCCATTTTGTAAGGAGATTAGGGATAGCACCTCCATCTACCTTGATATGCAACAATTGGGTCAAATCCAATTCATCTCCAAGGGCTATAGCGAAGGGAGATATGAGTGGCTTAGGGGCATGAGCATTGGTGCTACTTGCCTAAACCCGGCTTGACTTCTTTGGCCCGGTTCGCCAACAATGTGTGGCATGTCCCCAAGTCCTTTCGACGTCCTAACTTCGAATCCGATGAGGATGACGAAGAAGATGATGAAGAAGAACAACAACATCAACAACAACAACAACAAGCTCCTCAAGAGCAAGAGCAAGAGCAAGGCCAACATGCTTATGCCAATGCCGATTTGAGGGCCCTTAGTGAGCAATTGAGTGGATTGAAAATCTACGTGGATGGCAAGTATGGTCAAGACTTTGGGGCCATCTATGAACAACTAAGAGGTATTCAAGAGATGCAACAAGGTATGTTTGGGCATCCTTATTGGTCGGGGCCTTCCAACCCCGACACCGAGCGTCACTACTGTCCGGATGAGCACGGTAACTATGATTACAAGGCTTCGGGTGGTAGTGACTATAGGGGTGATCCTAACTACCCTTATGTCCATCCCAACCACCCCTTCGAACTCACTTTGCCCGATAACTTCACCCCTCTTGCTCCTTGGTTACAAGATCTTTTCAAGGGGCATTATGGGTGGCCCGAGGGGTACACCGGAGGATGGGAGCCTTACCCTCATCCCTTCGATGACCCCGAGCGCAACAAGGACCCCGATGATGGGGCCGGGCCGAGTGGGAGTGGTGGTCATGATGGTAGTAGTTATTAGTTCCCTTTAGCTTCTCATGCTTTTTGCCTCCATCCCTTATATTTTTTATGCATGTTTTGTTTTGATTGGGATGTTGAGATGTATTTTTATCTAGCTTGGGGGAACTAATAATTTGCTCGGTGACCAATTTTGTTGTTGTGTACATACCTTAGTTGTTTGCATGTTTATTTTTATTCCTCTTATTTGATTTCCTCATTTTCTTGATCTCTTGGCTACCTCCCTTGTAGCTAGCTTGTTTGCCCTATTTGCTCGTATGCTTGTTGTTAGTGATGATGTTTCGCTTGGCATGTTGTTGTTGATGATCCCTAATATCCAAATCCCCTTAATCCAAAACCCTTTGATCCAAATCCCTTGAATCCAAATCTTGTAGTTTAGTGTAGTTCTTTAGTTAGTTTAGACTTTCTTGTTTCCTTAGTTTTATTTATTTTATTCTTTCTATTCTTTGATTAGTTTAGCTTTTATTTTCTTTGGTTGTATATACTTTTTGTTTGGATTAGTTTCATTTTATTTGTTGTTTTCTTTTCTTTGTTTTGAAGTTACTAACCATTTTCTTTGTTCATAGTTTCTTTTATTTCTTTTTCTCACTTGGTTCCTTGAAGAGCTTTTGTAAATGGAATGCTACGAGGTGGTTTCTAATTGCTTCGTTTATTTTTGCTAAGCTAGGAAGCCCGGTGAGACCTTTCTTATTTTCTCTTTATTTTCCTTGGTTTCATAGAATAGGATTAGTTTAGGAGAAGTTGAATGGTTCGAGGATGGATGCTTGTTAACACGTAATGTGTTTGGGATCGATGACGTTGATGTCGATCGATCACTTGTTTGTCGATTGGGAATATTATGTGTTTAACTTGCTCTCTAGTCCATTGCATGCTATTTCTCCTATATTTCCTTTTCTATGTTCACTTCTTTTGCATGCTTGATCACTTCTTTTGCATGATTTTCTTCCTAAGTTGTAAAGATATGCACGGTTTGAGACTATGTTTGGTTGACTAGCTCTAGGATAGTGTATGCTAGGGTAGTTGGTTTGAACTAGGAGGATCATGAAACAGGATTCTACTTGTTTGTGGCATGATTGGTGTTTGTGGCAACAACCTTGTGAGGTTACTTGTTTTTCTAGCCTTCAACATTCCTTGTATGAGCGGCGTGGATCCTTGACTATGCAAACCTAATCTAATAAAGCTTGATGTATGATTCTCAAACACGAGACCGAACTATCTAGGAAGGACAAAGGCACATTTTTCGGGGTGGTATTTTTCATTTTTGTTATATTTTGTTATTTTCTTTATTTTTCGGTTTACATTTGCCTTCTTCCAACCATTTGAGTCTTATCCCTTCTTTTCAAGCCACATCTTTAGTTACTTGACCTTTTGTTTCATTTTCTAATTTTTTCTTGGTTTTTGTGAAGCAATATGATCATTTGAGATGGAGTTTGAGGTGGATAAGTTGGAATTTTGGTTTTTATGAATGCATGTTTGTGATTTCACTTTCCTTGTGAATAATGGCAAATATTTGTGAAAAAGTCGTCCTACTTCATAAAAGGCATGTACTAATAAAGTAGCATTTAGGAAAAGCCGTCCGAATTAAGTAAAAGGCAAGGACATTGCAAATTCAAAAAAAAAAAAAAAAAAAAACAAACAAACAAAAAAATTGAAAAAGTGAAATTGCAAAAAATTTTTGATGTATTCTTTCTCCTTCTAAGCATTGAGGACAATGCTTCATTTTAGCTTGGGGGAGAAGCGTGTACGCTTTTTGTATATATTTTTGTGAGTATAGCTTCAAGTAAGCTTGGGGGTGTTGTTTTTGTTTGGTAATTTCTTGATTGTGGTGTTAAGGATTGGTCACCCTTTTGCTTCACTTTTTAGGAAAATAACCAAATTTGTAAATTTTAGCCTACCTTCACCCTTTATGCCTTACGTTACAACCTTGGGGAAAGACCTTTCGACCTAGATAGTTGAGTCACTATTCGGGAGAGGGCATCATGGGTCATTGCCTAAGGAAAGGGGATGCATAGTCAAGATTGTCGAGTAGCCTAAAAATAATTCTTTTTCCGGTTCCTTCGAGGAATCATTGGGACACTCACTAAGGGGAGATTTGAGACTAGCGGGGAGAACGCGGTAAGATTGTTTAGGATGAACGTGGATTGTGATAACTAGTTCCTATGCCTAGCATACCCTATGTTTCAATCAGCCTTGGATATCTTGAAAAGTGCATACCTTAACTACTTGAGAAAGATTGTCATTCATTTGCATTATAGACTTTATGTTAGTTCATTTCGCAAAGCTTTGTTTTCATTTTATTTTCCTTTCTTTTTATGGTTTGCCTCATTGATGCGTGGTGGAGAGTTATGGGTCAAACTCTTAGGATACCCTTACGAGACCTCACTCGTCCTCATAGGCAACTTTGGGGTTTAAAGGGCTTGTTGTAGCTAAATGCAACCGTGATTCCTACCACAATGAGTTTTAGTGTATATTCTTACCTTGAGTCTTTCATTTTCGTTTTCAATAAAATTTTCATCCTTTATCTTTCTTGCTTTGTTTTGCTCGAGGACGAGCAAAAGTTTAGCTTGGGGAATTTGATGATTGACTTTTATGGCACTCATTTGGTCCCTTTTTGGATGAATTCTATTTCTTTTTATCTCTCTTTTATTTAGTTTTCCTTAGATTTACTCTTGTTTTCTTCATTTTATGCTTTTTGTAGTTAATTTCTCTATTTCATGCATTTTCTAGTTTATTTGTTATTTTTCTCTTTTACTTGTTTTTTTATCATTTGTTTGTAGGTGGTAATTGATTGTCCAAGAATTCCCGAGCTTCCTCTCTATGATCTTTCATTGTTTTCATGCCTAAAGATGGTGCAAGAAGCTTCAAGTCAAAGGTGGATTCAAGGGGCAAGCTTCAAGGCTTTGTATATGCCTTCCTCATGGCTTATACTCTTCAAGAAATTCAAGAAATGTTCTGCCTACTTTGTCTTCCATTATCATCATCTAGGACGTGTGCACCGCTTGTGCTAGGACGAAGAGAAGAAGGGGGAATCGAAGACCCAGCCAGGTGCGGGCGCACCAAGGTAGTGTGCGGCCGCACATTGGTCGGGTGCGGCCGCACACCTGGTGCGTGTGGGCGCAGCAATCTGGGTGTGTCCCGTGCGCACCACTCTCTCTCCTCCGAGCGCCCGCACCTACGTGGGTCTATTTTTGGGCGTCAATACCTACCTCCTCTTTGTATATATAGTTATTTCTTCCTATTTTTAGAAAAGAAACTTTAGATTGGATTTGATAGTTAGTTTTTGAGAGAATTTTAGAGAGAGAAACTCAAGGATTGAAGAGAGAGAAACTCATGATTTTTGGTGATTGCTCAAGAATTTCTCATTGTAATTGATCTTTAGATCAATGTTTTGTAAGGATCTTCTTATTGATTTCAATACAGGTTTGATTCTAGTTGATTTCATTTGTTTTCCATGTTATTGTTGATTGATTGGAATTAGTTTGATGATTGATTGTAGTTTTATTGATTTTTGATTGATTGTTGATTTGATCTTTGACTTCAATTATGTTGATGATGAAATTGATGATTGTTGGAGTTTAGATCTTGATTCCTATGGCTAGTGAGTAGTTTTCTATCTAGGGAAATGGTGAAGCATGTTTAAGTGATGGATTAGACTAATTTGGGGATAATAATTGATGGAGTTGATGATATGATTAAATTTGGTTGATAATTCATGTGCATGTGTGTGATTGATTGAAGTATGGCCATCTTTAATTATTGCACTAGATTGTATTGTGAGTTTGCTATGATACGGACCATTGATTAGTAACTTGTAATTTCACGATTGAGGTGCTTTGTGACGTTCCCTAGGTAGTGTTTAGCGTAGTTGACGCTAGTTAGACCTCTAGGTGAACTATCTTGGTATGCTCTTTTGGATACATGATGATCTTCCTTCATATCACTTGACTTAGTCGGTTTGACCTCCCAAATTACCATTTTCCATTACAATTACATGTGGATCCATTGCCCTAGTGTGTTTAGATTGATTTCATACAAGTTCTTGCATCATTTAGCTCTAGCTCTAGTTTCCTTCATAAACCCCCTTACTTGACTTCGAAATAGCTTGATTTAGGCATTGTGCATTCGACCTCCGTTCCCTTGGGTTCGACCTTGACTTACCACTACACTAAATAGGGGTTTATTAAGTTACAAATTTTGTTTGATTGGGTGGGGTGGTAACCCAACGACCTACCGTTCTTCATCTCATCATGAAGCCGGGTGGAGTTTATTGGGACTTGAATGGAATTTAGCTCCGAGCTGAGACATTGAAATTAAACAAACATGTGTTACGCGCACGTAAAGATATCATTCTCAATTGCTTATTGATTTAAGATGTACAACAGTTGAATCAAAATTTGACATTAAAATAATTAATTAAGAACAAAATTCCCCTACCTGAAAATCAACCCCCATTTGATGGCCATAGGCATGGTCACCCGTGTAAGTCACCCAAGGGTAAAGATCAGACTTCTGCCAAATAAGCAACACCCCAAAGTAGCCATTCACCAACCCAAACCCATCAACCCAGAACGCACCCTGCAGGACATCTCTCACGTAACCAAGAAGGTAGCGTAAGCTCTTGCCTCCGTGACCACCAAAACTTCCTGGGAAAAAGCACTGCAAAGCTTATTACAAGTTTCCTTGAAAGATGTACGTAGCACCTTTAAGAAAATTGGGAGCGCCCGGAATTTCCTCGATAGAGCTACAAACAGAGATACGGTGGTACCTATAGGGAATATTTCAAGCATTATGATCCCAAACTTGAACCACACTGTGATCATACACTTAAGTATGGTGGATTTCCAAAGGGAAAGAAAAGAGAGCAAAAGAGTCGCCAACAAGTTATAGGAACTTGTAAACCCCAAAAACGATCCAAAGGACCGTCAACTCCATAAGGTCTTGAACCAAATAGGGTTCGGGGATGAGGGTACAAATCCAATCTACAAAAGAAAGGACCCGCCCTATAAAATAGGTCTCTACTTTGTTCTACTCGTATACATGTGCGCTTTTTGACTAACATACAAACATTTTATTAACCCTAACCTGTTTATTCTATGTTGGTTTAAAATTAATGCACAAATAAAACTATTATTGGTGATCACTTGAGTTAAAATCATTTTAGCCTAAACGAAATTATTAATTATCTTATTAAGCGTGATTTCAAGTACAACTTCCCTTTAACAAGCATAAAAGACGTGAACAAGCAATAACAATAATATATCAAGCAACATAATATTAAGCATAAGAATAATCATAATATAATCATAATCATGATAAGCATAATAAAGCTTAATAATAATAGCAAGTTTCTAGGCATGGTACTAAGAAGATTAATAACAAATCCTAGCATGATATTAAGCAATAAAGATCAAAGCTTTAAACCTAACATGGTACTAACATGCTATTAGAATATTAGAATTAATAAAAGGCATCCTAAACATGATTCTAGAAAGCATTAAATAACATCCTAACATGATACTAGGAATTAAAACAATAATAAACATGCTTTCGACATTGTGAAAGAAATAGAGAGTAAGCTAATCTACTAACTTTGAAGAGTCGTACCTCTTTCTTTTAACAAAATACACAAGTTAATAAACTTTAATGAAAATAGTAAATCAAAGAATTAAATTAAAGAACTGAAAGAGAAAGAGTTAAAAAGTTTAGACTGGATTTGGGACCAAACCCTCAGAAAAGTATAAACCTTTCACGTCTAGGGCGAAGACAACGTCAAACTTGGCTAGGTGCTTCAAGATCTTGTGTATGCGATATTGTATTTGTAAAAAGCTAGTTTAGAAAGAGAGAAAGAAATCAAGTAAGCCTTGATGAGAGTTGATGAATGAAAACGGAGTTTTGGGACCCTATTTATAAGGAAAATAGTCCGGAAAAGTATGGAATTTGATAAAGAATAAAACTACACGCTGTCGCTAGAAATTCACTCTGTCGCGATGCGACAATGTCTGTCGCAATGCGACAAGGTATGTCGCGAGGCGACTGTCTGACTTAGACGCGCTTTTCCACGCGGAATTCGATCTTTAATCAACTTGATCTACGGAATCCGTACAGAAGATAAAAACGTGTTTTCAAAGATAATAATAATAATGATAATAAAATAATAATATTTTATTCCAAATAAAAGTCCATCTTAAAAATAAATAATTATTAAATCTAATAATATTAGAATTAAAAGGAACCTTCTAGAAACTTCTAGAAAGTTATAATTAATCCTAATAATTTTAGGAATAATAATTAACATTGGGCCCTCCTCCATTGGGCCGTATGTAAATAATTAGCTAGGTCATGTTTAGTATTTTGGCCATAACTTCCTCAATATTCATCGGAATTGGGCTTAAAATATATCGTTGGAAAGGTCTCTTCGAGATCCATCCAACTACACTATTATTGGACATTAATTACGAACCAAACTAAACTGGTTTGGCTATTTTAAATAAATAGAGGTATTTTCGAAAATAGAGAGAAAAGAATTTTAAATAAGACTAAACAGCAACACTTGACTTTTCCACACTTTCACCTCATTCGAATATGGTTCGACGTGAAAGACATTTATCACTGGGTTTGGTTTTGGGGAGACACAAATGGGTGTCTAAAGAAGCCCCCACTTTGACTGAGTTTGGAGATACTTAGGTTTTGAAAACAAAAGTGAAAGTAGCAATAGGGACAGAAAAATGATTCAGAACGTTCTGCGATTCCAAATCATTCTTATAACGCCGATACCTACAAACCATCATTAGTTAAACGAAAAAAAGAGTTAAGAAACGCGTATCTTGCACCGTCGAGCACACGTCTCTGGAGGTAACCATTTTGTTGTTTTGACGACCTTCCACAAGCTAGAGAACGCCATCTTCGAAGGTAACATTATGTCGTCATCTTCAGGGTTGTGGCAGTATGTCGCCGCTATGGATAATCTATTCTTTATCTTGAGGGTTACTTTACTTTATTGATCCTTGATATTGCTATTGATGCTTCGGGTGATGACAATCCTCTTTTCTTTAGGAACAATTGTCAACACATCTTTTGTATGACAATCCGATTTAGGGAAAGTTGTCAATGTTTCGTAACAATCCATTCTTGGAAATGTTGCTACGATGAAGTGACAATCCGTATCTCGGAAATTTGCCAAAATCCAATCTTTAGGAAAAGTTGTCAATGTTTCGTAACAATCTGTCATAAGAACCTTGCTACGATCGACAATCCACTACTTGGAACATAACTCTTGAAAGCAATCCACCTTGGAAATTTGCCAATGCTATGCGACAATCCTCTTAGGAAAATATTGCCACTATTGACAATCCTTGTCTTGGAACATTTGCAAAGAAGAGAAAATCGACAATCCACTTCGGGAAAATTTGCCAAACAGGAATGAATGACAATCAACATTGAGGAACCTTTGCCGGAATTTATGATGAAGAGAAGCGTACGACAATCTTTTGGGAAATATTGCCATAGAGAACTAGGTATATGACAATCCAATCTCGGAAAAATTGCCAAGGTTTTGATGAATATATTGCAATCCGAACTCGGAAATATTGCCAAACAGAGAAGGAGCACGACAATCCATACTTGGAAACTTCTCCAAAGGTGACAATCCAATCTTGGAAAAATTGTTATGGAAGAAAATACGCGACAATCCACATTTGGAAATATTGTCAGTTGGGGATAACAATCCAATCTTGGAACATTTGTCGTATAAGTGATGCGCTTTTGAACCAATGCTTTGATGCTTGTGATGAGCCAATAATTAGGCGCTTTAAGCTAAGTGAGATGATTTTTAATATTGTCAGGTCAATCACTTATTGCGATTGTAATCGAGCCGACTACTTAATCATGTCAAATTGCTTATAGGGGCTAACTAGCGTACCAAGAAACCCAAAATTGTTGAATAAGATTTGCATAATTTAATATGGGGGGCCACACATTCTGTCGCTGGATTGGTGCATGCCAGAAGCTCCTGTCGCTGTGATATCACTATGTCGCCAGGCGACAGATTTTGTCGCCAAACGACAGTCTTGTTGTCTGGCGCTGGAGTTCTTACATGCTGGAATGTACCTACCTTTATATTTTGGACTATAGGACTTTGCTCATTATTAGTATTTTTTAGTTATCTTAGGGTTGACGTAAGGCTAAGTGTTGCTTTGACTCATTGTATTGTTATGACTCTGGCTTAAAGCGTTTGATACATGTATTAGACTCCACTCGATATGATATGACACGACATGACTCAATGTACATGACTCGTGTGTGATGTGTGACTCAAAAATGCGAAAAAAGCAAAAAATTTCCGTCATTTTTGTGGAGGGTACCAACTTTCTCCCGAAAAAGAAAGACGCAAAAAAGAATCGAAGTGAGTGATGGTGCATGTTTAATGAGCTTAAGCAAATATATGCGTTGATATTATCTCTCAAGGTGCAAGGATTAATTCTTCCTGAACTATTTTAGTTGACTCGATTATGAAAGTATTTAGGTAACTTAGGCACGGAGGCTAAGTACTTCATACTTCCTGATGCAATGGTGATTATGAGTGATGAGTGATGAGTGATTTTGATACGGCATGCTTCAACATTATGCTAAGACTTCATGACAAAGGGTTCCTAATTGGAAGTCTATTTGGTCTTGTATTTGTGATGTGTGTGTAAGTAAAACTAAGGTTAGGCTGCAAAGGCTAACAGTGTATGGAAAATATATTATTTAATAATAGTCAAATGATGATGACTCTCAGGCTAGGTAGGCTAATGATGTAAGGATCAAGCCCCCAAGTGTAGCTCTAAGTAAATAGGGATGAGCATTGGAGATCCCTTGATATGATCATGGTGTAAGTGTGTGAATGTGAATATGAATGCATTTTTATTGTGGTCGCACCTCAATGTGAGGTTGCCTACGTATCCGCTAGGAATCAGGCCAAACGTAGCTCTAGCCAAACCTCGCACAAGGGTGTGTATACCTCAAAAAGGTCTTTTAAGGGTTGTAACGTGGTTAAGCTAAAGGTTAAAGAAGAAGGGGATAAAGGCTCGAGACCTTAAATAAGTCCCCAAGGTGTGCAACCTTGCTTTTGAATCTTTGTATTTTTACGCTTGAGTTTTCTCACTTTAAAGATTTCTTTCTTTTTTTGTTTATTTTTTGCTCTATCTTTTTTTTTTTGCTTTTGCATTTTTATTTTTATAAGTGTGGGCAATCCCGATCATGTTGTCTATCACTCACTTGGCATTCATGTTGCTCAAGCACGGTACCGAGCACTCGATAAGAGACGCAATCCGAGACGTGTTCTTATCAAAGAAATTTTTTCATATCCAAGACATTGGAACACTTGCCCTTTTGTACACTTTTATTCATTTGCTTATTTTTATTTTATTCTTTTGAGATCACTCAAGCTTTTGCTCTTTGTACATTGCATTGGTTACACACCATCCTATCCCAAGGTTAGGTAGATGTGGGTTGAAGAAAAATGAAAGGTCTATCGTTAGACGAGGCTCAAAGTGTTTTATCAAAAAAAAGATTGTATATTTGATATGTAAAAGGTGAAAGTGATATGATATGGCTACAAGGGGTGCCTCAAATCATTAGTATACCTTGTTCTTAGTTCGGCGTTTTGTTTTTTTATTTTTTTTCAATGCAATGATCATATGCGAGGGAAGAAACGCTCATTTTACTAAAGGGGAACAAAATAAAAAACCTATGTAATAAATCTAAGGTAGACAAAGGGTGCCTATGCTAGACTTATTGGGGAAGGGTTTGAAAAAAAAAAAAAAAGAAGAAAGCATGAAATCTTGGTGAGAAGCTTGCCTTGTATTTTGTCTCATCATTACTTTTTTTTTTCTTGTCAATCACACGACTCAAAATCGATTCAACTTGCATAGACGGAGAAAGATAATGGAAGAATGAGGGGAATAATATGTGTGGAGAAAGCTTGTGGAGAGTGGAAAGATGTGAAGAAAGATTTTAGGAATAGAATGGACCCCCAACTCAAATGACGGAAAAAAGACTCATGCATGAACCTAAGACATGGCCATGGTGACATATACAAAGTGTGTGCTAAGACTAGTGAGTGTAGGTGACATGTTAAGACTTGTGTCATGACCATATGGCTAGACTATGTGACTAGACTCAAGCAAAGACTAAGTTAAGACTTCACGTATGTGCACTAAACTGGACAGGCTGTGGTATTTTCTTCATAACTTTTGATCTGTGACTTTCATTGAGACGAAACCAACACCAAATTAAATATAAAACTCGGGGCTACAGATCCATAGGTTATATGACTCGTGGTTCTTCCTAGAACTCCGGCTATGAGCAAAACAAGTTGACGCATGTGCATTATATGGGAATAAGAATGCGGGTTGACTTAAAGGAACTATGACACGACTTTAGGCTTATTCATTAGTTTAAATTAATTAAACGAAGTCCTTTAGTCATTGGTTAGTTTATTAAAACTTATTGACAAACACAAGTCAAACCAAATGGTTAGTTTAGTCACGTATAAGCTATGCACAAGTAAGAGATGCACAAGTAGTTCACATAGTCACAATAGGGTACAATGAGTTTGCAACCTAACCATGGCTCTAGTTCTCTAAAGTTCAAGGATATGGGTTAAGTCAAAGAGGGTCCATGGTTATGAGTCCAGATGCATCGCGCGGAAGCCTAACTGTGAAGGGTTGGCGCGTAAGGATGGGACCCCGCAAGTTAAAAACTTGCTTCCATGGTTTGGTGGATTCACAACTTGCATTTACCCGTTGTTGCCGGGACTGTTCAATTGGGTAGGTGAAGCGTGAACCCCTAGAGGGTTATGTCCATATGTAGAACACATATGAGTTTCAAAAAAGTGAGAAAAGAACTCAATCAGGAAGTAGAATCGAGCCAACAGTACTAGAAATGGTCAAAATAAGAAGGCAGAGTTCTTGCTCGGTATTGGAAGAACTTGGCGCCAGACTACAGGGACTTTCGCCGCAAGAGAACCCATGTCGCCAAGCGACAGAATTGTCGCCAGGCGACAGAAGCTCTTTACAGGCGACGATCTCTGTTTTCTAGACGCTAGTTCCTACATGCCTCAGCAGGTATCTGTGTTTTTAAAAATTTTCCAGATTTCACAGTATTATTTCGATTCTAGTTGTGAAAGAAATTTCTCAAATTTCCTACGTGTAAAATCTTATATTTTTGACTCATTGGTCTATCCAATGAGGACCTTTTTATGCATATGACAATAATGTTAATAAAAATTACGCACATGAAATACTTAGAATTTTTCGAGTCTCATCCGCTCATTCTAAATCATTGCCAAAATAATTTTCAGTAATTTAAAATAGAAATCCTCCCCAGTGGAGTCGCCAAAAAACTGTAGTGAATATTTTAAGCACTATGATCCCAAGCTTGAACCCCATTGTGATCATACACTTAAGTATGGTGGCGTTCCAAAGGGAAAGAAAAGAGAGCAAAAGAGTCGCTAACAAGTTTTAGGAACTTGTAAACCCAAAAAACGATCCAAAGGACCGTCAACTCCATTAGGTCTTGAACCAAACAGGGTTCGGGGATGAGGGTACGAATCCAATCTACAAAAGAAAGGACCCGCCCTACAAAATAGGCCTCTACTTTTTTCTACTCGTATTCATGTGCGCTTTTTGACTAACATACAAACATTAGATTAACCCTAACCTGTTCAATCTATGTTGGTTTAAAAGTAATGCACAAATAAAACTATTATTGGCGATCACTTGAGTTAAAATCATACTAGCCTAAACCAAATTATTAATTATCTTATTAAGCGTGTTTTCAAGTACAAATTCCCTTTAACAAGCATAAAAGGCGTGATCAAGCAATAACAATAATATATTAAGCAACATAATATTAAGCATAAGAATAATCATAATATAATCATAATCATGATAAGGTATAATAAAGCTTAATAATAATACAAGATTCTAGGCATGGTACTAACAAGATTAATAAGAAATCCTAGCATGATATTAAGCAATAAAGATCAAAGCTTTAAACCTAACATGGTACTAACATGCTATTAGAATATTAGAAATAATAAAAGGCATCCTAAACATGATTCTAGAAAGCATTAAATAACATCCTAACATGATACTAGGAATTAAAACAATAATAAACATGCTTTCTACATTGTGAAAGAAATAGAGAGTAAGCTAATCCACATACTTTGAAGCCTCGTACCTCTTTCTAATAACAAAATACACAAGTTAGTAAACTTCAATGAAAATAATAAATCAAAGAATTAAATTAAAAAATTGAAAGAGAAAGAGTTAAAAAGTTTAGACTGGATTTGGGACCAAACCCTCACAAAAATATAAACCTTTCATATCTAGGGCGAAGGCAACTTCAAACATGGCTAGGTGCTTTAAGATCTTGTGCATGTGGTATTGTATTTGTAAAAAGCTAGTTTAGAAAGAGAGAAAGAAATCAAGTAAGCCTTGATGAGAGTTGATGAATGAAAACGGAGTTTTGGGAACCTTTTTATAAGGAAAATAGTCCGAAAAAGTATGGAATTTGATAAGGAATAAAACTACACGCTGTCGCCAGAAATTCACTCTGTCGCGAGGCGACAGTCTGACTTAGACGCGCTTTTCCACGCGGAATCCGATCTTTAATCAACTTGATCTACGGAATCCGTACAGAAGATAAAAACGTGTTTTCAAAGATGATTATATTAATAATAATAATAATAATAATAATAAATAATAATAATAATAATAGTAATAATAATAATAATAGTAATAATAATAATGATAATAATAATAATGATAATAATAATAATAATAATAATAATAATAATGATAATGATAAAAAAATAATAATATTTTATTCCAATTAAAAGTCCATCTTAAAAATAAATAATAATTAAATCTAATAATATTAGAAATAAAAGGAATCTTCTAGAAACTTCTAGAAAGTTATAATTAATCCTAATAATTTTAGGAATAATAATTAACATTGGGCCCTCCTCTAGATCATTGGGTCGTATGTAAATAAATAACTGGGTCCAGTTTAGTATTTTGGCCATAACTTCCTCATTATTCATCGGAATTGGGCTTATAATATATCGTTGGAAAGGTCTCTTTGCATTGAGCCCCATCTAACTACACTATTATTGGACCTTAATTATGGACCAAACTAAACTGGTTTGGCTATTTTAAATAAATAGAGTTATTTTCGAAAATAGAGAGAAGAGAATTTTAAATAAGACTAAACCGCAACACTTGACTTTTCCACACTTTCACCTTATTCGATTATGGTTCGACGTGAAAGGCATTAATCACTGGGTTTTGTTTTGGGGAGACACAAATGGGTGTCTACAGTACCAAATCTGTCACATGAATAGCTGCAATTCTAGACCCAATGAAGATATGCTTTTCATTCACAAGAATGGTGTAGATTGGAAGGTGGTCGGTTATCACCACTAGCTTACGATCGAGCACTAGGATCAAATCCATGGGTATTAAGGGAGCACCAACCACATTCATTGATTTTTGGCACAACCACCTATCGAATTCCGGGACACCCTTATGGAGCTATCCTTCAAGATCGGACAAAGTAGGGTAGTTTTCAGCCCTTACATCAAAGTCATCCACTTCTATAATGCTGTCGGGGATGAATGTGGTGGTTTCATCTTCAAGTGAAGTAATCAGTTGGTTGCGGATGACGTTGATTGGTATTTGATCCATGCTAAGGAAGTAATCGTCCCCAGTGTTATAATTTATGTTATTAAAATTCAGCTCAGGCTCTAGACTGGTTAAGAAAGGGCTGAAATACATGAGGGGTTCAGTTGGGTGTGGCTGCATAAGCCGACCCCAATGTTGCGCATACTATTGAGTCGAGTAAACATGGTTAACGTAGACTTGAGTGAGGTAGTTATGGGTGGATAGTGTTTTGAAAGAAGTTAATGGGGAGGACTGAACAGAAGATAAAGACAACTTAGTACTAAATAACCACAAGCAACCCATTTAACTTCACTGCAGAAGCAACCTGTCCAACCTGACATCAAAAGTAGTTCTTGATAAGACAATTCATCACTCCAGCAGACAAGCTTTAAATAAGATTTCTATTTGCTTTTTTATTTTTGAAGTTGTTATTAGTTAAGTGAAGGAAAGTGTATTTTCAAAACATTTGTATCTGCTAAGGCAAAGTACACAGAATGGAAATTGGTTAAAAAAATGCATTTACACCTGTTGTGGTGCATTGTTGTCCAACAATACAGAAGATTTATCTACGAAGTCTTTGCAGTACACTTGGCTCTAGGCTAAAGTAATAAGAGTAATTTGTCCTTTGTACCTATTTGTGGAATAATAAAATGGGGGTGAAAAGAGAAGTACTTCAATTTATTTCTAGGACAATAAGACATTATTTTGAGTAATTTTTGGGGATATTGTGGTTGGAGTAAATCTTGACATGTGTGAAGTACCATGTGAAAATGTAATCCAAAGAATTCTATTACATGTGGTTGTGATAGTTTCTTAACTTATATGAACTTTATTATATATACATCAAGAATTTGTAAGAATCAAAAGAATGACACCACTACCTTTGTAAAATGAAACCAAAAATCAAACGAAATGCGATATAATTGATTTTTTTAATATGGTGGCATCCAAACGGGTGAGTTAACTGAAATATACGGGGAAAGCGGAGTGGGAAAAACACAAATTTGTTTGAAACTACTACTAAGTTGAATGCTAGTGCCTCCAAATGGTTTGTATAGGTCATCAATTTACATTCAAGCTTGCCTGGTGTTTCCTTCAAATAGATTAAGTGATTTGAGCTGTAGTGTATGTGGTTTAATAGTTGGCGAAAATCCGTTGTCATCGGTCCTCGTTAAAAAAAATAGACAACCCAGATCAAATCATTTTTGTTTTGAACTAAGTTGAGCAAATTATGTTGAGCTCACACGAAGGATGCCGACACACGAGGGTTGTTATGCTTGACTCTATTGTGTACTTGTCAAGCATGCGTATGACAACACCGCTAAAGGGTTTATTGAGAGGAATCAAGTTATTGTGTCAGTAGCTAAAAAGATGAAGCACATAGCAAGTACCTACAACATTGCATTCATTATGGTTCACGAGGTATACGATGTATTTGAAACAATATAGGAATTCTGAAGACCGTTACTTCTAGTCGGGAAGTTAAGGCATCATTGGGGGAAAATGGGAACAACAAGTCTCGAATAAGATGTTCATTTGAAACTAGTATGACAACAATTCAAAGTCATGGTACCGCGAATGGATAGTAGTCAAAAACACAAACACGTCCTTACTAGTCCAGCGATGCCCTTTCTGGATCACAAACAGGGGTTTGGCATGCTAAACCTAAGGTTATGGATTGCATTTAGGCGACTTAGTCTACCAGGATACCACTTTAAAAATGCATGGTACGACTAAATATAACTAGGGTACTACTGACTAGGTGGTTAACTTTACTAGGGTACCACTAAAAATACTTGTTATTGTTGTACTATTAATATATATGTCTGAAATATATAAATATTTATGAACCACCTCAGCACCCTCAAATTTTACTAATAGTAGAGCTCTCCCATTAGCTAAGATGAAGTACACTTTGCTACAGCTGTGACACTAATAAGGTAAACTAATCTATTAAATCATGTAATTGAATATAAGTCTCATCACGTTGGGCTCAATGCAATACTACTAAATGTATGCCAAAGGTAGTTTAATGTATTTAATACAAAACCATTTCTCTATATATTTACTAACCATGAATTGATTTCATAACATACAATTCATAACATACAACCACCAACTGTAAAAAAAAGTTCTATTTTCACGCCATGGGGAACAAAGGTATTTCTTCAATCAACTATTTTCTTTCCATTCGATTCTTTAAGTGGTCCTGTACTGCGTTCTAGTAGGCAATACTGTCAATTGTACATGGTTATTTTTACAATTCATGTTTGACTAGTATTAATCGATATTTCAGTTGTACTAATACATCTGTTAGTATTTTCTTTCTTGTAAAATCCTTAAGTGGCCCTGTAATGCGTTCTAGTAGGCATTATTGTCAATTGTACATGGTTATTTTTACAATTCATGGTTTAGTGGTAATAATCTATATTTCAGTTGTACTAATACATCTGTTAGTATTTTCTTTCTTTCGAAATCATTAAGTAGTCCTGTAATGCATTCTAGTAGGCATTATTGTCAATTGTACATGCATATGTTTACAATTCATGTTTGAGTGGTATTAATATATATTTCAGTTGTACTAATACATCTATTATTATATTTTTTCTTTTGAATTCTTTATGTGGCCTTGTAATGCGTTCCAGTAGGCATTATTTGTTGGGGTTTGGTGAGTCCGACTCACCGCGGAAACAACCCCTCCCGAGGAACCACTCGCAATAATTAAAATCACAAAGCATAAATAAATATTCACAAAGAAAATATAACGAATCTTACCCTCGAATCGAGCTTCGCCCAAAACCCGGGGCTCTTACTTGAAAGCTACTAGCACGTCAAGCGCCGCGCCTCCGACGGTTCCCACCCACAAATGGGCGAACACAACTTTTAAGGTCAACTACCTTGGGTTTAGTAAGGTCCGACCTAAACCCGAGTGTTATGTGAGTTTAAGAGTTTTCCCAAAAATTATGGAATGCTCTTTTTAACTCCCACTCAAGCACCTTACTCCAAATCCCAAGGTTGGTATTTATAGAGGAAAGTATGAGTGGAAATTTCTATCCCATCAATGTGGGATCATGAAATTCCACAAATTAATTTAAAGCTAAATTAAATTAAAATTGCAAACTAATAATAAATCTACAAGTGGCATTACCATTTGAGATGGGTTTGTGAGGACCACATGGATAGTAGGGGACCATACTTGCTCCACACTCAATACTCTCCTTGTGCCACATGTCCTCTCCCACTTACTCCCATATTCCAAGCTTCCCCTTATTCATGGCCCTATGGTCCGAGCCAAGCCAATAGCCAAGCCCGAGCCCGGCCCGAGCCCAGCCCGCACCTGGCCCGCAGACAGCCCGCACCTGGCCCGAGCCCAGCCCGCACCAGCTGCTGCTGCGATTTGGTGCGGGTGCGGCTGCTTCTGTGCCTATCCGCGGCTGGCAGAGGCTGCTAGCACGGTGTGCTAGCTCGTCTTGCCCCTAGCATTCGGAAGCTCGGGGCACACCGATGCAAGGGGTATTTTCGGGAATATGGTCGATTTATTATTATTTTGCGCGTCTCGTCTTTTATCAATTTAGACTCGACTTCCGACGATCGGTTTCGACGCTCTAAGCTCGAATTACCGACGTCTAAATATTTAACACTCAGGCGAGAAATTAATTCGTCAAGTTGGTTCGCATATATTTGCTTGGGTGTGACCCGTAGGGTTCAGTCAAGATTAAGCTGTAATATTAATTATATTAATATTACTAATCGGAAGCGGCCTCCACCCTGGCATTCCGATCACTTGACCTTACTGAATATATTAGCTTTCTAATAATTCTGAACCCGCTATCAGAATAATACACTTGTTCGAAGGACACCATTCCTTTCAATCTCCCACTTGTCCTTCCGGACAAGTGTGCATTTAGTATATAGCCCTTATCCTATGTCTCTTCATGTCTCTTCATGAACTACAGAGTAAGATTACTAGTCATCCCTGTTACGTCCAGAAGTGTTTCTCGAAATCCGAGTTTGACTGTTAATAAGCAGATGTTTTCTAAAAACCATCTGAGCACGGCCATGCATTTTTCACAGTCTCGCTCTTCGAGAGGCCTTGTAAACAACAAGACATGTTCCCTATTGTTAGTAGGGGGACATTTCCAGTCTTGTAATGTAGCTTCTCTTACTAAGAGGACTCACCCGCCCGATATCCGTCTTTATAATCCCCAATTACGGCAGACGTTTAGCGGATACCAAAGCGGACTAGTACTCAAACAAGAGATCTCCCACTACTCATGGTCAAAGGAAAAGAGTTCCGATAGTAATAATGAGAAAATACTTATGACGATTTTTAATCTCTTAAAGCATCCTCATAGGTCTGTCCAGTATGGTTCTAAACCAATACCTGTGCAAATGATTTGTATCCTCATAGCACAAGAAACGGTGCTACAAATCATACTACACACTAATCTCTGATGGTCATTATTCGTCCACAAAATACGAACTTGATTAGGGATAATTTTCAATTAAAATATTCAACGTTCACTTAATAGGTGTTTCTTTATCCAAGCCATTGACTTGATACCCTATTTTGAATATTTATTAAAATCGAATGGACTCATTATTTAATTCTAAACCACAATTAAATAGAGACGGAATAATTTAAATTGCATAAAAATTTTAATTTCTCCAAAAACTGAATGGTTCATCATGGTGCTTTACATCAACATTGTTCAAAATTTGATTAAAACACTATAAATGGAATTAAAAGCCAGCTCACAACATGCTTGATTCCCATTGCCTCAATGTGTTTGTTGTGCTTCACTTGAGATAGAGGTTTAGTCAGTGGATCGGCTACATTGTCATCTGTTCCAACTTTACAAATTTTAATTTCACCTTCTGACTTCCATTCCCAAATCATATGAAATCGCCTCTGGACATGTTTGACCTTCTGATGTTCTCGTGGCTCTCTAGCCTGAGCAATAGCTCCATTGTTGTCACAATGGAGATCTACTAGACCCTTGATCGAGGGTACAACACCAAGTTCATCAATGATCTTGCGAATCCAAACTGCCTCCTTGGCTGCCTCAGATGCTGCCAAGTACTCGGCTTCAGTTGTAGAATCAGCGGTTGTGCTTTGCTTTGCGCTCTTCCAACTAAACACTCCTCCATTGAGACAGAATATGTATCCTAATTGTGACTTGAAGTCGTCTCTGTCTGTCTGGAAGCTTGCGTCAGTATATCCTTCAACAACCAATTCATCTTTACTACCATAGACCAGGAATTTATCCTTGTTCCTTTTCAGGTACTTCAGAATATTCTTGGCTGTAGTCCAATGCGCCTCTCTTGGGTCTGATTGGTATCGGCTCGTAGCACTCAAGGCATACGATACATACGGCCTAATACATATCATGGCATACATGATCGATCCGATAAGCGAAGCATACGGAATTCGACTAATCCTTTCTCGCTCATCAGGTGTCTTTGGACACTGCTTCTTGCTTAAGGTTATGCCATGTGACATGGGTAGGTGCCCTCTCTTGGCTCCTTCCATTTGGAATCGAGCCAGTACCTTATCGATATAAGTACTCTGACTCATTCCAATCATCCTTTTTTATCTATCCCTATAGATCTTGATGCCTATTATGTACTGAGCTTCTCCCAATTCTTTCATGGAAAAACATTTCTCGAGCCAAGTCTTTATAGATCCAGCAATGGAATGCTATTTCCAATGAGCAAAATGTCATCGACATATAAGACTAGGAAGGCGATGTCACTCCCACTGACGTTCTTGTAGACACAAGACTCATCTGGATTCTTGATAAAACCAAACTTACTGATGGCTTCATCAAATCGCAGATTCCAACTTCTGCTTGCTTGCTTTAGTCCATAAATGGACTTCTTAAGCTTGCATACCTTCTTAGGATTATTCTGGTCGACAAAACCTTCAGGCTGTGTCATATACATAGTTTCTTCGAAAATCCCATTGAGGAAGGTGGTTTTGACGTCGATCTGCCATATTTCATAATTGTAATATGCAGCAATCGCTAGAAGAATTCGAACGGACTTCAGCATGGCAACTGGAGAAAAGGTTTCATCATAATCAACGCCATGAATTTGCCTGTAACCTTTTGCTACCAGCCTTGCTTTGTAAATAAATACATTTCCATCTTTGTCAGTTTTCATCTTTAAAATCCATTTACATCCGATAGGTGTGTAACCTACGAGTAAATCAACCTAGTCCCACACCTGATTTTCAAACACGGAGTCCATTTCGGATTTCATGGCCTCTTGCCATTTTGCAGAGTCAGGGCTCGTCATAGCTTGCTTGTAGGTTGCCGGCTCATCTCCATCCACTACTAGGATGTCCTGATCTTCGGTTAATACAACACCGAGATATCTGTAAGGTTGAGTTCTTGGCCGAGTCGACCCACGTAGGGAAATGGACTGAGCATTTGCATTGTCATTTTGACTTTGCATATTTTGAGTTTGACCAGCGTCAACAGCTGCTTGGTAAGCACTTTGATTGTCACCTTGTCCTTGTTGCTCGTCCTCTCGAACTTCGTCGAGTTCGATTTTCCTCCCACTTGTCATTTTGGAGAGATGCTCCTTCTCCAAAAGGACACCATCACGAGCAACAAACACTTTGTTCTCGGATTTGTTGTAGAAGTAATACCCACAAAGCAAACCTTATCAGATTTTGGATGAAGTTTGTCAGAAATGAGTTTCTTCACATATACTTCGCATCCCCAAATCTTGAGAAAAGACAACCTTGGCGGTTTACTTGTCCATAATTCATATGGAGTCTTTTCCACTGCTTTTGACGGAGCACGATTCAGTGTGAGTGCCGCAGTTAAAAGTGCATGTCCCCAGATAGAGATTGGAAGTTCACTAAGACCCGTAGTCGATCGGACCATGTCTAATAGGGTTCGATTCCTCCTTTCAGATACTCCATTCCATTGAGGAGTTCCCGGAGGTGTCAACTCAGAAAGTATTCCATGTTCTTTCAGATGGTCATCAAACTCTTGGCTCCAATATTCGCCACCTCGATCCGATCGAAGCGCTTTGATTTTCTTGCCGAGTTGGTTTTCAACTTCTTTCTGAAATTATTTGAATTTATCAAACGATTCAAATTTGTGCGACATTAGATAGACATAACCATATCTACTAAAGTCGTCCGTGAAGGTTATGAAATACCGATAACCACTCCTTGCGGGTCTACTCATTGGTCAACATACACCGGTGTGTATTAGTCCCAACAAGTCACCGACCCTTTCAATGGTTGCTTTATCATCTTGTCTAATAAACATCCTTCGCAATTCTCAAAGGATTCTAAATCAAATGAGGCAAGAATACCTTCTTGTAGAAGTTTCTTGATGCGTTTGATGTTAATGTGGCCAAGGCGACAATGCCACAAGTAAGTTTGACTAGACTGTGTAGTCTTAGCTTTCTTTGTAGGATTATTAACGTTATAAATTCTCTGTCTAGTGATAACACATAAAGACCATTTTCTGAATGTGCCGTACCATATAAAACATTATCGAGATAAAATGAACATGATTGGTCTTTAACCCGAAATTCAAAACCTTTGGCGTCCAACGCCGAAATTGAAATGATGTTTTTGGTAATGTTGGGATCACAATAAACATTGTCAAGTTCCAAAACTAGCCCCGGGGTAAAGACAAACTAAGAGATCCTATGGATATAGCACCGATCCTTGCTCCATTTCCTACACGCAGCTCGATATCTCCCTTCGCTAGCCTCCTAGTGTTCCTTAGTGCCTGTGAATTGGAACAAAGGTGTGAGCCAAATCCGGTATCTAATACCCATGAAGCCGAGCTAGTGAAGTTAAAGTCTATAACATAAATACCTGATGTAGAAGCAACGGTTCTGTTCTTCTTATCTTCCTTGAATTTGAGGCAGTCTCTCCTCCGATGTCCCTTCTTCTTGCAATAGAAGCATTCGGAATCAGACTTAGAAGATGCTACATACTTTTTTCTCCTTGTTGTCTTTGTTAGCTTTCGGCTTAGGCGGAAAGTTCTTCTTTCCTTTCCCTTTGAAGCCCTTCTTCCTTTTTCCCGCCCTTTTGAACGGCTTGCCCTTCTTAATCATGAGCATATCATGCTTTCCCTCGTCCTTGAGCGTCTGCTCAGCTTGCTTCAACATCCAATGAAGCTCGGTGAGGGTCTTCTCCATGCTATGCATGTTGTAGTTCATCTTGAACTGGTCATAGCCTTTGTGAAGGGAATGGAGAATGATGTCAACAGTCGTTTCAGTTGAATACCCCGCATCAAGCCTTCCCATGTTCTCAAATAATCCGATCGTTTCGAGCACATGTGGGCTGACTGGCTCTCCTTTCTTGAGCTTAGTCTCAAGGATCTGCCTGTGGGTTTCAAACCTTTCAGTTCAAGCCTGTTCTTGAAACATATTCTGTAACTCAGAAATGATCTCACAGGCCGATTCCTTCTCGAAGAAGGTTTTCTGAAGTTCAGGAGACATAGTGGCTAGCATTACGCAATAGACATCCCGATCGGCTACTTGTCATCGGTAAGGGCCACTTGAGTTACCTCCTCATTGGGAGCCTCATGTATTTCCTCATCAAGGACATACTCTTTCTGTTCTTGCATAAGAACGATGTGCAAATTCCTTTGCCAATCAAGAAATTCGTACCACTCAACTTCTCCTTGTCGAGAATTGAGCGTAAAGAAAACTGGTTGTTGGAGGTTGAAGACATGATTCTACAATTGAAAGAATTTTAATGAAAAACCATTCAAAATACTAAAATAAGATTGAATTTTATTCATGCAAATTTTCAATACTTATTTAACGTCTTATTTACACGTAAAATTGTTTCTATCTTGTGAAAATAAGGCGTTTCCAAGATCCGAAGAAATAAAGAGTGGTTAAGCATGCTTTGGCTTGTCTTAAACACTCAATCTTCTAGGGTAAGCATTGCCTTGCTAATGGCTCTAAGCCACTCTTGGTTACACAATCGTCTCATCTAATGCATCTTTGACGATGTATCTCTTTTAGCACGGTATGTGAGGACTCCTTTCTCATACCGATGAGTTAAACCAAAACCTACGTGCACACCCGGTGTGCCTTACGCCCCTTGGAGAAGTGATGGCACCTCGCTTTGGCATAGCCTACCATCACCATCGTCCGGTTAGTAAATGTTGTTTTGGAAAGGCAAGTTTGACTCAATATTATTAGGGACCTAGGATTTCTATGTCGGTTGATTTAAGTGAACTTAACTAATCATCGAAACATCAAGAAAACCTAAACATGCATCTAATGAATAATTCACATATATATATAAGCATAAAATATAAAGCGAAATAATAGATGCATATTGGCAACTAGCATGACCCCTTGAAATCTTCATATCTTCAAAAGGTCTTCATTTGCATTTCAAGGCTTTGTCTTCCAAGATATGCCGTCTTCAAGACTTACCCAAACTATGCAAATACTAGTGTCTACAACTAGGAATAATCTAAACATTAAAGTACAAAAATACTTAACGGTGCGTAGACCGTATTTAGATTTACAAAAATACATAACGGCACGTAGTCTGTATTTCCTATCCAAGTCGGGTCCCACTACTTGCCATTTCATAAAACCTGTGAGAGAGAATATACATTCCATTCATCCATTCACTATATGTGAATGGCCCATGCAATTTAAAAAATTAAAATAAGTAAAATGCATTTAAACAACGCGCGCACTAGTAACTAATCTAGGTGGTTAATCCGATTAACACGCCTAATTAAAACTACTCAAAGTTGTTTAACCGATTATGTAATTGACGTCATTAATAAATGAAGCTCCCACTAAATTCCGCATTTCACTTAATTAATGTAATTAATTAAGTCGGTAGCACCCAAACTTGTTAAAATGAAATTTTGCCAATGCCGCTCAAAACCGAGGCCTAGCCTCCCAAAATTTTAATTAAAATAAATAAAACGGTAAAATAATTAACATTAAGCTTACTAGGGCTAGTCACCTCACCTCACCGCACCAAGCATACGCACACAGCAAAAAAAAGAACACACAGCCCACGGCCCGCGACCACAAACTGCTGCCACGGCACGCCTGCGCGTGGCTGCTGCAGCCCGCATGCTGTTGCCGCGCGTGTGGCCGCAAGCAAGGCGGGGCAGCGACCTTGGCAGCCACATACTAAATTGGTAGTATTGATGGCTCTTTGCCTCATTTTGCGTGCCACGGCCCTCGGGATTTGATCCCTCTTGGCGAGAAAAAAATAATTAATACTAAATTCATTTTAGAACTAATTTAGTGAGCAAAATAAAATTTTAAACAAGTCTAACTTAATAAAATTTTCAAAGTGCAAATAACCAAAATAATTCCAAGATCCATTCTTAATTAAATTTGTTTAGCTTGGTGCAAAATTAAATTTAGGCAATTTCTCACTTTAAATTAAACTTGAGAATTTGACAAAGTAAGGGAAAGTTGGAAGAATATGAACTTTAATGTTCAAATGGAAATTCCAACATCTAAATTTTGCGAATACTTGAAAGTTATATCATCCAACATGAAGATAACCAAATTTCTATCACAAAAATCGAAACTTTATGTTTCCAATCAACTCAAAATGATTAAAACAACAAAGTTTAACAGAAAATAACATGGAATTTAGTGGTTTTTAAAGTTTCAATCACTTATCACAAATAAAGATTGAATCTTTAACACTTAGGAAGCCTCAAAAATAAAATTTTCACACTAAAAAGCAATTAGTTTGCAATTATGTGAAAATAAATCAACCTTTAAGCATCAAATACTACCAATTAAGTGTGCTTTAAGAGGACATAAAAATGCAGAAAATAATGCAAACAATCAACCATAGAATCAACAATTTATGCCATTAATTTCAAGGTTAGAAAAAGACTTAAATTTTTTCGTCAAAAACGAAAAAACCCTCGAAAAAGGCATTTCTGGTCAGAATTTGGCTACAATCACAAACCCCATGGGTTAAATACCTTTCCAGAACACGTTTTCCACCCAAAATTCACTAGTACTGGTTGAAAATCTGGGTTCTGGGCCAAACTCGACATTAAAAACGGGATTAAAATAAATAAACCGAGCTACTAATCCAATTAGTAACTTAAACCAGAAAAATGAGCCAAAATAAACCTTGAAAAACATGATTATAAAAATAAACGAGCGGGGCTCTGATACCGCTGTTGGGGTTTGGTGAGTCCGACTCACCGCGGAAACAATCCCGACCCGAGGAACCACTCGCAATTAATAAAATCATAATGCATAAATAAATAATCACAAAGAAAAGATAACGAATCTTACCCTCGAAGCGAGCTTCGCCCAAAAACCGGGGCTCTTACTTGAAAGCTACGAGCACGTCAAGCGCCGCGCCTCCGACGGTATCCGCCCACAAAAAGGCGAACACAACTTTAAGGTCCGCTACCTTGGAGTTAGCAAGGTCCGACCAAAACCCGAGTGTTATATGAATTTAAGAGTTTTCCCAAAAATATGGAATGCTCTTTCTAACTCCCACTCAAGCATCATTCCCAATGCCCATAATTGGGTATTTATAGGAAATGATGGGAGTGTCATTTACTCTTCCATCAATATGGGATAGTATGATTTTTCCATTTTATTTTAATTCTAAAATAAAATAAATAATCAAGCTAGTAATAAATCAACAAATGGCAAGCTCATGTGAGTGGTTAGGTGAGTACCACTTGGAGAAGGGGGGACCAAACTTGCTCCCCACTCCCTCTCCCTTAGCCGTCCACCTCACACCACACACACTCAAGGACCACAAGCCACATGGAACCCACCCTTGGGCACCAAGGCAGCCAAGGTGGGCTGCCATATGCTGTTGTCCGTGGCAGCCACGCCCACCAAGCCCAGCAGGCCCAGCACTCGCATGCGGGCTGCCAGGCGCTGCTGCCCAGCATGCTTGTGTGGGCAGCTGCTGGCTTGGTGCCTCAGCCAGCACTGCTAGGCAGCTAGCCATGCTGCTGCTAGCTGTGGCGAGCTGGCGCACCTAGCGTATTAGCTGCTGCAGCTTGTTGCGGCATGGCTTGCTAGCCATTGCGCGCACAAGGATGTTCCTAGCATGTTAGCATGCACTAGGCAGCGTCTAGCCTTGCGATGCTAGCATGAGTGCGCTAGCATGCACCAGCTAGCCTAGGCTCGGCTTGGTGCGCATGCTAGCCACCATGCTAGGCCATATGCCCTTAACACTCGGTTTGCATGGGCATTCCGATGTTAGGGGTATTTTTGTCTTTTGCGGATTTATTACTATTTCTCGTCTCGTCTTTTATTATTTGTTTCGACTCGACTTCCGACGCTCGGTTTCGACGCTCTAAGCTTCCGACGCTCGGTTTCAACGCTCTAAGCTCGAATTACCGACGTCTAAATATTTAACACTCGGGCGACGAATTAAATTCTTCCGAAATAATTCGTCGAGTTGGTTCGTATATTTTGCTTGGGTGTGACCCGAAGGGTTCAGTCAAGATTAAGCCGTAATATTAATTATATTAATATTACTGATCGGAAGCAGCTTCCACCCAGGCATTCAGATCAATTAACCTTACTGAAAATATTAGCTTTCTAATAATTCTGAACCCACTATCAGAATAATACACTTGTTTGAAGGACACCATTCCTTTCATCATCTATTCCTTGTACCTACCAAAATGTCCATAACTTGCTGCCTACTTCGATGTTCATCACCATCACCAAAGTTGTGTGCACCAGATGATCAAGATCGAAGAAGAGGAAGGAGGAGACCCCCTTTGGTGCGGGCGCACAGGGGCTTGTGCGGCCGTACAGGTAGCGCGTGAGGCCGCATAGGAGGCGCGTGCGGGCGCACCCCTGTGGATTTATGCTCGTGCGCCTCCTCTTCACCCCTATGTGCAGCCGCACCGGCGTGGGTCTATTTTTGGACATCATAACCGACTTCTCCTTTGTATATATAGTTGTTTCCTTCTATTTTTAGGCATTGGATTTTCATTAGCTTGGATTAGATTTAGATTAGAATTATTTTAGATTGAATTTTTGGAGGAGAGAGAAAACACTTGTTCTTAGATTTCTAGAGAGAGAAACTTTGGGTTTGATGATTGATGATTGAAGATTGCTACATTTTGATTTGATTTCTATCAAGCTTGTAAGAATTCTTTACTCTTTATTTACAATCTAGTGTTTGATTTCATTTGTTTTGATTTATTGATTAAGTTTGTTGATAGTTTGATTGATTTAGTTTGAATTTGTTGATTTCATTGATGATTAGATTAGCTTTGATTTTGATGTTCTTAATAATGAATTGTGAGAAGTTTGATTGCTAGGGTAATGGTGAAGCATGTATTAGTAATGAATTTAAATTAATTTGGGGAAATTGATTGAGTTGATAATGTGATTAAATTGGTTGATTGATTTTGTGCATGTGTGTTCTTGATTTAGGCTTGATCACCTTAGTTATTCACACTAGATTGCATTGTATGTTCACATTGTAGACTTTCAACCACCGTTACTTTGGGTTCGACCCTTAACTTGCTACTATACTCTTATAAGGGTTAGTTGAGTGTATAAAATTTGTTTCATTGATTGGGGGAGGTAGCCCAACGACCTACCATTCTACCACTCATCAAAATGGCGCCGTTGTCGGGGAATGGTGTCTTGATTGTATATTGTTGTTGAGTCTATTCCACCTTATTGAAAAATACAAAAAGATTTTCTTTTAGGCTACATTTGTAGCCGTGCTACTAATAATTTTTGTTTGAGAATTGTGTGTGCAAGTGAACATGGGAGAAGCTCAAAGGTTGACATTGAAAGAATTAAGCCCTCCGGGAGCTTACAAGTATGAGAGTGGAATTGTTCCATTGATGGTTCTGGATCATGATTTTGAAATTAAACCGGCCATGATTACTTTGGTTGAGAGGAAGCAATTCGGAGGTACAAAGAGTGAAAATCCTCTGAATCATCTCAAAGATTTTGAGAAATATTGCAATACTATTGTGGTAATCGGAGTTGCTCTAGAGGGGTTGGACAAAGAGGTCAAACCAAGGTCTTTAAGAACATGGGATGAGGTTACAAAGGCTTTCTTATTTCGTTTTTTCCCACAAAAGAAGACGGCGGAATCAAGAACTTTGATCCAAAATTTCAAGCATGGACCTAGTGAGAGTCTCTATGAAGCATGGGAGAGATACAAGGAGTATCAAAGAGAGTGTCCACACCATGGGATTCCTACCCTATCAAATCATACAAATCTTCTATGGTGGGTTGAGTTCTCACGGAAGAGCAAGCTTAGATGCCGGAGCCAGAGGCTCAATAATGAACAAATCGGAAGAAGAAGTGGTGGATGCAATAGATGAAGTGGTTCGACATTATATGAATTGGCAAGAAGTGGAGAAAGAGCAAACAAGCAAAGGTTGCTCAATCGAACAACTTAGTGCCATTAATGATTTGACTACTTTGATTGCGGATTTAGGGAAAGAAGTTGTGTAACTTAAAGCAAAGCTTGCGAAACCACCTTCGCAAGCTCCGATTCTTCCCTTCCAAATTAAGGGGAGAGGTACACTTTCTTACCCTAACTTTAATCCTTCTTCTTGTGATTTCTATGGAATGAATGATCATGATGCTTCTATGTGCCCCAATGTTCCTTGTGATGAATGTGACGGAATTGAAGTTGAGCATGTGAATTATGTTAACGATCATGAACGCGAACCTAGGATTGATGTTCAAAGAAATGTTGGAAATAGGAATTATCATAATCGTGTGAACCATGATAATTATAACCAAAGTGGAGGTTGTAGAAATCATGGAGTCCAAGGGATTCATGGTAGCTACAATAACCATGGTTATAATGGTCAAGGTCATGGCCAAGGACATGGGGATCATAATCAAAGTTATGGTAACCATAGTCAAAATTAGTAGATATTTTCAAGAAAATTTTCTAAGAGGTTCCTCAATTGGTTTTGTTCCAAATGCTCAAAGTTTAAGTGATGATTCTATGATCAATCATTTTCTTCTAGGACTTTCTTGGAAGGAATTATGAAGAAACAAGCTAAAATGCTAGAAACTTACATGGCTTTGAATGATGAGAAGTTCAATCACATGTCGTCCTATAATAACGATTTAGGTGATAAACTCTCTCAATTGGCTAGTGTGTTTAAGGAATGTGCAAATTCCTCTTCTTTGACTTCACCTAGTCTATATTCTAAGAACCCTATGGATGCTATTGTTACTAGAAGTGGTAGGGTCCTTCAGAGTGAAGTACCTAAGAAGAGTGATGCTAGAGAGAGCACTAGTAAGAGTCCCATTGAAATTGAGGGAGATGAGTGTCCTTTGAGTGAGAAAGTTGATGAGGAACAAGTAGAAAGTGTGATAGTGAAAGAGAAAGAGAAAGAACTTTACAAACCCAAGCATCCCTATCCCCAAAGGTATAATAGCATAAATTGGATGAGCAATTTGGGAAATTTGTAGAGATGCTTAAGCAACTTCATCTAACTCATCCTTTCACCGATGTTGTAGAACAAATGCCAAAGTATACTAAGTTCCTCAAAGAGATTTTGAGTGGAAAAAGGACATGTAACATGATGGAAACAATTAGCCTACCCGAACATTTTAGTGCAATAATCATGAATAAGATGCCTCCTAAGTTGAAGGATCCCTGAAATTTCTCCAACCCTTGTGCCATTAAAAAGACTCAAATTGATAATGCCCTATGTGACTTAGGAGCTAGTGTTAGCCTTATGCCATATTTGATCTATCAAAGACTAGGTCTAGGAGAACTTTTACCTTCCAAGATTACTTTGCAATTAGTCGATAGATCAATTAAGATTCCAAAGGAGAAGGTAGAAGATGTTCCTTTGAGGGTTGGGAAATTTGTCATTCCGGTTGATTTTGTAGTGTTGGATATGGAAGAAGATGCTACTATCCCTATCATCTTAGGTAGACCATTTCTTGCTACATCGGGGGCTATGATTGATGTCAAAAGTGCTAAGATTTCTCTTAAGATTGGAGAGGAGGTAGTTGAATTTGATTTGAATTAAGGCATGAAATGTCCCTCTTCTTCTTTTGAGAATTCCATAAGAGTTGAAGTTCTTGATAACATTGTGCAATCCATGCATGAGCACTTGCTCACATCTAATGATCCTCTTGAGTGTGTTTTGTTGAACAAGGAAAAGATAGGTATCCCAAACAAGGAAGTGCAATTGTATGAAGACTTGCTTGATGGAAGCAATAAAGGGAGTGATGATAAAATTTGTATGGGGATATCAAGTCAAGATGCTTTACATGTGGCCTCAACCAAAGATGGTAAAGGTGTTCCCATGGTAGAGCTCAAACCTCTACCATCACACCTTAAGTATGAATTCTAAGGCCCTAATTCTACTTATCACGTTATTGTAAGTGCATCCTTAAGTGAGAGCCAAGCTCAAGCGTTATGTGGTGTCTTGAGAAAGCACCAAGGTGCTTTGGGGTACACTATTGATGATCTTAAAGGCATAAGCCCCGCCTTGTGTACACACCACATAACACTTGAGGAGGGCACCCTACCTTCTATTGAACGACAAAGGAAACTACATCCCCAAATGGCAGAAGTAGTAAAGAAAGAGATCACCAAGTTTTTGGATGCAGGAATCATATTCCCCATTTCAAGCTCAAGGTGGTTCTCCCCGGTGCATGTCGTTCCTAAGAAGGGGGTATGACCGTAGTCAAGAATGAAAAAGGTGAACTCATTCCAACTAGAACGGTCACCGGTTGGAGGATGTGTATAGACTATAGACGTCTAAATACATCAACCAAAACGGATCACTCCCCTCTCCCTTTTATTGACTAAGTGCTTGAAAGGTTGACAAGGCACAAGTTCTATTGCTTCCTTGATGGATATTTAGGATTCTTTCAAATTCCTATTCATCCCGAGGATCAAGAAAAGACAACCTTCACATGCTCCTATGGTACTTTTGTATATAGAAGAATGCCCTTTGAATTGTGTAATACTCCGGCAACCTTTCAAAGGTGCATGATGAGCATTTTTTGGGACATGCTAGAAGAGGAAATGGAGGTTTTTATGGATGATTTTTCCGTGGGAGGAGTTTCATTTGAGGATTGCGTCAAAAATCTTGAGAAGTGTCTTGAAAGGTGTAAAAAGGTCAAGTTGGTGCTAAATTGGGAAAAATGCCACTTCATGGTGGAAGAAGGGATTGTGCTAGCACTAGTAGAAAAATTGAAAAATACAACGCTCATTGGCCACCGGTTTTTGAAAACCTGTGGCAAAAATTAGTTGCGGGATGAGGCAAAGAGTTATTGCCACCGGTTCAACCAAACCCGTGGCAAAAATTTGAAAGGCCACCGGTTTTGAACCGGTGGCAATAACTAAGTATATTAAAAAAAAAAAAAAAAACCAGGCCCTTTATATACCCAAACCCTACCATTTCGATCTTCTCCCAGCCGTTTCCTCCATCCTCTCTCCTCTCTCCATCCTCTCTCCTCAACCAAACATCCACCTCTGATCTCCTCCTTCTCTTTCAACCTCAACTCCGATCCCCTCTCCCCTCTTCTCCTTCATCCTCTCCTCCTTCTCTTTCTCTCTCATCTCTTCCTTCTCCTCCTTCTCTTTCTCCTTCTCTCGATCTCTCTCTCTCCTTCTCTCCCTCTCTGTTCCCTCTCGTCCTCTCTCATCCGTTCTCCTCCTTCGCCACCATCAACCCACGAAATCACCACCACGCCACCACCACACCAGCAACACCAACATCAACAACACCGACAGATCTACATCATCAACACCACTTTTCGCCTTGATTTGTGCATGTTTATGGATCTACAGGTAAATGCCTTGATTTTTATGGATTTGATTGTTGTAATATTGTTCGAAATTGATTTTCGAAATTTCTGGGTTTAATTGATTTTCGAAATTTCTGGGTTTAATTGATTTTCGAAATTTTTGGGTTTAATTGATTTTCGAAAGTTTTGGGGTTAATTGATTTGCCGGGTTTGACTGATTTGCGTTTAATTGTGATTGATTTTCGACAGTTTATAGGTACATGCATGATTTTTGGGTTTTTTTTCCGCAATTTTTTTTTAGTATTAATAATTTATGATTTCTGTGTTTTTTAGGATTTTTATCGTTTTTTTTTTGGATTTTTTTTCTGGGTTTTAAAGAACTGATTAGTTTTCTTTTTTTTTTTTTAATTCCGAGATTAGTGTTTGTTTTTTTTTTATTATTCAATTTATATTTTTGTTTTAATTGATGCAGGTATATTGATTTGGATGTGAAAGTGAAGAATCAAGATTTTGATTTAGATGTTGTATGGGGTTTTTGTGATTTTGATGTTGTAATTTTTTATGATTTATATTGTAATTTTTTACTGATTTATTAGATGTAATAATTGTTGGATTATATTGGAATTTTTTTTTTAATTATATGTTGTAATTTTTCGATTAAATTGAATGATATTGTTTGATTTATAGTTAGATGCTGTCATTTTTTTTTTTGATTTGATTGTTCAGTTATATTAAGTAAAAAAAAAACAAAAACAAAAAAAAAATATATATATATATATATATGTTCGTTGCCACCGGTTAACCGGTGGCAATAGTTGTTAAAACCAAAAAAAAAATATTGCGGGAACGACTATTGCCACCGGTTAACCGGTGGCATTACTTAATTTTGCCACCGGTTTTGAACCGGTAGCCTTTTCAACCGAGTATTGCCACCCCCCAACTGACCACCGGTTCAAAACCGGTGGCATAGGGGGGTTTTGAACCGGTGGCCAATTGATATTTTCGCCTAGTGTAGGACACAAAATTTCTCATGAACGTATAGAAGTTGACAAAGCCTAGATTGAGGTGATAGAGAAATTGCCACCTCCGGTTAATGTGAAGGGAGTAAGATCGTTTTTGAGCCATGCCGGGTTTTATAGAAGGTTTATCAAAGACTTTTCTTTCATTACTAAGCTCTTAAATGATCTTCTCCAAAAAGATGTTGATTTATTGTTTGATGATGCTTGTTTGGAAGCCTTTAAATGATTTTCTTTCATTCTTGAAAGCTTTGACTTCCACTCCTATTGTCTAAGCCCCTATATGGGATTTGCCTTTTGAGCTCATGTGTGATGCTAGTGATACGGCTATTGGGGTTGTGTTGGGTCAAAGAATTGATAAGAAGCTCCATGTCATTTATTATATGTCGAAGACCCTAAATGGTGCTCAAAGAAATTACTCAACAACGGAAAAGGAATTCTTGGCGATTGTTCATTCTTTTGAAAAGTTTCATTGTTATTTGTTGGGGTCTAAGACTATTGTTTTCACCGATCATGCGGCTTTGAAGTATCTCTTTGGAAAAAAGGAATCTAAACCAAGGTTTATTGATGACTGGTATTTATACCACTCTTTTATCCTTTTCTTTAAGGATTTTTCCCTTCACTTGGCACTTGTTTGAGCCTTTTCAAGCACTTTGTTTTAGTTTGCTTTGCCTTGTTCCTTTTTGTGTTTCCCCTCCTTTTTCCTTTGTTTTTGGCCTTGCTTTGTCGCTTTCCCTCTTTTCTATACTTATGTTTGTGTATGAGTGTTTGAGTAGGTTGAATGGAGCGCTCGTGTGATTCTGCTCGAGGCTTAGTCAGCCTTTTTGAGTGCATTAGAATAGCGGAAGAGAGGAGCATGGATTTGGAGAAGAGTCCGGAGCTTTCAAGAGGAGCGGCCGCTCACCAGAGAGGAGCGCCCGCTCCATTTTCTCATCTGATCCCCTGTTTTCCAGGCTTATGGAGCGTCCGCTCCACCAGAGAGGAGCGCCCGCTCCCCCTCGTGGAGCGCCCGCTCCTATTGATTTCCTGGAAAAAAAATCGAGCTTAAAGCTCATTTTCCTCTTTTCTTCTTCACTTTCCCCTCATTTCATACTCTCACTCAAACTCTAAGAAATCCACTTCCCTCATTCCTCACAATTTCTCACTTGAAATCACCCTCACGCAATCAAAATCACAAATTTCACTCCAAATTTCACCCCAAAATCAACTCTTCATCTTTTAGTGTCGAGATCGGCGAATTTCATCCGATTTGGGTTTTTGCTCTTTGAGTTTGTTTGAAGCAACTTGGTATGAATTTCTTACTCTACTTCACTTAATTGTTGATTTTGTAAGTATAATTAGCCATTTTGTTTCTTAATTTATGTTTTGAAGACTCAAATTTGATGGAATTTATGACTACTACTTCTTGCATGAACTACTTGTTTATGGTCGTCGAATGGGTTGAATTTAAGTAGTATGTGTTTGAAATTGTCATGTTTGGGATATAATATTGTTTGGATGAACTTTGTAGTTGATTTCACTTGCAAAATTTTCATACTTGTACCATGGTTTAATTCTCGTTCATGCTAGCATAATACTTGTTCATGGTGTTTATTTCAAGCTAAACTACAATTATTCATGCCAGTATTGCTTGATTTGATACGAAATTGGTACTTGTAAGATTCTTGCCAAGATGAATTGTTTTATTGAGGATTTTGCAATTGGATGACAACTCCTAATTCAACATGCTAAATTAATCATTTAAATAGTGCTAATGCTTCCATCACCTTGTTTTGAATGTACAAATGTCGAAGTGATGATTGAACCCCCTCATATGTCCTAATTTTTCCTAATCTTTGTTCATTGAGAGGTTTCCATTTCACTATTTAATGCCCTTTTTTTGGCTAGTTGTCTTGATTGTGGATGATTTATATTGATGAGATGAGTGTTTGAAGTTGGATTCTTGGTTGTTTGTAGGTACCTATCCTTTTATAGTCCTTGTTGTTGCAAGCTCCTAGCATAAATCATGTCTCGCCGATTAAGAGATTTGTTGCCGGGGTCTTCCTCCCGAAAATCTCAAAAGGGGTCATCCTCTCAAGCCGCATCTAGCTCCGCGGCGGTGCCCAATGCACCTCCTCAGCCCTATACGGTGAAGTTTGCTTCACCTTATCAAGAAAAGTGTTATAATGATCTCTTCAAGCGGGCCGTTCGGTCTACCTGTTTCTATAACAAGGAATATTGTCAGACCTTGGGCATTGATGCCGATGTCCGAGACATAGCCGAGTCCTTCGGGTGGCAAACCTTCCTCAATATTAAGGTTCCATCAAAATTCACCCCCAACCCGGAGGCCGAGCCCAAGGAACCATTCACCTACCGGGAGCTCACCCTCGAATTCCTCTCTTCATTCAACCTTCAATCCATCGAGAGGCGAGGGGTGAAAGAACTTGAGCTTAACTTCCGTATGTTCAACAACCCACGGAAGGTGACAATGAGCGAGCTCAACCGGATGTTCGGGTGGGATCCCGAGAGCCCAGTGCACAGAGCTTATGATAATGAGAGGATGTGGCAAGGCTACGACGAGCAAGAGTGGTGGGGCACCATCACCCAAGGCAACACCAAATTCAAATCAAGATCGGCAAAGGCGTCGGAAATCATCCATCCGGCCCTCCGGTACTTTCATAGGCTAATGGTGTATGCCTTATTTTCCCGCCAAGAGCTCGGGAAAATCAACCAAGAAGAGCTCGTTCTACTGTGGTTGGCCACCGACGGGTACATCAACTACGACCATGGGATGAATTTCGGGGGCCTCCTCACAGACCGCTTCCATGAGACGTAACTTGGTGTCTCCCTCACTGGTGATATTCAGTTGAGGGGGATGATTACATGGATAGCCTACAAGTTAGGCTATTAAGCGAAGCTAGCCAAGCTTACCCAAGTCGATGAGCAGCCCTACCTAAACCTAGGGGCCCTCAAGACGGCCGGGATGATTCGCGAGGTGCCTACTCGCGTGGGAGGAGATGAGCAGGTTTCGATGGTCCGCGATTCTTCTTGGTGCCTCCTTCCGAATGATTACATCACCAACCCGCCAGAAGATGAAAATCAATGGCGCGTTCCCCGAGCTAACCTTGAGGAGGGTAGCTTGTCATTGAGGGAGATAGCTCCTCGGGCCCCAAGGCAAAGGCGACAGCAAGAGCAGCACTTTGACCAACAAGAACAACAACAATTCCAAGTACAACAACAATTTCAACAACAACTACAAGGTTTTCAGCAACATTTCGAGCATCAATCCTTCCACTATGGGGAAGGGTCTCAACAAGTGAACGTCCCCCCCTTTAGTGGGGGAGGTATGGCTTCTTCTTTTTCTTTCTCATTTAACATCGAGTCCGCTTTTCAAAATTTGTCCATGCAAGTAAACCGGTTGACGAAAGTCGCCGATGGGAACTCGGTTTACAACGCCAACATTTATGATTGGCATGTAAACCAAGGGCATTTTGACCCACCGGTGAACTACCCGTATTTTCCGCCCCAACAGGGGCCGGTTCCTTGTCACGAGGAACCGCATGCTGACGGGACTCCCCGTCGACCGATTTGGCCCTATTGGTCTGGTCCATCTTCTCAAGGGGCCCCTCGTGTGAACTTACCCACCTCTGACGGGTATGATTACAAGGCACCGGGGGGGTGTAATTACCGTGGGGACCCCAACTAACCCATGTACACATCCGAACCTCTTGAGATGCCCCCTCCCTATGAACCTCTTCCGGACTACCGACAAGAGTAGTACCGGAACCGCGGTTTTCCACCGGGTTACACTGGTGGTTGGGACCCCCATGGCCCTCCTATCGACGTCGACTATGAGTGGCGTCCATATGGAGAGGGCTCTAGTTCTCACATGGAGGACTAGGGCCCTCGGGCCGAGCTTAGCCCTTCCTCCTACCTATTTCCCATTGTTGATCAAACCGAGGACGGTTTTTCGTTCAAGTGTGGGGGGGTGCTTATTCATTGTTTCATTTAAGGGATTTGTTTTATAGGGCATATTCATGGCCAATAGGTGTCTCTTGCATGCCTTTTTTCTCGATATTGGTTGATGCTCACCTTTTATGTTCTCTAAAAAAAAATTGTTGATGATTTGATGATAACCTTGTGGTGGTTTTTCTCCCTATTTCAAAAATCCAAATTCCCCTTTAATCCAAACCTTTTCTTCGTTCTTTTTCTTTAGTAGTTTTTTTTCTTTATTTTGCTTTCTTTTTATTTCATTTTATATTTCTCTTGCTACTAACCGAATATTTGCCGAGTTGTGTTGGATTTTGACATTTTGTAGGGCTTATTGGCGCATTCCCCAAATTTTTCCAACCAATGGAGCTTCATTGATAGTGGACTTGCGTTTTCTAAGCATATTTGGGTGACAAATTCCCCTTCTCAACTCTTTAAATATTTGATTGGTTGCTTAGTTTAGTTTAGATTAGGAAGAAGTTGAATGGTTCGAGGTTGTTTGATTTGGTTCTAAGGAACCTGGGATCGTTGATGTTGTATTCAACGATCATTGTATGTCGATTGCATGCCTCTCTTATGAACCGTTTTGATTTCTTCCTTTTTCCTTTGTGTGTTGCTTTTCTTCTTTACTTTATGTGACATTCATAATCATGACAAGATAAAATTTTTGAAAATTGAGAATGTGCTCGTTCATTTGGAAATGTGGACCTATATGCTTTCGTTATGACATATTTTTGAATGCTTACCCTCCTAGGTGAAGAGAGTCTTCACGGTTTGAGAGTGCTTAGGGTTGAACTAGACACATTTTAAGCTAAGGTAGCCCGGTTTAGAACTCTTGAGGACGTTTGAACCCCTAGTTCACGGGAAAGTGGTAAGATGGTGTTGCTCTCTGTAGTGAATAGGATTCCCTTGGTTGGTATTTGCTTATTTTCATGTCCCATGTGAGCGTTTATTGTTCAAGCCTCCATCACTTTTGTTGAGCGGCATTTTGGATCCTTGACTATGCGTGTCTTAATCCTTGTGTTGGTATCTAGCTCCCAAGACCGTGATCATATAACTCTAGAGGAGGAAGAGGGCATCTCTTCTCATTTTTCTTTGTTTCCTTGTGTTTTGTTACAAATTTAGTTTTTATTTTACATATACCTTCTTGCTAGCCATGTTGAGCCTTATTTCCCCTTTCTTGGTTAAACCACATTACAAACCTAGCGGCCTATGTTCTACAAACCCTTGTAGTTAGTGAAGCATCGGCTTGTGAGGTTCGAGTTTGAGAGTCTTGATTTTAAGCAAGGAAGTTGTGTAATTGGGTTTGAATGAGGTCTTGAAAGTCTATTCATGAAAGAGTGTGCAAAAGGTTTGGCAAGGAAGTTGTAATTTATGCAAACCAAACACCGTTCGGAAAAAAAAAAATGAAGAGGAAAGAAAGAAATGAAAAAGAGAAGGAAAAATTGAGTTGCAAAAAAAAAAAATTGAGTAGTATTGTCATGTAATTTGTATTGAGGGTTGTGATTTGAAATTTAGATTAGATACCTATGTTGTTATTGAGAGATGGCCACTCTTATGCTTCACTTAGAAGTTTCCACCAAAGTTTTCAAATTAATTCCTTACCTTAACCTTTAGCCATGACATTACAACCTTAACTAATACCCTTGGACTTTAGAGGGGCGCGGTCAAGGAAACGGTGGAGGGAGATGGATTTCAACCCTATGGAGAGAGTACGCATGGTTGAGATGTCGGGATAGCCTCATTGATCCACATAGAATGATTTTTTTTCCGGTTCCCCCGCGGAATCATGAGGAGCCAATTAGGGGGTGAATTGAAGTTAGCGGAGAGAAAGTGGACCGTCTTGGATGGGGCTAGGGTGGAGGATGAAATCATTAGTTCTCTATGCTTAGCTTAGGTTTGTCTCTTTCAACCTTGAGCATCTTAAAGCGTGTTTTCCCACTTGAATTGAGAAAGGTAGGTATTCTTTGATCAATGTCATTATATTTGAGCCCGAATTGAGCATTTATCACCGTGGTACTTGATTGATTTTCATAAGCCTTATCATGTTATGTTTGTTGTGTTTGCTCGTTGTTTTAATTCTTCTTACTTGAGGACAAGCAAGAGGCAAGCGTGGGGGATTTTGATGAGGCCTTTTCAAGCACTTTGTTTTAGTTTGCTTTGCCTTGTTCCTTTTTGTGTTTTCCCCTCCTTTTTCCTTTGTTTTTGGCCTTGCTTTGTCGCTTTCCCTCTTTTCTATACTTATGTTTGTGTATGAGTGTTTTAGTAGGTTGAATGGAGCGCTCGTGTGATTCTGCTCGAGGCTTAGTCAGCCTTTTTGAGTGCATTGGAATAGCAGAAGAGAGGAGCATGGATTTGGAGAAGAGTCCGGAGCTTTCAAGAGGGTCGGCCGCTCACCAGAGAGGAGCGCCCGCTCCATTTTCTCATCAGATCCCCTGTTTTCCAGGCTTATGGATCGTCCTCTCCACCAGAGAGGAGCGCCCGCTCCACACCTGGAGCCCCCGCTCCTGTCCGGGAGAGCGCCCGCTCCAGTAATGCGGCTGTTTTGTTTAATACCCTCTAGAGCGTCCGCTCACCCTTAATGGAGTGGCCGCTCTCGTGGGTATTTCCGTGCATTTTAATCCATATTTAGAGTAATGTGAGGGGCTTATAAAGACCCATAGGTTTGTAATGAGATTATTATGTACATTTTAGCCCTAATCTAGAGAGAGAAAATCCATTAGTAGAGTGAGAAGGCGTGGATTTCCATTGATGAACTTGGATATTGAAGAAGGAGCTTGATTAAATCTTTGTAAATCTTCATCTTCAATTAATGAGCAATCTCTTACTCTCTTTCTTTACTTTTGTATTTAGTTTTGTTTGCTTATTTTGATTTTCCTTCTTTGCTTATTGATCATGTTGATGCTTATTGATTTGATGATTGATATTGTCTTCAATATGGTTTGTGAGTAGTCACCTAGCCAAGGGTGTGGGGATGGTGTAGTTGTTGATTGATTCATGCTTATGATGTTGGGGTTTTGTTAATGGTGATTAAAGTCTTTGTATGTTTGATATTCTTTAATCTTCTTGTAAGTGCACATTGTTAGTGGATTAAGGGTGAATCTTTGCTAATAAGAAACGGAAGTTGACTTAGTTAAGGTTCATTGTTATCAATAGTTCTTTGATTGCACCTTCTAATGCATGGTTCTAGTGTGGAAACATAGAGGCTATGTTAGGAGAAATTGATTAACCCCGGAAGGCGGTTAGATTTAGCTTTAATTCCATATTCTTGCATGCTTAGTTTACCATTGCTTTGCTTCCGTGTTATTGCATGATTAATTAGCAACTACATCTACCTACTTCCCTTGGTGCTTAGTTATATTGATTTTTAATCGTTCTTAATCTCTAGTTATTCACACTTCTTGTTCCGAGGTAGCTTATGTATTAAGTAGTGAATGTGGTGTTTATGCATGTCTCCTTGTGGTTCGACCCCTATGCTTGCCTTATACTTTTATTAGGTTTGTTTAGGTGTATAAATTATATTTGATCTAGGGATAGACAATTGACGACGCGTTTATTTCCTTGTCATTGATTCGTTGGGTTCTTGAGCTTCAATCTTTTGATCTTGAGATCCGGGATAAGAAAGGTGCAGAAAATGTGGTTGCGGATCATTTATCTAGGCTTGAGGATTTTCAAGTTCAAGATGATGGATCCCCTATTGAGGATCGGATGTTGGATGATTACTTTGTTGGGGTTTGGTGAGTCCGACTCACCGCGGAAACAAACCCAAAACCAATACCGCACTCGCAATAAATAAAACCATAAACATAATTAAATTAATCACAAGATTAAGATAAGCTAATTACCTTTGATGCGTGCTTCGCTCCAAATGAGCTCTTACTTGAAAGCTTCAAGTCCCGCTCGCACGGAGACCTCCAACGAAGTCCACCCGCACCAACAAAACCGACTAGGTCCAATGTCTTGGGGTTAGCAAGACCCGACCAACAAAACCCGAGTAATTATATTGAGTTCAAAGGTTTTCACTAATTGTGATGCCTTTTCCAACTCTTACTCAAGCCTCTTTCCTAATGCCCATACTTGGGTATTTATAGGAAATGATGGGAGTATCATTTACTCTCCCATCAATGTGGGATAGTATGATTTTTCCATTTTATTTTAAAGCTAAAATAAAATCAATAATCAAGCTAGTAATAAATCAACAAGGGGCAAGCTCATGTGAGTGGTTAGGTGAGGACCACATGGAGAAGGGGGGGACCAAACTTGCTCCCCACTCCCTTTCCCATAACCGGCCACCTCACTCCCCACACACTCAAGGACCACAAGCCGCATGGCACCCACCCTTGGGCACCAAGGCAGCCAAGGTGGGCTGCCATGTGCTGCTGTCCATGGCAGCCACGCCCAGCAAGCCCAGCACTCGCATGCGGGCTGCCTGCCGCTGCAGGCCAGCACGCCTAGCATGCTTGTGCGGGCTGCTGCTGCTGGCCTTGTGCCTTGGCCAGCGCTGCTAGGCAGCAAGCAATGGCCTAGCCATGCTGCTGCTAGCTGTGGCGAGCTGGCGCGCCTAGCGTGCTAGCTCCAGCAGCTTGTTGCGGCATGGCTTGCTAGCCATTGCGCGCACAAGGCTGCGCCTAGCATGCTAGCACGCACTAGGCAGCGCCTAGCCTTGCGATGCTAGCACGAGTGCGCTAGCACGCACCAGCCAGCCTAGGCTCGGCTTGGTGCGCATGCTAGCCACCATGCTAGGCTATACGCCCTTAGCACTCGGTTTGCTTGGGCATTCCGATGCTAGGGGTATTTTGGTCTTTTGTTGATTTATTACTATTTCTCGTCTCGTCTTTCACTATTTTTCGACTCGACTTCCGACGCTCGGTTTCGACGCTCTAAGCTCGAATTTCCGACGTCTAAATAAATATTACTCGGTCGACTCATTAATTCCTTCCGAATTAATTCGTCGTTTCGGTTTGTTGAATGCTTAGGTGTGACCCGAAGGGTTCAGTCAAGATTAAGCTGTAACATTAATTATCCATTAATATTACTGATCGGAAGCGGCCTCCACCCAGGCATTCCGATCACTTGACCTTACTGAATATATTAGCTTTCTAATAATTCTGAACCCGCTAACGGAATAGTACACTTGTTCGAAGGACACCATTCCTTTCAATCTCCCACTTGTCCCTCCGGACAAGTGCTCATTTTGTGTACAGCCTTTTCCTATGTCGCTTAATGTCTCTTCATGAACTATAAGGTAAGATTTATTTTTGTCATCCTTATTACGTCCAGAAGTGTTTCCCGATTCCGAGTCCGACTGTCAATAAACAGATGATTTCTAAAATCCATCCGAGCACGACCATGCATTTTACAGTCTCGCTCTACGAGAGGCCTTGTATACAACAAAGACATCTTCCCTAATTTACTAGGGGGACATTCCCAGTCTTGTAATGTAGCTCCTCTTACTGAGAGGACCTAGCCGCCCGAGTGTTGCCGTTATAATCCCCTATTACGGCAGACGTTTGACAATATCAAAGCGAACTAGTACTCAAACAAGAGAACTCACACTACTCATGGTCGAGGAAATAGGTTCCGATAGCCATAATGAGAAGTATACTTATGACAAATTTTTAATTTCTTAAAGTATTCTCATAGGTCGATCCAGTATGGTTCTAAACCAATACCTGTGCAAATGATTTATGACAATCATGTCCTCGTAGCACATGAAACGGTGCTATAAATCATACTACACACTAATCTCAATTGGTCATTAATCGTCCATCGTTTAAATGACCTTGATTAGGGATAATTTTCGATTATAATATTCAATGTTCACTTAATAGGTGTTTCCTTACCAAGACTAGTCTTGATACCCTATTTTGAATATTCTCAGAATCGAATGGACTCATTATTTAATCCTAAACCACAATTAAATAGCACAACGGAGTAATAAAATGTTGCATGAAATTTTATATTACTCCAAAACATGAATGGTTTTCCTTAGTGTCTTACATTAACTTTTCTCAAAATTAACTAAAACACTAAACAAGGAAATCAAAGCCAGTCTCCTACATGCTTGATTCCCATTGCCTCAACGTGCTTGTTGTGCTTCACTTGAGGCAAAGGTTTAGTAAGTGGATCGGCTACATTGTCATCCGTTCCAACTTTGCAAATTCTGATTTCACCCTCTGATTTCCATTCTCGAATCATGTGAAATCGCCGCTTGACATGTTTGACCTTCTGATGTTCCCTAGGCTCTCTGGCCTGAGCAATAGCTCCATTGTTGTCACAATAGAGGGCTATTGGACCCTTTATAGAGGGTACAACATCAAGTTCGCCAACGAACTTACGAATCCAAACAGCCTCCTTAGCTGCTTCAGCAGCTGCCAAGTATTCGGCTTCAGTTGTAGAATCTGCAGTTGTACTCTACTTTGCGCTCTTCCAACTAAACGCCCCTCCATTCAGACAGAACACATATCCAGATTGCGATTTGAAATCGTCTCTGTCTGTCTGGAAGCTTGCGTCGGTATAACCTTCCACAACTAAATCCTTTATACCACCATACACCAGGAATTTATCCTTGTTCCTTTTCAGGTACTTTAGGATATTTTTGGCCGCAGTCCAATGCGCCTCTCCTGGGTCTGATTGGTAATGGCTCGTAGCACTCAAGGCATACGACACGTCTGGCCTAGTACATATCATGGCATACATGATAGATCCAATAAGCGAAGCATATGGAATCTGATTCATTCTTACCCGCTCATCAGGTGTCTGTGGACACTGCTTCTTGCTTAGGGTTATGCCATGTGACATTGGCAGGTGACCTCTTTTGGCCTCCTCCATGCCAAATCGAGCTAGTACCTTATCAATATAAGTACTTTGACTCAATCCAATCATCCTTTTCGATCTATCCCTATAGATCTTGATGCCTAGTATGTACTGAGCCTCTCCCAAGTCTTTCATTGAGAAGCACTTTCCAAGCCAGGCCTTTACAGACTCTAACAACGGAATGCTGTTTCCAATGAGCAATATGTCATCGACATATAAGACTAGGAAGGCGATGTCACTCCCACTGACCTTCTTGTAAACACAAGATTCATCTGGATTCTTGATAAAACCAAACTTACTGATGGCTTCATCGAAACGCAGATTCCAACTTCTGCTTGCTTGCTTTAATCCATAAATGGACTTCTTAAGCTTACAAACTTTCCCAGCATTGTTTTGGTCGACAAAACCTTCAGGCTGTGTCATATACACAGTTTCTTCCAAATAACCATTAAGGAAGGCGGTTTTGACGTCCATCTGCCATATTTCATAGTCGTAATATGCAGCAATCGCTAGGAGGATCCGAACGGATTTAAGCATTGCGACTGGTGAAAAGGTTTCATCGTAATCAATACCATGAACTTGTCTGTAACCTTTTGCCACCAATCTAGCTTTGTAAATGAATACATTTCCATCTTTGTCGGTTTTCAACTTGAAAATCCACTTACATCCGATCGGTGTATAACCTTCGGGTAAGTCAACCAAGTCCCAGACTTGATTTTCAAACATGGAATCCATTTCAGATCTCATGGCCTCTTGCCATTTAGCAGAGTCGGTGCTTGCCATCGCTTGCTTGTAGGTTGCTGGTTCATCTCCATCCATAATCAGGATGTCCTGATTCTCGGTTAATACTAAACCAAGATATCTATCAGGTTGAGATCTCGGCCTCAGAGACCTACGTAGGGTAATGGATTAAGCATTTGCATTGTCGGTTTGACTTTGCACATTTTGATCATTTTGATCTGCGTCAACAGATGCTGTTTGAGCACTTTGACTGTCATTATGATTTTGTTGCTCATCCTTACGAACTTCGTCGAGTTCGATTTTCCTCCCACTTGTCATTTTGGAAAGGTGCTCCTTCTCCAAAAAGACACCATCGCGAGCAACAAACACTTTGTTCTCCGATTTGTTGTAGAAGTAATACCCTTTGGTTTCTTTTGGGTAGCCCACAAAGTAAACCTTGTCAGATTTGGGATGAAGTTTGTCAGAGATCAATTTCTTGACATATGCTTCGCATCCCCATATCTTTAGAAAAGATAACCTAGGAGGTTTCTTCGTCCATAATTCATATGGAGTCTTTTCTACAGCTTTTGATGGAGCACGGTTCAGTGTTAGTGCCGCAGTTAGAAGTGCGTGTCCCCAGAAAGAGATAGGAAGATCACTAAGACCCATTGTTGATCGTACCATGTCTAACAAGGTCCGATTTCTCCTTTCGGATACTCCGTTCCATTGTGGAGTTCCTGGAGGTGTCAATTCTGAAAGTATACCCTTTTCTTTCAGATGGTCATCGAATTCTTGGCTCAAGTATTCACCACCTCGATCCGATCGAAGGGCTTTGATTTTCTTGCCAAGCTGATTTTCAACTTCACTCTGAAATTCTTTGAACTTTTCAAATGATTCAGATTTGTGCGACATGAGGTAGACATAGCCATATCTACTATAGTCGTCTGTGAAAGTGATGAAATATCGATGTCCATTTCTTGTGGTTGAGCTCATTGGTCCACATACATCGGTATGTATAAGACCCAATAAGTCACTTGCCCTTTCTCCCAACTTGGAGAATGGCTGTTTAATCATCTTGCCTAATAGACATCCTTCGCAATTCTCAAACGATTCTAAATCGAAAGAGTCAAGAACACCTTCTTGTAGAAGTTTCTTGATGCGTTTGATGTTAATGTGGCCAAGACGACAATGCCACAAGTAAGTCTGATTTGACTCCATGGTCTTAGCTCTTTTGGTATCATTATTCACATTATAAACTTGTTTGTCTAATGAAAGCACATAAAGACCATTTTCAGAATGTGCAATACCATATAAAACATTATCGAGATAAAATTAACATTCTTTGTTCTTTACTCGAAATTCAAAACCTTTGGCGTCCAACGCCGAAATTGAAATAATGTTTTTGGTAATGTTAGGAACATAATAAACATTATCGAGTTCCAAAACTAGCCCGGTGGGCAAAGACAAACTGAGAGTTCCTACGGATACGGCACCAATTCTGGCTCCATTGCCGACCCGGAGTTCAATCTCTCCCTTCTTTAGCCTTCTAGCGTTCCTTAGTCCCTGAGAATTGGAACAAAGGTGTGAGCCACATCCGGTATCTAATACCCATGATGTTAAGCTAGTGAAGTTAAAGTCTATAACGAATATACCTGATTCAGAAGCAACGGTTCCGTTCTTCTTATCTTCCTTGAACTTGAGGCAATCTCTCTTCCAATGTCCCTTCTTCTTACAGTAGAAACATTCGGAATCAGATTTAGAAGACGCTACCCTCTTATCCTTGGTAGCTTTAGACTTAGGCGGAAAAGTTTTCTTCTTACCTTTCCCCTTAAAGCCTTTCTTCTTCTTGCCCGAAAATTTGAACGGCTTGCCCTTTTTAATCATGAGCATATCATGCTTTCCCTCATCCTTGAGCGTTTGCTCAGCTTGCTTCAACATACCATGAAGCTCGGTGAGGGTTTTCTCCATGCTATGCATATTATAGTTCATCTTGAACTGATCATAGCCTTTGTGCAGCGAGTGGAGAATGATGTCAATTGCCATCTCGGTTGAATACCCCGCATCAAGCCTTCCCATGTTTTCAAACAATCCAATCATTTTGAGTACATGTGGGCTGACTGGCTCTCCTTTCTTGAGCTTGCTCTCAAGGATCTGCCTGTGGGTTTCAAACCTTTCAGTTCGGGCCTGCTCTTGGAACATATTCTGCAATTCAGAAATGATCTCAAAAGCCGTCTCCTTTTCAAAGAAAGTCTTTTGAAGCTCAGGAGACATTGTGGACAACATGATACATTTGACATCTCGATTGGCACTTTGCCATCGATTTAGGGCAGCTTGAGTTACCTCCTCATTGGGAGTCTCAGGCATTTCCTCATCAAGGACATATTCCTTTTGCTCTTGCATGAGAACAATTCGCAAATTCCTTTGCCAATCAAGAAAATTTGGCCCACTCAGTTTCTCCTTGTCGAGAATTGAGCGTAACGAGAATTGGTTGTTTGAGTTATTTGAAGACATGATTCTACAATTGAAAGAATTTGAAATGAAAAACCATTCATTATACTTAAATAAGATTGAAATCATGCATTTTAATCAAACTTATTTAAAACGTCTTATTCACACATTAAAGATTGTCCCCAATTTTGGTGAGAATAAGTCGATTCCAAGATCCAAAGAAACAAAGAGTGGTTAAGCATGCTTTGGCTTGTCTTAACACTCAATCTCCTAAGGTAAGCAACGCTTTGCTAATGGCTCCAAGCCATTCTTGGTTGAATAAATCGTCGCATCCAATGCTCTCTAAACAATTTATTCACTTTGCCACGACATGTTAGGACTCCATCACTCATATCGTTGAGTATAACCAAAACCACTTGCATACCCAGTATGCCTTACGTTCCTTGGAGAAGTAGTGATGCCTCGCTTTGGCGTAGCCCACCACTACCCTCGTTCGGTTGGTAAGTGTGTTTTGGAATGGCAAGATTTACTCAATTTTAAGGGACCTAGGGTTTCTATGTTGGTTGATTTAAGTGAACTTAATTAATCATCTCAACATTCGAAATCCTAACCATGCATCTAACATATAATTCAAATATATAAACATAAATATATATCGAAAACATAAATAGAGATGCATTTGGCAACTAGCATGACCCCTTGAGATCTTCAAGTCTTCAAAAGGTCTTCATTTGCAACTTCATGGCTTCGTCTTCTAAGAACCCCGTCTTCAAGACTTGACCAAATAATATAATTGCTAATATCTACGATTAGGACTAATCTAAATATTAAGGTACAAAAATACTCAACGGTTCGCAGACCGTATTTAGATTTACAAAAATACATCACGGATCACAATCCGTATTTTCTATCCTAATCGGGCCCCACTAGTTGCCATTTCATAAAACCTATGAGAGAATTTTACATTCCATTCATCCATTCACTATCTGTGAATGGCCCATGCATTTTACAACGATCAAACAAGTAACAATGCATAAAACCGCGAGAACTAGTAATTAATCTAGGTGGTTAATCCAATTAACACGCCTAATTAAACTAGTCAAAGTTGTTTTAGCCGGTTATGGTAATAACTAAGAGACGCTCCCACTAAATTCCGCATCCAATCTTAACTAATCCAATTAATTAAGTCGGTGAACCCAAATATTTGTCAAAATTAATTTTGCAAATGTCGCTCAAAAACCCGAGGCCTAGCCTCCAAAATTTTAATTAAATAAACAAAATAATTAAAATAATTAAAACGACAATCTAAGCAAAATTACGTATTCCATAATGTCTAAGTGCCTAGCTCTAAGACTTGGAACCCAAAATTACCCTTATTTACATATTAAGCAACGCTAAAATTAACTTTAAAATAGCATCGCCTTAATAACCCGGGGTTATTGTGCCAATTATGGGATCGTACGTACCGAACAACAAGCTCGTAACATACCCATTCGCACCCCCGCAACACCAAGCATGCCCATGGGCTGCTTGTGCTCGCACACGCCACGCCCAGCCGAGCCAAGCGTAGGAGCACGCACAGCGCGCACAGCACTATGCTGCTGCTGCGCCATGCTGCTGCTTGCTGCTGGCTGGTGCGCTATGTTGCTGGCAGCGAGCAGCAGCCCACGCCCTTCCTCGCACACACAGACGCACAGCACCACGCACCTAAGAACGAAGCACCCAGCAGCCTCGGCAGCCACATATGGGTTGCGTGAGCAGCCCAGCTGGCCGAGAGCTAGCTCGGGGCTCTTAGGCCTCGTGTTGCGTGCTAATGCTTCGAAAATTATCGAATTTTGTGTGTGACATTATAAATCAATTCTAAATTAATTTTAGAATCAATTTTGAGGAAAAATGAAAAATAACAAGTCCAACTTAAATAATTCATCCAAAGCAATTAACCAAATTTATTACCAAGAATCATTCTTTAATAAAATTGGTTTAACTTGGTGTAACAAAATAAATTAGGGCATTTCTCACTATTAATTTAATCACTTTAAATTAATCTTGAGATTTTGACAAAATAAAAGGGAGTTGGAAAAATGAACATAAGTTCAATAAAGACTCCAACTTTAATACTTGTGACTCCATGAAAAATTATATCTTCCAATATGAAGATAAACCAATTTCTATCACAAGTTTTAAACTTTATGATTCCAATCAACTAAAAAATGATTAAATCAACAAAGTTTAACCAAAATTCATGGAATTTAGTAACTCAAAGTTTCAATCACTTATCATAAGTAAAGATTGAATCTTTAATACTTGGAAGCAACAAAGAACAACTATTTCACACTTAATGCAATTAATTTGCAATTATGTGAAAAATAAAACCAAACTTTCAAGCACCAATTACTACCAAGTAATCATGCTTAAAGTGGTCTAAAATTGCATATAAAATAAGGAAAGAACCATTTACATAACCACCATAAATATGCAATCAATTTTCAAGGTTAGAAAGACTTAAAACTTTTCGTCAAAACGAAAAATCCCTCGAAAAATGCATTTCTGGTCATTTTCTGGCTAAAAAACGAGCCCTAATAGGGTAAAACCATTTCCAGAACACCTTTTCCACCCAAAATTCACTATTTTTCGGTCGAAATCTGGGTTCGGGGGCTGAAGATAGCTCTAATACGAGGTAAAATTTTGAAAAACGAGTTACTAATCTAATTAGCAACTTAAAACCAGAAAAAAAATAAGCCATAATGACACCTTGAAAATATTATGATTTTAAAATAAACGAGCGAGGCTCTGATACCGCTGTTGGGGTTTGGTGAGTCCGACTCACCGCGGAAACAAACCCAAAACCAAGACCGCACTCGCAATAAATAAAACCATAAACATAATTAAATTAATCACAAGATTAAGATAAGCTAATTACATTTGATGCGTGCTTCGCTCCAAATGAGCTCTTACTTGAAAGCTTCAAGTCCCGCTCGCACGGAGACCTCCAACGAAGTCCACCCGCACCAACAAAACCGACTAGGTCCAATGTCTTGGGATTAGCAAGACCCGACCAACAAAACCCGAGTAATTATATTGAGTTCAAAGGTTTTCACTAATTGTGATGCCTTTTCCAACTCTTACTCAAGCCTCTTTCCCAATGCCCATACTTGGGTATTTATAGGAAATGATGGGAGTATCATTTACTCTCCCATCAATGTGGGATAGTATGATTTTTCCATTTTATTTTAAAGCTAAAATAAAATCAATAATCAAGCTAGTAATAAATCAACAAGTGGCAAGCTCATGTGAGTGGTTAGGTGAGGACCACATGGAGAAGGGGGGGACCAAACTTGCTCCCCACTCCCTCTCCCATAACCGGCCACCTCACTCCCCACACACTCAAGGACAACAAGCCACATGGCACCCACCCTTGGGCACCAAGGCAACCAAGGTGGGCTGCCATGTGCTGCTGTCCGTGGCAGCCACGCCCAGCAAGCCCAGCACTCGCATGCGGGCTGCCAGCCGCTGCTGGCCAGCACGCCCAGCATGCTTGTGCAGGCTGCTGCTGCTGGCCTTGTGCCTTGGCCAGCGCTGCTAGGCAGCAAGCAATGGCCTAGCCATGCTGCTGCTAGCTGTGGCGAGCTGGCGCGCCTAGCGTGCTAGCTCCAGCAGCTTGTTGCGGCATGGCTTGCTAGCCATTGCGCGCACAAGGCTGCGCCTAGCATGCTAGCACGCACTAGGCAGCGCCTAGCCTTGCGATGCTAGCATGAGTGCGCTAGCACGCACCAGCCAGCCTAGGCTCGGCTTGGTGCGCATGCTAGCCACCATGCTAGGCTATACGCCCTTAGCACTCGGTTTGCTTGGGCATTCCGATGCTAGGGGTATTTTGGTCTTTTGTTGATTTATTACTATTTCTCGTCTCGTCTTTCACTATTTTTCGACTCGACTTCCGACGCTCGGTTTCGACGCTCTAAGCTCGAATTTCCGACGTCTAAATAAATATTACTCGGTCGACTCATTAATTCCTTCCGAATTAATTCGTCGTTTCGGTTTGTTGAATGCTTGGGTGTGACCCGAAGGGTTCAGTCAAGATTAAGCTGTAACATTAATTATCCATTAATATTACTGATCGGAAGCGGCCTCCACCCAGGCATTCCGATCACTTGACCTTACTGAATATATTAGCTTTCTAATAATTCTGAACCCACTAACGGAATAGTACACTTGTTCGAAGGACACCATTCCTTTCATACTTATATGTCATTAATGTGAAGGAGCTCCCATGGTTTGCCGATTTGGTAAATTTTCTTGCTTGTGGGTAGTTCCCTCCTTCTTTTTCCGACAATCAAAGGAGGAAGGTCAAGAGAGAAGCTAGGCACTATGTGTGGGATGAGCCGATTTTGTATAAGAGAGGTGTAGATGGGTTGTTGCACCGGTGTGTGCCAAATGAAGAAATACCAAATGTTTTGAAGATGTGTCACTCGGATCCTAGTGGTGGTCATATGGGTGTTTCAAGAACAGCCTCTAAAGTGCTTCAATGTGGTTTATGGTGGCCAAACCTCTTCAAGAATGCTTGGTAATTTGTCAAGAGTTGTGATCAATGCCAAAGGACCGGAAATATTTCAAAAAGGAATGAGATGCCCCAACAACCAATTCTTGAGTTAGAGATCTTTGATGTTTGGGGTATAGATTTGATGGGTCCTTTTCCTTCTTCTTTTGGGAATCAATACATTCTTGTTGTCGTTGATTATGTGTCAAAGTGGGTTGAAGCCATTGCTTCTCCAACAAATGACCATAAGGTGGTGATGAAGTTATTCAAGAAGATTATATTCCCAAGGTTTGGCATTCCCAAGGCGGTTATAAGTGATAATGGCTCTCATTTCGTGCACTATGCTTTCCGGAAAATGTTTAAGAAACATGGGGTGAACCAAAGATTTGGTCTTCCTTATCATCCTCAAACCAATGGGCAAGTTGAGGTATCTAATCTTCAAATTAAGTTGATTCTTGAGAAGATGGTAGCAAGGAGTAGGAAAGATTAGTTAAACAAGCTTGATGATGCTTTGTGGGCGTATAGAACGGCTTTCAAAACTCCTATTGGTACCACTCCTTATCGATTGGTTTATGGAAAGTCGTGCCATCTTCCGGTGGAGCTTGAGCACCGCGCTCATTGGGCAATCAAGAAGATTAATTTTGATTTGGCTAGTGCGGGAGAACAACGTTGGTTGGATTTACATGAGTTGGAAGAGCTTCGTTAGGATGCTTATGATTGTGCTAACTTGTATAAGGCTAGAACCAAGGAGGTACATGATAAGCTAATTGAGAAAAAGGAGTTCAATCCGGGAGATATGGTGCTTCTTTACAATTCAAAGATGAGGCTTTCTCTCTGAAAATAGATGTCTCGTTGGACCGGTCCATTTGTTGTGCAAGAGGTGATCCGAAATGGTGCTATTGAAATTTCACCTTTGGACCTTTCAAGGACTTTCAAGGTCAACGGACATAGGCTCAAGCATTATTATGAAGCAGTTTTTGTTGGAGTCATTCATGACATGACTCTTTATGATCCACCTTGAATAGGATGGAGAATGTCAAGCTTAAGACTTTAAATAAGCGCTTATCGGGAGGCAACCTGAGTTTCTAAATTTTTTTCCTTTTCTTTTGAATTTTCCTTTTGTTTTGATGATGTTATTCTCTTTTAATCTTGTTTTGTTTTGTGATGTAGGTGTGTTTGATTTGAAATCCGACATCATTGATGCCAATTTTGAGGTAAATTTGTCCAATTTATTGAGTTGGAAAATTGTATATCTTCCAACATGAAGATAACCAAATTTTTATCACAAAAATCGAAACTTTATGTTTCCAATCAACTCAAAATGATTAAAACAACAAAGTTTAACAGAAAATAACATGGAATTTAGTGATTTTTAAAGTTTCAATAGCTTATCACAAATAAAGATTGAATCTTTAACACTTAGGAAGCCTCAAAAATAAAATTTTCACACTAAAAAGCAATTAGTTTGCAATTATGTGAAAATAAATCAACCTTTAAGCATCAAATACTACCAATTAAGTGTGCTTTAAGAGGACATAAAAATGCAGAAAATAATGCAAATAATCAACCATAAAATCAACAATTTATGCATTAATTTCAAGGTTAGAAAAAGACTTAAAATTTTTCGTCAAAAACGAAAAAACCCTCAAAAAAGGCATTTTTGGGCAGAATTTGGCTACAATCACAGTCCCCATGGGTTAAATACCTTTCCAGAACACGTTTTTCACCCAAAATTCACTAGTGCTGGGCGAAAATCTGGGTTCTGGGCCAAACTCGACATTAAAACCGGGATTAAAATAAATAAAACCGAGCTACTAATCTAATTAGTAACTTAAACCAGAAAAATGAGCCAAAATAAACCTTGAAAAACATGATTATAAAAATAAACGAGCGGGGCTCTGATACCGCTGTTGGGGTTTGGTGAGTCCGACTCACCGCGGAAACAACCCCGACCCGAGGAACCACTCGCAATTAATAAAATCATAATGCATAAATAAATAATCACAAAGAAAAGATAACGAATCTTACCCTCGAAGCGAGCTTCGCCCAAAAACCGGGGCTCTTACTTGAAAGCTACGAGCACGTCAAGCGCCGCGCCTCCGACGGTATCAGCCCACAAAAAGGCGAACACAACTTTAAGGTCTGCTACCTTGGAGTTAGCAAGGTCCGACCAAAACCCGAGTGTTATATGAATTTATAAGTTTTCCCAAAAATATGGAATGCTCTTTCTAACTCCCACTCAAGCATCATTCACAATGCCCATAATTGGGTATTTATAGGAAATGATAGGAGTATCATTTACTCTCCCATCAATATGGGATAGTATGATTTTTCCATTTTAATTTAAAGCTAAAATAAAATAAATAATCAAGCTAGTAATAAATCAACAAATGGCAAGCTCATGTGAGTGGTTAGGTGAGTACCACTTGGAGAAGGGGGGGACCAAACTTGCTCCCCACTCCCTCTCCCTTAGCCGTCCACCTCACACCACACACACTCAAGGACCACAAGCCACATGGCACCCACCCTTGGGCACCAAGGCAGCCAAGGTGGGCTGCCATATGCTGCTGTCCGTGGAAGCCACGCCCACCAAGCCCAGCAGGCCCAGCACTCGCATGCGGGCTGCCAAGCGGTGCTGCCCAGCATGCTTGTGTGGGCTGCTGCTGGCTTGGTGCCTCAGCTAGCACTGCTAGGCAGCTAGCCATGCTGCTGCTAGCTGTGGCGAGCTGGCGCGCCTAGCGTACTAGCTGCTGCAACTTGTTGCGGCATGGCTTGCTAGCCATTACGCGCACAAGGATGTGCCTAGCATGCTAGCACGCACTAGGTAGCGTCTAGCCTTGCGATGCTAGCATGGGTGCGCTAGCATGCACCAGCTAGCCTAGGCTCGGCTTGGTGCGCATGCTAGCCACCATGCTAGGCCATATGCCCTTAACACTCGGTTTGCATGGGCATTCCGATGCTAGGGGTATTTTTGTCTTTTGCTGATTTATTACTATTTCTCGTCTCATCTTTTATTATTTTTTTCGACTCGACTTCCGACGCTCGGTTTCGACGCTCTAAGCTCGAATTACCGACGTCTAAATATTTAACACTCGGGCGACGAATTAAATTCTTCCGAAATAATTGGTCGAGTTGGTTCGTATATTTTGCTTGGGTGTGACCCGAAGGGTTCAGTCAAGATTAAGCCGTAATATTAATTATATTAATATTACTGATCGGAAGCAGCTTCCAACCAGGCATTCAGATCACTTAACCTTACTTAAAATATTAGGTTTCTAATAATTCTGAACTCGCTATCAGAATAATACACTTGTTTGAAGGACACCATTCCTTTCATCATCTATTCCTTGTACCTACCAAAATGTCCATAACTTGCTGCCTACTTCGATGTTCATCACCATCACCAAAGTTGTGTGCACCAGATGATCAAGATCGAAGAAGAGGAAGGAGGAGACCCCGTTTGGTGCGGGCGCACAGGGGCTTGTGCGGCCGTACAGGTAGCGCGTGAGGCCGCATAGGAGGCGCGTGCGGGCGCACCCCTGTGGATTTATGCTCGTGCGCCTCCTCATCACCCCTATGTGCAGCCGCACCGGCGTGGGTCTATTTTTGGACATCATAACCGACTTCTCCTTTGTATATATAGTTGTTTCCTTCTATTTTTAGGCATTGGATTTTCATTAGCTTGGATTAGATTTAGATTAGAATTAGTTTAGATTGAATTTTTGGAGGATGGGAGAAAACACTTGTTCTTAGATTTCTAGAGAGAGAAACTTTGGGTTTGATGATTGATGATTGAAGATTGCTACATTTTGATTTGATTTCTATCAAGCTTGTAAGAATTCTTTACTCTTTATTACAATCTTGTGTTTGATTTCATTTGTTTTGATTGATTGATTAAGTTTGTTGATAGTTTGATTGATTTAGTTTGAATTTGTTGATTTCATTGATGATTAGATTAGCTTTGATTTTGATGTTCTTAATAATGAATTGTGAGAAGTTTGATTGCTAGGGTAATGGTGAAGCATGTATTAGTAATGAATTTAAATTAATTTGGGGAAATTGATTGAGTTGATAATGTGATTAAATTGGTTGATTGATTTTGTGCATGTGTGTTCTTGATTTAGGCTTGATCACCTTAGTTATTCACACTAGATTGCATTGTATGTTCACATTGTAGACTTTCAATCACCGTTCCTTTGGGTTCGACCCTTAACTTGCTACTATACTCGTATAAGGGTTAGTTGAGTGTATAAAATTTGTTTCATTGATTGGGGGAGGTAGCCCAATGACCTACCATTCTACCACTCATCAAAATGGCGCCGTTGTCGGGGAATGGTGTCTTGATTGTATATTGTTGTTGAGTCTATTCCATCTTATTGAAAAATACAAAAAGATTTTCTTTTAGGCTACATTTGTAGCCGTGCTACTAATAATTTTTGTTTGAGAATTGTGTGTGCAAGTGAACATGGGAGAATCCTCTGAATCATCTCAAAGATTTTGAGAAATATTGCAATACTATTGTGGTAACCGGAGTTGCTCTAGAGTGGTTGGACAAAGAGGTCAAACCAAGGTCTTTAAGAACATGGGATGAGGTTACAAAGGCTTTCTTATTTCGTTTTTTCCCACAAAAGAAGACGGCGGAATCAAGAACTTTGATCCAAAATTTCAAGCATGGACCTAGTGAGAGTCTCTATGAAGCATGGGAGAGATACAAGGAGTATCAAAGAGAGTGTCCACACCATGGGATTCCTACCTATCAAATCATACAAATCTTCTATGGTGGGTTGAGTTCTCACGGAAGAGCAAGCTTAGATGCCGGAGTCAGAGGCTCAATAATGAACAAATCGGAAGAAGAAGTGGTGGATGCAATAGATGAAGTGGTTCGACATTATATGAATTGGCAAGAAGTGGAGAAAGAGCAAACAAGCAAAGGTTGCTCAATCGAACAACTTAGTGCCATTAATAATTTGACTACTTTGATTGCGGATTTAGGGAAAGAAGTTGTGTAACTTAAAGCAAAGCTTGCGAAACCACCTTCGCAAGCTCCGATTCTTCCCTCCCAAATTAAGGGGAGAGGTACACTTTCTTACCCTAACTTTAATCCTTCTTCTTGTGATTTCTATGGAATGAATGATCATGATGCTTCTATGTGCCCCAATGTTCCTTGTGATGAATGTGACGGAATTGAAGTTGAGCATGTGAATTATGTTAACGATCATGAATGCGAACCTAGAATTGATGTTCAAAGAAATGTTGGAAATAGGAATTATCATAATCGTGTGAACCATGATAATTATAACCAAAGTGGAGGTTGTAGAAATCATGGAGTCCAAGGGATTCATGGTAGCTACAATAACCATGGTTATAATGGTCAAGGTCATGGCCAAGGACATGGGGATCATAATCAAAGTTATGGTAACCATAGTCAAAATTAGTAGATATTTTCAAGCAAATTTTCTAAGAGGTTCCTCAATTGGTTTTGTTCCAAATGCTCAAAGTTTAAGTGATGATTCTATGATCAATCATTTTCTTCTAGGAATTTCTTGGAAGGAATTATGAAGAAACAAGCTAAAATGCTAGAAACTTACATGGCTTTGAATGATGAGAAGTTCAATCACATGTTGTCATATAATAAAGATTTAGGTGATAAACTCTCTCAATTGGCTAGTGTGTTTAAGGAATGTGCAAATTCCTCTTCTTTGAATTCACCTAGTCTATATTCTAAGAACCCTATGGATGCTATTGTTACTAGAAGTGGTAGGGTCCTTGAGAGTGAAGTACCTAAGAAGAGTGATGCTAGAGAGAGCACTAGTAAGAGTCCCATTGAAATTGAGGGAGATGAGTGTCCTTTGAGTGAGAAAGTTGATGAGGAACAAGTAGAAAGTGTGATAGTGAAAGAGAAAGAGAAAGAACTTTACAAACCCAAGCATCCCTATCCCCAAAGGTATAATAGCATAAATTGGATGAGCAATTTGGGAAATTTGTAGAGATGCTTAAGCAACTTCATCTAACTCATCCTTTCACCGATGTTGTAGAACAAATGCCAAAGTATACTAAGTTCCTCAAAGAGATTTTGAGTGGAAAAAGGACATGTAACATGATGGAAACAATTAGCCTACCCGAACATTTTAGTGCAATAATCATGAATAAGATGCCTCCTAAGTTGAAGGATCCCTGAAATTTCTCCAACCCTTGTGCCATTAATAAGACTCAAATTGATAATGCCCTATGTGACTTAGGAGCTAGTGTTAGCCTTATGCCATATTCGATCTATCAAAGACTAGGTCTAGGAGAACTTTTACCTTCCAAGATTACTTTGCAATTAGTCGATAGATCAATTAAGATTCCAAAGGAGAAGGTAGAAGATGTTCCTTTGAGGGTTGGGAAATTTGTCATTCTGGTTGATTTTGTAGTGTTGGATATGGATGAAGATGCTACTATCCCTATCATCTTAGGTAGACCATTTCTTGCTACATCGGGGGCTATGATTGATGTCAAAAGTGCTAAGATTTCTCTTAAGATTGGAGAGGAGGTAGTTGAATTTGATTTGAATTAAGGCATGAAATGTCCCTCTTCTTCTTTTGAGAATTCCATAAGAGTTGAAGTTCTTGATAACATTGTGCAATCCATGCATGAGCACTTGCTCACATCTAATGATCCTCTTGAGTGTGTTTTGTTGAACAAGGAATAGATAGGTATCCCAAACAAGGAAGTGCAATTGTACGAAGACTTGCTTGATGGAAGCAATAAAGGGAGTGATGATAAAATTTTTATGGAGATATCAAGTAAAGATGCTTTGCATGTGGCCTCAACCAAAGAAGGTGAAGGTGTTCCCATGGTAGAGCTCAAACCTCTACCATCACACCTTAAGTATGAATTCTAAGGCCCTAATTCTACTTATCCCGTTATTGTAAGTGCACCCTTGAGTGAGAGCCAAGCTCAAGCGTTATGTGGTGTCTTGAGAAAGCACCAAGGTGCTTTGGGGTACACTATTGATGATCTTAAAGGCATAAGCCCCGCCTTGTGTACACACCACATAATACTTGAGGAGGGCACCCTACCTTCTATTGAACGACAAAGGAAACTACACCCCCAAATGGCAGAAGTAGTAAAGAAAGAGATCACCAAGTTTTTGGATGCGGGAATCATATTCCCCATTTCAAGCTCAAGGTGGTTCTCCCCGGTGCATGTCGTTCCTAAGAAGGGGGTATGACCGTAGTCAAGAATGAAAAAGGTGAACTCATTCCAACTAGAATGGTCACCGGTTGGAGGATGTGTATAGACTATAGACGTCTAAATACATCAACCAAAACGGATCACTTCCCTCTCCCTTTTATTGACCAAATGCTTGAAAGTTTGACAAGGCACAAGTTCTATTGCTTCCTTGATGGATATTTAGGATTCTTTCAAATTCCTATTCATCCCGAGGATCAAGAAAAGACAACCTTCACATGCTCCTATGGTACTTTTGTATATAGAAGAATGCCCTTTGAATTGTGTAATACTCCGGCAACCTTTCAATGGTGCATGATGAGCATTTTTGGGGACATGCAAGAAGAGGAAATGGAGGTTTTTATGGATGATTTTTCCGTGGGAGGAGTTTCATTTGAGGATTGCGTCAAAAATCTTGAGAAGTGTCTTGAAAGGTGTGAAAAGGTCAAGTTGGTGCTAAATTTGGAAAAATGCCACTTCATGGTGGAAGAAGGGATTGTGCTAGGACACAAAATTTCTCATAAACGTATAGAAGTTGACAAAGCCAAGATTGAGGTGATAGAGAAATTGCCACCTCCGGTTAATGTGAAGGGAGTAAGATTGTTTTTAGGCCATGCCGGGTTTTATAGAAGGTTTATCAAAGACTTTTCTTTCATTACTAAGCTCTTAAATGATCTTCTCCAAAAAGATGTTAATTTATTGTTTGATGATGCTTGTTTGGAAGACTTTAAATGATTTTCTTTCATTCTTGAAAGCTTTGACTTCCACTCCTATTGTCCAAGCCCCTAGATGGGATTTGCCTTTTGAGCTCATGTGTGATGCTAGTGATATGGCTATTGGGGTTGTGTTGGGTCAAAGAATTGATAAGAAGCTCCATGTCATTTATTATATGTCGAAGACCCTAAATGGTGCTCAAAGAAATTACTCAACAACGGAAAAGGAATTCTTAGCGATTGTTCATTCTTTTGAAAAGTTTCATTGTTATTTGTTGGGGTCTAAGACTATTGTTTTCACCGATCATGCGGCTTTGAAGTATCTCTTTGGAAAAAAGGAATCTAAACCAAGGTTTATTGATGACTGGTATTTATACCACTCTTTTATCCTTTTCTTTAAGGATTTTTCCCTTCACTTGGCACTTGTTTGAGCCTTTTCAAGCACTTTGTTTTAGTTTGCTTTGCCTTGTTCCTTTTTGTGTTTTCCCCTCCTTTTTCCTTTGTTTTTGGCCTTGCTTTGTCGCTTTCCCTCTTTTCTATACTTATGTTTGTGTATGAGTGTTTGAGTAGGTTGAATGGAGCGCTCGTGTGATTCTGCTCGAGGCTTAGTCAGCCTTTTTGAGTGCATTAGAATAGCGGAAGAGAGGAGCATGGATTTGGAGAAGAGTCCGGAGCTTTCAAGAGGAGCGGCCGCTCACCAGAGAGGAGCGCCCGCTCCATTTTCTCATCTGATCCCCTGTTTTCCTGGCTTATGGAGCGTCCGCTCCACCAGAGAGGAGCGCCCGCTCCCCCTCGTGGAGCGCCCGCTCCTATTGAACTCCCGGAAAAAAAATCGAGCTTAAAGCTCGTTTTTCCTCTTTTCTTCTTCACTTTCCCCTCATTTCATACTCTCACTCAAACTCTAAGAAATCCACTTCCCTCATTCCTCACAATTTCTCACTTGAAATCACCCTCACGCAATTAAAATCACAAATTTCACTCCAAATTTCACCCCAAAATCAACTCTTCATCTTTTAGTGTCGAGATTGGCGAATTTCATCAGATTTGGGTTTTTGCTCTTTGAGTTTGTTTGAAGCAACTTGGTATGAATTTCTTACTCTACTTCACTTAATTGTTGATTTTGTAAGTATAATTAGCCATTTTGTTTCTTAATTTATGTTTTGAAGACTCAAATTTGATGGAATTTATGACTACTAGTTCTTGCATGTACTACTTGTTTATGGTGGTCGAATGGGTTAAATTTAAGTAGTATGTGTTTGAAATTGTCATGTTTGGGCTATAATGTTGTTTGGATGAACTTTTTAGTTGATTTCACTTGCAAAATTTTCATACTTGTACCATGGTTTGATTCTCGTTCATGCTAGCATATTACTTGTTCATGGTGTTTATTTCAAGCTAAACTACAATTATTCATGCTAGTATTTCTTGATTTGATACGAAATTGGTACTTGTAAGATTCTTGCCAAGATGAATTGTTTTATTGAGGATTTTGCAATTAGATGACAACTCCTAATTCAACATGCTAAATTAATCATTTAGATAGTGCTAATGCTTCCATCACCTTGTTTTGAATGTACAAATGTTTCGAAGTGATGATTGAACCCCCTCATATGTCCTAATTTTTCCTAATCTTTGTTCATTGAGAGGTTTCCATTTCACTATTTAATGCCCTTTTTTTGGCTAGTTGTCTTGATTGTGGATGATTTATATTCATGAGATGAGTGTTTGAAGTTGGATTCTTGGTTGTTTGTAGGTACCTATCCTTTTATAGTCCCTGTTGTTGCAAGCTCCTAGCATAAATCATGTCTCGCCGATTAAGAGATTTGTTGCCGGGGTCTTCCTCCCGAAAATCTCAAAAGGGGTAATCCTCTCAAGCCGCATCTAGCTCCGCGGCGGTGCCCAATGCACCTCCTCAGCCCTATAAGGTGAAGTTTGCTTCACCTTATCAAGAAAAGTGTTATAATAAGCTCTTCAAGCGGGCCGTCCGGTCCACCCGTTTCTATAACAAGGAATATTGTCAGACCTTGGGCATCAATGCCGATGTCCGAGACATGGCCGAGTCCTTCGGGTGGCAAACCTTCCTCAATATTAAGGTTCCATCAAAATTCACCCACAACCCGGAGGCCGAGCCCAAGGCACCATTCACCTACCGGGAGCTCACCCTCGAATTCCTCTCTTCATTCAACCTTCAATCCATCGAGAGGCGAGGGGTGAAAGAACTTGAGCTTAACTTCCGTATGTTCTACAACCCACGCAAGGTGACAATGAGCGAGCTCAACCGGATGTTCGGGTGGGATCCTGAGAGCCCAGTGCACAGAGCTTATGATAATGAGAGGATGTGGCAAGGCTACAACGAGCAAGAGTGTTGGGGCACCATCACCCAAGGCAACACCAAATTCAAATCAAGATCGGCAAAGGCGTCGGAAATCATCCATCCGGCCCTCCGGTACTTTCATAGGCTAATGGTGTATGCCTTATTTTCCCGCCAAGAGCTCGGGAAAATCAACCAAGAAGAGCTCGTTCTACTGTGGTTGGCCACCGACGGGTACATCAACTACGACCATGGGATGAATTTCGGGGGCCTCCTCACAGACCGCTTCCATGAGACATAACTTGGTGTCTCCCTCACTGGTGATATTCAGTTGGGGGGGATGATTACATGGAAAGCCTACAAGTTAGGCTATTGAGCGGAGCTAGCCAAGCTTACCCCAGTCGATAAGCAGCGTTACCTGAACCTAGGGGCCCTCAAGACGGCCGGGATGATTCGCGAGGTGCCTACTCGCGTGGGAGGAGATGAGCGGGTTTGGATGGTCCGCGATTCTTCTTGGTTCCTCCTCCCGAATGACTACATCACCAACCCGCCAGAAGATGAAAATCAATGGCGCGTTCCCCGAGCTAACCTTGAGGAGGGTAGCTTGTCATTGAGGGAGATAGCTCCTCGGGCCCCAAGACAAAGGCGGCAGCAAGAGCAGCACTTTGACCAACAAGATTAACAACAATTCCAAGTACAACAACAATTTCAACAACAACTACAAGGTTTTCAACAACATTTCGAGCATCAATCCTTCCACTATGGGGAAGGGTCTCAACAAGTGAACGTCCCCCCCTTTAGTGGGGGAGGTATGGCTTCTTCTTCTTCTTCCTCATTTAACATCGAGTCCGCTTTTCAAAATTTGTCCATGCAAGTAAACCGGTTGACGGAAGTCGCCGATGGGAACTCGGTTTACAACGCCAACATTTATGATTGGCATGTAAACCAAGGGCATTTTGACCCACCGGTGAACTACCCGTATTTTCCGCCCCAACAGGGGCCGGTTCCTTGTCACGAGGAACCGCATGCTGACGGGACTCCCCGTCGACCGGTTTGGCCCTATTGGTCCGGTCCTTCATCTCAAGGGGCCCCCCGTGTGAACTTACCCACCTCTGAGGGGTATGATTACAAGGCACCGGGGGGGTGTAATTACCGTGGGGACCCCAACTAACCCATGTACACATCCGAGCCTCATGAGATGCCCCCTCCCTATGACCCTCTTCCGGACTACCAAGAAGAGTTGTACCGGAACCGCGGTTTTCCATCGGGTTACACAGGTGGTTGGGACCCCCATGCCCCTCCTATCGACGTCGACTATGAGTGGCGTCCATATGGAGAGGGCTCTAGTTCTCACATGGAGGACTAGGGCCCTCGGGCCGAGTTTAGCCCTTCCTCCCACCTATTTCCCATTTTTGATCAAACCGAGGACGGTTTTTCGTTCAAGTGTGGGGGGGTGCTTATTCATTATTTCATTTAAGGGCTTTGTTTTATGGGGCATATTCATGGCCAATAGGTGTCTCTTGCATGCCTTTTTTCTCGATATTGGTTGATGCTCACCTTCTATGTTCTCTAAAAAAAAAATTTTGATGACAACCTTGTGGTGGTTTTTCTCCCAATTTCAAAAATCCAAATTCCCCTTTCATCCAAACCTTTTCTTCCTTCTTTTTCTTTAGTAGTTTTTTTCTTTATTTTGCTTTCTTTTTATTTCATTTTATATTTCTCTTGCTACTAACCGAATATTTGCCGAGTTGTGTTGGATTTTGACATTTTGTAGGACTTATTGGCGCATTCCCCAAATTTTTCCAACCAATGGAGCTTCATTGATAGTGGACTTGCGCTTTCTAAGCATATTTGGGTGACAAATTCCCCTTCTCAACTCTTTAAATATTTGATTGGTTGCTTAGTTTAGTTTAGATTAGGAAGAAGTTGAATGGTTCGAGGTTGTTTGATTTAGTTCTAAGGAACCTGGGATCGTTGATTGACAAGGGAATAATCGCGTCGTCAAACGACTACACCTAGATCAAATACAATTTATACAACCTAAACAAACCTAATACGAGTATAAGGCAAGCATAGGGGTCGAACCACAGAGAACGGTTAAACACCACCAAATGTTATCGACAATTAAGCTAGTCCGGAATAGGAGATAAATAAACTAAAGTCTAAAAATGCTAAAACAAGAAATAAAACATTAAGGGAAATGGTTTAGGTATAGCATTCACTTGAACATAAACAAAAGCATAGAAGTTGAATTAATTATGAACTAAACATGCTCAAATATCGAAATAAAGGATCCAATCTAGCCGCCTTCCGGGGTCAATTGGCTTCTCCTAACATAGCCTCTATGTTTCCACATTAGAACCATATACTAGGAGGTACTATTAAATAACAATCGATACTAATGAACCTTAACTAAGTCAACTTCCGTTCCTTGTTAGCAAAGATTCACCTTTAATCAACCAACAATGTGCACTTGCAAGAAGATTAAAGAATATCAAGCATATAAAGACTTTAATCACAAATAAATCAACTCTAAACCTAGAACATGCTCAAGATCCAACTACACCACAACCATCCCCTCAATGGGGAAATTACTCACTAATCATGATAATAACAAGATTAATCAACAAATAATCAAGAATCAACATGATCAACAAGCAATACCAACAACTAAAACATTAATAAAAATCAAAGCAATAAAAATAGAGGAGAGAGAGTTAGAGATTCTCATTGCTTGAAGATGTAAATCAATAGAAAAGATGATCAATTTCTTCTTCAAAATCCAAGCTCAACAATGGTGAAACTCTCACTTTCTCTCTCTAAACTACCCTAACCCTAAGCTAAACCTAGAGAGAGAAGCTCTCCTAAAAACTAATTAGAGAGTAGAATAAAATGTGGATGATTGAAAAGTTCCTTCTAATTACCCCAAAAATGGGTATAAATACTAAGCTAAGAAAATAAGAAAAATAAATAAAGAAAATAAAAAGAAATAAGAAAGGAGAAAGGAAAAAGGAAAAGGAAAAGTAAAAATAAATAAAATAAATAAATAAAAATAAAAGAAAAAGAAAAAGAAAACAAATCCCACCCAAAATAAATCAGACCCCCGAATTCCACCTTCTTCATTTCGTGGCTGCTCCAATTAATCATCACCGCATCAGCCCAAACAACCATCATCACCACCGTTCATCAACATCATCATCATCTAGCATTACCAAATTCTCAGCCTTTGGATTAGTTGAAGGAATCGTGGCCGTTGAAGCTCATTAATTCCGTACAACATCACGTGAAAGACCGGAGCGGCCGCGGCTGGGCATCTCCCGGGCATCTACTGAAAGTTGGATAAAAGCTGGAGAATAGAGGGCCGCACCCGCGGCAGCAGCAGACGCGCCCGCGGTGGTCTTGGTTGCTCCTCGCTGCTGCGTTGCTGCTACTCTGTTGCTGCTGTTGTTGGCGCTGTGTGGTGGTGTGTCGGGGATGAATTGGCAGTGGTTCGGTTGTGAATTGGTGCTGATGGTGGTTTGCGTGGTGGGTGCTGGTGTGTGTGGTGTTTAATTAAGGGAGGTACGAATTGGTGGGAGGTGTTGTTTGGTTTGGTTGTTGCGGGGTGTTGGGTGATTTGTGAGTGGAAAGCAGGGAGCAGGGAGCAGGGCAGTGTGGTGGAGCTGGTGGTGTTGCGTGGTGTTGTTGGGATTGGTGGTGGCTGGTTGAAACAGGGGAGTTGCGTGTGAAGGCTGCGATGTGTGTGGAGCAGGGGAGTTGCGTGTGAAGGCTGCGATGTGTGTGGAGCAGGGGAGTTAGGCTGCTGTTGTGGTGGAGGTTAAGAAAGAGGTGGGGTGATGGTTAAGAGTGGCAGCAGGGGTTGGCCTGGAGCAGCAGCTTGCTTAGTTCATTTTTGTGCCTCGGACCTTGAACTCGAACCTCCGACCTTCGAGCACGATCCTACACAACCAAATAAACATAAGGGAGAATCGGGACAAAGAATAAAATAAATAAAATAGAAATAAATAAAATGAAAATAAATAAAGGACGAAATAAAATAAAACCAAGACAAATAAAATAAAATAAATAAAATAGAAATAAATAAAATAAAATAAAATAGGAAAATAAACTAAAACTAATAAAATAAAGAAAATAAACTAAAACACTCCAAAATTACAAAAATAAACTAGAAGCTTTATTAAAGAGAAAACAAGAGAATAAAAGGTAAAATAAGGGAAAATAAACACGAAAATAACCTAAACACTACCCCTAGGAGTGACATAAATGTCACTTATCAAATTCCCTCAAGCTAAACCTTTGCTCGTCCTCGAGCAAAGCTAAGGCAAAAGAGAACAAGATGGAATTATTGAAACCAAAAGAAGCAAAATAGAAACAAGGAAAAAGAATGTACACTAACTCACTGTCGTAGGAATCACGGTTGTTTTTAGCTACAACAAGCCCTTAAAACCCCAAAGTCGCCTATGAGGACGAGTGAGGTCTCGTGAGGGTTTCCTAAGAGCTTACCCCACAACTCTCGACAAAAACCAAGGCAAGGCAACAAAAGGAAAAGAAACACAAAGAGAAAAAAAAACAAAACACAAGCTCATATATGGACAAGAGATAAGGACAAGTACTAATGAATGCAAACCTTTCTAAATGGACAAATGTATGCACGTTCCAAGATGTCAATGGTTGATTGAAACATAACACATGCTAAGCATAGTGAACTACTTAGGACTCAATCCACCCTAGCCCCAACCAATCGGGCCACGTTTTCTCCACTAGCTTCAAATCAACCCTTAAGCTAGCTAGCTTCTCAAGATTCCGCGAAGGAACCGGAAAAAGATAAATAAATGAAAAACTTTGAGAAGGTAATCCCGACGTCTCAACTATGCATACTCATTCCATAGGTTTGAATTCTATCTCCCTCCACCGTTCTTTTGACCTAACCCACTAGAGTCTAAGGGTCTTTTTATTGGTTGTAACGTAAGGCTAAGGGTTAAGGCTGGGTAAAAATTTAAAATTTGGTGAAATTTCCTAAGTGAAGCAAAAAGTGCGGCCGACACTCAAAAATAACTCAAGAATTCACTAAATATCAAGCAAAAATACCACTAATGCCATTCCCCCAAGCTTATTCAACACAAACACACAATATTCCCCCCAAGCTTGAACAAAGCATTGTCCTCAATGCTTAAACTAAGAAAGAAAATGAAACCAACTAAAATATTTTTGTTGTTTTTGGTTTTTGTTTTTGTTTTTTTTTTTTTTTTAAACTTTATTTATTGTCCTTGCCTTTTTAACTTTGGACGGCTTTTTCTTGAAACTTCATTTGATTTCCATAAATTTGCATATTTCATTACAAGCTCAACTCTAACCAAATCTCAAAGTGCTTCTTGTTTATGATCAACAACTCAAAACTTCAAACCTCACATGCCAATGCTTCACTAACTAAAAGGTTGGTAAACATAGGTCATTAGGTTTGTAATGTGGTTTAAACAAGAGCGGGAAACATAAGGCTCAAATTGGTTAGCAAGTAGGTTTATGCAAAATAGAAAATCAAATTTGTAACAAAATAAAAAGAAGATAAAGAAAAATGAGAAAGAAATGCCCGTTTCCTCCCCTAGAGTGCTTCGGTCACGATCTTGGGAGCTATAAGTCAAAACAAGGATCAAGACATGCATAGCTAAGGATCCAAATGTGCCACACAACAAAGTGATGAAGGCTAGAACAATGTTACCTCACACGGGATTATAACTAAGCAAATACCAACTAAGGGTGCCAAATCCACTATAAAGAGCAACACCATCTTACCACATACCACGTGAACTAGGGCTTCATGGATTCCTAAAAGTTCTTAACCCGGCTACCTTAGCATGTAATATCGTAGAGTCAACCAATGACACTCTCAAACCGTGCACACATTAACCACTTAAGAAGAAAGGCATTCAAGAGTAAACAAATCCAAAAGATATAATGTCGTCCAAAATAAGTACAAACAAAACACATTTTGCTAAACTTGCCTTGAAGTAAACAAAAATCTTTTTGAATTTTCCAAAAACATGGAAATGCATATACTCAAGTGCATGACATATATGAATCAACATCCCACCAAACATGATAGAATACCCTCCCCCAAGCTTGAATGAAACCAAGCTCTCAAATCATAAATGATGAAACCAAGGAGGGGAAAACAAGGAAAAATTAATCCAACATTACCAACACATGATCTTCAAGTCACAATAAGTGAGAGAGAGAGAGAAAAGAAGGATATTACCGGATATGGGATAAATGCAAAATCACACAAAAACCCGAAATAACCTCATATGAGCCACAATCTCTACAAATAAGGCTTGAATTCCACATGATATGTAAGTTGAGGCACATTTCCTTGATTCTTGATCATCACCAATGCGCAAGAGTATATCAAGTTGTGTACCTAGCAAGGAACACAAACACGTCCATGAGAGAAAATCTAATCTAAAAAAAAAAGAAAATGAAAGCAATAAAACACGGGTTACTTCCCGCAAAGGCTTGCTTAACGTCCAAGCATGACCAATCTAATAAATAACCCGACAAAGAACGCAAAAGCTTGTCATATGCACCGGCAAACATATCAAGAAATAGAGCATATGCGATGCTCATATGACAAGCAAACATAAAGTACAAGGAGACTTTATGCTTGATAGAAGGGGGAAAAGAAAAAGTAAAAGAATCAAAAGAAAATCAATAAAATAAGAAGAAAAAGAAAGATAGGGAGGCAAACTATCCTCACAAAAATCTTTTTGGTTGGCATTATAACTCTTTTCCTCATCAACAATAAAAGATTTGGGGGCTTCGGAAGCATGGATAGGAAGAGGATTCCTAAGCGGTTCTTTGAGAAAAGAAGGGAGGAACATAGGATAGTAGGGGATATGGTTAAACCTTTGGGAGAAAGGTATATGAGAAAGGGGAAAAGGGGTAGCTACTCCCTCACCACAAGGTCTAACATCACTAATGAGGGCATGGAAATCAATCATGGAATCCTCAACTGAAGAACCCTCACGATCTACATCTCCCTCAAGCTCAAAAACTCCAAATGATTCAACCTCAACCTCCTCTTCACGATCTTGAACAACATCTCCCATACCTTTCTGAAGGCCTACCATCTCAAAATCAGGAGTGAATGGGGGCAAATTTCTCTCAAACTCATCTCTTTCTAATGAAGCCTTATCAATGAACTCACTCATAAGGTTATGGGCTACCGTTTGAAACTCAAGAAATATTTGTGCCATAATCTCGATTGAGTCCAAATCATCATGGATAGACGAGTCAAAAGCTTGCTCATTGGAATCATCTAGGGAACTATGGGACACACCTTTGGAATTCATGCAAAAATCGGATGCAATATGAGAAAGAACATGCACTTCATCATCATTAGAATGTACCTCATTACATTGAACTATAGAGGGAGGGGAGTTGAAATCATGCATTACATGGTCACTATGGGGAGCATCAAGCACATCATGGGAATTCATATTAGACAAATCATGACAATTAGCATCAACATTAAAAGCATGAGAATCCCGAACATAAGTCTCATGATTGGCCCTCTCCCAATCATAATTATCACTAGCTAACCATGAATAGAAATGCCAAGCTTTATCCGAAGACATAGTTTCAAGATCACCATTTAGCATATTATCAACCACTCCTCGAAAATGCTCATTTAATCCCAAATTAAAGATTTCACAATAATCACCCTTGGTAAAACCCTTAACACCATCCAAGAAATCCTCAAGTCTATTAAAATACACCCAAAACGGTTCATTATCAAATTGAGGAATAGAAATATAAGCCATTTTTCAAATAAAGCAACACAAATAAAAACCAACAAATATAAAAAAAAAATATACACAATGGACTAGTCTCAATAAGATAACACTATGGTAATGGAAGCCGTTCCCCGACAACGGCGCCAATTTGACAAGGGAATAATCGCGTCGCCAAACGACTACACCTAGATCAAATACAATTTATACAACCTAAACAAACCTAATACGAGTATAAGGCAAGCATAGGGGTCGAACCACAGAGAACGGTTAAACACCACCAAATGTTATCGACAATTAAGCTAGTCCGAAATAGGAGATAAATAAACTAAAGTCTAAAAATGCTAAAACAAGAAATAAAACATTAAGGGAAATGGTTTAGGTATAGCATTCACTTGAACATAAACAAAAGCATAGAAGTTGAATCAATAATGAACTAAACATGCTCAAATATCGAAATAAAGGATCCAATCTAGCCGCCTTCCGGGGTCAATTGGCTTCTCCTAACATAGCCACTATGTTTCCACATTAGAACCATATACTAGGAGGTACTATTAAATAACAATCGATACTAATGAACCTTAACTAAGTCAACTTCCGTTCCTTGTTAGCAAAGATTCACCTTTAATCAACCAACAATGTGCACTTGCAAGAAGATTAAAGAATATCAAGCATATAAAGACTTTAATCACAAATAAATCAACTCTAAACCTAGAACATGCTCAAGATCCAATCACACCACAACCATCCCCTCAATGGGGAAATTACTCACTAATCATGATAATAACAAGATTAATCAACAAATAATCAAGAATCAACGTGATCAACAAGCAATACCAACAACTAAAACAATAATAAAAATCAAAGCAATAAAAATAGAGGAGAGAGAGTTAGAGATTCTCATTAATTGAAGATGTAAATCAATAGAAAAGATGATCAATTTCTTCTTCAAAATCAAAGCTCAACAATGGTGAAACTCTCACTTTCTCTCTCTAAACTACCCTAACCCTAAGCTAAACCTAGAGAGAGAAGCTCTCCTAAAAACTAATTAGAGAGTATAATAAAATGTGGATGATTGAAAAGTTCCTTCTAATTACCCAAAAATGGGTATAAATACTAAGCTAAGAAAATAAGAAAAATAAATAAAGAAAATAAAAAGAAATAAGAAAGGAGAAAGGAAAAAGGAAAGGAAAAGGAAAAGGAAAAGTAAAAATAAATAAAAATAAAAGGAAAAGAAAAAGAAAACAAATCCCACCCAAAATAAATCAGACCCCCGAATTCCACCTTCTTCATTTCGTGGCTGCTCCAATTAATCATCACCGCATCAGCCCAAACAACCATCATCACCACCATTCATCAACATCATCATCATCTAGCATTACCAAATTTCTCAGCCTTTGGATTAGTTGAAGGAATCGTGGCCGTTGAAGCTCATTAATTCCGTACAACATCACGTGAAAGACCGGAGCGGCCGCGGCTGGGCATCTCCCGGGCATCTACTGAAAGTTGGATAAAGGCTGGAGAACAGAGGGTCGCGCCCGCGGCGGCAGCAGCCGCGCCCGCGGTGGTCTGGGTTGCTCCTCGCTGCTGCGTTGCTGCTACTCTGTTGCTGCTGTTGTTGGCGCTGTGTGGTGGTGTGTCGGGGATGAATTGGCAGTGGTTCGGTTGTGAATTGGTGCTGATGGTGGTTTGCGTGGTGGGTGCTGGTGTGTGTGGTGTTTGATTGAGGGAGGTACGAATTGGTGGGAGGTGTTGTTTGGTTTGGTTGTTGCGGGGTGTTGGGTGATTTGTGAGTGGAGCTGGTGGAGATGGTGGTGGAGCTGGTGGTGTTGCGTGGTGTTGTTGGGATTGGTGGTGGCTGGTTGAAACAGGGGAGTTGCGTGTGAAGGCTGCGATTTGTGTGGAGCAGGGGAGTTAGGCTGCTGTTGTGGTGGAGGTTAAGAAAGAGGTGGGGTGATGGTTAAGAGTGGCAGCAGGGGTTGGCTTGGAGCAGCAGCTTGCTTAGTTCATTTTTGTGCCTCGGACCTTGAACTCGAACCTCCGACCTTCGAGCACGATCCTACACAACCAAATAAACATAAGGGAGAATCGGGACAAAGAATAAAATAAATAAAATAGAAATAAATAAAATGAAAAGAAATAAAGGACGAAATAAAATAAAACCAAGACAAATAAAATAAAATTAATAAAATAGAAATAAATAAAACAAAATAAAATAGGAAAATAAACTAAAACTAATAGAATAAAGAAAATAAACTAAAACACTCCAAAATTACCAAAATAAACTAGAAGCTTTATTAAAGAGAAAACAAGAGAATAAAGGTAAAATAAGGGAAAATAAACACGAAAATAACCTAAACACTACCCCTAGGAGTGACATAAATGTCACTTATCATTGATGTTGTATTCAACGATCATTGTATGTCGATTGGGATTTATGTGATTTGCATGCCTCTCTTATGAACCGTTTTGATTTCTTCCTTTTTCCTTTGTGTGTTGCTTTTCTTCTTTCCTTTATGTGACATTCATAATCATGACAAGAGAAAATTTTTGAAAATTGAGAATTTGCTCGTTCATTTGGAAATGTGGACCTATATGCTTTCGTTATGACATATTTTTGAATGCTTACCCTCCTAGTTGAAGAGAGTTTTCACGGTTTGAGAGTGCTTAGGGTTGAACTAGACACATTTTAAGCTAAGGTAGCCCGGTTTAGAACTCTTGAGGACGTTTGAACCCCTAGTTCACGGGAAAGTGGTAAGATGGTGTTTCTCTCTGTAGTGAATAGGATTCCCTTGGTTGGTATTTGCTTATTTTCATGTCCCATGTGAGCGTTTATTGTTCAAGCCTCCATCACTTTTGTTGAGCGGCATTTTGGATCCTTAACTATGCGTGTCTTAATCCTTGTGTTGGTATCTAGCTCCCAAGACCGTGATCATATAACTCTAGAGGAGGAAGAGGGCATCTCTTCTCATTTTTCTTTGTTTCCTTGTGTTTTGTTACAAATTTGGTTTTTATTTTACATATACCTTCTTGCTAGCCATGTTGAGCCTTATTTCCCCTTTCTTTGTTAAACCACATTTCAAACCTAGCGGCCTATGTTCTACAAACCCTTGTAGTTAGTGAAGCATCGGCTTGTGAGGTTCGAGTTTGAGAGTCTTGATTTTAAGCAAGGAAGTTGTGTAATTGGGTTTGAATGAGGTCTTGAAAGTTTATTCATGAAAGAGTGTGCAAAAGGTTTGGCAAGGAAGATGTAATTTATGCAAACCAAACATCGTTCGGAAAAAAAAAATGAAGAGGAAAGAAAGAAATGAAAAAGAGAAGGAAAAATTGAGTTGAAAAAAAAAAAAAAAAATTGAGTAGTATTGTCATGTAATTTGTATTGAGGGTTGTGATTTGAAATTTAGGTTAGATTCCTATGTTGTTATTGAGAGATGGCCACTCTTATGCTTCACTTAGAAGTTTCCACCAAAGTTTTCAAATTAATTCCCTACCTTAACCTTTAGCCATGACATTACAACCTTAACTAAGACCCTTGGACTTTAGAGGGGCGCGGTCAAGGAAACTGTGGAGGGAGATGGATTTCAACCCTATGGAGAGAGTACGCATAGTTGAGATGTCGGGATAGCCTCATTGTTCCACATAGAATTATTTTTTTTCCGGTTCCCTCGCGGAATCATGAGGAGCCAATTAGGGGATGAATTGAAGTTAGCGGAGAGAACGTGGACCGTCATGGATGGGGCTAGGGTGGAGGATGAAATCATTAGTTCTCTATGCTTAGCTTAGGTTTGTCTCTTTCAACCTTGAGCAATGTCATTATATTTGAGCCCGAATTGAGCATTTCACACCGTGGTACTTGATTGATTTTCAAAAGCCTTGTCATGTTATGTTTGTTGTGTTTGCTCGTTGTTTTAATTCTTCTTGCTTGAGGACAAGCAAGAGGCAAGTGTGGGGGATTTTGATGAGGCCTTTTCAAGCACATTGTTTTAGTTTGCTTTGCCTTGTTCCTTTTTGTGTTTTCCCCTCCTTTTTCCTTTGTTTTTGGCCTTGCTTTGTCGCTTTCCCTCTTTTCTATACTTATGTTTGTGTATGAGTGTTTTAGTAGGTTGAATGGAGCGCTCGTGTGATTCTGCTCGAGGCTTAGTCAGCCTTTTTGAGTGCATTGGAATAGCAGAAGAGAGGAGCATGGATTTGGAGAAGAGTCCGGAGCTTTCAAGAGGAGCGGCCGCTCACCAGAGAGGAGCGCCCGCTCCATTTTCTCATCTGATCCCCTGTTTTCCAGGCTTATGGAGCGTCCTCTCCACCAGATAGGAGCGCCCGCTCCACACCTAGAGCGCCCGCTCCACACCTGGAGCGCCCGCTCCTGTCTGGGAGAGCGCCCGCTCCAGTAAGGCGGATGTTTTGATTAATACCCTCTAGAGCGTCCGCTCACCCTTGATGGAGCGGCCGCTCTCGTGGGTATTTCCGTGCATTTTAATCCATCTTTAGAGTAATGTGAGGGGCTTATAAAGACCCATAGGTTTGTAACGAGATTATTATGTACATTTTAGCCCTAATCTAGAGAGAGAAACACCATTAGTAGAGAGAGAAGGTGTGGATTTCCATTGATGAACTTGGATATTGAAGAAGGAGCTTGATTAAATCTTTGTAAATCTTCATCTTCAATTAATGAGCAATCTCTTACTCTCTTTCTTTAATTTTGTATTTAGTTTTGTTTGCTTATTTTGATTTTCCTTCTTTGCTTATTGATGATGTTGATGCTTATTGATTTGATGATTGATATTGTCTTCAATATGGTTTGTGAGTATTCACCTAGCCAAGGGTGTGGGGATGGTGTAGATGTTGATTGATTCATGCTTATGATGTTGGGGTTTTGGTAATGGTGATTAAAGTCTTTGTATGTTTGATATTCTTTAATCTTCTTGTAAGTGCACATTGTTAGTGGATTAAGGGTGAATCTTTGCTAACAAGAAACGGAAGTTGACTTAGTTAAGGTTCATTGTTATCGATAGTTCTTTGATTGCACCTTCTAATGTATGGTTCTAGTGGGGAAACATTGAGGCTATTGATGTGTGTCATAAATGGCACACATTTGATGAGCATTTAGGTCCTTTCTATTCTCTTTTCATAGCTTTCATGCTTAATAAGTGCTTAGTTTTATGCTTTGTTGCTTACTTTTACCTTTCTTCTCTTATTTTGTAGCTTTTGTGCATTTCGTTGGTTTTCTAGCCTTTTCTTCTTTATTTGCTCTATTTTTCTGGTTGTAGGTATTGGACGAGGTTCGGGTCTTGATTTTGGTGATCCACTATGGTGGAAGAAGCTTTTGGATCAAGTTCATGGAATTTGGGAAGCTCAAGATGCAAAGAAGTGGAAGTTCCAAGTCATTGCTCTTCTCTTGTGCTCCCTTCAAAGGAAGTGTGTGCCCTCAATATTAAGCCTTAGCTACTGCCACTCCTAGTGCCCATCACCATCATAAATCATGTGTGCACCCCTTGAGCTTGAAGAGTTGAAGATTCGAAGAAACCCAGCTAAGTGCGGCCGCACGCGCAGAAGGTGCGGGCGCACACGAAGGATGTGCGGCCGCACACCATGGTGGTGCGGGCGCACATCATGGTGGTGCGGGCGCACATCCTCTGTTGTGCGGCCGCACCAACGTGGGTCTTTTCCGATCGGATTTCGACGATTTTCTTTCTCTTCTTATACCTATTTGAACCCAATTTTTGTAAGAAGTTTTCAGAATAGAATTATATCATATTCTTAGCTTAGTTGAGAGCTTTTCTCTCTAGATTTAGGGGTTAGTTTTAGGATTAGATTTTAGAGAGAGAAAGTGAAGGATTTCAATGGTGATTGAGAGATTAAAGATCCAATGGTGACAATTGTATTAGAGATCTACTCTATTATCAGTGAGCATTTCTAAACTCTATCTCATTTATTGTTTTGTTTAGTATTCATGTTTGGATTGTTTGATTTTGATTAGAATTTGATGATTTAATGATTGATGTTTGATTAGAGTAATTGTTCTTCTTTTATTGTTGATTACTTTAGTTGTTTGTTGAATTGATGATGTTGCTAGAGTAGTTGTTTGGTTAGGGATTTGGTGAAGCTTGTATGATGTAATGGATTGATGTAGATTGGGGATTTCGATGGAGTTGATGATGTGATTAAATTGGTTAATTGATTATGTGCATGTGTGTGTTTGATTTAGGCTTGATCACCCTAGTTATTCACACTAGATTGCATTGTAAGTTCACATTGATACGGACCATTGATTTGTGGCTTGCATTTACATGATTGAGGTGTCTTGTGATGTTTCCTAGCTAGAGTTTATCGTAGTTGACGCTAGTTAGACCTCTAGGAGAATAGCTTGATATGCTCTTTTGGTTGCATAATTGATCTTCCCTCACATTGCTTGACTTAGTGAACTTTCTAAACCAATTTGCATTGTTCATTGCTATTATAAGTGAATCCTAATCCCTAGCATTTTATTTGTTTGATTTCTTTGTCTTAGTAGTTTTAGGTGTCCTCTTTTACCCTTCGTCTTCGACCTAGCTTAGGCACATAATTGGAACCACTTAGACATTACCGTTCCTTTGGGTTCGACCCTTGACTTACCTCTATACTTGCATTTAGGTTTGTTGAGTGTTTATAAATTTTGTTTGGCTTAGGAGGATTAGTTCAACGACCTAATTTTCCCACGTCAAAATGGTGCCGTTGCCGGGGAACGGTGTCTATGTTTGAGTGTTTTTGATTGCTTGAGTCTAGGTCTTTGTGTATATTTTTCTTTTATTTGTTTTTGTCTTCTTTGTAAAAATGGCATCTCTATCTTTTTCTCAACATGATGATGAACCTTTTTGTGAATATTTCAATAGACTTAAGGAATTTCTTGACTATAATTGTTGTAGTCTTTGGGAAGCTTGTGAGATTTGTTATCATGGTTTGAATGAGCAAACTAGGGATATAGTTGAAGGAATGCATAATGGTGATTTTAGAGCATTTTCTATTGAAGATGCTTGGAAATTTTATGTTTGGCTTGCTTGGGAAGTCTATAATAAGGGTAAACGTGCTTCCATTTTTTATGTGCAATGTGTTACTTCTTTCAATGCTAGCATGATTTACCATGATGTGTCACATGACCCCATAGTTGAACCTAAAACAAATGCTTCCAATTCTATTTCCTCATTTGTTCATGATAATGTGTTGCATGTTCAAGCTAACAAATCTCATAAATTTGAAAATGCTCCCAACTCCCTATTTGATGAAAATGCTCATGTTTGTAATGATGATGATCCCACCTTTGGTTATACTTCTTCTTCTCTTGTTGAGCCTCAATCTCCTACCCCTTTTGAATCTCTTATTGCTACCTTGGAAACTCAAATTAGGCATGTTGAGCTTCGTGATGATCTTGGGCCTAACAAAGAGTCGACTCTTAATTGTTTAAGAAGTCAATTGGAGATGATGAAAAAGAGTGAGGAGCGTCTTGAGGAGGGAAGAAGGAGAAATGAAGAGCTAGGAAGCCAATTGTCATCCTTGATGCTTATGTGTGAAAGTTACAAATCTAATGTGTGTGTTGAGGGTGATGATGGTAATTTCGAGCAACCAAGAGTGTGTGAGGATCCTATTGTTCAGCATAGGAGTGAAGGAGAGAGAGTCGAGAGTGATAATGAGTTTGATGAAATTTTGAGTCTAGACATCTCTTCCTTTGTTGATTGTGATGAGTTTCAAGTGTATGAATGTGACTCTTCTATCCATGAGTATTTGGACTCGTTTGAGGTTATGACAAATGTGTTTGTTGAGTGCATAGGGAATTGCCATAGCCTTTTAAGCAAGTTCATTGATGATGCTTCATGGGAGAGAGATGATTTTGAAATTAATTTGCCTCCATTCATGCATGGTTTTGAGACTCTAGGCTTTAAGGAAGTTGAGGGAGCTATTGTTCATGAAGGTAATGGAGGAGATTATATGGTTCCTCTTGGGAGTTGGACGTTTGAGGGAGATGGTGATCATGAGCGTTCTTCTTTTGAGGATTCTATGATTGATTTTCATGCCCTCATTGGCGATGTGAGACCTGGTGTTGAGGGAGTAGCTAACCCTTTGCCTTTTTCTCATACCCCTTTCTCTCAAAAGTTCGATCACATCCCTTATTGCCCTAATTTTCTCCCTTCCATTGTTGGTAAGCCTATAGGGGACCCTTATGTCTATGAAGATTTGAATGTGGCTCATTTATCTCCAATTTAGGAAAAGGGTGATGTTGCCACCCAAAAATATTTTGAGGAGAGTTTGCCTTCTTTTTCCTTTTCTTCTTCTTTTTCTTTTTCCTTTTCTTCTTATTTGAGTTTTCTTTTGAGTCTTCTTCCTTCTCTTGGCATCTCTCTCCTCATAGGTGTGCACTATGCTTGTTGCATGCCTTATTTTTGTCATGTGCACACTTACTTTCTTATGAAATGTGTAGTAGTGCATTTGACAAGCTCTTGCGTGCGTTGAATTATTATTTTACTAGAGCGGTCAAGCTTGGACCTTAAGCAAGCCTTTCTCGGGAAGTAACCTGTGTTTTAGATTAGATTTTCCTTTTCTTTTTAGAATAGATTTTTCTCTCATGGAAATGTTTGTGTGCCTTTTGCTAGGTACATGACTTGATATACTTTGGTGCTTCGATTTGGATCAAGAATCAAGGAAGGTTGACTCCTATCTTTTCGAGCATATGGAAACAAGGTTCAATTCTTAAGAAATTAGCTATGAAAGGTTTAATTGGGTCATTTGCGGGTATTTACACCCACCTAATATCCGGTAATATCCTTCCTTGCTCTTTCTCTAGTGGATGATGCCATGTTGGACATATGTTGGTTTGTTGGATTGATCTCCTTGTTTTCCCCTCCCATGGATTATATGATTTATGTTTGAGTGTATTGTCTCATTCAAGCTTGGGGGAGGGTATTCTATCATGTTTGATGGGATGTTCATCCTTATGTGTTATGCACCTTTGTATATGCTTTTCCATGTTTCTTTTATTTTGAAAACTCCAAAAAGATTTTCCTTTCTATCAAGGCAAATTTGCAATGTGTTTTGTTTTGTTCTTGTTTTGGACATAATAACATTTGGACTTGTATAATTGAATGCTTTTCTTCCTAAATGGTAACGGTGTGCACGGTTTGAGAGTACGCTTGGTTGATTCTAGGATAAAGCATGCTAAGGTAGTTGGTTAGAACTAGTGGGAACATGAAGCCGGATTCTACTTGTTTGTGGCCCGTTTGGTAGTTGCTTCCAATAGTCGATTTTGACACCAATAGTGAGTTTTTGCTACAACCATGTGAGTTCTATGTTTTTCAAGCCTTCTACCTTACCTGTATGAGCGGCATGGATCCTTGACTTTTTGCAAACCTAATCTTGAAACTTGACTCATAGATCTTGAATCCGAGACCGAACCATTTAGGGAGGACAAAGGCACCTTTTTCGGGGTGGTATTTTTCATTTTTAGGATAGTTTTATTCATTTTCTTTATTTTTGGGTTTACATTTGCCTTCTTGCAACCATTTGAGCCTTATACCTTCTTTTCAAGCCACATCTTTAGTTATTTGGCCTTTTGTTTCATTTTCTTTCTTTTCTTGGTTTTTGTGAAGCAATTGATCATATTTGATGGAGTTTGTGGTGGAGAAGTTGAAATGTTTGGTTCTAATGATAGCAAGATTGTGTGATTTCTTCGTTGTGAATAATGGAAAATGAGTATGAGTAAAAGCCGTCCTACATTATAAAAGGCATGGACAAATAAGTGCAAAAATCTAAAAAGCCGTCCAAAGTTAAAAGAGGCGAGGACGAAGCACTATTAAAAAAAAAAAAAAAGTGAAAAATGAAAAAAATTCAAAAATATTTTGATGTGAGTTTTCTCCCTTTTTAAGCATTGAGGACAATGCTCCATTTAAGCTTGGGGGGAAGCATTCTCACGCTTTTTGTGTATATGTTTGTGGTTTATAGCTTTGAATAAGCTTGGGGGTGTCAGTATTTTTGTTTGGATTGGTGTCTACTTGATTGTGATTCTAAGAAAGGGCCCGTTCTTTGCTTCACTTTTAGGTAAACCACCAAATTTCAAATTTTAGCCTACCTTCACCCTTATTGCCTTACGTTACAACCTTGGGGAAAGACCTTTTGACCTAGATGGTTGAGTCATTCATCGGTGGAGAGGAATGTGAGTTTTAGGAATAGGGAGAGGGGATGCAAAAGTCAAGATGTCGAGTAGCCTAAAAATTCTCTTTTTCCGGTTCCTTCGTGGAATCATTAGGATGCTCATTAGAGGTCAATTTGAAGCTATTAGGAAGAACGCGGTAAGATCGTTTGGGATGAAAGTGGATTGTGAAAGCTAGTTCCTATGCTTAGCATATTTATGTTTCAATCAACCTTGGGTATCTTGGAGCGTGCACTCCCTTACTTGTTTAGAAAGATTTGCATCAACTTGTGCTTGTACATTTGCAAAAGTCATTTCATGAAAATTTGTTTGCTTTTCTTGTATTTTGTTTTCTTTTTCATGTTTTGCCTTGTTTTTATTATTATGAGAGTTATGGGTAAACTCTTAGGATACCCTTACGAGAGCATTACTCGTCCTCTAGGGCGATCAAGGGGTTTAAATGGCTTGTCATTAGTTGCTAAAATGACCGTGATTCCTACGAAAGTGAGTTAGTGTATATTCTCATCTCGTCTTTTCTTTAGTTTGTTTTAATAAGCTCGTCATTTCCACTCCCTTGGTTTTGTTTTGCTCGAGGACGAGCATAAGGTAAGCTTGGGGGTATTTGATGTGTGTCATAAATGGCACACATTTGATGAGCATTTAGGTCCTGTCTATTCTCTTTTCATAGCTTTCATGCTTAATAAGGGCTTAGTTTTATGCTTTGTTGCTTACTTTTACCTTTCTTCTCTTATTTTGTAGCTTTTGTGCATTTCGTTGGTTTTCTAACCTTTTCTTCTTTATTTGCTCTATTTTCGTGGTTGTAGTTATTGGACGAGGTTTGGGTCTTGATTTTGGTGATCCACTATGGTGGAAGAAGCTTTTGGATCAAGTTCATGGAATTTGGGAAGCTCAAGATGCAAAGAAGTGGAAGTTCCAAGTCTTGGATCTTCTCTTGTGCTCCCTTCTGTGGGGAATATTTCAAGCATTATGATAACCCCAAACTTGAACCCCACTGTGATCATACACTAAAGTACGGTGGTGTTCCAAAGGGAAAGACAAAGAGCAAAAAGAGTCGCCTACAAGTTTTAGGAACTTGTAAACCCAAAAGACAATCCAAAAGGACCATCAACTACTCCATAAGGTCTTGAACCAAATAGGGTCCGAGGATGAGGGTACGAATCCAATCTACAAAAGAAAGGACCCGCCCTATAAAATAGGCCTCTACTTTGTTCTGCTCGTATTCATGCGCGCTTTTTGAATAACATACAATATTATATTAACCCTGTCCTGTTTATCTATGTTGGTTGAAATATTAATGCACAAATAATACTATTATTGGCGATCACTTGAGTTAAAATCACATTAGCCTAAACCAAATTAATAATTATCTTATTAAGCGTGATTTCAAGTACAAATTCCCTTTAAACCTGCATAAAAGGCGTGATCAAGCAATAACAATAAAATATATCAAGCAACATAATGACAAACAATAAATAATAATAATAATGATAATAACAATAATAATAGTCAAAATCATGTTAAGGCATAATAAAGCTTAAATATAATAGCAAGATCCTAGGCATAATACTAACAAGATTAATAACAAATCCTAGCATGTCGCTAAGCAATAAAGATCAAAGCTTTAAACCTAACATGGTACTAACATGATATCATGATATTAGAAAAGATAAGAGGCACCCTAAACATGATACTAGAAAGCATTAAATAACACCCTAACATGATACTAGGAATTAAACATCCTAACATGATACTAGGAATTATAAACAATAATAAGCATGCAATCTACATTGTGAAAGAAATAGGGAGTAAGCTAATCTACTTACTTTGAAGCCTCGTACCTCTTTCTAATAACAAAATAGACAAGTTAGTAAACTTCAATGAAAATTAATAAAGAACAATTAAAGAATTAAATTGAAATCAAGTTAAATAAAGTTTAGACTAGTTTTGGACCAAACCCTCAAAAATTATCAAACCTTGAACGTCTAGGGCGAAGGCAACTTCGAACTTGGCTAGATGACTCTAAGTCTAATGTATGCAGAATATTGTATGTAAAAACTAGTTTAGAAAAAGAGAGAGAGAAAGAAAGCGTATATTGCTCAAGGTAGAAAAGAGAGAATTAAGGAAGAATTGAATGAGAATTGATTGTGATTGATTGAGAGAAATTGATTGTTGATTGATGAAAGTTGATGATTAGAATTGATAGTTGATTGTAATTGATGAATAAAAACAGAGGTCCGGACCCTATTTATAAGGAAAAAGTCCGGAAAATCATAGAATTTGATAAGGAATAAAACTCCACTCTGTCTCTAATCAAACCGACCTTGTCGCCAAAGATTTATCTTGTCGCCAGGCGACAGAGTCTGTCGCCAGGCGACAAGCCTATCGTTTCGCGACAAGACAGTTTTTTGCGGATTTTGTTTTTATAATATCTTTTGATCTAGAAGTCCAAATAAGTCATATAATATGACGTTGGAAATCTCTTGAAGTCTACTTTCCAATGCAATTAGAATCAGATTAAAATCTTTTGTAGATAAAAAGATATGGCCGAAATAGTGAGACGGTGTCAGTTTTGGATAGAGTTTCGTATATCTTTAATATCTTTTTCGTTATAGCTCGGATTTAATATTATAATATATCATTGGAAAGATAATTTCAAGATCTATCCAACCATATAAAATTTAGATAAAAAATATGAGGCACGAAAATAATATCTGACTATCTTTGAACATGTTTAAATTCGAATAGAATTAGGAAAGTTTTAAAAAAGGAAAGTTTACATTCAAATCAAATTCTATGATCTTATCTTTTCAAAAAAGGATAATTAAGATATTTTAGAAACTTATAGAAGATTCTAATCAATCCTAATTAGTTTAGGAATAGGATTAAACCTTTGGACCCTCCTCATGATCATTGGGTCGTAGGTAAAATCCGCTTTGGGCCCAGTTTAGTATTTTGGCTATAACTTTCTCATTATTCATCGGAATTGGGCTTATAATATATCGTTGGAAAGGTCTTTTCAATCCCCATCCAACTACGCCATTATTTGACCCTTATCATGGACCAAAATAAACTGAAATGGACGTTTTCATAAAATAGAGTGGGTTTTCGAAAACAGAGAGAAGAGAATTTTAATAAAAACTAACCGCAACACTTGACTTTTCACACTTTCACCTCATTCGATTATGTTTTGACGTGAAATGTATTCATCACTGGGTTTGGTTTTGGGGAGACACAAATGGGTGTCTACAGAAGCCCCCACTTTGACTGAGTTTGGAGAAACTTATGTTTGAAAACGAAAGTCAAAGTATCGATAGGGCCGGAGAATGATTCAAAACGTTCTGCGATTCCAAATCATTCTTATAACGCCGATACCTGCAAACTAATCATTAGTTAAACAGATAAAAGAGTTAAGAAACGCGTATCTTGCACCGTCGAGCACACGTCTCTGGAGTAACCGTTTTGTTACATTTTGACGACCTTCTACAAGCTAGAGAACGCCATCTTGCTGTTGTTTATGTTCACACGTCTCTGAACAATGGAGTCTTTTTTGAGGATTGTTCACTCGTCTCTGAACAATGGAGCTTGATGATATGTCCACGCGTCTCTGAACAAAAGAGCTTTGATGATATGTCCACGCGTCTCTGAACAAAAGAGCTTGATGATATGTCCACGCGTCTCTGAACAAAAGAGCTTGATGATATGTCCACGCGTCTCTGAACAATAGAGCTTTGATGATATGTCCACGCGTCTCTGAAAAATAGAGCTTTGATGATATGTCCACGCGTCTCTGAACAAAAGAGCTTTGATGATATGTCCACGCGTCTCTGAACAAAAGAGCTTTGATGATATGTCCACGCGTCTCTGAACAAAAGAGCTTTGATGATATGTCCACGTGTCTCTGAACAAAAGAGCTTTGATGATATGTCCACGCGTCTCTGAACAAAAGAGCTTTGATGATATGTCCACGCGTCTCTGAACAAAAGAGCTTGATACTTGAATGTTTGTTGCGATCGTTCGGTTGGCTGCGAACAGGAGCTTTGCTGAATGGTTGTATCCTGTAAAAATCAAAAGAATTGCCAAAAGAATTTGCTGGTGTTTTCCTTAGGGTTGACCTAAGGCTTGATGTGTTTCTTAGGGTTGACCTAAGGTGAATGATTGACTTGAGGTTAACTCAATGTGACTGACTGACTTGAGGTTGACCCAAGGTGAATTGACACGACATGACTCAATGTACATGACTCGTGTAGTGTGCGACTCGAAAATGCAAAAAAGAAAAAAATTTCCGTCATTTTTGTGGAGGGTACCGACTTTCTCCCGAAAAAGAAAGACGCGAAAAAGAATCGAAGTGTTTGATGGTGCATGTTGAATGAGCTTAGTCAAGTATATGCATTTGATACTATCCCTCAAGGTAAAAGGATTAATTCCTCCTAAACTATCTTAGTTGACTCGATTATGAAAGTATTTAGGTAACTTAGGGACGGAGGCTAAGCACTTCATACTTTGATACAATGATGATTATAAGTGATGAGTGATGTGTGATTTTAATAAGGTATGCTTCAACGTTATGTTAAGAATTCATGACAAAGGGTTCCTAATTGGAAGTCTATTTGGTTATGTATCTGTGATGTGCGTGAAAGTGACACTAAAGTTAAGCTGCAAAGGCTAACGGTGTGGAAAAGTATTATTTGATAAGTGTCAAATAGTGATGACTCTTAGGCTAGGTAGGCTAATGATGTAAGGATCAAGCCTCCAAGTCTAGCTCTAAGTAAATAGGGATGAGCATTGAAAATCCCTTGATATGATCATGGTGTGAGTGTGTGAATGTGAAAATGAATACATTTTTGTTATGGCCGCACCTCAATATGAGATTGCCTACGTATCCGTTAGGAATCAGGCCAAACGTAGCTCTAGCCGAACCTCGCACAAGTGTGTGTATACCTCAAAAAGGTCTTTTTTAAGGGTTGTAACGTGGCTAGGCTAAAGGTTAGAGAAGAAGGGGATAAAGGCTCAAGACCCTAAATAAGCCCCCCAAGGTGTGCAACCTTGCTGTTAATTTGAATCTTTGTATTTTTTTTTATGCTTGAATTTTCTCATTTTTGAGCTCTTTTTCTTTTTTTTTTATTTTTTGCTCTTTTCTTTTTTTGCTTTTGCATTTTTATTTTATTTTCATAAGTGTGGGCAATCCCGATCATGCGGTCTATCACTCACTTGGCATTCATGTTTCTCAGGCACGGTACCGAGCACTCGATAAGAGACGCAATCTGAGACATGTTCTTATCAAAGATATTTTCATATTATAGACATTGGAACACTTGCCCTTTTGTACACTTTTATTTATTATTATTTTTTTTTGTATCATTTTTTTTTATTTTGAGATCACTCAAGCTTTCATATTTGTAAATTGCATAAGTTACACACCATCCCATCCCAAGGTTAAGTAGATGTGGGTTGAAAAATGAAAGGTCTATCGTTAGACGAGGCTCAAAGTGGTTTTATCAAAAAAAGGATTATGTATTTAAAGGGTGAAGATGATATGACATGGCTACAAGTGGTGCCTCAAATCATTGGTGTACCTTGTGCTTAATTCAACCTTGATTTTTTTTTTTTTTTTTTTTTTTTTTTGAATAATGCAATGCAATGATCATATGCAAGAAATGAAATGCTCATTTTATTAAGGGGAACAAAAATAAAAAAAAACCTATGTAATAAATCTAAGGAAGACAAAAGGTGCCTATGCTAGACTTATGGGGGAAAGGTCTAAAAAAAAAGAAGAAGAAAGCATGAAATCTTAGTGAGAAGCTTGCCTTGTATTTTGTCTCATCATTACTCTTTTTTTTATTATTATTATTGTCAATCACATGACTCAAACTCGATTCAACATGCATAGATGGGAAAAGATCATGAAAGAATGAAGGGAATGATATGTATGGAGAAAGTATGTGGAGTGTAGGAAGAAGATGTAGATAAAGAAATATGGAAGAATTAGGAAAAGAATGGACCCCCAACTCAAATGACGGAAAAACGACTCATGCATGAACCTAAGACATGGTCATGGTGACATGTACAAAGTGTGTGCTAAGACTAATGAGTGTAGGTGACATGTTAAGACTTGTGTCATGACCATGTGGCTAGACAATGTGACTAGACTTAAGCAAAGACTAAATTAAGACTTCACGTATGTGCATTAAACTGGACATGCTGTGGTATTTTAGTCATAACTTTTGATCTGTGACTTTGATTGGGACGAAATTAACGCCAAATTAAAGTTAAAACTCGGGGCTACAGATCCATAGTTTCTACGACTCGTGGTTCTTCCTAGAACTCCGGCTATGACCAAAACAAGTTGACGCATGTGCAGTATACGGGAATAAAAATCCGGGTTGACTAAAAGGAATTATGACTCGATTTAAGGGAATTTTATTAGTTCAGATTAATTAATTAACTAATTAAACAAATTCTTTGACTCTTAGTGTGTGACCATTGGACTTTAAGTGCCTAAACTCAATTAAAGACTTAAACATGGTTTGAACCATTAATAAATTGATTAACCGATTAGTAGACTGTTAATTAGACTCGTCGTGATGACTCGAGCAAGAAAACTGGACTGTCGCTAAAACAACAGGACTGTCGCCACTTTTTAGAGCCTGTCGCCAGACGACAAAATTGTCGCCAGGCGACAGACACTAAACTGCAGCGCCACAGTCCAAATTTCTGTGCCATTGCTGGAACATTAATCTGGACTGTTTCCAGTAATTTTTACTCTAAATGGACATGCCTAAAGTCGTACTAAGTCGAATTGATTAATTTATTAGCCTTTAATTAATTCAAAATTAATTAATTAATTAGACAAAGTCCTTTTAGTCATTAGTCAATTTTATTTAGTCTTAATCACAAGTCAAACAAATGGTTAACACATATATAATATGTACAAGCAAAGGCACAAGTAGTTCACATAGTCACAATATGATGAGTTTGCAACCTAACCATGGATCTAGTTCTCTAAAGTTCGAGGATATGGGTTAAGTCAAAAAGGTCCATGGTTAAGAATCCATATGCATTGCACACAAGCCTACCGGGAGGGTTGGAGCGAATGGACAGGATTCCGCGAGTTCGTGATGAAATCGAACTTGACTCCACAGTTTGGTGGATTCACAAACATTACACGTACCCAAATCTGAACTTTGCACATGATAGTGGAATATTCCATTGGGCAGGCGAAGCAGGAACCCCCAGAGGGTTATATCCATATGTAGAACACATATGGGTTCAGAAAAGTGAGAAAATGACTCAATCAATAAGCAATCGAGCCAACAACACTAGAAATGGTCAAAGCAAGAAGACAGACCCCTGGCTCGGTATTGGAAGAACTTGGCGCCAGACAACAGGGACCGTCGCCGCAAAAAGCTCCTGTCGCCAAGCGACAGAACTGTCGCCAGGCGACAGAAACTTTTTACGGGTGACAAGCCCTGTGTTCTAGACGCTAGTTCCTACATGCCTTGGCAAGTTTCTGTGTTCTTCGAATTTTCCAGATTTCGCATCATCTTTTCGATTCCAGTCATGAAAGATATTTCTTAAATTTCCTACGTGTAAAATTCCTATGGATTGACTCACGGGGTGCTCCCATGAGGACCTTTTAATGCATATGACAATAATGTTAATCAAATCACGCACATGAAATACTTAGAATTTTTCGAGTCTCATCCGCTCATTCTAAATAATTGCCAAAATTAAATAAATTTCAGGAATATAAATAGAAATCCTCCCCAGTGGAGTCGCCAAAAACTGTGGGGAATATTTCAAGCATTATGATAACCCCAAACTTGAACCCCACTGTGATTATACACTAAAGTACGGTAGCGTTCCAAAGGGAAAGACAAAGAGCAAAAAGAGTCGCCAACAAGTTTTAGGAACTTGTAAACCCAAAAGACAATCCAAAAGGACCATGAACTACTTCATAAGGTCTTGAACCAAATAGGGTCCGAGGATGAGGGTACGAATCCAATCTACAAAAGAAAGGACCCGTCCTATAAAATAGGCCTCTACTTTGTTCTGCTCGTATTCATGCGCGCTTTTTGAATAACATACAAACATTATATTAACCCTATCCTGTTTATCTATGTTGGTTGAAATATTAATGCACAAATAATACTATTATTGGCGATCACTTGAGTTAAAATCACATTAGCCTAAACCAAATTAATAATTATCTTATTAAGCGTGATTTCAAGTACAAATTCCCTTTAAACCTGCATAAAAGGCGTGATCAAGCAATAACAATAAAATATATCAAGCAACATAATGACAAACAATAAATAATAATAATAATGATAATAGCAATAAAAATAGTCAAAATCATGTTAAGGCATAATAAAGCTTAAATATAATAGCAAGATCCTAGGCATGATACTAACAAGATTAATAACAAATCCTAGCATGTCTCTAAGCAATAAAGATCAAAGCTTTAAACCTAGCATAGTACTAACATGATATCATGATATTAGAAAAGATAAGAGGCACCCTAAACATGATACTAGAAAGCATTAAATAACACCCTAACATGATACTAGGAATTAAACATCCTAACATGATACTAGGAATTATAAACAATAATAAGCATGCAATCTACATTGTGAAAGAAATAGGGAGTAAGCTAATCTACTTACTTTGAAGCCTTGTACCTCTTTCTAATAACAAAATACACAAGTTAGTAAACTTCAATGCAAATCAATAAAGAACAATTAAAGAATTAAATTGAAATCAAGTTAAATAAAGTTTAGACTAGTTTTGGACCAAACCCTCAGAAATTATCAAACCTTGCACGTCTAGGGCGAAGGCAACTTCGAACTTGGCTAGATGACTCTAAGTCTAATGTATGCGGAATATTGTATGTAAAAACTAGTTTAGAAAAAGAGAGAGAGAAAGAAAGCGTATATTGCTCAAGGTAGAAAAGAGAGAATTAAGGAAGAATTGAATGAGAATTGATTGTGATTGATTGAGAGAAATTGATTGTTGATTGATGAAAGTTGATGATTAGAATTGATAGTTGATTGTAATTGATGAATAAAAACAGAGGTTCGGACCCTATTTATAAGGAAAAAGTCCGGAAAATCATAGAATTTGATAAGGAATGAAACTCCACTCTGTCGCTAATCAAACCGACCTTGTCGCCAGGCGACAGAGTCTGTCGCCAGGCGACAAGACAGTTTTTTTTCGGATTTTGTTTTAATCATATCTTTTGATCTAGAAGTCCAAATAAGTCATATAATATGACGTTGGAAATCTCTTGAAGTCTACTTTCCAATGCAATTAGAATCAGATTAAAATCTTTTGTAGATAAAAAGATATGGCCGAAATAGTGAGACGGTGTCAGTTTTGGATAGAGTTTCGTATATCTTTAATATCTTTTTCGTTATAGCTCGGATTTAATATTATAATATATCATTGGAAAGATAATTTCAAGATCTATCCAACCATATAAAATTTAGATAAAAAATATGAGGCACGAAAATAATATCTGACTATCTTTGAACATGTTTAAATTCGAATAGAATTAGGAAAGTTTTAAAAAAGGAAAGTTTACATTTAAATCAAATTCTATGATCTTATCTTTTCAAAAAAGGATAATTAAGATATTTTAGAAACTTATAGAAGATTCTAATCAATCCTAATTAGTTTAGTAATAGGATTAAACCTTTGGACCCTCCTCATGATCATTGGGTCGTAGGTAAAATCCGGTTTGGGCCCAGTTTAGTATTTTGGCCATAACTTCCTCATTATTCATCGGAATTGGGCTTATAATATATCGTTGGAAAGGTCTTTTTCATGTCCCATCCAACTACACCATTATTGGACTCTTACCATGGACCAAAATAAACTGAAATGGACGTTCTCATAAAATAGAGTGGGTTTTCGAAAACAGAGAGAAGAGAATTTTAATAAAAACTAACCGCAACACTTGACTTTTCACACTTTCACCTCATTCGATTATGTTTTGACGTGACATGTATTCATCACTGGGTTTGGTTTTGGGGAGACACAAATGGGTGTCTACACCTTCAAAGGAAGTGTGTGCCCTAAATATTAAGCCTTAGCTACTGCCACTCCTAGTGCCCATCACCATCATAAATCATGTGTGCACCCCTTGAGCTTGAAGAGTTGAAGATTCGAAGAAACCCAGCTGAGTGCGGCCGCACGCGCAGAAGGTGCGGGCGCACACGAAGGATGTGCGGCCGCACACCATGGTGGTGCGGGCGCACATCCTCTGTTGTGCGGCCGCACCAACGTGGGTCTTTTCCGATCGGATTTCGACGATTTTTTCTCTCTTCTTATACCTATTTGAACCCAATTTTTGTAAGAAGTTTTCAAAATAGAATTATATCATATTCTTAGCTTAGTTGAGAGCTTCTCTCTCTAGATTTAGGGGTTAGTTTTAGGATTAGATTTTAGAGAGAGAAAGTGAAGGATTTCAATGGTGATTGAGAGATTGAAGATCCAATGGCGACAATTGTATTGGAGATCTACTCTATTATCAATGTGCATTTCTAAACTCTATCTCATTTATTGTTTTGTTTAGTATTCATGTTTGGATTGTTTGATTTTGATTAGAATTTGATGATTTGATGATTGATGTTTGATTAGAGTAATTGTTCTTCTTTTATTGTTGATTACTTTAGTTGTTTGTTGAATTGATGATGTTGCTAGAGTAGTTATTTGGTTAGGGATTTGGTGAAGCTTGTATGTATTATGTAATGGATTGATGTAGATTGGGGATTTTGATGGAGTTGATGATGTGATTAAATTGGTTAATTGATTATGTGCATGTGTGTGTTTGATTTAGGCTTGATCACCCTAGTTATTCACACTAGATTGCATTGTAAGTTCACATTGATACGGACCATTGATTTGTGGCTTGCATTTACATGATTGAGGTGTCTTGTGATGTTTCCTAGCTAGAGTTTATCGTAGATGACGCTAGTTAGACCTCTAAGAGAATAGCTTGATATGCTCTTTTGGTTGCATAATTGATCTTCCCTCACATTGCTTGACTTAGTGAACTTCCTAAACCAATTTGCATTGTTCATTGCTATTATAAGTGAATCCTAATCCCTAGCATTTTATTTGTTTGATTTCTTTGTCTTAGTAGTTGTAGGTGTCCTCTTTTACCCTTCGTCTTCGACCTAGATTAGGCACATAATTAGAAGCACTTAGACATTACCGTTCCTTTGGGTTCGACCCTTGACTTACCTCTATACTTGTATTTAGGTTTGTTGAGTGTTTATAAATTTTGTTTGGCTTAGGAGGATTAGTTCAACGACCTAATTTTCCCACGTCAAAATGGGATGTGCGCCCGCACCACCATGATGTTGGGCGGTTAGATTTAGCTTTAATTCGATATTCTTGCATGCTTAATTTACCATTGCTTTGCTTCCGTGTTATTGCATGATTAATTGGCAACTATATCTACCTACTTCCCTTGGTGCTTAGTTATATTGATTTTTAATCGTTCTTAATCTCTAGTTTAATCTCTTAGTTATTCACACTTCTTGTTCCGAGGTAGCTTAGGTATTAAGTAGTGAATGTGGTGTTTATGCATGTCTCCTTGTGGTTCAACCCCTATGCTTGCCTTATACTTGTATTAGGTTTGTTTAGGTGTATAAATTATATTTGATCTAGGGATAGACATTGACGACGCATTTATTTCCTTGTCATTGATTCGTTGGGTTCTTGAGCTTCAATCTTTTGATCTTGAGATCCGGGATAAGAAAGGTGCAAAAAATGTGGTTGCGGATCATTTATCTAGGCTTGAGGATTTTCAAGTTCAAGATGATGGATCCCCTATTGAGGATCGGATGTTGGATGATTACTTATATGTCATTAATGTGAAGGAGCTCCCATGGTTTGCCGATTTGGTAAATTTTCTTGCTTGTGGGTAGTTCCCTCCTTCTTTTTCCGACAATCAAAGGAGGAAGCTCAAGAGAGAAGCTAGGCACTATGTGTGGGATGAGCCGATTTTGTATAAGAGAGGTGTAGATGGGTTGTTGCACCAGTGTGTGCCAAATGAAGAAATACCAAATGTTTTGAAGATGTGTCACTCGGATCCTAGTGGTGGTCATATGGGTGTTTCAAGAACAGACTCTAAAGTGCTTCAATGTGGTTTATGGTGGCCAAACCTCTTCAAGAATGCTTGGTAATTTGTCAAGAGTTGTGATCAATGCCAAAGGACCGGAAATATTTCAAAAAGGAATGAGATGCCCCAACAACTAATTCTTGAGTTAGAGATCTTTGATGTTTGGGGTATAGATTTGATAGGTCCTTTTCCTTCTTCTTTTGGGAATCAATACATTCTTGTTGTCGTTGGTTATGTGTCAAAGTGGGTTTAAGCCATTGCTTCTCCAACAAATGACCAAAAGGTGGTGATGAAGTTATTCAAGAAGATTATATTCCCAAGGTTTGGCATTCCCAAGGCGGTTATAAGTGATAATGGCTCTCATTTCGTGCACTATGCTTTCCGAAAAATGTTGAAGAAACATGGGGTGAACCAAAGATTTGGTCTTCCTTATCATCCTCAAACCAATGGGCAAGTTGAGGTATCTAATCGTCAAATTAAGTTGATTCTTGAGAAGATGGTAGCAAGGAGTAGGAAAGATTGGTTAAACAAGCTTGATGATGCTTTGTGGGCGTATAGAACGGCTTTCAAAACTCCTATTGGTACCACTCCTTATCGATTGGTTTATGGAAAGTCGTGCCATCTTCCGGTGGAGCTTGAGCACCACACTCATTGGGCAATCAAGAAGATTAATTTTGATTTGGCTAGTGCGGGAGAACAACGTTGGTTGGATTTACATGAGTTGGAAGAGCTTCGTTAGGATGCTTATGATTGTGCTAACTTGTATAAGGCTAGAACCAAGGAGGTGCATGATAAGCTAATTGAGAAAAAGGAGTTCAATCTGGGAGATATGGTGCTTCTTTACAATTCAAAGATGAGGCTTTCTCTCTGAAAATAGATGTCTCGTTGGACCGGTCCATTTGTTCTGCAAGAGGTGATCGGAAATGGTGCTATTGAAATTTCACCTTTGGACCTTTCAAGGACTTTCAAGGTCAACGGACATAGGCTCAAGCATTATTATGAAGCAGTTTTTGTTGGAGTCATTCATGACATGACTCTTAATGATCCACCTTGAAAAGGATTGAGAATGTCAAGCTTAAGACTTTAAATAAGCGCTTATCGGGAGGCAACCTGAGTTTCTAACTTTTTTTCCTTTTCTTTTGAATTTTCCTTTTGTTTTGATGATGTTATTCTCTTTTAATCTTGTTTTGTTTTGTGATGTAGGTGTGTTTGATTTGAAATCCGACATCATTGATGCCAATTTTGAGGTAAATTTGTCCAATTTATTGAGTTGGAAAATTGTGTAATATGTAGCTTGGTGGGTTCTTGTGATAAGTTCTTGATTTTCATAAATTATACCCACCAAATGAGGGTTTGCTACTGCCTATATGCGTGTTCATCACCATCATGTAGGTGGGCGCACCTAGGTGAGGAAGGAAGACAAAGAGGGGAGGAATACCTACTGGGGTGCACTCGCACACAGCTGATGTGCGGGCGCACACGACCCTTGTGCGGGCGCACACTACTCTTGCGCGGCAGAAAATACCTGGTCGTGCCCCCTTCTCTTTGCCCTCTTATTTTAAATCCGACTTCCTCCCTTCTTCTTCTTTCTCCTACTTCATTTTCCCACTCTAGATCCATTTGGTTATTGCTCTAGTTCTCTCTTCATCTCCATCATATATTTCTCATTAATTCTTCATCAAAACTCATAATTTTCAAGTTTTTGTTTCTCAAATTCTCATTCAAGCACATTTAAGGTAACTTTCTCTCTCCTAAATTTGAGATTTTTGGGTATTCTTCAATTGAAGTTTTGTGGTTTGCTATTGGAAAAGTTTGTAAGTAGTAGTATTCTTCTTGTTGATTTCTTGTGTTTTCTCATCAATTCAAGGTATAATTGCATCAATTTTGTGATAAATTTTCAATTTTTATGATTCATGAGAATTTGATTTTGTTGGTACTACCTTTACTAGCATACCCATGTTGCTACTACTTGATTCAAACATGTTGATTATGAATATGATGATGTTGTTGATATTGATTTTTGTTATGATGATGATTTTACTTGAGCAAATTGAATATTTTGGCATGAATTTTGTTGGTTTTCTTGATAGATTTGTTTGTGGGTTTATTGTTGGGTATTATGGTGTTGGTAGTGATGATGTTCATAAGGGTTTGTTGGTCATGGTGTGTGATGTTGCTTATACTAATTGTGTTTCGGGACAACAATTGTGACAATAATTGTGATTTGTTTATGCATTATTCATATGAGATGAATATTTGCTTATTTCCTTGATTATTGTGGACTTTGTTAGTTTTACCATTATCATGATTAGTTTTAGCACATTATTTGCTATATTTTGAACCTGTACTTTGATGGTTGTTTGTAGATGGTTGCTCCTCGCCAGGCCAAGCATGCTAAGCATTATAATCCAAGGGATGTAATTGAACTACCATCTTCTATCGAAGAAACCTATGGCATACGATTTTGGAAGAAAGAGCATTGGGATAGATTTGCAAATCTTTCATCTAGGAAGTTATATTCTACTCGGTTTTATGATCAAGAAACAACAACTCTTTTAGGGATGGATGATGATGTGAGGATGCTAGCAAGGAACTTAGGTCTTGAAGCCTTTATCGATCTTAATGCTCCTACCTTTGCTCGGATCACTTTTGAGATTCTTGCCTCACTTGAAGTTCATGGTGATAGTGATGATGATGAGCCTCCTACTTTATTCTTCCAAGTCATCAATGAGGATAATTCCATACCTCTATCTTATCTCAATGAAATGTTTCATTTTCTTGAGCCCATTGAAGGTGTTCCTTTGATTTACCCGGCGTATGAGACCTTATGCAAGGATCACAAATATGATGAGAATGAATGGTGGGATAACATCTCCTTTGAGGAATCTTATCGGGCACAACATTCAAAGTCCGTTTCAATCGTCCATGCGGCTATGCGCTACTATAGCCGGATTCTCACTTATGCTTTCTTCTCCAAGGAATCTCGTGGAGCCATGTCTCAAGAGGAGTTGAGTTGGCTTTGGTTGGCGGATAAGCCAAAGGATGAAGAGGTTGAAGTAATTGATTTTGCTACGCATTTGCTTGACCGTTTTATTGATATTCGTGATGTGATCTTCCTCTCCGGAAGTATTCAAATAGGAGGAATGATAACCATACTTGTGTTATCTCTAGAGAAGAAGTATGGTGGTATGCTCCAAAAGCTTGAGCCTATTCAAGATATAAGAGAGAAGACCCCTTCATACCTTTTGAGCATTTTTGTGTTGATCAACCAAAAGTTCTTGGAGCGGACTCTCAAGGAAGATTAGTTTGTATAGAAAGTGTACTGTCCCGAACTACAGATTGGTGTCTTATTCCTCATAATGGTTCAATGGTGAGGTATTTGGAGTCGGCTTACCCATGGAAGCCTTACAAGAGGGATATCGATAGCTCCCTTCGACGGGTATCTTTACCCTCCATTCGGCAAAAGAGGAGTGCTCCTTCTAAGTCCAACGAAATTTCTTCAAAGCGAGGTAACCCTAGTCCTCCTCCTTCTCCTACTTCTTCTTCTATATATGATTTGTCAAGTTTGCATGCTAATGTTGATGCCCTTGCTCTTGCTTTGTCTTCCTCTTCTTTTATGGGGAATGGTTGTGTGGGTAGTTATGACTATCATGCTAGGAGAGTTTATGATTATCATGTTTCTAAGGGAGAGATTGAGCCATATTTGAACTACTCCTATCTTCCGGTCCAAGAGGGACCTATCTCTCAGTGGGAGCCTTTTGACAAGGCTATTGGACCCCGACCTTGCTACCCTTATTGGGAGGGTCCCCGTGTGGCACCTAGTGCCATTCGTGGGACCTCTCGAGGGGATTATGATTATAGGCGACCGGGGAGGTGTGATTGGGCATATGATCCTGGTAACCCTGCTCCTTTCCCTTCCCCTGAGACAGAGGGAAGATGGGGACGTTCGGGTCCTCCCGTTCTAGATGATTGGACCCATTACTTCGCCGCTGATTCCCTTAGGAGGTTGAGTAGGAATAAGGGGAAGGATGCTTGTCTTGTTGATTATTTAGTCCACAGTGTCGTTTACGACATTGGTGGGGGGAGTTCTAGCTCTACCCCCAACCACAGTGCTGATGAGCGACATTTATGACACTCATTAGATCTCTTTTTGGATGAATTTCATTTAATTTTATTACTCAGCTCTTTTCTTTAGTTTTCCTTAGTTTTATTCTTATTTTCTTCATTTTATGCTTTTCTTAGTTAGTTTCTCTGTTTTGTGCATTTTCTAGTTTACTTGTTATTTTTCCCTTTTATTTGCTTTTTATCCTTTGTTTGTAGGTTGTGATTGATTGTCCGAGAATTCCCGAGCTTCCTCTTCATGGTTTTTCATTGCTTTTCATGCCTTATGCTTGTGCAAAGAGTTTCAAGTCAAGGGGGATCCGAAGAGCAAGTTTCAAGACCTTGGTTATGCTCTTTTCATGGCTTATATTCTTCAAGAATTCCAAGGAAGTTGCTGCCTACCTTGTCCTCCATCACCATTATCTAGGATGTGTGCACCACATGAGCTAGGACGAAGAGAAGAGAGGATCTCTACCCAGATTGGTGCGGGCGCACTAGGGGAGTGTGCGGCCGCATATATGTCGAGTGCGGCCGCACATCTGGTGCGTGCGAGCGCACCTTTCTGGGTGTGTTTCCCGTGCGCGCCACTCTCTCTCGTACGTGCGACCGCACTGGCATGGGTCTACTTTTGGGCGTCAATACCGACCTCTCCTTGGTATATATAGTTAGTTCCTTCTATTTTTACCTAATAATTGATTAAGCAAATTAGATCTTAGTTTTTTATTAGAATTTTAGAGAGAGAAACTCAAGGATTGAAGAGAGAGAAACTCATGGTTTTTGGTTGATTGTTCAAGAATTCTTCATCGTATTTGATCTTTTGATCAAAGTTTGTAAGGATCTTTCATCTTTGATTTCAATATAAGTTTTTTTTAGTTGATTTCATTTGTTTTTCATATTATTGTTGATTTATTGAAGTTTGTTTGATGTTTGATTGAAGTTTAATGAAGTTTGATTGATTGTTGATTTGATCTTTGATTTCAAATATATTGATGATGAAATTGATGGTTAGTGTAGTTTTGATCTTAATTTCCATGGCTAGTGAGTAGTTTTCTTGCTAGGGAAATAGTGAAGCATGTTTGAGTGATGGATTAGAGTAATTTGGGGATAATTAATGGAGTTGATGATATGATTAAATTTGGTTGATAATTCATGTGCATGTGTGTAATTGATTGAAGCTTGGCCATCTTTAATTGTTGCAATAGATTGCATTGTAAGCTTGCTATGATACAGACCATTGATTAGTAACTTGCAATTTCTCGATTGAGGTATCTTGTGATGTTTCCTAGTTAGTGTTTAGCGTAGTTGGCGCTAGTTAGACCTCTAGGAGAAATATCTTGGTATGCTCTATTGGATACATGTTTGATCTTCCTTCATATCACTTGACTTAGTTGGTTTACCTCCCAAATTACCATTCTCCATTGCAATTACATGTGGATCCATTCCCCTAGTGTCTTTTATATTGTTTTGATACAAGTTCATTGCATTGATTAGCTCTAACTCTAGTTCTTACCATAAACCCCGCATTTGACTTCGGAGTAGCTTGATATTAGGCAATATACATTCAACTTCCTTTCCTTTGGGTTCGACCTCGACTTACCACTACACTTCCATAGGGGTTTGTTGAGTTATAAATATTGTTTGATTGGGTGGGGTGGTAGCCCAACGACCTACCGTTCCTTGTCCCGTCAAAATGGCGCCGTTGCCGGGGAATGGTGCTTTGAGTGCATATTGTTGTTGAGTCTATTCCACTTTATTTGCAAAATACAAAAATATTTTACTCTTTAGGCTACACTTGTAGCCGTGCTACTAATATTTTCTTTGAGTTTTGTATGCATAGGTCCCAAGATCGTGTAATTGTTCCCTTTCATTGGGAGATTGAAAGAACTCTTTCAAGGAGGAGAATAGAAAACAAGTCATTGGATTATAGTTCTTCAAGCGAGGAAGAGATTGAACAAGAGCAAGTTATGGGAGAAAATCCGAGAGTTGCCTTGAAGGAATTGGGAGTGCCCGGTGCAGATAGGTTCGAGAGCGGTATAGCTCCACTTACAACACCGGCAAACGACTTTGAAATTTGGCCGGCAATGATCTCCCTAATTGAGAGGAGACAATATAGTGGGGCTAAGAATGAGAGCCCATTGAACCATCTTAAGGTGTTTGAAAAATATTGCAACACAATCAAGGTTAATGGAGTGTCTCAAGAGTTTATCCGCCTTAAGTTGTTCCCTTTCTCTCTCATAGGAAGATATTTGGAATGGCTAGACAAAGAAGTGATGCCCATTTCATTGAGAACATGGGATGATGTCACTAAAGCTTTCTTGTCTCGTTTCTATCCTCAAAAGAAAACGGCGAAGGCAAGGGCTTTAATTCAAGGGTTCAAGCAAAAACCAAATGAGTGTCTCTATGAAGCATGGGAAAGATTCAAGGAATATCAAAGACAATGTCCTCACCACGGAATTCTAACATACCAAGTGATCCAAATCTTCTATGGTGGTTTGAGTCCTCTAGGCAAGTCATGCCTTGATGGAGGGGCTGGTGGTCCTATCATGAATTAGACCGAAGAAGAAGTTGTGGACATTATAGAGGATGTGGTGACCTACTATAGAGATTGGCAAGATAGGGAAAGAGATTCTTCCAGCAAGCAATCTTCATTGTATTCGGTAGACCATCTCAATGCCATCAACAATCTTTCCTCTCAAATGACAAACTTGGGAAAGGAGGTGACCGCAATCAAAGCCAAGTTGGAGAGTGCTTCTTCCTCTTCTCAAGCTTCAAATCTTCCCTCCCAATTTAAGGGGACAGGTACTTCTTCTAACTCTCAAACTCTTTCCACTTCACATAATATGCCTATGGGATGTTTGTTTTGTGATGCATGTGGATCATGTGATCATGACTCTAGAAATTGCAATAATGAGTTTGATAACAATGAGTGTGAGCATGTGAATTTTGTGTCAAACAACAATGTTCAAAGATTTGATAATCAAAGAGGCCAATGGAATATGAATTACCAAAACCAAGGCAATTTAGACAACTATAATGATGGTGGTGGTTATAGGAACCAAGGGAATCAAGGTTCTCGTGGTAACCATAATAACCAAGGTTATAGTGACCAAAATCAAAGCCAAAATTAGGGTAATCAAAACCAAGGCTATGGTAATCAAAACCAAGGTTATGGAAATCATAACCAAGGTAATGGTAACCATAATCAAGGTGGTGGTAACCATAGTCAAGGTTATGGTCAAAATCAAAATAGGGGTAGTTGGAACAATCAAGGAAGGTGCAATTTTCAAAACAATGCTCAAAGAGGTCCCCCAACCGGATTTGTTCCAAAGAATCAAGGTGAAAATTCCTATTCACAACCTTCTTCTCCTAGGACTAATTTGGAAGAATTGATTGATGATCAATCCAAGATCATTAACACCTACATGGCGGTTAGTGATAAGAAGTTCAATGAAATGATGACTCACAATATGATGCTTGAGACTCAAATAACCCAACTAGCAAACACTCTCAAGGATTATGCTAGTCCTTCTTTACCTTCCCAAGGTGTTGAACAGAAGAAACCCGTGTATTTTATTACCACTAGTTGTGGGAGTGACCTTAGTGAGGGAGTTTTTTGTTTAATGGAGGGAGAAGATGAGAGTAGTGCTTTGGAGAACGAAGTTGAGAAGGTTGAGTCCAAGGAAGTCTATTGTGAGGATGAGGAAAAAGAAGAAGGTGTTGTTGAAAAGATTTGTGAGGAAGAGAGATTCCCCGATCTACCATACCCCCAAAAATTCTTAAGGTTCAAAATGGATGAGCAATTTGGGAAGTTCCTTGAAGTTCTTAAGGAAGTTCATGTTTCCACACCCTCTACCGAGCCAATTCCCGAAATGCCTAAGTACTCCAAGTTTCTTAGGGAGATACTAGAGGAGAGGAAGATTGTAATGAGGGCAATTCGGTGGAAGGAGGGAAATGTTTTATTGCTCTTGTCCATGTTGAGCTTCCGGAGAAAATGGAGGATCCGGGAAACTTTTCAATTCCTTGCAAGATCAAGAAAATGATGTTTGTGAATGCTCTATGTGATCTAGGGGCTAGTGTGAGTATCATGCCCTACTCGGTTTTCAAAAGACTTGATCTAGGTGATCTTCAACAATCCAATATAACCCTTCAATTGGCCGATCTCTCTATTAAGTTTCCTATGGGGAGAATTGATGATGTCCCTCTTAAGATTGGAGAGTTTGTTTTTCCCGTAGATTTTGTGGTTTTGGAGATTGAGGAAGATGAACATATTCCAATCATCTTAGGGAGACCTTTCTTAGCTACCTCGGGAGCTTTGATAGATGTGAAAGGAGGCCGCATTACTTTGAGATGTGGTAAGCTAGAAGAGAGTTTTAAGTTGAAACCAATACATGAGTCTCTATATTTTGTGCAAGATATAGTATGTGCTAGTCTTTCTCGTTCTATTGATATGTATGCGTGATTGATTCTTCTACTAACATTGCTCTTGAGAATTTTGATGATGTTTTTGCGAGTTTTGATAGCATGAAGGTTAGTGAAGAAGAAATTGTGATTCCCAAGCTAAAAGATGATGAGGATGTTGAGATTCCAAGTTGGTTTAATTTGAGCTTAATTCTCAAGATGAAGAGAAAGCTTCTATGATTGTGGATGTTGAAGTTCCATCTACTATGAACAAAAAGCCGAAGAAAAAGGCTCGTGATTCAAAGAAATTGAGAAAAATAAAGAAGTTGAGAAAAGAGAAAAATGAATTTGAGAAGAATTTTGTGGAGGTTTCATCAAGCAACAATGAGAAGTTGCTTAATGTTGAAGAAGATTTTGGTCTTTCAACTACCTCGAAGAAGGTGGTGTTCTTTGACCCTCCATGATTTGGAGGAAGGGTCGAGCTTAGGACCTTAAGAAAGAGCTTCCTGGGAGGCAACCCGGAGATTCTAACTTTTCTTTTTGATTTTTGAGTTTTCTTGTTTTTGTTTCTTTTATTACTTTTTCTTTTCTTTCACTTTTCTACTTGTTTGGATTTTTAGGATGAATTTTGCGGGATTGGATTTCTTCAAGAATGCATGGTGAATGGAAGGTCTTCGTGGCACATATCATATTTTGTTTGATTCCAATCGAAATTTGAGGTAAAAGGTGTAAGAATTTTAAAGAGGTAAGATACGAAATTCATGTTTTAAAGGTTGGAGGAAGTTGATACTTCGTGAATTTTTGTGGTAAGCACATGAATTTTCAACTTTGAGATCTTTAGAATTATTTTTAGCTACTGCCTATGGTGTTCCTCATCACCATCATGATTCATGTGCGCACCCAATTAGGCAGTAAGTATCAAAGAAAAGAAAAAAAAAAGAGAAGAAGAGAAGCCATCAGTGTGCGGCCGCACACCTAGCATGTGCGGGCGCACACGATGCAGGTGCGGGCGCTCACCTGCTAGGTGCGGCCGCACTTGTATGGCCGTGGCTCCTTATCTTTCTTCCTCCTCCTTCTTCCCTTCATTTCCTCATTCCCCTTATTGTTCCTCACGCATATCCTCCCTCAAAACCCTCACTTGCGCGCACCCCTCACTCACCATTCACCCTATAAAATCCTTCAATTCTTCACAAAAATCACTCCATTTTCATAAAATTTCACTTACAAACCTTCCAACACTCAAAATTCCTTACATTTTGAACCAAATTTCACTCATTCTTTCTCCTACAATTGGTGGACGAAAATTGGGGCTTTTGTTTGGGATTGAAATTGGTGGCTCAAACTTGGTTAATCTTGCATCTTGTATGGTATAATTACTTATCCTTTCTTTAATTTTGTCAATTATATCAGAATTTTGCTAAGAGTGAAATTTTGTATGAGCATGAATAGTGTAGTATGGGTTTTGTGATTTTTGATGCTTGATCTCTATATTGGATGTGATTTTGTGATGTTTGTTGATTGATTTTGCATAACATTGTGTTGTTTGTTGGTTTTGTAGCAATTTTCATCATCTTTGGTTGATAATTTGTGAGTTGGATTTTTGGATGTTGGGTAGTAAGTGTTGATTGTTGGTATTGGTCTTTGGGTTGTTCTTGGATTGTTTGAAAGGAGTTTTTCTTGGATAACTGGTGTTTTTGATTGGATTGGAATTGCTTTTGGTGGAAGGAAGTGTGAAATTGAGAATTAGAGAATTTGGTAGTAAGTTGTGATTTTGGGTGTGGTGTTCTTGGTTCTTTGGTATTGCTCTTTGATTATTGTTGGTGACCTTTCTCAAAACCTCAACCATGTCTAAATACCTCAAGAAAGTCAAGAAAAAGAGAAAGACTGATGTTATCATCGAGGAACCTCGCCCAAGTACTTCTTCCAGGCCTAGCACTTCCTCTAGGCCAAGTACATCAAACCCCTCTTCCTCTCAAACACGACCACCCACCTCTCTTCCCAAAAAGAAAAACTTCACAAACAAACAAAAACCTTCTACCAACAATTGAAGGAAGAAAGAACCCTCAAACAAACCCGCCACTATCTCCAGCGTGATATGGTTAAATTGGGGACAGATGATGATGTGCGGCCCTTGCTCTTGAACCTTCGAATGGGGTCTTTCATCAACAATGCCTATCGCACCTACAAGGAGCCAACGTTAGATTTTTTGGCTACCTTGGAGCTTGTGCCCTTAGGAGGGCAATATAGGGTGCGCTTCCAAATATTCCACCATTACTTCGATCATTCTTTGGAAGAGTTCAACGCGGCTTCGGGCTTTGATCCCCATGGGCATATCTTGAACGTTAAACACTACATCTTCCCGGAGTACGACCATAACTCTTGGTGGGAAGACATTTCGGGTGGAAATGAATTCATCACCAACAAAGCCAAGATCTTGTCGGTGTACCAACCTTGCCTAAGGGTTGTGCACCACCTTTTGGGCTATGTGGTGTTCCCCAAGCAAGAGTTGGGGAAGAGGAGCAAGCTTGAGGTCAAAGTGTTATGGTTGTTTACTCGCCCAGAGTATGTGGGCCGTTTGAACTTGGGGTACATTTTTGCCCAATATTGTGTTGATCTTCGTGGCCGGAGCACGGGAGAGATCCCATGCGGGGGCATGGTGACTTGGCTCTTGACTCTCCTTCGCCTTGAAGCATATCTTCCCTTTTGCAAGGAGATTGGAGACAACACCACCCTATACCTCGACTTGAGGCAATTGGGTCAAATTCAATTCATCTCCAAGAACTACATGGATGGGAGATATGAGTGGTTAAGGAACAATGAGCATTGGTTCTTTTTGCCTAACCCCGGCTTGACTTCATTGGCCCGGATCGCCAACAATGTGTGGCATGTCCCTAGGTCTTTTCGGCATCCCAACTTCGACTCCGATGAAGATGATGAAGATGATGATGAAGAGCAACAGCAAAAACAACAACAACAACAACAAATTCGACAACAACAAGTTCCTCAAGAACAATAAAAAGAAGGGCAATATGCTGATGAAAATGCCGATTTGAGGGCTCTTAGTGAGCAAATGAGTGGATTTAAAATCCATTTGGACGACATGTATGATCAAGATTTTTGGGCTATCTATGAACAATTGAGGGGTATCCAAGAAATGCAACAAGGTATGTTTGCACAACAACAACAAATCTATGATGCGGAAGTTGACCGCGGGAACATTGTTCCCCCGGTTAACTATCCGTACTTCCCGCCCCAACAAGGTCCTTTACCTTCATATGGGGATCCTTATTGGTCGGGTCCTTCCGACCCCGATACCGAGCTTCGCTACTACCCGGATGAGCATGGTAACTATGATTACAAGGCTCCGGGTCGTAGTGACTATAGGGGTGATCCTAACTACCCCCATGTCCATGATAACCACCCCTACGAAGTAACCTTGCCCGATAACTTCACCCCTCTTGCTCCTTGGCAACAAGATCTTTTCAAGGGGCATTATGGGTGGCCCGAGGGTTATACCGGAGGATGGGAGCCTTACCCTCATCCCTTCGATGACCCCGAGCGCAACATTGACCCCAATGGGGCCGGGCCTAGCGGTAGTGGTAGTGGTGGTGGTGATGGTAGTAGTCATTAGTTCCCTTATGTTTTTTGTGCTTTTTACCTCCATCCCTTATCTTTTTTATGCTTGTTTTGTTTTGCTTGGGATGTTGAGATGTATTTTTATCTAGCTTGAGGGAACTAATGATTTGCTCAGTGACAAATATTTGTTGTTGTGTACATACCTTAGTTGTTTGCATGCTTATTTTTGTTCCTCTTGTTTGATTTCCTTTTTTTCTTGATCCCTAGGCTACTTTACTTGTAGCTAGTATGCTTGCCCGATTTGTTTGGATACTTGTTGTTTGTGATGATGCCTTGCTTGAGATGTTATTGTTGTGGTTGATCCCTAATATCCAAATCCCTTTAATCCAAAACCCTTTGATCCAAATCCCTTGAATCCAAATCTTGTAGTTTAGTTTAGTTCTTTAGTTAGTTTAGTCTTTCTTGCTTTCTTAGTTTTCTTTCTTTTATTCCTTTTATTCTTTGTTTATTGAAAATGAAAAAGAAAGACTCAAGATAAAAATATATACACTAAGACTCATTGTCGTAGAAATCACGATTGCTTTTAGCTACAACAAACCCTTTCAACCCCAAAGTCACCTATGAGGACGAGTGAGGTCTCGTAAGGGTTGATGGGAAGGAGAACGGTAGGTCGTTGGGCTACCACCCCACCCAATCAAACAAAATTTGTAACTTAACAAACCCCTATTTAGTGTAGTGGTAAGTCAAGGTCGAACCCAAAGGAATGGAGGTCGAATGCACAATGCCTAAGTCAAGCTATTTCGAAGTCAAGTAAAGGGGGTTTATGAAAGAAACTAGAGCTAGAGCTAAATGACGCAAGAAGTTGTATGGAATCAATCTATAGACACTAGGGCAATGGATTCACATGTAATCGTAATGGAAAATGGTAAATTGGGAGGTCAAACCAACTAAGTCAAGTGATATGAAGGAAGATCATCATGTATCCAAAATAGCATACAAAGATAGTTCACCTAGAGGTCTAAATAGCGTCAACTACGCTAAACACTACCTAGGGAACGTCACAAAGCACCTCAATCGTGAAATTGCAAGTTACTAATCAATGGTCCGTATCATAACAAGCTCACAATGCAATCTAGTGCAATAATCAAAGATGGCCAAACATCAATTAATCACACACATGCACATGAATTATCAACCAAATTTAATCATATCATTAACTCCATCAATTATCCCAAATTACTCTAATCCATCACTCAAACATGCTTCACCATTTCCCTAGCTAGAAAACTACTCACTAGCCATAAAAATCAAGATCAAAACTACAACAATTATCAATTCCAACAAGCTTCAAAAACCAATTAAACTACAATCAATCATCAAACAAGCTTCAATCAATCATCAATAACATGGAAAACAAATGAAATCAACTTGAATCAAGCTTGTATTTAAATCAAGAAGAAGATCCTTACAAAACTTTGATCTAAAGATCAATAACAATGAGGAATTCTTGAGCAATCACCAAAAATCATGAGTTTCTCTCTCTAAAGTTCTTGAGTTTCTCTCTCTAAAATTCTCCCCAAAAACTAACTATGATATTCAATCTAAAACTTCTTACTAAAAATAGGGAGAAATAACTATATATACAAAGAGGAGGTCGGTATTGACGCCCAAAAATAGACCCTGGTAGGTGCGGGTGCTCGAAGGAGAGAGAATGTTGCGCACGGGACACACCCAGATTGGTGCGCCGGCACGCACCAAGTGTGCGGCCGCAGACCACCTTGGTGCGCCCGCACATTTCTGGGTCTTTCCCCCTTCCTCTCTTTGTCCTAGCTCAAGCGGTGCACACATCCTAGATGATGATGATGGAGGACAAAGTAGGCAGAAACTTTCTTGAATTTCTTGAAAAGTATAAGCCATGAAGAAGGCACATACAAAGCCTTGAAGCCTTCAAGGTTATGGTCAAAATCAAAATAGGGGTAGTTGGAACAATCAAGGAAGGTGCAATTTTCAAAACAATGCTCAAAGAGGTCCCCCAACCGGATTTGTTCCAAAGACTCAAGGTAAAAATTCCTATTCACAACCTTCTTCTCCTAGAACTAATTTGGAAGAATTGATTGATGATCAATCCAAGATCATTAATACCTACATGGCGGTTAGTGATAAGAAGTTCAATGAAATGATGACTCACAATAAGAAGCTTGAGACTCAAATAACCCAACTAGCAAACACTCTCAAGGATTATGCTAGTCCTTCTTTACCTTCCCAAGGTGTTGAACAGAAGAAACCCGTGTATTTTATTACCACTAGTTGTGGGAGTGACCTTAGTGAGGGAGTTTTTTGTTTAATGGAGGGAGAAGATGAGAGTAGTGCTTTGGAGAACGAAGTTGAGAAGGTTGAGTCCAAGGAAGTCTATTGTGAGGATGAGGAAAAAGAAGAAGGTGTTGTTGAAAAGATTTGTGAGGAAGAGAGATTCCCCGATCTACCATACCCCCAAAAATTCTTAAGGTTCAAAATTGATGAGCAATTTGGGAAGTTCCTTGAAGTTCTTAAGGAAGTTCATGTTTCCACACCCTCTACCGAGCCAATTCCCGAAATGCCTAAGTACTCCAAGTTTCTTAGGGAGATACTAGAGGAGAGGAAGATTGTAATGAGGGCAATTCGGTGGAAGGAGGGAAATGTTTTATCGCTCTTGTCCATGTTGAGCTTCCGGAGAAAATGGAGGATCCGGGAAACTTTTCAATTCCTTGCAAGATCAAGAAAATGATGTTTGAGAATGCTTTATGTGATCTAGGGGCTAGTATGAGTATCATGCCCTACTCGGTTTTCAAAAGACTTGATCTAGGTGATCTTCAACAATCCAATATAACCCTTCAATTGGCTGATCTCTATATTAAGTTTCCTAAGGGGAGAATTGATGATGTCCCTCTTAAGATTGGAGAGTTTGTTTTTCCCGTAGATTTTGTGGTTTTGGAGATTGAGGAAGATGAACATATTCCAATCATCTTAGGGAGACCTTTCTTAGCTACCTCGAGAGCTTTGATAGATGTGAAAGGAGGCCGCATTACTTTGAGATGTGGTAAGCTAGAAGAGAGTTTTAAGTTGAAACCAATGCATGAGTCTCTATATTTTGTGCAAGATATAGTATGTGCTAGTCTTTCTCGTTCTATTGATAATGTATGCGTGATTGATTCTTCTACTAACATTGCTCTTGAGAATTTTGATGATGTTTTTGCGAGTTTTGATAGCATGAAGGTTAGTGAAGAAGAAATTGTGATTCCCAAGCTAAAAGATGATGAGGAAGTTGAGATTCCAAGTTGGTTTAATTTGAGCTTAATTCTCAAGATGAAGAGAAAGCTTCTATGATTGTGGATGTTGAAGTTCCATCTACTATGAACAAAAAGCCGAAGAAAAAGGCTCGTGATTCAAAAAAATTGAGAAAAAGAAAGAAGTTGAGAAAAGAGAAAAATGAATTTGAGAAGAATTTTGTGGAGGTTTCATCATGCAACAATGAGAAGTTGCTTAATGTTGAAGAAGATTTTGGTCTTTCAACTACCTCGAAGAAGGTGGTGTTCTTTGACCCTCCATGATTTGGAGGAAGGGTCGAGCTTAGGACCTTAAGAAAGAGCTTCCCGGGAGGCAACCCGGAGATTCTAACTTTTCTTTTTGATTTTTGAGTTTTCTTGTTTTTGTTTCTTTTATTACTTTTTCTTTTCTTTCACTTTTCTACTTGTTTGGATTTTTAGGATGAATTTTGCGGGATTGGATTTCTTCAAGAATGCATGGTGAATGGAAGGTCTTCGTGGCACATATCATATTTTGTTTGATTCCAATCGAAATTTGAGGTAAAAGGTGTAAGAATTTTAAAGAGGTAAGATACGAAATTCATGTTTTAAAGGTTGGAGGAAGTTGATACTTCGTGAATTTTTGTGGTAAGCACATGAATTTTCAACTTTGAGATCTTTAGAATTATTTTTAGCTACTGCCTATGGTGTTCCTCATCACCATCATGATTCTTGTGCGCACCCAATTAGGCAGTAAGTATCAAAGAAAAGAAAAAAAAAAGAGAAGAAGAGAAGCCAGCAGTGTGCGGCCGCACACCTAGCAGATGCGGGCGCACACGATGCAGGTGCGGGCGCTCACCTGCTAGGTGCGGCCGCACTTGTATGGCCGTGGCTCCTTATCTTTCTTCCTCCTCCTTCTTCCCTTCATTTCCTCATTCCTCTTATTGTTCTTCACGCATATCCTCCCTCAAAACCCTCACTTGCGCGCACCCCTCACTCACCATTCACCTTATGAAATCCTTCAATTCTTCACAAAAATTTCATAAAATTTCACTTACAAACCTTCCTACACTCAAAATTCCTTACATTTTGACCCAAATTTCACTCATTCTTTCTCCTGCAATTGGTGGACGAAAATTAGGGCTTTTGTTTGGGATTGAAATTGGTGGCTCAAACTTGGTTAATCTTGCATCTTGTATGGTATAATTACTTATCCTTTCTTTAATTTTGTCAATTATATCAGAATTTTGCTAAGAGTAAAATTTTGTATGAGCATGAATAGTGTAGTATGGGTTTTGTGATTTTTGATGCTTGATCTCTATATTGGATGTGATTTTGTGATGTTTGTTGATTGATTTTGCATAACATTGTGTTGTTTGTTAGTTTTGTAGCAATTTTCAACATCTTTGGTTGATAATTTGTGAGTTGGATTTTTGGAAGTTGGGTAGTAAGTGTTGATTGTTGGTATTGGTCTTTGGGTTGTTCTTGGATTGTTTGAAAGGAGTTTTTCTTGGATAATTGGTGTTTTTGATTGAATTTGAATTGATTTTGGTGGAAGGAAGTGTGAAATTGAGAATTAGAGAATTTGGTAGTAAGTTGTGATTTTGGGTGTGGTGTTCTTGGTTCTTTGGTATTGCTCTTTGATTATTGTTGGTGACCTTTCTCAAAACCTCAACCATGTCTAAATACCTCAAGAAAGTCACGAAAAAGAGAAAGACTGATGTTATCATCGAGGAACCTCGCCCAAGTACTTCTTCCAGGCCTAGCACTTCCTCTAGGCCAACTACATCAAACTCCTCTTCCTCTCAAACACGACCACCCACCTCTCTTCCCAAAAAGAAAAACTTCACAAACGAACAAAAAACCTTCTACCAACAATTGAAGGAAGAAAGAACCCTCAAACAAACCCGCCACTATCTCCAGCGTGATATGGTTAAATTGGGGACAGATGATAATGTGCGGCCCTTGCTCTTGAACCTTCGAATGGGGTCTTTCATCAACAATGCCTATCGCACCTACAAGCAGCCAACGTTAGATTTTTTGGCTACCTTGGAGCTTGTGCCCTTAGGAGGGCAATATAGGGTGCGCTTCCAAATATTCCACCATTACTTCGATCATTCTTTGGAAGAGTTCAACGCGGCTTCGGGCTTTGATTCCCATGGGCATATCTTGAACGTTGAACACTACATCTTCCCGGAGTACGACCATAACTCTTGGTGGGAAGACATTTCGGGTGGAAATGAATTCATCACCAACAAAGCCAAGATCTCGTCGGTGTACCAACCTTGCCTAAGGGTTGTGCACCACTTTTTGGGCTATGTGGTGTTCCCCAAGCAAGAGTTGGGGAAGATGAGCAAGCTTGAGGTCAAAGTGTTATGGTTGTTTACTCGCCCAGAGTATGTGCGCCGTTTGAACTTGGGGTACATTTTTGCCCGATATTGTGTTGATCTTCGTGGCCGGAGCACGGGAGAGATCTCATGCGGGGGCATGGTGACTTGGCTCTTGACTCTCCTTCGCCTTGAAGCATATCTTCCCTTTTGCAAGGAGATTGGAGACAACACCACCCTATACCTCGACTTGAGGAAATTGGGTCAAATTCAATTCATCTCCAAGAACTACAGGGATGGGAGATATGAGTGGTTAAGGAACAATGAGCATTGGTTATTTTTGCCTAACCCCGGCTTGACTTCATTGGCCCGGATCGCCAACAATGTGTGGCATGTCCCTAGGTCTTTTCGGCGTCCCAACTTCGACTCCGATGAAGATGATGAAGATGATGATGAAGAGCAACAGCAACAACAACAACAACAACAACAACAACAACAACAACAAATTCCACAACAACAAGTTCCTCAAGAACAATAACAAGAAGGGCAATATGCTTATGAAAATGCCGATTTGAGGGCTCTTAGTGAGCAAATGAGTGGATTTAAAATCCATTTGGACGACATGTATGATCAAGATTTTGGGGCTATCTATGAACAATTGAGGGGTATCCAAGAAATGCAACAAGGTATGTTTGCACAACAACAACAAATCTATGATGCGGAAGTTGACCGCGGGAACATTGTTCCCCCGGTTAACTATCCGTACTTCCCGCCCCAACAAGGTCCTCTACCTTCATATGGGGATCCTTATTGGTCGGGTCCTTCCGACCCCGATACCGAGCGTCGCTACTACCCGGATGAGCATGGTAACTATGATTACAAGGCTCCGGGTCGTAGTGACTATAGTGGTGATCCTAACTACCCCCATGTCCATGATAACCACCCCTACGAAGTAACCTTGCCCGATAACTTCACCCCTCTTGCTCCTTGGCAACAAGATCTTTTCAAGGGGCATTATGGGTGGCCCGAGGGTTATACCGGAGGATGGGAGCCTTACCCTCATCCTTTCGATGACCCCGAGCGCAACATTGACCCCAATGGGGCCGGGCCTAGCGGTAGTGGTAGTGGTGGTGGTGATGGTAGTAGTCATTAGTTCCCTTATGTTTTTTGTGCTTTTTACCTCCATCCCTTATCTTTTTTATGCTTGTTTTGTTTTGCTTGGGATGTTGAGATGTATTTTTATCTAGCTTGGGGGAACTAATGATTTGCTCAGTGACAAATATTTGTTGTTGTGTACATACCTTAGTTGTTTGCATGCTTATTTTTGTTCCTCTTGTTTGATTTCCTTTTTTTCTTGATCCCTAGGCTACTTTACTTGTAGCTAGTATGCTTGCCCGATTTGTTTGGATACTTGTTGTTTGTGATGATGCCTTGCTTGAGATGTTATTGTTGTGGTTGATCCCTAATATCCAAATCCCTTTAATCCAAAACCCTTTGATCCAAATCCCTTGAATCCAAATCTTGTAGTTTAGTTTAGTTCTTTAGTTAGTTTAGTCTTTCTTGCTTTCTTAGTTTTCTTTCTTTTATTCCTTTTATTCTTTGTTTATTGAAAATGAAAAAGAAAGACTCAAGATAAAAATATATACACTAAGACTCATTGTCGTAGAAATCACGATTGCTTTTAGCTACAACAAACCCTTTCAACCCCAAAGTCACCTATGAGGACGAGTGAGGTCTCGTAAGGGTCGATGGGAAGGAGAACGGTAGGTCGTTGGGCTACCACCCCACCCAATCAAACAAAATTTGTAACTTAACAAACCCCTATTTAGTGTAGTGGTAAGTCAAGGTCGAACCCAAAGGAATGGAGGTCGAATGCACAATGCCTAAGTCAAGCTATTTCGAAGTCAAGTAAAGGGGGTTTATGAAAGAAACTAGAGCTAGAGCTAAATGACACAAGAAGTTGTATGGAATCAATCTATAGACACTAGGGCAATGGATTCACATGTAATCGTAATGGAAAATGGTAAATTGGGAGGTCAAACCGACTAAGTCAAGTGATATGAAGGAAGATCATCATGTATCCAAAAGAGCATACAAAGATAGTTCACCTAGAGGTCTAAATAGCGTCAACTACGCTAAACACTACCTAGGGAACGTCACAAAGCACCTCAATCGTGAAATTGCAAGTTACTAATCAATGGTCCGTATCATAACAAGCTCACAATGCAATCTAGTGCAATAATCAAAGATGGCCAAACATCAATTAATCACACACATGCACATGAATTATCAACCAAATTTAATCATATCATTAACTCCATCAATTATCCCAAATTACTTTAATCCATCACTTAAACATGCTTCACCATTTCCTAGCTAGAAAACTACTCACTAGCCATAAAAATCAAGATCAAAACTACAAAAATTATCAATTTCATCATCAACATAATTGAAATAAAAGATTAAACCAACAATCAATCAAAAATCAATTAAACTACAATTAATCATCAAACAAGCTTGAATCAATCATCAATAACATGGAAAACAAATGAAATCAACTTGAATCAAGCTTGTATTTAAATCAAGAAGAAGATCCTTACAAAACTTTGATCTAAAGATCAATAACAATGAGGAATTCTTGAGCAATCACCAAAAATCATGAGTTTCTCTCTCTAAAAATCTTGAGCTTCTCTCTCTAAAATTCTCCCAAAAAACTAACTATGGTATTCAATCTAAAACTTCTTACTAAAAATAGGGAAAAATAACTATATATACAAAGAGGAGGTTGGTATTGACGCCAAAAAATAGACCCTCGTAGGTGCGGGTGCTCGGAGGAGAGAGAATGGTGCGCACGGGACACACCAAGATTGGTGCGCCGGCACGCACCAAGTGTGCGGCCGCACCCGACCAATGTGCGGCCGCAGACCACCTTGGTGCGCCCGCACATTTCTGGGTCTTTCCCCCTTCCTCTCTTCGTCCTAGCTCAAGCGGTGCACACATCCTAGATGATGATGATGGAGGACAAAGTAGGCAGAAACTTTCTTGAATTTCTTGAAAAGTATAAGCCATGAAGAAGGCACATACAAAGCCTTGAAGCTTGCCTCTTGGATCCACCTTTGACTTGAAGCTTCTTGCACCATCTTTAGGCATGAAAACAATGAAAGCATATAGAGAGGAAGCTCGGGAATTCTTGGACGATTAATTACCACCTACAAACAAATGATGAAAAGCAAGTAAAAGAGAAAAATAACAAGTAAACTAGAAAAAGCATGAAATAAAGAAACTAACTACAAAAAGCATAAAATGAAGAAAACAAGAATAAAACTAAGGAAAACTAAAGAAAAGAGAGATAAAATAAAATAGAAATCATCCAAAAAGGGACCAAATGAGTGCCATAAATGTCACTCATCAAATTCCCCCAAGCTAAACTTTTGCTCGTCCTCGAGCAAAACAAAGCAAGAAAGATTAAGGATGAAAATTTTATTGAAAACGAAAAAGAAAGACTCAAGATAAGAATATACACTAAAACTCACTGTCGTAGGAATCACGGTTATTTTTAGCTACAACAAGCCCTTTAAACCCCAAAGTCGCCTATGAGGACGAGTGAGGTCTCGTAAGGGTATCCTAAGAGTTTGACCCATAATTCTCCACCAAACATCAATGAGGCAAACCATAAAAAGAAAGGAAAATAAAATGAAAGCAAACCTTTGCGAAATGAACTAACATAAAGACTATAATGCAAATGAATGTCAATCTTTCTCAAGTAGTTAAGGTATCCACGTTTCAAGATATCCAAGGTTGATTGAAACATAGGGTATGCTAGGCATAGGACTAGTTATCACAATCAACTTTCATCCCAAACAATCTTACCGCGTTCTTCCAACTAGTCTCAAATCTCCCCTTAGTGAGTGTCCCAATGATTCCTCGAAGGAACCGGAAAAAGAATTATTTTTAGGCTACTCGACAATCTTGACTATGCATCCCCTTTCCTTAGGCAATGACCCATGATGCCCTCCCCCAAATAGTGACTCAACTATCTAGGTCGAAAGGTCTTTCCCCAAGGTTGTAATGTAAGGCATAAAGGGTAAAGGTAGGCTAAAATTTAAAAATTTGGTGATTTTCCTAAAAAGTGAAGCAAAAGGGTGATCAATCCTTAACACCACAATCAAGAAATTACCAAACAAAAACAACACCCCCAAGCTTACTTGAAGCTATACTCATAAAAATATATGCAAAAAGCGTACACGCTTCTCCCCTAAGCTAAAATGAAGCATTGTCCTCAATGCTTAGAAGGAGAAAAGAATACATCAAAATATTTTTGAATTATTCACTTTTTCAACTTTTTTTTTCTTTTTTTATATTGAATTTGCAATGTCCTTGCCTTTTACTTAATTCGGACGGCTTTTTCACAAATATTTGCCATTATTCACAAAGAAAATGAATTCACAAACTTGCATTCATAGAAACCAAAAGTCCAACTTATCCACCATAAACTTCATCTCAAATGATCATATTGCTTCACAAAAACAAAGAAAATATAGAGAATGAAACAAAAGGTCAAAGAACTAAAGATGTGGCTTGAAAAGAAGGGATAAGGCTCAAATGGTTGAAAGAAGGAAAATGTAAACCCAAAAAATAAAGAAAATAACAAAATCTAACAAAAATGAAAAATACCATCTCGAAAAATGTGCCTTTGTCCTTCCTAGATAGTTCGGTCTCGTGTTTTAGAATCATATATCAAGCTTTATTAGATTAGGTTTGCATAGTCAAGGATCCACGCCGCTCATACAAGGAATAGTGAAGGCTAGAAAAACAAGTAACCTCACAAGGTTGTGGAAAAAACTCACTAATGTTGTCAAATCAACTATAGGAAGCAACTACCAACATGTCACAAACAAGTAGAATCCAGCTTCATGATCCTCGTAGTTCAAACCGACTACCCTAGCATACACTATCCTAGAGTCAACCAAACATAGTCTCAAACCGTGCATACCTTTAAAACCTAGGAAGAAAATCATGTTAAAGACAAGTCCAATGTACAAGGTTCATTCCATAAGAAAAGAAATGAAATACAATGCCTCAAAATCACATCAAAAATGAAAAGAAAAATGAAGGAAAGTAAGAGAAAAAAGTAAAATAAATGAAAGTAAAAGAAAAGATACGGAGACATAGAAAAGGAAAAATAGGAGAAATAGCATGCAAAGGACTAGAAAGCAAGTTAAACACATAAAATTCCCAATCGACAAACAAGTGATCGATCGACATCAAAGTCATCGATCCCAAACACATTACGTGTTAACAAGCATCCATCCTCGAACCATTCAACTTCTCCTAAACTAATCCTATTCTATGCAACCAAGTAAAATAAAGAGAAAATAAGAAAGGTCTCACCGGGCTTCCAAGCTTAGCAAAAATAAATGAAGCAATTAGAAACCACCTCGTAGCATGCCATATCCCTAAGCTCTTCAAGGAACCAAGTGAGAAAAAGAAATAAAAGAAACTATGAACAAAGAAAATGGTTAGTAACTTCAAAACAAATAAAACAAAACAACAAATAAAAAAAAACTAATCCAATCAAAAAGTATATGCAACCAAAGAAAATAAAGGTTAAACTAACCAAAGAATAGAAAGAATAAAAGAAATAAAACTAAGTAAACAATAAAGTCTAAACTAACTAAAGAACTACTCTAAACTACAAGATTTGGATTTAAGGGATTTGGATCAAAGGGTTTTGGATTAAGGGATTTGGATATAAGGGATCATCAACAACAACATGCCAAGCGAAACATCACCACAAACAACAAGCATCCAAGGAAATCAAACAAGAGGAATAAAAATAATCATGCAAACAACTAAGGTATGTACACAACAACAAAATTGGTCACCGAGCAAATTATTAGTTCCCCCAAGCTAGATAAAAATACATCTCAACATCCCAATCAAAACAAAACATGCATAAAAAATATAAGGGATGGAGGCAAAAAGCATGAAAAACGAAAGGGAACTAATAACTACTACCATAACCACCACCACTCCCACTCGGCCCGGCCCCATCGGGGTCCTTGTTCCGGTCGGGGTCATCGAAGGGATGAGGGTAAGGCTCCCATCCTCCGGTGTACCCCTCGGGCCACCCATAATGCCCCTTGAAAAGATCTTGTTGCCAAGGAGCAAGAGGGGTGAAGTTATCGGGCAAAGTGAGTTCGAAGGGTGGTTGAGATGGACATGGGGGTAGTTAGGATCACCTATAGTCACTACCACCCGGAGCCTTGTAATCATAGTTACCGTGCTCGTCCGGATAGTAGTGACGCTCGGTGTCGGGGTTAGAAGGCCCCGACCAATAAGGATGCCCATACGAAGGTAGAGGACCTTTTTGGGGCGGGAAGTACGGATAGTTAACCGGGAGAGTAATGTTCCCACGGTTAACTTCCGCCTCATAAATTTGTTGTTGTTGTGCAAACATACCTTGTTGCATCTCTTGAATACCTCTTACTTGCTCATAGATGGCCCCAAAGTCTTGATCATACATGCCATCCACGTGGATTTTCAATCCACTCATTTGCTCACTAAGAGCCTTCAAATCCGCATTGGCATAAGCATGTTGCCCTTGCTCTTGCTCTTGCTCTTGAGGAGCTTGTTGTTGTGGAGAATATTGTTGTTGTTGTTGTTGATGTTGTTCCTCTTCATCATCTTCTTCCTCATTCTCATCGGAGTCGAAGTTAGGATGCCGAAAGGACTTGGGGACATGCCACACATTGTTGGGGATCCGAGCCAAAGAAGTCAAGCCGGGGTTAGGTAAGTAGCACCGATGCTCGTTGCCTCTAAGCCACTCATATCTCCCTTCTCTATAGCCCTTGGAGATGAATTGGATTTGACCTAATTGTTGCATATCGAGGTAGATGGAAGTACTATCCCCGATCTCCTTACAAAACGGGAGATAAGCATTGAGGCAAAGGTGAGTCAACAGCCTAGTTACCATGCCCCCGCATGGGATCTCTCCCGTACTCCTCTTGCGAAGGTCCAAACAATATTGGGCAAAGATATACCCCAAGTTTAACCGGCCCACATACTCCGGGCGGGTAGACAACCATAGGACCTTGAGCTCCAACTTGCTCAACTTCCCCAATTCTTGTTTGGGGAACAAAACATAGCCCAAAAGACGGTGTACAACCCTAAGACAAGGTTGGTACACCGATGAGATCTTAGCCTTGTTGGTGATAAACTCGGTACCACCTGAGATGTCTTTCCACCATGACTTTTGATCATACTCCGGGAAGATGTAATGTTCAACGTTTACAATATCCCCGTGGGGATCAAAATACAAAGCGGCGTTGAACTCTTCCAATGAGTGGTCGAAGATGTGGTTGAACAATTGGAAGCGCACCCTATATACCCCTCCTACGGGTACAAGCTCCAAGGTAGCCAAGAACTCCAAAGTAGGCTCCTTGTAGGTGCGGTAGGCATCGGTGATGAAAGAACCCAATCGGAGATTTAGGAGCAACGACCGCACATCATTATCAATTCCCAATTTCACCATATCGGGTTGGAAGTAGTGGCGGGTTTGTTTTAGGATTCTTTCTTCCTTTAAATTTTGGTAGAAGGTCTTTTTTTTGTCGGTGAAGTTTTTCTTGTTGGGTAGAGAGGTTGGGGGTCGTGTTTGAGTGGAGGAGGGGTTGGAAGTACTAGGCCTAGAAGATGTACTAGGCCTAGAGGAGGTACTTGGGCGAGGAGGTTCATCGATGCTAACATCGGTTTTCCGATTCTTGGTGAGTTTCTTGAGGTATTTAGACATTTTGAGAGGCCAGAAAGATCACCAATATCCAACAAAAATGATGAGAACAACACCAATAATCCAAGAAAAACTTCCTTTCAACAATCCAAGAACAACCACAAGACCAATACCAAAATCAACAAACAATACAATGTTATGCAAAATCAATCAATAAACATCACCAAATCACAACCAATATCAAGATCATGCATCAAAAATCACCAAATCAATACTACACTATTATGATATAAATTATCAATCTATGCAAAATTATGATATAAATGGCAAAATTAAAGAAATAATTAGTGATTATACCATAAAAGAAGCAAGATTAACCGATTTAGATCAACCAATTTGATCCCACAAAGAAAGCCCCAAATTCGGCCACCAAGAGTAGGAGAGAGAGTGAGTGAAATTTGGGTCAATTTGTGAAGAATTTGTAGTGTAGAAAGGATTGTGAGTCATTTTGATTGAAAATGGAGTGATTTTAGTTAGGATTTGAAGGATTTAAGATGGTGAATGGTTTGTGAGGAGTGCGCACAAGGGAGGATTTTGGAAGGGGAAGCCGTGAGGTAGTTAGAGGAAATGAGGAAATGAAGGGAGGAAAGAAGATGAAGAAGGATATATTGCACGTCCAGCAACGTGCGGCCGCACAGAGCTGATGTGCGCCCGCACACGCAGGCTGTGCGCCCGCACATGCCTCGTGTGCGGCCGCACATCCCTGTGCGTGCCCCTTCCTTCTTTTTCTCAAAAATTTGATACTTACTGCCTATTTTGGTGCGCACATGAATCATAATGGTGATGAGGAACAACATAGGCAGTAGCTAAAATCATTTTCAATGCCCTCAAAGTTGAAAATTCATGTGCTCACCACAAAAACTCACTAAGTATCAATTTCCTCCAACTTTCAAAACATGAATTTCCTATCTTACCTCTCTAAAATTCTTACCCTTTTTACCTCAAATTTCGAATAAAATCGAACAAAATGTGATTTGTGCCATGAACACCTTCCATCCATCATCCCTACTTGTAGAATTCCTATCCCGCAAAAGGTCATCCTAAAAATCCAATTAAGTAGAAAAGTGAAAGAAAAGACAAAGTAATAAAAGAAACAAAATTAAGAAAATTCGAAAATCAAAAGGAAAAGTTAGAAACTCCGGGTTGCCTCCCGGGAAGCGCTTGCTTAAGGTCCTAAGCTCGACCCTTCCTCCAAATCATGGAGGGTCAATGAATACAACCTTCTTCAAGGTAGTTGATAGAGCAAAATCTTCTTCAATTTTGAGCAACTTCTCATCGTTGCTTAATGAAACCTTCACAAAATTCTTTTCAAATTCTTCCTTCTCCTTTCTCAACTTCTTTCTTTTTCTTGCTTTCTTCGAGTCACGGGCCTTTTTCTTCGGCTTGACTTCAACATATTTAATCATGGAAGCTTTCTCCTTATCTTGAGAATTAAGCTTGAACCAATTTGGAATCTCAATTTCTTTCTCATCCCTTGGCTTTTGAATTACAAATTCTTCTTCACTAACATCATTAAGACTTGCACACATTATCAACAATCTCAAAAACATCGTTAGTAGAAGAATCAACCATGCACACATCATCAATGGAACGAGAAAGACTAGCACATGCTATATCTTGCACACAAGATAAGGACTCATGCATTGGCTTCAACTTAAAACTCTCTTCCAATTTTCCACATCTCAAAGTGATTTGGCCTCCCTTCTCATCTATTAAGGCTCCCGAGGTGGCTAAGAAAGGCCTCCCTAGAATGATTGGAATATGCTCATCCTCCTCAATCTCCAAAACAACAAAATCCACGGGAAAGACAAACTCTCCAATCTTTAAAGGGACATCATCAATTCTTCCCTTAGGAAGCTTAATAGAGCGATTGGCCAATTGAAGTGTTATATTAGATGGTTGAAGCTCACCTAGATTTAGCCTCTTGAAAACTGAAAAGGGCATAATACTCACACTAGCCCCTAGATCACACAAAGCATTCTCAAAAACCATTTTCTTGATTTGACAAGGGACTGAAAAATTCCCCGGATCTTCCATTTTCTCCGAGAGCTCACCATGGATAAGAGCACTAAAACACTTCCCTCCTTCCACCAAACTACCCTCATCAAAATCTTCCTTCTCCTCTAGTACCTCCTTATGGAACTTGGAGTACTTAGGCATATCGGGAATTGGCTCGGTAGAGGGTGTGGAATCATGGACTTCCTTAAGAACTTCAAGGAACTTCCCAAATTGCTCATCCATTTTGAATCTCAAGTATTTTTGGGGGTATGGTAGATCGGGAAATCTCTCTACCTCACTCATCTTTTCAACAACACATTCTTCTTTTTCCTCACCCTCACAATAAATTTACTTGGACTCAACCCTCTCCACTTCATTCTCCATAGCACCATTCTCATCTCTTTCCTCTTTTGAACAAGAAACTCCCTCATTAAAGTCATTTCCACCACTTGTGGCAATAGAGTACACGGGTTTCTTTGGTTCAACTCCTTGGGAAGGCAAAGATGAAGGACTAGCATAATCCTTAATAGTGCTTGCTAATTAGGTAATTTGAGTCTCAAGCATCTTATTGTGGGTCATCATCTCATTGAATTTCTTATCACTAACCGCCATATAGGTGTTAATGATCTTGGTTTGATTATCAATCAATTCCTCCAAAGTAGTCCTAGGAGAAGAAGGTTGTGAATAGGAATTTTCACCTTGAGTCTTTGGAACAAATCCGGGTGGGGGACCTCTTTGAGCATTGTTTTGAAAATTTCCCCTTCCTTGATTGTTCCAATTACCCCTATAACCTTGATTATGGTTACCACCACCATGATTATGGTTACCATTACCTTGGTTATGATTTCCATAACCTTGGTTTTGATTACCATAGCCTTGGTTTTGATTACCATAATTTTGGCTTTGATTTTGGCCACTATAACCTTGGTTATGGTTACCACGAGAACCTTGATTCCCTTGGTTCCTATAACCACCACCATGATTATAGTTGTCAAAATTGCCTTGGTTTTGGTAATTCCTATTCCATTGACCTCTTTGATTATCAAACCTTTGAACATTGTTGTTTGACACAAAATTAACATGTTCACACTCATTGTTCTCAAACTCATCAACACATTCATTGTTGCAATTGCTAGAATCATGGTCATATGATCCACATACATCACAAAACAAACATCCCATAGGCATATTATGTGAAGTAGAAGGAGTTTGAGAGTTAGAAGAAGTACCTCTCCCCTTGATTTGGGAGGGAAGATTTGGAGCTTGGGAAGAGGAAGAAACACTCTCCAATTTGGCCTTGATAGCCGTCATCTCCTTTCCCAAGTTTGTCATTTTAGAGGAAAGATTGTTGATGGCATTGAGATGGTCCACCGAGTACAACGAAGATTGCTTGCTTGAAGAATCTCTTTCCCCATCTTGCCAATCTCTATAGTAAGTCACCAGATCCACTATTATGTCCACAACTTCTTCTTCGGTTATGTTCATGATTGGACCACCGGCCCCTCCATCAAGACATGCCTTGCCTTGAAGACTCAAACCAACATAGAAGATTTGGATCAATTGATATGTTGGAATTCAGTGGTGAGGACATTCTCTTTGGTACTCCTTGAATCTCTCCCATGCTTCATAAAGACTCTCATTTGGCTTTTGCTTGAATCCTTGAATTAAAGCCCTTGCCTCCGCCGTTTTCTTTTGAGGATAGAAACGGGACAAGAAAGCTTTAGTGACATCATCCCAAGTTCTCAATGAATTGGGCTTCACCTCTTTGTCTAGCTATTCCAAAGACCTTCCTATGAGGGAGAATGGGAACAACTTAAGGCGGATGAATTCTTGAGACACTCCATTAACCTTGATCGTGTTGCAATATTTTTCAAACTCCTTAAGATGGTTCAATGGGCTCTCGTTCTTTGCTCCACTATATTGTCTCCTCTCAATTAGGGTGATCATTGCCGGCCGAATTTCAAAGTCGTTTGCCGGTGTTGTAGGTGGAGCTATGCCGCTCTCGAACCTATATGCACCGGGTACTCCCAATTCTTTCAAGGCAACTCTTGGTTGTTCTCCCATGACTTGCTCTTGTTCAATCTCTCCTTCGCTTGAGGAACTATAATCCAAAGTCTTGTTTGCTACTCTCCTCCTTGAGAGAGTTCTTTCAATCTCCGGATCAAAGGGAACAAATGAGCGATCTTGGGACCTATGCATACAAAACTCAAAGAAAATATAAGTAGCACGGCAACAAGTGTAGCCTAAAGTGTAAAATCTTTTTGTATTTTGCAAATAAAATGAAATAGACTCAACAACAACATGCACTCAAAGCACCATTCCCCGGCAACGACGCCATTTAAATGGGAAGGAGAACGGTAGGTCGTTGGGCTACCACCCCACCCAATCAAACAAAATTTGTAACTTAACAAACCCCTATTTAGTGTAGTGGTAAGTCAAGGTCGAACCCAAAGGAATGGAGGTCGAATGCACAATGCTAGAACTTGTATGGAATCAATCTAAAGACACTAGGGCAATGGATTCACATGTAATCGTAATGGAAAATGGTAAATTAGGAGGTCAAATCGACTAAGTTGAGTGATATGAAGGAAGATCATCATGTATCCAAAAGAGCATACCAAGATAGTTCACCTAGAGCTCTAACTAGCATCAACTACGCTAAACACTACCTAGGGAACGTCACAAAGCACCTCAATCGTGAAATTGCAAGTTAATAATCAATGGTCCGTATCATCGCAAGCTCACAATGCAATCTAGTGCAATAATCAAAGATGGCCAAACTTCAATTAATCACACACATGCACATGAATTATCAACCAAATTTAATCATATCATCAACTCCATCAATTATCCCCAAATTACTCTAATCCATCACTCAAACATGCTTCACCATTTCCCTAGCTAGAAAACTACTCACTAGCCATAGGAATCAAGATCAAAACTACAACAATCATTAATTTTATCATCAACATAATTGAAATCAAAGATTAAACCAATAATCAATCAAAATTCAATTAAACTACAATCAATCATCAAACAAGCTTCAATCAATCATCAATAACATGGAAAACAAATGAAATCAACTAGAATAAAACTTGTATTGAAATCAAGAAGAAGATTCTTACAAAACATTGATCTAAAGATCAATAACAATGAGGAATTCTTGAGCAATCACCAAAAATCATGAGTTTCTCTCTATAAAGTTCTTGAGTTTCTCTCTAAAACTTCTTACTAAAAATAGGGAGAAATAACTATATATACAAAGAGGAGGTCGGTATTGACGCCCAAAAATAGACCCTCGTAGGTGCGGGTGCTCGGAGGAGAGAGAATGGTGCGCACGGGACACACCCAGATTGGTGCGCCCGCACGCACCAGGTGTGCGGCCGCACCCGACCAATGTGCGGCTGCACACCACCTTGGTGCGCCCGCATATTTCTGGGTCTTTCCCCCTTCTTCTCTTCGTCCTAGCTCTAGCGGTGCACACATCCTAGATGATGATGATGGAGGACAAAGTAGGCAGAAACTTTCTTGAATTTCTTGAAAAGTATAAGCCATGAAGAAGGCATATACAAAGCCTTGAAGCTTGCCTCTTGGATCCACCTTTGACTTGAAGCTTCTTGCACCATCTTTAGGCATGAAAACAATGAAAGCTTATAGAGAGGAAGCTCGGGAATTCTTGGACGATCAATTACCACCTACAAACAAATGATAAAAAGCAAGTAAAAGAGAAAAATAACAAGTAAACTAGAAAAACCATGAAATAGAGAAACTAACTACAAAAAGCATAAAATGAAGAAAACAAGAATAAAACTAAGGAAAACTAAAGAAAAGAGAGATAAATGAAAATAGAAATCATCCAAAAAGGGACCAAATGAGTGCCATAAATGTCACTCATCATTTCCTAGTTAGTGTTTAGCGTAGTTGGCACTAGTTAGACCTCTAGGAGAAATATCTTGGTATGCTCTTTTGGATACATGTTTGATCTTCCTTCATATCAGTTGACTTAGTTGGTTTGACCTCCCAAATTACCATTCTCCATTGCAATTACATGTGGATCCATTCCCTTAGTGTCTTTTATATTGATTTTATACAAGTTCATTGCATTGATTAGCTCTAGCTCTAGTTCTTACCATAAACCCTGCATTTGACTTCGGAGTAGCTTGACATTAGGCAATATGCATTCAACTTCCATTCCTTTGGCTTCGACCTCGACTTAAATTACCACTACACTTCCATAGGGGTTTGTTGAGTTATAAATATTGTTTTATTGGGTGGGGTGGTAGCCCAACGACCTACCGTTCCTTATCCCGTCAAGTGCCGAGTGAGCCTTATTGGCTACCCCTACTTATTCTTGTATTATGATTGTTTCGCTTTGCATGCCCTGTTGTTGGGATTAGCTTGGGGGAGGGATAGCTCGTATCTAGCTTGGGGGTATTATTTGTGGGTGGTTGTGTTTTGCATGTCTTTCCCCTAGCTAGTGGTTCATTCAGTATTGTTGCTTTTCCGTCTTCCTGTCTTGTATCTGCTCCAATTGTTTCTGTTATGATGTTATGATGGTTTCTTAATGACGATTTGATCGGGTTAGGATAGGTCGCTGGTACTACTACCCCTAATCAAAGTAATTACTTATAATGCCTAAACTTACACTAAATTAGTTAGTGACAAGTAAAGGGTCGATCCACTAAGGAAGCACACTCAGTTAACATCAATGTCACTAATGCAAGAGTAAAAAGGGAAATGCTTTTGTTTGTTTTTGGATAGAAAGCACTAATACTACAAACAAGCAAATATAAAGAAGATTAAAATCAAGAGAGAACGACGCTAGGGTACGGGGGTTTCAAATATGATTGAAATGAGGGGGAACAATATTAAGCATTATGATTAACAGTACATGCCAAAAGATATAAAATCCTTGACGTGGGGAAAACTATGTCGTTGAACTAATCCTCCCTACGATCAAACAAATTAATAATCACTCAACTACCTAAATACAAGTATAGAGGTAAGTCAAGGGTCGAACCACTAGGAACGGTTATGTTCAAGTATTTCTAATTTGCGCCTAAGCTAGGTCGAAGTCTAAGGTGAAAGGTAACGCTATTCTACTTCCTAAATCAAAAACCAAACAAATGAAATACTAGGGAATCGGGATCAACATGCATTCATGATAACCAAGCTAATTAGGGAGTCAAGCAATCCAAGGAATGCAAAGACAAATAGTAGGAGCAATTAGGGGCATTCAACTAATCATCCTCACACTCTCTAACATAGATTTCTCTAGTGCTAAACAATATGAAGAAACATAATCAAATACTCAACTAATTATGATCAAATTGATATCAAGTGGTCATGTCAATCAATTCAATCATGCAATAAATGTTAGCAATCATGGTTAGCTACTCCAATCAAACTTATGCAACATGCAAACCACTAAGAATCAATTTAATCACAATACAAGAACTACTCAAATTCCCAAATCAATCTCAATCCATCAATCACACATGTTTACCCAAACCCTAGCAAGTAAACTACTCAAGAAACATGATTAAATCTACTATCAACTATAGAGAACAAGAATCAACAAAATATCAAGAACAAATACTCTAATCAAACATCAAATATCAAAATCAAACTAAACAACCATCAAATTAAACAAAGCAATTGAATGAGATAGAGTTTAGAAATTCTCATTGATAATTAAGATGATCTCCAACACAATTGTCACACTTGCATCTTCAATCTCTCAATCACCATTGAAATTCTTCACTTTCTCTCTCTAAAACTACTCCTAAGCTAGGCTAAACTAGAGAGAGAAGCTCTCAACCTAAGAGAGAGAAAACTATTCTAAAACTAAAGAAATTACATGAATCAAGAATAAAGGAAACCAAAAACTATCTAAACAAAAGGAGAAAAGAAGCTTTAAAACTGTAAAAGACCCAGAAACCCGGGCCCACAGAGAACTCGGCCGCGCCCGCGGAGGAAGACGGAAACCCCGATAGCCGCGCCCGCGGCCCAAGCCCGCGCCCTCGGGGAGCCCTCGGGACAACCGCGGGTGCTTACTGCCCAAAAACGGCAGTTTTGGAGCTGCAGCAACCCCGCGCCCGCGGGTACTGTAGCCCGCGCCCGCGGCAGAATTTCAGGGCTAACTTCGGAAGGCTGTAACTCTCAATCTATGAATTGTATGAGGGCGTGCAACCTATCATTGGAAAGCTCTTTAAGTCTAGTTTCCAACACACTTTGAATCACATCAATCCGATCTGTAGAACTTGAGATATGACTGAAACAATGCACAAAGGTCCTATTTGATACTTTGCAATCCTTCGTTTTCCTTTGTTTCAAACTCAAATTCAATTCCGAAAAGTGCATATTGATGCTAGTGGGTGCTATTTTCAAATTCCATGCATATAGCCCGCGACGTACCTACAAAACAAGACAAAGAAACGGAGAAGCGAGAGAAATAGCCGAGAAATGAATAAAATGATAAGAAAACCATTAAAAGCATGCATTTCTCTAAACTAACACAAAATAACACAAATCGAGCATTATTCTTTATAAACACGACACTAAAGACTAAAAACGAGCATAGAAATATAAAGAAAACATAGCCTAAAGGTGCCATAAATGGCACGGATCAAATTCCCCCAAGCTAAACTTTTGCTCGTCCTCGAGCAAAACAAAATCCAACCCAAGGGAAAAATGATGACATTATTCAAGCAAAGAAAGAAACAAGAAAACTAGAGAAGATGGGAATATACACTAACTCACTTTCGTAGGAATCACGGTCAATTTTAGCAACTGAAGACAAGCCATTTAAACCCCTAGATCGCCCTAGAGGACGACTGATGCTCTCGTAAGGGTATCCCAAGAGTTTACCCATAACTCTCATAATAATAGAAACAAGGCAAAGCTTGAAAAAGAAAACAAAATACAAGAAAAGCAAACAAATGTTCATGAATGGACTTTTGCAAATGTACAAGCACAAGTGGATGCAAATCTTTCTAAACAAGTAAGGGAGTGCACGTTCCAAGATACCCAAGGTTGATTGAAACATAAATATGCTAAGCATAGGAACTAGCTTTCACAATCCACTTTCTTCCCAAACGATCTTACCGCGTTCTTCCTAATAGCTTCAAATCGACCTCAAATGAGCATCCCAATGATTCCACGAAGGAACCGGAAAAAAAAAAGAATTTTTAGGCTACTCGACATCTTGACTTTTGCATCCGCTCTCCCTATTCCTAAAACTCACATTCCTCTCCTCCGATGAATGACTCAACCACTTAGGTCAAAAGGTCTTTCCCCAAGGTTGTAACATTAAGGCAAAAGGGTGAAGGTAGGCTAAAATTAAAATTTGGTGGTTTTCCTAATAGTGAAGCAAAGAACGGGCCCTTTCTTAGAATCACAATCAAGTAGTCACCAAACAAAAACAAACTAACACCCCCAAGCTTATTCAAAGCTATACTTACAAACATAAACACAAAAAGTGTGAGAACGCTTCCCCCCAAGCTTAAATGGAGCATTGTCCTCAATGCTCAAAAAGGGAGAAAACTCACATCAAAATATTTTTGAATTTTTTCATTTTTCACTTTTTTTTTTCTTTTTCATTTTTCAATAATGCTTTGTCCTCGCCTCTTTTAACTTTGGACGGCTTTTTCGATTTTGCACTTATTTGTCCATGCCATTTTTACATTGGACGACTTTTATAATCACTTGCCATTATTCACAAAATATGTAAAAAACACAAACTTGCTTCAATTTAGAACCAAAGCCAAACTCATACACCACAACTCCAAAAGATGACCATTTGCTTCACAAAAACCAACAATGGAACGAAAAGAAACAAAAGGCTCAAGAATCTAAGTACGTGGCTAGAAAAGAAAGTTATAGGCTCAAATGGTGGCAAGAAGGCAAATGTAAACCCAAAAATAACAAAAATGAATAAAACTATCCTAAAAATGAAAAATACCACCCCGAAAAAAAAAATGCCTTTGTCCTCCCTAAATGGTTCGGTCTCGGATTCAAGATCTATGAGTCAAGTTTCAAGATTAGGTTTGCAAGAAGTCAAGGATCCATGCCGCTCATGCAAATATAGGTAGAAGGCTTGAAAAACAAAGAACTCACACAGATGTAGCAAACACTTACTATTGGCGTCAAATCGACTATCGGAAGCAACTACCAAACATGCCACAAACAAGTAGAATCCGGCTTCATGTTCCCACTAGTTCTAACAACTACCTTAGCATGCTTTATCCTAGAATCAACCAAACGTACTCTCAAACCGTGCACACCATTACCATTTAAGAAGAAAAGCATTCAATTATACAAGTTCAAATGTTATTATGTCCAAAGCAAGAACAAAACAAAACACATTGCAAATTTGCCTTGATAGAAACAAAAATCTTTTTGGAGTTTTTCAAAATATAAGAACATGGAAAAGAATATACAAAGGTGCATAGCATATATGAATCAATATCCCACCAAACATGATAGAATACCCTCCCCCAAACTTGAATGAGACAATACACTAAAACATAAATCATATAATCCATGGGAGGGGAAAACAAGGAGATCAATTCAACAAACCAACATATGTCCAACAAGTCATCATCCACTAGAGAAAGTGTAAGGAAGGATATTACCGGATATTAGGTGGGTGTAAATACCCGCAAATGACCCAATTTTACCCTTTCAAGGCTAACAACCTCTAGTATTGAATTTTCCTTTCTTATGCTAGCAAAAATAGGAGTCAACCTTTCTTGATACTTAATCCATATTGAAGCACCAAAGTATATCAAGTCATGTACCTAGCAAAAGGCACACAAACATTTCCATGAGAAAAAAAATCTAATCTAAAAAGAAAAGGAAAATCTAATATAAAGCATGGGTTACTTCCCGAGAAAGGCTTGCTTAAGGTCCAAGCTTGACCGCACTAGTAAAATAATATTGCAACGATCGCAAGAGCTTGTCAAATGCACTACTACACATTTCATATGAGAGCAAGTATGCACATGACAAAAATAAGGCATGCAACAAGCATATTGCACACCTATGGAGTTGAGAAGAAGTATGCCAAGAAGAAGAAGGAGAGAAGGGAAAAACAAGAATATAAGAAAAAGGAAGAGAAATTAAAGAAAGAGAAGAAGGCATACTCTTCCCAACAAAATATTTTTGGTTGAAAATCCCACCATCATCCTCAAAAGTCATCAAATGAGGCACTTGAGGGACTAAAGGCTTTTCAAGAGGAGGGGATATAAGAAAAGAAGGTAATGACATGGGATAAGAGGGGACAAGATCAAGCTTTCTTGAAAATGAGGTGTAAGGTGAAGGAATAGGAATCGGTTGCTCACTTACACCACTATCCATTGAAACACAAGCTCTCTCATCCAATGAACTCACATCCAAAGGGCTCTCCTCCAACTCATCATCATTCAAATCAAGCTCATTCTCAATCACATCCTCCTCACAAACTTCACACCCTAAGAGAGCTCTCAAAAGCTTCAAATCACGATCAAGGTTCAAAGGAAGCTCATCAAAGGGTTGAGGGTCAAACATCGGAGGTAGCTCAAAATAATCATGAGAAGTACAATCTCCCTCTAAAAAGGCCTCATCCATCTCAATGGTGGAAAATGTAGAAGAGAAAGGGTCATCAAAGGTGAAAGAGGAGGGCAATGGTTGAAAATTTGAGATAGCACCAAACACTTCACTCTCATCTTCATAATCATCAAAAGTAGGTTCTTCCTCCTCAACCTTATCACATGGAACCTCTTCTTCATCAAAATCGTCTAAGCTCAAGGCCTCACCCTCAAAGAAACCATGGTCATCATACAAAGGAGATGGGGTGCAAAAAGGTTGGCCTTCAAAATTGAGGAATGGGGGAATGAAATTGCAATCAAGGGAGGTGGGTGGGGAAATTGACTCGTCAATTGGTTTTTGAACACTCAAAACCTCTTGGTTCTCACCACCCTCAAACATCCAATCTCCCATGGGAACTACTTCATCATCCTCATCCTCACTCTCTCTCCTCACAACTTCTCCACGCTTCAAAAATTGCAATGTTCCATCCTTCTTAACTTGAATTAATGTTTCCTCAAAATTAAGAGAAACCAACTATTTTAGTTTCTCTTTAACTCCATTTAAAGGGTCAATGGAACGAAATTCAAATTGGGAAGGAGGTTCAAAGTGCAAACTCTCTTTAGGAACATCCATCTCTACACCCTTTTCCTCACTCATAGGCTCTCTAACATCCTCCTTGCATACTTTTGAGCTCTCAAAACAATCATCGTCATCATCTTCCATATCTACCAATGTGGTAGAAACTTCATTCACATTCAATATTGATGACAATTGACTCTCCATCTCATCATTCTTCCTAAAAACAACCTCATTACTCTCTTCCAACTTTTTCAACATTTCCATTTGGCTTCTTACAATCTCCAAATATCTCATCTCATTTAGTTCCAAATTAGAATTCATCTCCAATTTTCTCAAAGAACCGCCAATTTGATTATAAGAAGACTCAAAGGTAGGGTCTAAAGATTGGAAAGATGAAGAGCATTGAGGAGCATCATGGGGGAAAGAATTATGTTCAAGAATGCAAAGATCAACATTAGAAATATGAGTGGCATCATCAAATTGGGGAATGGGGGCAGAAGTAGGCATGCAAGATTCATCATTCATGGAACATGGACCATGACAATCATCAATGGAAACATTTGAATAACCATGACCACGATCATAACTATCTCTAGCAAACCATACATAAAAGTCCCAAGCATCATTGATTGATAATGCCCGAAATCTACCATTAAACATGCTCTCAACAATGTCTCTAGTTTGCTCATTCAAATTATGATAACAAATCTCGCAAGCCTCCCAAATATCCCAACCATGGTAACTAATGAAGTTCTCTAATCTATTAAAGTACACCCAAAATGGCTCGTCCTCTAATTGAGGAAACGAGAAATTTTCCATTTTATACAAAACAAGCAAAAATCAAATAAAAGAAAAGTATACACAAAGACCTAGACTCAAGCAATTAAAAACACTCAAACATAGACACCGTTCCCCGGCAACGGCGCCATTTTGACGTGGGGAAAACTATGTCGTTGAACTAATCCTCCCTACGGTCAAACAAATTTATAATCACTCAACTACCTAAATACAAGTATAGAGGTAAGTCAAGGGTCGAACCACTAGGAACGATTATGTTCAAGTATTTCTAATTTGCGCCTAAGCTAGGTCGAAGTCTAAGGTGAAAGGTAACGCTATTCTACTTCCTAAATCAAAAACCAAACAAATGAAATACTAGGGAATGGGGATCAACATGCATTCATGATAACCAAGCTAATTAGGGAGTCAAGCATTCCAAGCAATGCAAAGACAAATAGTAGGAGCAATTAGGGGCATTCAACTAATCATCCTCACACTCTCTAACATAGATTTCTCTAGTGCTAAACAATATGAAGAAACATAATCAAATACTCAACTAATTATGATCAAATCGATATCAAGTGGTCATGTCAATCAATTCAATCATGCAATAAATGCTAGCAATCATGGTTAGCTACTCCAATAAAACTTATGCAACATGCAAACCACTAAGAATCAATTTAATCACAATACAAGAACTACTCAAATTCCCAACTCAATCTCAATCCATCAATCACACATGTTTACCCAAACCCTAGCAAGTAAACTACTCAAGAAACATGATTAAATCTACTATCAACTATAGAGAACAAGAATCAACAAAATATCAAGAACAAATACTCTAATCAAACATCAAATATCAAAATCAAACTAAACAACCATCAAATTAAACAAAGCAATTGAATGAGATAGAGTTTAGAAATGCTCATTGATAATTAAGATGATCTCCAACACAATTGTCACACTTGCATCTTCAATCTCTCAATCACCATTGAAATTCTTCACTTTCTCTCTCTAAAACTACTCCTAAGCTACGCTAAACTAGAGAGAGAAGCTCTCAACCTAAGAGAGAGAAAACTATTCTAAAACTAAAGAAATTACATGAATCAAGAATAAAGAAAACCAAAAACTATCTAAACAAAAGGAGAAAAGAAGCTTTAAAACCGTAAAAGACCCAGAAACCCGCGCCCGCGGAGAACTCGGCCGCGCCCGCGGAGGAAGACGAAAACCCCGATAGCCGCGCCCTCGGGGAGCCCTCGGGACAACCACGGGTGCTTACTGCCCAAAAACGGCAGTTTTGGAGCTGCAGCAACCCCGCGCCCGCGGGTACTGTAGCCCGCGCCCGCGGCAGAATTTCAGGGCTAACTTCGGAAGGCTGTAACTCTCAATCTATGAATTGTATGAGGGCGTGCAACCTATCATTGGAAAGCTCTTTAAGTCTAGTTTCCAACCCAACTTGAATCACATCAATCCAATCTGTAGAACTTGAGATATGACTGAAACAATGCACAAAGGTCCTATTTGATACTTTGCAATCCTTCGTTTTCCTTTGTTTCAAACTCAAATTCAATTCCGAAAAGTGCATATTGATGCTAGTGGGTGCTATTTTCAAATTCCATGCATATAGCCCGCGACGTACCTACAAAAAAAGACAAAGAAACGGAGAAGCGAGAGAAATAGCCGAGAAATGAATAAAATGATAAGAAAACCATTAAAAGCATGCATTTCTCTAAACTAACACAAAATAACACAAATTGAGCATTATTCTCTATAAACACGACACAAAAGACTAAAAACGAGCATAGAAATATAAAGAAAACATAGCCTAAAGGTGCCATAAATGGCACGGATCAATCCTACCTAAACAATTCATTTTCAAGCAATAGCTTAGGCAAACCAATAAAAATGGTCTAAACTAATTAGGATCATTTTCATGCATCCCATTAGGTACAAACTAACCCATGAATAAAGAAGCATAATACATGGAACTCCATTTCAATAACTCATTCTCATGCAATCATTAAAATAGAGGTGATCTAAATCTAGTTCAAATCATTCTAATGCATTTAAACTAGAAGGCAATCAAATAAGGTGCTACAATAATCTCAAGTCAATAAAAATCATATCTTTCATTGATTTAAGTCATGTAATCAATCCACTAATCATCATTCATCCATCATTCAATACATATTTTACACCCCCCTTCCCCTAGCTAAGAAACTGGCCTAGAAAAGGGGGATTAGACATGATAACAAAACTAAATGAAAACAAAGTAAACATGAAGGCAAACATGATCAAAAACAATGAAAATACCAAAAGATATCAATCCATAAAATAGAGAGAAATAAACAACTATAGTGCAAATAAACAAAGCTAAGAGAAAAGATTAGAGATTACTAGATAGGCAATAGTAGAAAGATCAAAACTTGCAAAGTTGCTTGATGGATTGAAATGAAAGTTGAACCAAAGTTGCATACATGAAGATAACTTGAGTAATACTACACTTTCTCTCTCTAAGATTATGGTTTAATTGTTTCTAAGATAAGGCTAGATGATCCACTAATCTACCCTACAACCTATATATATAGGATACTTAAAAGATAAAAAAATACGAAATAAAAAAAACTGAAACTCAGCAGTGCGCGCCCGCGCATGTACACTGCGCGCCCGCGTAGATGTTGTGCGTGTGCCCTCGTAGATCTTGTGCTCCCACATATCTGTGGGTACGGGGCATTAGACCCACAAATGCTCGCCTTCTCCCATCATTCTGCGCGCTCGCGCTTGAAGAGTGTGCAACCGCGTACAAAGCACGCACAAGGTGCACACAACTCCCTGTTTTGGTGCTGCTTCTGCTGCTGTCTTATGCGGGTTCTCCCAGGGCTGCGCCCGCACATATCAAAGGCGCGCGCCCGCACACAAAGCGCGCACAAGGCGCACGAAACCTTCTGTTTGTGTTTTGTTCTTGAAGCATTCCTACACGGGTTCTCACAGTGCTGCGCGCCCGCGCACAGGGGATTTTGGGGTTGAATTGCTCTTTTTCCAATGCCTTGATTCCTACAAAACAAAAACAAAGAAAACAAGGAGAAAGGCAAACAAAGAAAAGAAGAACAAAAAGGAGAGAAAAAGGGGGCAAACAAGCTACAAATGAGAGGGAAAACCCGTAAAAAGAGCACTAAATTGTGGCATAAATGCCACTCATCAAATTCCCCCGCACTTGCCTCTTGCTCGTCCTCAAGCAAAGGAAACCAAGGCAAAAGATAACATACATAAAAAACACAACATGACAAGGTTCAAGAAAATCAATCAAGTACCATGGTGAGAAATGCTCAGTTCGGACTCAAATATAATGACATTGATCAAAGAATACTTACCTTTCTCAATTCAAGAGGGAAAACACGTTATAAAATGCTCAATGTTGAAAGAGACAAACCTAAGCTAAGCATAGAGAACTAATGATTTCATCCTCCGCCCTAGCCCCATCCAAGACGGTCCACGTTCTCTCCGCTAGCATCAATTCATCCCCTAGTTGGCTCCTCATGATTCCGCGAGGGAACCGGAAAATATTAATTCTATATGTGGAACAATGAGGCTATCCCTACATCTCAACTATGCATACTCTATCCATAGGGTTGAAATCTATCTCCCTCCACTGTTTCCTTGACCACGCCGCTCTAAAGTCCAAGGGTCTTAGTTAAGGTTGTAATGTCCTGGCTAAAGGTTAAGGTTGGGAATTAATTTGAAAACTTTGGTGGAAAATCCTAAGTGAAGCATAAGGGTGGCCATCTCTCAATAACAACATAGGAATCTAACCTAAATTTCAAATCACAACCTTCAATATAAATTACATGACAATACTACTCTTTTTTGCAAGATTTTCATTCAACTCAATAATACATTTTTATTTTATTTATTTTATTTTTTTTTAATGGTGTTTGGTTTTCATAAATTACAACTTCCTTGCCAAACCTTTTGCACACTTTTTTATGAATAGACTTTCAAGACCTCATTCGAACCAAATTCAACAACTTCCTTGCATAAAATCAAGACTCTCAAACTCGAACCTCACAAGCCGATGCTTTACTAACTACAAGGGTTGGTAGAACATAGGCCGCTAGGATTGTAATGTGGTTTAACCAAGAAAGGGGAAATTAGGCTCAACATGGCTAGCAAGAAGGTATATGTAAAATAAAAACCAAATTTGTAACAAAACACAAGGAAAACAAAGAAAAATGAGAAGAAATGCCCTCTTCCTCCTCTAGAGTTATATGATCACGATCTTGGGAGCTAGATACCAACACAAGGATTAAGACACGCATAGTTAAGGATCCAAAATGCCGCTCAACAAAAGTGATGGAGGCTTGAACAATAAACGCTCACATGGGATATGAAAATAAGCAAATACCAACCAAGGGAATCCTATTCACTACGGAGAGCAACACCATCTTACCACTTTCCCGTGAACTAAGGGTTCAAACGTCCTCAAGAGTTCTAAACCGGGCTACCTTAGCTTAAAATGTGTCTAGTTCAACCCTAAGCACTCTCAAACCGTGAAGACCCTATTCAACTAGGAAGGTAAGCATTCAAAAATATGTCATAACAAAAGCATATGGGTCCACATGTCCAAATGAATGAGCAAATTCTCAATTTTCAAAAATTTTTCTCTTGTCATGAATATGAATGTCACATAAAAGAAAGAAGAAAAGCAACACACAAATGAAAAAAGAAGAAATCAAAAAGGTTCATAAATGAGGCATGTAAATCATATAAATCCCAATCGACATACAATGATCGTTGAATACAACATCAATGATCCTAGGTTCCTTAGAACCAAATCAAACAACCTCGAACCATTCAACTCCTCCTACACTAACCTAAGCTATGCGACCAATCAAATATTTAAAAAGTTGAGAAGGAGAATTTGTCGCCCAATTACGCTTAGCAAACGCAAATCCACAATCGTTGAAACTCCATTGCTCGGAAAAATTTGGGGAATGCGCCAATAAGCCTTACAAAATGTCAAAGTCCAAAACAACTCGGCAAATATTTGGTTTGTAGCAAGAGAAATATATAAAAAGAAATAAAGAGAAAACAAAATAGAGAAAAGAAGCTACTAAAAAAAAGAACAAAGAAAAAAGGAAAATGTTTGGATTAAAGGGGAATTTGGATTTTCGAAAAAACGGTAGCCAAAACAAGACAAGGTTTCATTAAAAACATCATCATCATCAGTTTTTGAAAAGTGGGGAAGGAACCTTTCAAAAAGACACCTATTGGCCCAAAATTGTGCCCCATAAGAACAAAGCCCTTGAATGAAACAATAAATAAGCACCCCCCCCACACTTGAACGGAAAACCGTCCTCGGTTAGAACAAAGTGGTAAATGGGGTGGGAGGATGGGCTAAACTCGGCCCGAGGGCCCTAGTCCTCCATGTGAGAACTAGAGCCCTCTCCATATGGACACCACTCATAGTCGACGTCGATAGGAGGGCCATGGGGATCCCAACCACCAGTGTAACCCGGTGGAAAACCACGGTTCCATCACAACTCTTGGTGGTAGTCCGGAAGAGGGTCAAAGGGAGGGGGCATCTCAAGAGGCTCGGATGCGTACATGGGGTAGTTGGGGTCCCCACGGTAATCACACCCCCCCGGTGCCTTGTAATCATACCCCTCATAGGTGGGGTAGTTCACTCGGGGGGTCCCTTGAGATGAAGGCCCGGACCAATAGGGCCAAACCGGTTGACGGGGAGTGCCGTCAGAATGCGGTTCCTCATGAGAAGGAACCGGCCCCTATTGGGGCGGAAAATACGGATAGTCCACCGGTGGGTCAAAATGTCCTTGGTTTACATGCCAATCATAAATGTTGGCATTGTAAACCGAGTACCCATCGGCGGCCTCCGTCAACCGGTTAACTTGCATGGAGAGGTTTTGGAAGGCATGTTCAAGGTTAAAAGAAGAAGAGGAAGAGGCCATACCTCCGTCGCAAGAGGAGGGGACGCGCAAACCTTGGGATCCTTCCCCATATTGAAAACCTTGAAGTTGAAACCCTTGTTGTTGTTGTTGATGAAATTGTTGTTATTGAAACTGATGTTGTTGTTGGAATTGTTGTTGTTGTTCTTCTTCTTGTTGTTGATGTTGCTGTTATTGTTGATGCCGATCACGGACAATAATCATTCTCTCACCTCCAAGAGCGTTGGGAAGGACACCATTGTCCCTAGGAATCTTCCACACATTCCTTGTGTTCCGCTCCAAGGAAGTGCGGCTCGGGAACGGAAGAATGCAATGGTGCTCCCGCTCAACGCACCAATCGTGGAAGTTGTTCACATCGTCGGTCGGTTGGATGAAGACTGACTTCCGCATGTATGAGATGTCCTCGAACATATCTCTATCTTTTCCCACCCTAGCTTCGAGGCGATCCTTGAAATCATCACACCTAAGGGAATCTCTCCCGCCTTGTTCCCATTCTTGATTGCCTCACAATAGAGCACAAACTAGTACCCCATGTTGAGCCACCCACTTAACTCCTCCTTTGTGGCGACCCAAAGAGTGAAAAGTTCTTCATGAGAGAGCTTGCTCAAGTCCTGTTTGCTATACACCGCAAACCCCAAGATGCGGTGAAGGATGCGGAGTACTGGATGGATAATTTGGCTTGCTACCAAGAACCGAGTACTAAACTCATCCATGTCGGTAATTGTCCGCCACCAACGGAAAGCGTCGTACTCGGGGAAGAGCTCGGTGGATGGGGCATGAAGATCGGCATCGGGGTTAAAGTCTAGGAGTTCATTTAGACGCCGAAGAGAGATGACATGACGGGAATTGAAGAGTTGGAAGAATGATTTGGAACCCGTTGTTTCCAACGGGTTCCTTCTCAAAGGAGGATAGGAACTCGTAGGTGGGTTCCTTGAAGGTTGGGTTTTGGTGCTAGATGAACTCACTCATCACAAGGTTATCAAGAAGGGACCGAAGGTCCTCATCTATCCTCAAGTCATGCATTGAGCGTTGGTAGTAGTGTCGGGTGGGGTTTAGTTTGCGTTTGAGGAGTGTTTGATGGATGGGAGCATGGTGTCGGTTCACAAATTTTAAGGTGGGAAGAGAGGATTGTGCTTGGTTTAGATTTTGAGAGGTGGGTTGAGGTTCATCAACTGATATTCTAGGCTCCTTCTCCTACCACTCATCTTCACCAACTTTACTCAACAACCCAAAAAGATATAGAGAACACCAAGGAGTGATTCCAACACTCAAAAATACCAAATCTTTCCCACAACAACAACAACAATTGAAACCTTTGATCTTGTTATCTTAAAAGGGGTTAGGAGCAACCACTTTCCAAAATACAAATAACATAAGATAAAACAACTATGAACAAAAATAATCAACACCAAAATTAGCAATACTCAATCACTAAAGAGAAAATCACTAGGCAAATTTCAATATCAAGCATCAAAAACTCTCAATCAACATACATTTTCAATCTCACATGCATTAACAATTTTCAATGCTCAAAATCAAGCTAGTGGTCACTCACACAATTCTCAATATCCAAGTCAAGTAATTGCTAGCCAAATTGCATGCAAACAACAATATTCATCAGCAATACTCACAAATCACCAAGAAATTCAAAACAAATCCACAAATATAAGCAAAACTATGTCAAAATCACACAAAATTCATACAAGCTCAATTTTTGCTTAACAATCCTAAAACATGATATTATCTAATGAATTAAAGCCACAAAGTACTCAAGGATTAAGATTATACCACAATTGAATAGCTTGAAGACCTCCAAGAGCTCTCACGCACCACCACCTCGACCACCAAAGAACCACCACGAATTTGGTGAAAAATGGATGATTTTGAGAGGGGAAAGTGATGAATTTGTGAGAAAAGTGAGGGAATGTAAGGGATTTGGTGAAATTTTAAGGAAATAAGTGAGATTTGAGGGGATTTGGGAGGTTAGGGTTTGAGTTCTTGAGGAGAGAGTGAGAATCGTGAGTGGGAGTTGAGAAAATGATGAAAGAAACGGGGAAAATGAGAACTTAAGCCCCGATAAACCCAGATCTGCGCACCCGCGCAGGTATACTACGCGCCCGCGCAGATGTCGCACACACGTCGCGCAAAACTTTGTGCCAGAATCTGGAATTTTGCCTTTGAATCTGCGCGAGTTCTCCTAGGCCTGCGCGTCCGCACACCCCTCTTCTGCGCGCCTGCACAAATGTCGCGCACAAGGCGCGCAAATGTTTTTGCCATGTTCTATTTTGCTGAGCTTCCCTGTGCGCGGGTTCTCCCTGGCCTACGTGCCCGCACACAGGGTCTTCATCAAAAGTTTCACTTTAAATGCTCTACACTCACTTCCAAGTCTCCATACCCCAACTTAGCACCATATATAACACCAAACAGCCTCCAAATTCCCTCCAAAAACGCACCAAAGAAGCAAGTGCCTACAAGAATAGAGGAAAACGGAAGCCATAAGACAAAAATCAAACCAACAACCTACCAAAAACATAGAAAATAGTAAAGAAAAGGATTCAAAAGTCGGTTTGCCTCCCGGGAGCGCTTCTTTATAAGGTCATTAGGTTGACCATGTTGAAAATCCATGCAAAAGGGTGGCTTTGGACCCAAAGGATCTAGCCTCAAACACTCCATCACACCAACTTCCTCCTTGCAGAAATAGTGCTTCAAACGAGAGCCGTTCACCATGGATTTGTTTCCGTCGGCATCCAACTCAAAAGAACCATAGGGAGTGGTCTTGGATACAACGAAAGGCCCCGACCACTTGGATTTGAGCTTGCCCGAGAACAAATGAAGCCTTGAGTTGAAGAGTAAGACTTTGTCCCCAACTTTGAAGCTCTTGTTCCGGATATGTTGGTCGTGCCACTTTTTTGTCTTCTCCATGTAGACCCTTGAGTTTTCATAGGCATCATCTTGAAGCTCCTCGAGCTCGTTGAACAACCTCTTTTCACCCGCCAGCGACAAATCCATGTTTAGCTCTTTGATGGCTCACCAAGCTTTGTATTCTAGCTCAACCGGAAAGTGGCAAGCTTTCCCATACACCAACCTATAGGGGGTTGTACCAATGGGAGTCTTGTATGTCGTTCGAAGAGCACAAAGAGTATCATCAAGCTTTAGGGACCAATCTTTCCTTGATTTGTTTACCATCCTCTCGAGGACATTCTTGATTTCTCGATTTGACACTTCCACTTGACCTTGCGTTTGAGGATGGTAGGGTAGCCCAACCTTGTGATGAACACCATATTTCTTGAGGAGAGCATCCAATTGCTTTTTGACAAAATGAGACCCTCCATCACTGATTAGAACCCTTGGTACCCCAAACCTAGGAAAAATTATCTTCTTGAGAAGCTTGAGAACCACTTTGTGGTCATTGGTAGGAGAGGGTATAGCTTCTATCCACTTCGTCACATAGTCAACCGCTACTAAGATGTATAGGTTCCCACATGAAGAAACGAACGGACCCATAAAATCCACTCCCCACACATCGAAAGGCTCTACCTCTAGAATACCTTGTAGGGGCATCTCGTCCCTCATAGTGATGCCACAACTTCTTTGGCATCGATCACATTGCATGATGAATTTGTGAGTATCCTTGTGCATTGAAGGCCACCAAAGTAGAGATTGGGAAATTTTTGCTACCGTCTTGTCAACACCACCATGTCCCCCACATGGTGGTGAGTGACAATGATCAAGGACCCCCTCAATTTCATGGTCGGGGACACATTTCCTAAAAAGACCGTCACCACATTGCTTAAAAAGGTAGGGATCATTCCAAAAATATCTCCTCACTTCTTTGAAGAACTTTTTCCTTTGTTGAGAGGAGAATTCCGGAGGCACTACTCCACAAGCAAGGTAGTTGGCACTATCGGCATACCAAGGTGTAGAAGACGCTACCATAGCCATTAGAGCTTCGATCTCTATCTCATCATTGATTGGAACATCCTCTTTGTTTGTAAATGGAAGCCTTGACAAGTGATCCGCTACACAATTCTCCGCTCCCTTTTTGTCTCTCATTTCCATTTGAAAGTCTTGAAGGGAGAGAACCCAACGGATCAAGCGAGCTTCGCTTCCTTCTTAGTCATGAGGTATCGGACCGCGATGTGATCCGTGTACACGATGACTTTGGATCACATGAGATAGGACCGGAACTTATCAAATGCAAAGACCACGGCTAGCATCTCCTTCTCCGTTGTTATATAGTTCTTTTGAGCTTCATCAAGAGTTCTACTTGCATAGTAAATGACACATGATCTTCCTTCCTTTTTTTGACCAAGGACGGCAACTACTGCAAAATCACTCGCATCGCACATTAGCTCAAAAGGCAAGCTCCAATCCGAAGCTTGCACAACAAGAGAAAAAATGAGAGCTTCCTTGAGCTTATGAAATGCCTCAAGGCAAGCCTCATCAAAGGTAAAAACAACATCTTTCTTGAGTAATTCGGTTAAAGGTTTGGCGATTGAGGAGAAATCTTTTATAAACCTCCGGTAGAAACCTGCATGCCCAAGAAAAGCACGTACTCCCGTGACGGAAGTAGGGGGGGCAATCTCTCAATCACCGAAACTTTGGCCGGATCAACCTCAATGCCATTTTTAGAAACTTTATGACCGAGGACAATACCCTCCTCGACCATAAAATGGCACTTTTCCCAATTCAACACGAAACTCGTCTCCTCGACCATAAAGTGTAAAAAGACGAGCCACCAACACTAAAATCATCCATGAAAAGCTCAATTACTTTTTCAAGCATTTCGGAGAAAATAGAAGTCATGCATCGTTTAAAAGTAGAGGGAGCATTGCATAATCCGAATGGCATTCTTTGGTATCCAAATGTCCCATATGGACATGTGAAAGTAGTTTTCTCTTGATCTCTTGGATGGATAGGGATTTGGAAAAATCCGGAATATCCATCCAAGAAGCAAAAGAAAGCGTGGTGAGAAAGCATTTCAAGCATTTGGTTCATGAAAGGGAGAGGAAAATGATCTTTCTTGGTGTTTTTGTTCAATCTCCCATAATCAATACACATTCTCCACCTGGTCACCGTCCGGGTGGAGATTTCCTCTCCCTTTTCATTCTTGACAATGGTCATTCCACCCTTTTTTGGAACCACATGAACCGAGCTCACCCACTTGCTATCGGAGACAGCATAGATGATGCCCGCCTCACGTAGTTTCAAAATTTCTTTCTTGACAACCTCTTGGAGGTTGGGGTTCAACCTCCTTTGAGGTTCAATGGAGGTGGAATGATCATCCTCAAAATGAATACGATGCATGCAAAGAGAAGGACTAATTCCCTTGATATCATCAATGCTATACCCTATCACATCCTTGTATTTTCTCAAAATATCAAGAAATTTTTTCAAATTAAGTTCATCAAGGGTAACATTGACAATAATAGGGTATTTTTCCTTCTCATCAAGATAAGCATATTTCAAAGAAGTGGGGAGGAGCTTGAGTTCTACCTTAGGAAGAGGCTTGGAACTCTCCTCCGATTTTTCCTCCATTGATTCAAGCTCGATCTTGCCTTATTCATCAACTTCCTCTTTGGCAAATTCAAGCTCTATGACAAATTCTTTGGCTTCTTGAGAGTGGAACTCTTCATTGCATGTTAGAGCTTCCACAATTGGATATTGAGGCTTCATCATAACCCTTCCCAAATGGTCCAACTCCTCATTCACAACATCTTCACGGTAGTACTAACCATAGGGGTCTTTAGCAACTTTGAGAACTCAAAAACTATCTTCTCATCGGCCGCTTCAAATGTGATGGTGTTGTTTTTGCAATTGATGACCGCCCCCAAAGTCCTAAGAGCTTCCTGACCTAAGATCAAAGGTGTATCCACATCTTCCTCCATGTCCATCACTACAAAGTCAGAAGGCAAATAGATGTGTCCCACATAAATTGGAACATCCTCAAGTTCTCCACAAGGTAACTTCACCGAGCGGTCGGCTAGTTGAATGGTCTTCATTGTAGGATCATCTATATATTGAGTTTTTGAGCAATGGATAACGGGATTAGACTAAACTTTCTCCAAGATCGGCCAATGCACCAGTAGCTTCCGTGTTTCCAATTTTCACCGGCAAAGTGAAACTCCCCAGATCTTTCTCTTTCTTGGAAATATTATGTTGAACAAGAGCACTCACTTGGTGTGGAAGGGAAATAAGCTCATCATTGAGCTTCCTTTTGTTGGTGAGGATGTCCTTAAGAAATTTGGAGTAAGATGGCATTTGTGTCACTACTTCAAGAAAAGGGAGATTGATGTGCAAGTTCTTCATCACACTTAGAAATTTTGCAAACTTGTCATTCAACTTCCTCTCCGTAAGCCTGTTTGGAAAAGGAACCGGTCGATTAAGGTTCCTAGTCTCATTAGGAATTGAAGTTGTCTTCTCGTTGTTGAGCTCCTTCTTCTCCGAACTTCCTTCGACCTCATCAACTTTTTCCTCCTCACCTCTCCTATCTTCATTCACACTCTCTTCTCCTCCCTTCTTTGCCTCACTATCCCCCTCACTTGGACCATCATAGGAAGTTCCCGACCTCAAAGTGATTGCCTTGTATGTATCGGGTTTTTGGTTATGAGATGGGTTAGGTTGTGGTTGCCCAAGTAGAGTTGATGGTGAATTAAAAGGATTCCTCTCGGCCAATTAAACTTGTTGTTAATCAACCATCTTGTTGTGTGCCCTTATTTCTTGCATTTGTTGCCCAAATGTTTGCATTTGTGAATGCATAGCTTGAAGGAGGTGTGTGGGAGTTGGCTCCGCTTGAGGTACTTGTTCTTGATTTCTTTGGGGCCCTTGGGTTTCATTGTTGTATTGGTTTTGGTTGTTGAATTGGTTTTGGTTGTTGTATTGGTTGTTCCTAGGGTAGCATCCTCTTGGGTTTTGGTTTTGAGATGGAGGTATATTTTGGTATTTGGGGTTGGAATTGTAAGAAGGTTGAGCTTGTTGGCCCCATTATTGAGGTTGAGATGCAAACTCGGGTGGTGGTTGTCTCCAAGCTACTCCACCACCACCTCCTCTAAAACCGTCTTATCTTGTGTTGTATGCCGCCACATGCTCGGGGCTCAAAGCTCCACAATAAGATGTATCATGGTTCGTTCCTCCACAATTTTGACATGAGAAAGAGTTGACTTGAGAAGAGCTTGCTCCACCACTTAAGCTTGCATTAACATTTGTGTTCAACTTTGAAAGCCCTTTTGTGAGTTGCTCAATTTGATGTTGCAATTGATCGACCTTCTCCAATTCATACATCCCACCTTTCTTCGGTGCACTCCTTCTTCTACCTCCCCAAGAGTAGTTCTTTGCTACCTCCTCGATTGTTGCTTCCACTTGATTTTGAGGGATCTTGATTAGTTGTCCACCCGCCCCCGCATCCAAGTTGGCTCTAGACATGGGCTCCAAACCATCGTAGAAAAACCTCATGAGCAAACTTTGATTGTATTCATGGTGAGAACATGCTTGTACCAACTCTTTGAACCACTCCCAAGCTTCATTAAGACTCTCATCCGCTACTTGTTCAAATGATGCAATCTTCCTTCTCATCTCGGCAGTCTTCTCCTTGGAAATGAACCTCTTGAAGAATGCCTTAACTACCTCCCTCCAAGATGTGAGTGAGTTAGGCTTCACTTACTTCAACCACTTATTTGCTCTACCCAAAAGAGATTGTCGAAATAAATGCATTCGGATGTACTCTTGAGAAACTTGGTTGGTTTGAATCATGGCACATAGCTCAAGGAATCTATCTAGGTGCTCTATGGAATCTTCACTTGTAGAACCCGAAAATTGCTCCGATTGAACCATTATTGTATATTGGGGATGAGTTGTGAAGTTACTCTCCGTGACGGGTAAAAAAATCCCTCCCGTGAGCTCATAATCCTCCGGATTTCCAAACTCACGAAATAAAACATCATCTTCTTGTCCCGCCATTGATTCACTTTGCGATCTAGAAGAGTAAGAATCACTCCCACTATCAATTATAGCACCAAGTCCTCTTCCTTCTTCTTGAAAAATCCTACGGATTTGTCTTAAAGTTCGGTTGATTTCTTGGTCAATTTGATGGGTAGGTGGTCCTTGAGATCTTCTAAGCATTCACCAAAGCTAGGCAAACAATTAGCAATCACAAGTATGATAGAACAAAGCAAAACAAAAAAAAGCAATTAAAATTACTCTAACAAAAGCAAATTAGACACCAAACAAGCCGCTTCCCCGGCAACGACGCCAAAATTTGATCGGGCTAGGATAGGTCGTTGGTACTACTACCCCTAATCAAATTAATTACTTATAATGCCTAAACTTACACTAAATTAGTTAGTGACAAGTAAAGGGTCGATCCACTAAGGAAGCACACTCATTTAACATCAATGTTACTAATGCAAGAGTAAGAAGGGAAATGCTTTTGTTGGTTTTTGGATAGAAAGCACTAAGACTACAAACAAGCAAATATAAAGAAGATTCAAATCAAGAGAGAACGATGCTAGGGGTACGAAGGTTTCAAATATGATTGAAATGAGGGGGAACAATATTAAGCATCATGATTAACATGCCAAAAGATATAAAATCCTACCTAAACAATTCATTTTCATGCAATTGTTTAGGCAAACCAATAAAAATGGTCTAAATTAATTAGGATCATTTTCATGCATCCCATTAGGTACAAACTAACCCAAGAATAAAGAAGCACAATACATGGAACTCCATTTTAATAACTTATTCTCATGCAATCATTAAAATAGAGGTGATCTAAATCTTGTTCAAATCATCTAATGCATTTAAACTAGAAGGCAATCAAATAAGGTGCTACAATAATCTCAAGTCGATAAAAATCATATTTTTCATTGATTTAAGGCATGTAATCAATCCACTAATCATCATTCATCCATCATTCAATACATATTTTACACCCCCCTTCCCCTAGCTAAGAAACTAGCCTAGAAAAGGGAGATTAGACATGATAACAAAACTAAATGAAAACAAAGTAAACATGAAGGCAAATATGATCAAAAACAATGAAAATACCAAAAGATATCAATCCACAAAATACAGAGAAATAAACAACTAGAGTGCAAATAAACAAAGCTAAGAGAAAAGATTAGAGATTACTAGATAGGCAATAGTAGAAAGATTAAAACTTGCAAAGTTGATTGATGGATTGAAATGAAAGTTGAATCAAAGTTGCATACATGAAGATAACTTGAGTAATACTACCCTTTCTCTCTCTAAGATTAGGGTTTAATTGTTTCTAAGATAAGGCTAGATGATCCACTAATCTACCCTACGACCTATATATATATAGGTCCCTTAAAAGATACAAAAATACGAAATAAAAAAAACTGAAACTAAGCGGTGCGCGCGTGCGCCCTCGTAGATCTTGTGCGCCCGTAGATCTGTGGGTACGGGGTATTAGACCCACGGATGCGCGCCTTCTCCCAGCATTTTGCGCGCTCACGCTAGAAGAGTGTGTGCCCGCGCACAAAGCGCGCACAAGGCACACACAACTCCCTTTTTTGGCTCTGCTTCTGCTGCTGTCTTATGCGGGTTTTCCCAGGGCTGCGCGTCCGCACATATCAAAGGCGCGCGCTAGCACACAAAGCGCGCCCAAGGCGCACAAAACCTTTTGTTTGTGTTCTGTTCTTGAGGCATTCGTGCGCGGGTTCTCAAACTGCTGCGCACCCGCACACAGGGGATTTTGGGGTTGAATTGCTCTTCTTCCAATGCCTTGATTCCTACAAAACAAAAACAAAGAAAACAAGGATAAAGGCAAACAAAGAAGAAAATAACAAAAACGAGAGAAAAAGGGGGCAAACAAGCTACAAATGGGAGGGAAAACCCGTAAAAGAGCACTAAATTGTGGCATAAATGCCACTCATCATGATTGCTCTAATATTTTTCTGATGTTGTTCAGATGTTATTCTGCTGATTTTCTGATGATGATTCCTATCTGCTGCTATGATGTTTCTCTGTCTGTCCCACTGATATAAATTTTTGATGTCCTGTTGTTATGCTGCCGGATTTCCGGCTGATTTTGCCTGGAAGTTACTAACAATTTTCTTTGTATATAGTTTTCTTTATTTCTTTTGCTCTATCTAGGTTGTTTATCTTGCATCTACTTGGAGATTTATTTGGTGATTCTCGTTAACGCTTTTATTTCTTCGCTTTGCATGGATTACCTGGTGAGACCTTTCCTTTACCTTCTTTTATTTTCTTGGTTGCTTAGAATAGGATTAGTTTAGGGAAGTTGAATGGTTCGAGGATGTATGTGTATAACACCTAGCGTGTTTGGGATCTTATGGTGTTGATGCCATTAAGATCACTTGTTCTTCGATTGGGATTTATTTGTTGCATTTACATTCTTGTTATTATCTTCATCTCTTACTCTTCCTATTTCTTTGTTTTTCATTTTGTTCTTTTGTTGTTGTTTCTTGCATTTTCTTTTTGCTTTGATTTTCTTTTTGAGGCTTTTTCTTTTTCTTTTATCCCCTTTTTATGAGTTGGACTTTATATCACTCGACTTTTGCCTTTGAATGATTTTCTTCCTAAATAATAGAGGTTTGCACATTTTGAGATTATGCTCGGTTGATTGAAGAATTAATTCATGCTAAGGTAGTTGGTTAGAACTAAGAGGATCATGAAACTGGATTCTACTTGATTGTGGCATATTGGTAGTTGCTCCCTATGGTGGATTTGACGTTTATAGTGAGTTTTTGCTACATCCATGTGAGTTCTTTGTTTTTCAAGCCTTCTTCTTATACTTGTATGAGCAGCATGGATCCTTGACTTCTTGCAAACCTAATCTTGAAACTTAACTCATAAATCTTGACTCCGAGACCGAACCATTTAGGGAGGAAAAAGGCATATTTTCGGGGTGGTATTTTTCTATTTTTAGGATAGTTTTATTCATTTTTTTTTTTGGGTTTACATTTTCCTTATTGCTAACCAATTTGGGCCTATACCTTTCTTTTCTAGCCATGTACTTAGATTCTTGAGCCTTTTGTTTCTTTTCATTCCATTTTTGGTTTTGTGAAGCAAATGGTCATCTTTTGGAGTTGTGGTGTATAAGTTTGGATTTGGTTCTAAATGGAATTGTACATATTTTGTGAATAATGGCAAATGAGTATGAGTAAAAGTCGTCCTACATTATACAAGGCATGGACAAATAAATGCAAAAGTTGAAAAGGCCGTCCAAAGTTAAAAGAGGCGAGGATAATGCATTATTGAAAAATGAAGTATGAAAAATAAAAAAGTGAAAAATGAAATATTCAAAAATATTTTGATGTATTCTTTTCTCCTTCTAAGCATTGAGGACAATGCTTCGTTTTAGCTTCGGGGAGAAGCGCTTACGCTTTTTGTGTATATGTTTGTGATCTGTAGTCTTAAATAAGCTTGGGGGTATAAGGTGTATGTATTTTTGTTTGGATTGGTGATTACTTGATTGTGATTCTAAGAAAGGTGATAAGTGACATTTATGGCACTCATTTGATCTCTTTCCTGATGAATTTCATTTCATTTTATAACTCTTTTCTTTAGTTTTCCTTAGTTTTATTCTTAATTTCTTCATTTTGTGCTCTTGTTTGTTAGTTTCTCTATTTTGTACATTTTCTAGTTTATTTGTTGTTTTCCCCTTTTATTTGCTTTTTCTCTTTTATTTGTAGGTTATGATTGATTGTCCAAGGATTCCTGAGCTTCCTTTCAATGGTTTTTATCGCTTTTGATGCCTTATGCTAGTGCAAAGAGCTCCAAGTCAAGAGGGACCCGTCGAGCAAGCTTCAAGACCTTTGTTGTGCACTTTTCATGCCTTGTGTTCATCATAATTCCAAGAAACGTTGCTGCCTACTTTGTTCCCCATCACCATCATCAAGGGTGTGTGCACCACATGATCTAGGACGAAGAAGAGAGGAAGCTTACCCACGAAGGTGCGGGCGCACACGGGGAGCGTGCGGCCGCACAGGTGTCAAGTGCGGCCGCACATCAGGCGCGTGCGGGCGCACCTATGAGGGAGTTTTCCGTGCGCGCCTTTCTCTCTCCTAAGAACGGCCGCACCGGCGGGGGTCTATTTTTGGACGTCAAATCTAATTTCCACTTTGTATATATTGTTATTTCCTTCCATTTTTATTGAGAGAATTAGATCTTCATTAGCTAGGATTAGATTAGATTAGATCTTAGATAGAGAAAAACACTTGTTCTTAGCTTTTTAGAGAGAGAAAATGTGGGTTTGATGATTGATGATTGAAGATTGCTACATTTGATTTGATTTCTATCAAGTTTGTAAGGATTATTTACTCTTTAATGCAATTTCATGTTTGATTTCATTAATATTGTTGTTTGATTTGGTTAATTAATAGTTTAATTGATTTGGTTTGAATTTGTTTATTTCAATTGATGAATTTGGGTATGATGATTAGTTTAGCTATGATCTTGATGTTTTTCATGGATTGTGAGTAGTTTGATTGGTAGGGTAGTGGTGAAGCATGTATTAATGATAAATTGAGATTAATTTGGGGAAATTGATTGAGTTGATAATGTGATTAAATTGGTTGATTGATTTTGTGCATGTGTGTGCTTGATTAGGCTTGATCACCCTTGTTTTTCACACTAGATTGCATTGTGAGTTCACATTGATACGGACCATTGATTTGTGGCTTACTTTTACTCGATTGAGATATCTTTTGACATTTCCTAGTTCGTGTTTGATGTAGTTTGCGCTAATTAGACCTCTAGGAGAATAGCATGATGTGCTCTTTTGGTTGCAATTTCGATTTTCCCTCACATTGCTTGACTTGATTGATTGACCTCCCAAATTTATTGAAATTCGTTGTTGATACATGTGGATCCATTCTCCTAGTGTCTTTACATTTGATTTAATTCATGTTCATTGCATTGATTACCTTTAGCTTTTGTTCTTACCATAAACCCCGCACTTGATTTCGAGGTAGCTTAACATTAGACAATAGGCATTCAATTTCCATTCCCTTGGGTTCGACCTCGACTTACTACTATACTCTTATAGGGGTTTGTTGAGTTATAAGTATTGTTTGATTGGATGGGGAGGTAGCCCAACGACCTACCGTTTCCGCGCCCATCAAAATGAGAAGCGCATACGCTTTTTGTGTATATCTTTTTTATTTATAGCTTTGAATAAGCTTGGAGGTGTAAGTATTTTTGTTTGGATTGGGGATTACTTGTTTGTCTTTCTAAAGAAAGGCGCCTTCTTTGCTTCACTTTTAGGAAAACCACCAAATTTCAAATTTTTAGCCTACCTTCACCCTTTATGCCTTACGTTACAACCTTGGGGAAAGACCTTTCGACCTAGATAGTTGAGTTAGTATTCGGGGGAGGGCATCATGGGTCATTGCCTAAGGAAAGGGGATGCATAGTCGAGATTGTCGAGTAGCCTAAATAAATCTCTTTTTTCGGTTCCTTCGAGGAATCATTGGGATACTCACTAAGGGGAGATTTGAGAGTAGTGGGGAGAACACGGTAAGATTGTTTGGGATGAACGTGGATTGTGATGTCTAGTTCCTATGCCTAGCATACCCTATGTTTCAATCAACCTTAGATATCTTGAAAAGTGCATACCTTAACTACTTGAGAAAGACTTTCATTCATTTACATTATAGTCTCTATGTGAGTTCATTTCGCAAAGGTTTTGTTTTCATTTTCTTTTCTTTTATTTTTATGGTTTGCCTCATTGATGATTGGTGGAGAGTTATGGGTCAAACTCTTAGAATACCCTTACGAGACCTCACTCTTCCTCATAGGCGACTTTGGGGTTTAAAGGGCTTGTTGTAGCTAAAAAACCCGTGATTCCTACGACAGTGAGTCTTAGTGTATATCCTTATCTTGAGTCTTTCTTTTTCATTTTCAATAAGTTTTTCATCCTTGATCTTTCATGCTTTATTTTGCTCGAGGATGAGCAAAAGTTTTGCTTGGGGGAATTTGATGAGTAACATTTATGGCACTCATTTGATCTATTTCCGGATGAATTTCATTTCATTTTATAACTCTTTTCTTTAGTTTTCCTTGGTTTTATTCTTAATTTCTTTATTTTGTGGTTTTCTTATTTAGTTTCTCTATTTTGTGCATTTTCTAGTTTATTTGTTGTTTTTCCTTTTTATTAGCTTTTTCTCTTTTATTTGTAGGTTATGATTGATTGTCCAAGGATTCCCGAGCTTCCTTTCAATGGTTTTTATCGCTTTTGATGCCTTATGCTAGTGCAAAGAGCTCCAAGTCAAAAGGGACCCGAAGAGCAAGCTTCAAGACCTTGGTTGTGCACTTTTCATGCCTTGTGTTCATCAAAATTCCAAGAAACGTTGCTGCCTACTTTGTTCCCCATCACCATCATCAAGGGTGTGTGCACCGGATGAGCTAGGACGAAGAAGTGAGGAAGCTTACCCACGAAGGTGCGGGCGTACACGGGGAGAAGGCGGCCGCACAGGTGTCGAGTGCGGCTGCACATCAGGCGCGTGCGGGCGCACATGTGTGGGTGTTTTTCGTGCGCGCCTTCCTCTCTCCTACGAGTGGCCACACCAACGTGGGTCTATTTTTGGACGTCAAATCTTACTTTCCCTTTGTATATATAGTTATTTCCTTCCATTTTTAGAGAGAGAATTAGATCTTTATTAGCTAGAATTAGATTAGATAAGATCTTAGATAGACAAAAACACTTGTTCTTAGCTTTTTAGAGAGAGAAAATGTGGGTTTGGTGATTGATGATTGAAGATTGCTACATTTGATTTGATTTCTATCAAGTTTGTAAGGATTCTTTACTCTTTAATGCAATTTCATGTTTAATTTCATTAATATTGTTGTTTGATTTGGTTGATTAATAGTTTGATTGATTTGGTTTGAATTTGTTGATTTCAATTGATGAATTTGGTTATGATGATTAGTTTAGCTTTGATCTTGATGTTTTTCATGGATTGTAAGTAGTTTAATTGCTAGGGTAGTGGTGAAACATGTATTAATGATGAATAGAGATTTATTTGGGGAAATTGATTGAGTTGATAATGTGATTAAATTGGTTATTGATTGATTTTGTGCATGTGCGTGCTTGATTAGGCTTGATCACCCTTGTTTTTCACACTAGATTGCATTGTGAGTTCACATTGATACGGACCATTGATTTGTGGCTTACATTTACTCGATTGAGATATCTTGTGACGTTTCCTAGTTAGTGTTTGATGTAGTTGGCGCTAATTAGACCTCTAGGAGAATAGCATGATGTGCTCTTTTGGTTGCAATTTCGATTTTCCTTCACATTGCTTGACTTGATTGATTGAACTCCCAAATTTATTGATTTTCATTATTGATGCATGTGGATCCATTCTCCTAGTGTCTTTACATTTGATTTAATTCAAGTTCATTGCATTGATTACCTTTAGCTTTAGTTCTTACCATAAACCCCGCACTTGATTTCGGAGTAGCTTAACATTAGACAATAGGCATTCAATTTCCATTCCCTTGGGTTCGACCTCGACTTACTACTATACTCCTATAGGTGTTTGTTGAGTTATAAGTATTGTTTGATTGGGTGGGGAGGTAGCCCAACGACCTACCGTTTCCGCGCCCATCAAAATGAGAAGCGCATACGCTTTTTGTGTATATCTTTTTGATTTATAGCTTTGAATAAGCTTGGAGGTGTGAATATTTTTGTTTGGATTGGTGATTACTTGATTGTGTTTCTAAAGAAAGGCGCCTTCTTTGCTTTACTTTTAGGAAAACCACCAAATTTCAAATTTTTAGCCTACCTTCACCTTTTATGCCTTACGTTACAACCTTGGGGAAAGACCTTTCGACCTAGATAGTTGAGTCAGTATTCGGGGGAGGGCATCATGGGTCATTGCCTAAGGAAAGGGGATGCATAGTCGAGATTGTCGAGTAGCCTAAATAAAGCTCTTTTTTCGGTTCCTTCGAGGAATCATTGGGATACTCACTAAGGGGAGATTTGAGAGTATTGGGGAGAACACGGTAAGATTGTTTGGGATGAACGTGGATTGTGATATCTAGTTCCTATGCCTAGCATACCCTATGTTTCAATCAACCTTAAGTATCTTGAAAAGTGCATACCTTAACTACTTGAGAATGACTTTCATTCATTTGCATTATAGTCTCTATGTGAGTTCATTTCGCAAAGGTTTTGTTTTCATTTTCTTTTCTTTTATTTTTATGGTTTGCCTTACTGATGTTTGGTGGAGAGTTATGGGTCAAACTCTTAGGATAACCTTACGAGACCTCACTTGCCTCATAGGCGACTTTGGGGTTTAAAGGGCTTGTTGTAGCTAAAAACAACCGTGATCCCTACGACAGTGAGTCTTAGTGTATATCCTTATCTTGAGTCTTTTTTTTCATTTTCAATAAGTTTTTCATCCTTACTCTTTCTTGCTTTGTTTTGATCGAGGACGAGCAAAAGTATAGCTTGGGGGAATTTGATGAGTAACATTTATGGCACTCATTTGATCTCTTTCCAGATGAATTTCATTTCATTTTATAACTCTTTTCTTTAGTTTTTCCTTAGTTTTATTCTTAATTTCTTCATTTTGTGCTTTTCTTACTTAGTTTCTCTATTTTGTGCATTTTCTAGTTTATTTGTCGTTTTTCCCTTTTATTAGCTTTTTCTCTTTTATTTGTAGGTTATGATTGATTGTCCAAGAATTCCCGAGCTTCCTTTCAATGGTTTTTATCGCTTTTGATGCCTTATGCTAGTGCAAAGAGCTCCAAGGCAAGAGGGACCCGAAGAGAAAGCTTCAAGACCTTGGTTGTGCACTTTTCATGCCTAGTTTTCTTCAAAATTCCAAGAAAAGTTGCTGCCTACTTTGTTCCCCATCACCATCATCAAGGGCGTATGCACCGGATGAGCTAGGACGAAGAAGAGAGGAAGCTTACTCACGAAGGTGCGGGCGCACACGGGGAGTGTGCGACCGCACAGATGTCTAGTGCTGCCGCACATCAGGAGCGTGCGGGTGCACATGCGTGGGTGTTTTTCGTGCGCGCCTTTCTCTCTCCTACGAGCGGCCGTACCGGCGTGGGTCTATTTTTGGACGTCAAATCTAACTTTCCCTTTGTAATATATATACTTATTTCCTTCCATTTTTAGAGAGAGAATTAGATCTTCTTTAGCTAGAATTAGATTAGATTAGATCTTAGAGAGAGAAAAACACTTGTTCTTAGCTTTTTAGAGAGAGAAAATGTGGGTTTGATGATTGATGATTGAAGATTGCTCCATTTGATTTGATTTTTATCAAGTTTGTAAGGATTCTTTACACTTTAATGCAATTTCATGTTTGATTTCATTAATATTGTTTTTTGATTTGGTTGATTAATAGTTTGATTGATTTGGTTTGAATTTGTTTATTTCAATTGATGAATTTGGGTATGATGATTAGTATAGCTTTGATTTTGATGTTTTTCATGGATTGTGAGTAGTTTGATTGCTAGGGTAGTGGTGAAGCATGTATTAATGATGAATTGAGATTAATTTGGGGAAATTGATTTAGTTGATAATATGATTAAATTGGTTGATTGATTTTGTGCATGTGTGTGCTTGATTAGGCTTGATCACCCTTGTTTTTCACACTAGATTGCATTGTGAGTTCACATTGATACGGACCATTGAGTTGTGGCTTACATTTACTCGATTGAGATATCTTGTGAAGTTTTCTAGTTAGTGTTTGATGTAGTTGGCGCTAATTAGACCTTTAGGAGAATAGCATGATGTGCTCTTTTGGTTGCAATTTCAATTTTCCCTCACATTGCTTGACTTGATTGATTCACCTCCCAAATTGATTGATTTTCATTGTTGATGCATGTGGATCCATTCCCCTAGTGTCTTTCCATTTGGTTTAATTCAAGTTCATTGCATTCATTAGCTTTAGCTTTAGTTCTTACCCTAAACCTCGCACTTGATTTCGGAGTAGCTTAACATTAGACAATAGGAATTCAATTTCCATTCCCTTGGGTTCGACCTCGACTTACTACTACACTCCTATAGGGGTTTGTTGATTTATAAGTATTGTTTGATTGGGTGGGAGGTAGCCCAACGACCTACGTTTCCGCGCCCCTCAAAATGAGAAGCGCATACGCTTTTTGTGTATATCTTTGTGATTTATAGCTTTGAATAAGCTTGGGGGTGTGAGTATTTTGGTTTGGATAGGTAAATAACTTGATTGTGTTTCTAAAGAAAGGCGCCTTCTTTGCTTCACTTTTGGGAAAACCACCAAATTTCAAATTTTTAGCCTACCTCCACCTTTTATGCCTTACGTTCCAACCATGGTGAAAGACCTTTCGACCTAGACAGTTGAGTCACTATTCGGGGGAGGGCATCATGGGTCATTGCCTAAGGAATGGGGATGCATAGTCGAGATTGTCAAGTAGCCTAAATAAATCTCTTTTTCCGGTTCCTTCGAGGAATCATTGGGATACTCACTAAGGGAATATTTGAGATTAGTGGGAAGAACGCGGTAAGATTGTTTGGGATAAATGTGGATTGTGATGTCTAGTTCCTATGCCTAGCATACCCTATGTTTCAATCAACCTTAGATATCCTGAAAAGTGCATACCTTAACTTCTTGAGAAAGACTTTAATTCATTTGAATTATAGTCTCTTTTTGAGTTAATTTCGGAAAGGTTTTGTTTTCATTGTCTTTTTTTTTCTTTTTATGGTTTGCCTCATTGATGTTTGCTGGAGAGTTATAGGTCAAACTGTTAGGATACCCTTACGAGACCTCACTCGTCCGCATAGGCGAGTTTGGGGTTTAAAGGGCTTGTTGTTGCTAAAAACAACCGTGATTCCTACGATAGTAAGTCTTAGTGTATATCATTATCTTGAGTCTTTCTATTTCATTTTCAATAAGTTTTTCATCCTTGATCATTCTTGCTTTGTTTTTCTCGAGGACGAGCAAAAGTTTAGCTTGGGGGAATTTGATGAGTAACATTTATGGCACTCATTTGATCTCTTTCCGGATGAATTTCATTTCATTTTATAACTCTTTTCTTTAGTTTTCCTTAGTTTTATTATGTATTTCTTCATTCTGTGCTTTTCTTACTTAGTTTCTCTATTTTGTCCATTTTCTCGTTTATTTGTTGTTTTTCCCTTTTATTTGCTTTTTCTCTTTTAATTGTAGGTTATGATTGATTGTCCAGGGATTCCCAAGCTTCCTTTCAATGGTTTTTATCGCTTTTGATGCCGTATGCTATTGCAAAGAGCTCCAAGTCAAGAAGGACCCGAAGAGCAAGCTTCAAGACCTTGGTTGTGCACTTTTCATGCCTTGTGTTCATCAAAAATTCCAAGAAAACTTGCTGCCTACTTTGTTGCCCATCACCATCATCAAGGGTGTGTGCACCGAAAGAGCTAGGACGAAGAAGAGAGGAAGCTTACCCAAGAAGGTGCGGGCGCACACGGGGAGTGTACGGCCACACTGGTGTCGAGTGCGACCGCACATCAGGCGCGTGCGGGCACACTTGTGTGGCTGTTTTCCGTGCGCGCCTTTCTCTCTCCTACGAGCGGCCGCACCGACGTGGGTCTATTTTTGGACGTCAAATCTCACTTCCCCTTTGTATATATAGTTATTTCCTTCCATTTTTAGAGAGAGAATTAGATCTTCATTAGCTAGAATTATATTATATTAGATCTTAGAGAGACAAAAATACTTGTTCTTAGCTTTTTAGGGAGAGAAAATGTGGGTTTGATGATTAATGATTGAAGACTGCTACATTTGATATGATTTCTATCAAGTTTGTAAGGATTCTTTACTCTTTAATGCAAATTTATGTTTGATTTCATTAATATTGTTGTTTGATTTGGTTGATTAATAGTTTGATTGATTTCATTTGAATTTGTTGATTTGAAATGATGAATTTGGGTATGATGAATTCGTGATATTTTTCATGGATTGTGAGTAGTTTGATTGCTAGGGTAGTGGGAAAGCATGTATTAATGATGAATTGAGATTAATTTGGGGAAATTGATTGACTTGATAATGTGATTAAATTGGTTGATTGATTTTGTGCATGTGTGTGCTTGATTAGGCTTGATCACCCTTGTTTTTCACACTAGTGATGAGTGACATTTTTGGCACTAATTTGGTTCCTTTTTGGATGATTTTTATTTCATTTTATCTCTCTTTTCTTTAGTTTTCCTTAGTTTTATTCTTGTTTTCTTCATTTTATGCTTTTTGTAGTTAGTTTTTCTTTTTCATGCCTTTTTCTAATTTACTTGTTATTTTTCTCTTTTACTTGCTTTTTTTCTTTTGCTTGTAGGTGGTAATTGATTGTCCAAGAATTCCCGGGCTTTCTCTCTACGAGTTTTCATTGCTTTTATGCCTAAAGAAGGTGCAAGAAGTTCCAAGTCAAAGGTGGATCCAAGGGGCAAGCTTCAAGGCTTTGTTTATGCCTTCCTCATGGCTTTTACTATTCAAGAAATTCAAGAAAGTTTCTGCCCACTTTATCCTCCATCATCATCATCCTGGATGCATGCACCGCTTGAGCTAGGACGAAGAGAAGAAGGGGGAAAGACCCAGCAATGTGCGGGCGCACTAAGGGAGTGTGCGGCCGCACATTGGTCGTGTGCGGCCGCACACCAGGTGCATGCGGGCGCACCTGTCTGGGTGTGTCCCGTGCGCGCCATTCTCCCTCCCCCGAGAGCCCGCACTTACGAGGGTCTATTTTTGGGCGTCATTACCGACCTCCTCTTTGTATATATAGTTATTTCTACCTATTTTTAGGAAGTGAGTTTTTAGTTTTAGATTGAATTTGATAGTTAGTTTTTGGGAGAATTTTAGAGAGAGAAACTCAAGAACTAGAGAGAGAAACTCATGATCTTTGGTGTTTGCTCAAGAATTCATCATTGTATTTGATCTTTTGATCAAAGTTTTGTAAGGATCTTCTTCTTGATTTCAATATAAGTTTGATTTTAGTTGATTTCATTAGTTTTCCATGTTATTGATGATTGATTTGGTTATTGATTGAATTTTGATTGATTTTGATTGATTGTTGGTTTAATCTTTGGTTTCAATTATGTTGATGATGAAATTGATGATTGTTGTATTTTTGATCTCAATTCCTATGGCTAGTGAGTAGTTTCCTAGCTAGGGAAATGGTGAAGCATGTATGAATGATGGAATAGTGTAATTTGGGGATAATTGATGGAGTTGATGATGTGATTAAATTTGGTTGATATTTCATGTGCATGTGTGTGATTAATTGAGGTTTGGCCATCTTTTATTAACACACTAGATTGCATTGTAAGCTTTCTATGATACGGACCATTGATTAGTAAACTTGCAATTTCACGATTGAGGTGCTTTGTGACATTCCCTAGGTAGTGTTTAGCGTAGTTGACGCTAGTTAGACCTCTAGGTGAACCATCTTAGTATGCTCTTTTGGATACATGATGATTTTCCTTCATATCGCTTTACTTAGTCGGTTTGACCTCCCAAATTACCGTTTCCATTATGATTGCATGTGGATCCATTGCCCTAGTGTTTTACATTGATTTCATACAAGTTTTGCATTACCTAGTTTAGCCTTAGTTCTACTTCAAACCCCTTCTTGACTCCGAAATAGCTTGATTTAGGCATCGTGCATTTGATCTCCATTCCCTTGGGTTCGACCTTGACTTACCACTACCCTAAATAGGGGTTAGTTAAGTTACAAATTTTGTTTGATAGGGTGGGGTGGTAGCCCAACGACCTACCGTTCTCCTTCCCATCAAAATTGCGCCGTTGCCGGGGAGTGGTGCTTGAGTGTATGTTGTTTTTGAGTCTATTTCATTTTGATAAAATACAAAAAGATTTTGTTTCTCTAGGCTACACTTGTAGCCGTGCTACTAATATTTTTGTTTGAGTTTTGCATGCATAGAACCCGTGATCGTCCCCTTGTTCCCCTTGATCCGGAGATAGAGAGGACTCTTTCAAGAAGAAGAGTGGATAATAGATCCTTGGCTTATAGCTCTTCAAGTGAAGAAGAAATTCAAGAAGAACAAGGAATGGGTGAACATCCTAGAATAGCCTTGAAGGAGCTTGGAGTGCCCGGGGCATATAGATTTAAGAATGGAATAGCTCCACCTACTACCCCGGAAAATGACTTCGAAATCCGGCCGGCAATGATCACCTTGATTGAGAGAAGGCAATATAGTGGGGCTAAGAATGAAAGCCCATTGAACCATTTGAAAGAATTTGAAAAATATTGCAACACCATCAAAGTCAATGGGGTCTCTCAAGAATTCATCCGCCTCAAGTTGTTCCCTTTCTCTCTAATAGGAAGATCTTTGGAGTGGCTAGACAAAGAGGTGAAGCCCAACTCCTTGAGAACTTGGGACGATGTTACAAAGGCTTTCTTGTCCCGTTTCTATCCCCAAAAGAAGACGGCGGAGGCAAGAGCCTTGATTCAAGGGTTCAAGCAAAGGCCGAGTGAAAGCCTTTATGAAGCATGGGAGAGATTCAAAGAGTATCAAAGGGAGTGCCCTCATCACGGAATCCCCACATACCAAGTGATCCAAATCTTCTATGGCGGTTTAAGTCCCCAAGGCAAGGCATGCCTTGATGGAGGGGCCGGGGGCCCTATCATGAACAAAACCGAAGAAGAAGTCGTGGACATCATAGAGGACGTGGTCACATATTATAGGGATTGGCAAGATGGGGAGAGAGACTCTTCAAGCAAACAATCTTCATTGTATTCGGTGGACCATCTCAATGCAATCAACAACCTTTCCTCCCAAATGACAAACTTAGGAAAGGAGGTCACCGCAATCAAAGCTAAGTTGGAGAGCACTTCTTCCTCTTCTCAAGCTTCCAATCTTCCCTCCCAATTTAAGGGGAGAGGTAATCTTTCTAACTCTCAACCCCCTCCCTCTTCACATAAATGCCTTTGGGTTGCTTGTTTTGTGATGCATGTGGATCGTATGATCATGACTCTAGTGTTTGTCCAAATGAATGTATTGATAAATTTGACAACAATGAGTGTGAACATGTTAATTTTGTGTCAAACAACAATGTTCAAAGGTTTGATAATCAAAAAGGCCAATGGAATAGGAATTACCAAAACCAAGGCAATTTTGACAACTATAATCATAATGGTGGTTATAGGAACCAAGGGAATCAAGGTTCTCGTGGTAACCATAACCAAGGTTATAGTAGCCAAAATCAAAGCCAAAACTATGGTAATCAAAATCATAATTATGGTAATCAAAACCAAGGTTATGTAAATCATAACCAAGGTAATGGAAACCATAATCATGGTGGTGGTAACCATAATCAAGGTTATGGTTCAAATCAAAATAGGAGTAATTGGAACAATCAAGGAAGGGGAAATTTTCAAAACAATGCTCAAAGAGGTCCCCCACCCGGTTTTGTTCCAAAGACTCAAGGTGAAAATTCCTATTCACAACCTTCTTCTCCTAGGATTACTTTGGAAGAGTTGATTGATAATCAAACCAAGATCATTAACACCTATATGGCGGTTAGTGATAAGAAATTCAATGAGATGATGACCCACAATAAGATGCTTGAGACTTAAATTACCCAATTAGCAAGCACTATTAAGGATTTTGCTAGTCCTTCATCTTTGCCTTCCCAAGGTGTTGAACCAAAGAAACCCGTGTACTCTATTGCCACAAGTGGTGGAAATGACTTTGATGAGGGAGTTTCTTGTTCAAAAGAGGGAAGAGATGAGGGTGGTGCTAAGGAGAATGAAGTGGAAAGGGTTGAGTCTAAGGAAATCTATTGTGAGGTTGACAAAAGAGAAGAGTGTGTTGGTGAAAAGATGAGTGAGATAGAGAGATTTCCCGATCTACCATATCCCCAAAAATATTTGAGATTCAAAATGGATGAGCAATTTGGGAAGTTTCTTGAAGTTCTTAAGGATGTTCATGATTCTACACCTCCTACCGAGCCAATTCCCGACATGCCTAAGTACTCCAAGTTTCTTAAGGAGATCTTAGAGGAGAGAGAGGATTTTGATGAGGGTAGTTCGGTGGAAGGAGGGAAGTGCTTTAGTGCTCTTATCCATGGTGAACTTCCAAAGAAGATGGAAGATCCGGGGAATTTTTCAATCCCTTGTCAAATTAAGAGAATGGTTTTTGAAAATGCTTTGTGTGATCTTGGGGCTAGTGTGAGCATTATGCCCTTTTCGGTCTTCAAAAGGCTTGATCTAGGTGAGCTTCAACCATCTAAGATAACACTTCAATTGGCCGATCGTTCTATTAAGCTTCCTAAGGGAAGAATTGATGATGTCCCTTTAAGGATTGGAGAGTTTGTCTTTCCCGTGGATTTTGTTGTTTTAGAGATTGAGGAGGATGAACATATTCCAATCATTTTAGGGAGGCCTTTCTTAGCTACCTCGAGAGCTTTAATAGATGTCAAAGGAGGTCAAATTACTTTGAGGTGTGGGAAATTAGAAGAGAGTTTTAAGTTGAAACCAATGCATGAGTCTTTATCTTGTGTGCAAGATATCGCATGTGCTAGTTTTTCTCGTTCCATTGATGGTATGTGCATGATTGATTCTTCCACTAACAATGTTTTTGAGATTGTTGATGATGTTTGTGCAAGTATTAATGATGTTAGTGAAGAGGAATTTGTGATTCAAAAGCCAAGGGATGAGAAAGATATTGGTTTTCCAAATTGGTTCAAACTTAATTCTCATGAGGAAGAGAAAGCTTCCATGACTAAGGATGTTGAAGTCAAGCCGAAGAAAAAGGCCCGTGACTCGAAGAAGGCAAGGAAAAGGAAGAAGTTGAGAAGTGAAAAAGAAGAATTTGAAAAGAATTTTGTGAGAGTTTCATCAAGCAATAATGAGAAGTTGCCCAAGGTTGAAGAAGAATTTGCTTTATCAACCACCTTGAAGAAGGTGGTGTTCTTTGATCCTCCATGATTAGGGGGAAGGGTCGAGCTTAGGACCTTAAGCAAGCGCTTCCCGGGAGGCAACCCGGAGTTTCTAACCTTTCTCTTTGATTTTTGAATTTTCTCATTTTTGTTTCTTTTATTACTTTGTCTTTTCTTTTACTTTTCTACTTATTTGGATTTTTAGGATGTCCGTTTGCGGGATTGGAATTCAACAAGTATGCATGATGGATGGAAGGTGTTCATGGAACAAATCATATGTTGTTCGATTCTAGTCGAAATTTGAGGTAAAAGGGTAAGAATTTTAGAGAGGTAAGATAGGAAATTCATATTTTGGAAGTTGGAGGAAATTGATACTTAGTGAATTTTTGTGGTGTGCACATGAATTTTCAACTTTGAGGACTTTGAAAATGATTTTAGCTACTGCCTATGTTGTTCCTCATCACCATCATGATTCATGTGCGCACCCAAATAGGCAGTAAGTATCAAAATGATGAGAAAAAGAAGGATTTAGAAGCGCCCAGTTTGTGCGGCCGCACACGAGGCTTGTGCGGGCGCACAGCCTGCGTGTGCGGGCGCACCAGCAGCATGTGCGGCCGCACCCTTGCTGCCGTGGTCTTTCTTATTTTCCTTCTTCTTCTTCTTTTTCTCATTCCTTCATTCATCCTCTTCTAGCTCACGAAAACCTCCTTCAAACCCTTCTCCTTGTGCGCACCTCCAACCCCCTTATTCATAATCACAAATCACTCAAATCCTCACTAAAATCATTCCATTTTCACTCAAAATCACTCACAAATCTTTCTACGCTACAAATTCCTCACAAATTGACCCAAATTTCACTCACTCTCTCTCCTACTCTTGGTGGCCGAAAATTGGGGCTTTTGTTTGGAGTTCAAATTGCTTGCTCAAAATTGGTTAATCTTGCTTCTTTTATGGTATAATCACTAATCTTTGCTTTAATTTTGCCAATTATATCATAAATTTGCATGAATTACAAATTTGTATGAGCATGAATAGTGTACTATTGATTTTGTGATTTTTCATGCTTGATCTTGATTTTGGTTGTGATTTGGTGATGTTTGTTGATTGAGTTTGCATAACATTGTGTTGTTTGTTGATTTTGTAGTGATTCTCATCAATTTTGGTTGAATTCTTGTGAGTTGAATTTTTGGAACATTGGTAGTATATGGTGATTTTGGTATTGGTCTTGTGTTTGCTCTTGGATTGATTGAAAAGGAGTTTTTCTTGGATCATTGGTATTGTTGATTGGTTTGGAATTGGTTTGATTGAAAAGAATTGTGAAATTGGAGTTTGGTGATTTTGGTAGTAAGTGGTGAATTTTGCTACTTGTTGGTTGTTGGTGATCTTCTTAACCTCTCACAATGTCTAAATACCTCAAGAAACTCACCAAAAAGCGAAAAACCGATGTTAGCAACGAGGAACCTCCTCGCCCAAGTACCTCCTCTAGGCCTAGTAAATCTTCTAGGCCTAGTACTTCCAACCCTTCCTCCACTCAAACTCGACCTCCAACCTCTCTTCCCAAAAAGAAAAATTTCACCGATAAACAAAAGGCCTTTTACCAAAATCTGAAAGATGAAAGAACCCTTAATCAAACCCGCCACTACTTTCAACCCGATATGCTGAAGTTGGGGATTGATAATGATGTGCGGTCATTGCTTTTAAATCTGAGATTGGGTACTTTCATCGCCGATGCCTACCGCACCTATAAGGAGCCTACTTTGGAGTTCTTGGCTACCTTAGAGCTTGTACCCGTTGGAGGGTTATACAGGGTGCGGTTCCAATTGTTCAACCATATCTTTGACCAATCTTTGGAAGAGTTCAACGCCGCTTTGGATTTTGATCCCCATGGGGATATTGTCAACGTTGAACACTTCATCTTCCCGGAGTATGATCAAAATTCTTGGTGGGAAGACATCTCCGGTGGTAATGAGTTTATCACCAACAGGGCTAAGATCTCAGACGTGTACCAACCTTGTCTTAGGGTTGTACACCGACTTTTGGGCTATGTCTTGTTCCCCAACCAAGAAATGGGGAAATTGAGTAAATTGGAGCTCAAGGTCCTTTGGTTATCTACTCGCCCGGAGTTTGTGGGCCGGTTGAACTCGGGTTACATCTTTGCCCAATATTGCTTGGAACTTCGCAAAAGGAGGACAGGAGAGATCCCATGTGGAGGTATGGTAACTAGGCTTGTGACTCGCCTTCGCCTCAATGATTATCTCCCATTTTGTAAGGAGATCGGGGATGCTTCTTCCATCTACCTCGATATGCAACAATTGGGTCAAATCCAATTTATCTCCAAGGGCTTTAGTGAAGGGAGATATGATGAGTGGCTTAGGGGCAACGAGCATTGGTGCTACTTTCCTAACCCTAGCTTGACTTCTTTGGCTAGGATTGCCGAAAATGTTTGGCATGTTCCCAAGTCCTTCCGGCATCCCAACTTTGATTCCGAGGAGGATGAAGAAGAAGATGATGAAGAAGAACAACAAGATCAAGAACAACACCATCAACAACAACATTTTTCTCCACAACAACAAGCTCCTCATGAGAAAGAACAAGAGCAAGGGCAACATGCTTTTGCCAATGAGGATTTGAGGGCTCTTAGTGAGCAAATGAGTTGATTGAAAATCCACGTGGATGGCATGTACGATCAAGACTTTGGGGCCCTCTATGACCAAATAAGAGGTATTCAAGAAGTGCAACAAGGTATGTTTTTACAACAACAACAAATCTATGATGCGGAAGTTAACCGTGGGAACATTACTCCCCCGGTTAACTATCCGTACTTCCCGCCCCAACAAGGTCCTCTCCCTTCGTTTGGGCATCCTTATTGGTCGGGGCCTTCTAACCCCGACACCGAGCGTCACTATTACCCGGACGAGCATGGTAACTATGATTACAAGGCTCCGGGTGGTAGTGACTATAGGGGGGATCCTAACTACCCCCATGTCCATCCCAACCACCCCTTTGAACTCACTTTGCCCGATAACTTCACCCCTCTTGCTCCTTGGCAACAAGATCTTTTCAAGGGGCATTATGGGTGGCCCGATGGGTACACCGGAGGATGGGAGCCTTACCCTCATCCCTTCGATGACCCCGAGCACAACAGAGACCCCGATGGGGCCGTGCCAAGTGGGAGTGGTGGTGGTGATGGTAGTAGTTATTAGTTTCCTTTAAGCTTCTCATGCTTTTTACCTCCATCCCTTATATTTTTGATACTTGCTTTGTTTTGATTGGGATGTTGAGATGTATTTTCTATCTAGCTTGGGGGAACTAGTAACTTGCTCGGTGACCAAGTTGTTGTTGTGTACATATCTTAGTTGCTTGCATGTTTATTTTCATTCCTCTTTTTGGTATCCTCATTTTCTTGATCTCTAGGCTACTTTCCTTGTAGCTAGCTTGTTTGCCCTATTTGCTTGGATGTTTGTTGTTTGTGGAGATGTTTTGCTTGGCATGTTGTTGTTGATGATCCCTTATATCCAAATCCCTCAATCCAAATCCCTTAAATCCAAATCTTGTAGTTTAGAGTAGTTCTTTAGTTTAGCTTTTCTTTCCTTTAGTTGTATATACTACTTGCTTTGTTTATTTTCTTTTATTTGTTGTTTTCTTTTATTTGTTTTGAAGTTACTAACCATTTTTTTTGTTCATAGTTTCTTTTATTTCTTTTTCTCACTTGGTTCCTTCAAGAGCTTATGGATATGGCATGCTACGAGGTGGTTTCTAATCGCCTTACTTATTTTTGCTAAGCTTGGAATCCCGGTGAGACCTTTCTTATTTTTCTCTTTATTTTCTTTGGTTACATAGGATAGGATTAGTTTAGGAGAAGTTGAATGGTTCGAGGATGGATGCTTGTTAACACGTAATGTGTTTGGGATCGGTGACTTTGTTGTCTATCGAGCACTTGTTTGTCGATTGGGATTTTTATGTGTTTAACATGCTTTCTAGTCCTTTGCATGCTTTTCTCCTATGTTTTCCTTTTCTATGTCTCCGTTTCTTTTCCTCTCTTTTATTTTACCTTTTTCTCTTACTTTCCTTTATTTTACTTTTTATTTTTGATGTGATTTTGAGGCATTGTTTTTCATTTCTTTTCTTTTGAGATGAACCTTGTACATTGGACTTGTCTTTTGCATGACTTTCTTCCTAGGTTGTAAAGGTATGCACGGTTTGAGATTATGTTCGGTTGACTCTAGGATAGTGTATGCTAGGGTAGTTGGTTTGAACTAGGAGGATCATGAAGCCGGATTCTAATTGTTTGTGGTATGTTGGTAGTTGCTTCCTATAGTTGATTTGACACCATTGGTGAGTTTTTGCCACAACCTTGTGAGGTTACTTGTTTTTCTAGCCTTCAACATTCCTTGTATGAGCGGCGTGGATCCTTGACTATGCAAACCTAATCTAATAAAGCTTGATTTATGATTCTCAAACACGAGACCGAACTATCTAGGAAGGACAAAGGCACATTTTTCGGGGTGGTATTTTTCATTTTTGCTATATTTTATTATTTTCTTTTATTTTGGGTTTAAATTTGCCTTCTTGCAACCATTTGAGCCTTATCCCTTCTTTTCAAGCCACATCTTTAGTTATTTGACCTTTTGTTTCATTTTCTACCTTTCTTGATTTTTGTGAAGCAATATGATCATTTGAGATGAAGTTTGTGGTGGTTAAGTTGGAATTTTGGTTTTTATGAAAGCAAGTTTGTGATTTCATTTTCTTTGTGAATAATGGCACATATATGTGGAAAAGTCGTCCTACTTCTCAAAAGGCATGGACTAATAATTTGCATTTATGAAAAGCCGTCCGAATTAAGCAAAAGGCAAGGACTTTGCAATTACAATATAAAAACACAAAAAAAAAAAAATGAAAAGTGAAAAATTCAAAAATATTTTGATGTATTCTTTTCTCCTACTAAGCATTGAGGACAATGATCCATTTTAGCTTGGGGGAGAAGTGTGTACGCTTTTTGTATATAATTTTGTGAGTGTAGCTTCAAGTAAGCTTGGGGGTGTTGTTTTTGTTTGGTAATTTCTTGATTGTGGTGTTAAGGATTGATTACCCTTTTGCTTCACTTTTTAGGAAAATCACCAAATTTTTAAATTTTAGCCTACCTTCACCCTTGATGCCTTACGTTACAACCTTGGGGAAAGACCTTTCGACCTAAATAGTTGAGTCACTATTCGGGGGAGGGCATCATGGGTCATTGCCTAAGGAAAGGGGATGCATAGTCAAGATTGTCGAGTAGCCTTAAAATAATTCTTTTCCGGTTCCTTCGAGGAATCATTGGGACACTCACTAAGGGGAGATTTGAGACTAGTGGGAAAAACGCGGTAAGATTGTTTGGGATGAAAGTGAATTGTGATAACTAGTTCCTATGCCTAGCATACCCTATGTTTCAATCAACCTTGGATATCTTGAAACGTGCATACCTTAACTACTTGAGAAAGATTGTCATTCATTTGCATTATAGTCTTTATGATGGTTCATTTCGCAAAGGTTTGTTTTTCTTATTAATTTTCTTTCTTTTTCTTTTATGGTTTGCCTCGTTGATGTTTGGTGGAGAGTTATCGGTCAAACTCTTAGGATACCCTTACGAGACCTCACTCGTCCTCATAGGCGACTTTGGGGTTTAAAGGGCTTGTTGTAGCTAAAAAAAACCGTGATTCCTACGACAATGAGTTTAGTGTATATTTTTATCTTGAGTCTTTCTTTTTCGTTTTCAATAAAATTTTCATCCTCTCTCTTTCTTGCTTTGTTTTGCTCGTGGACGAGCAAAAGTTTAGCTTGGGGGAATTTGATGAGTGACATTTTTGGCACTCATTTGGTTCCTTTTTGGATGATTTTTATTTCATTTTATCTCTCTTTTCTTTATTTTTCCTTAGTTTTATTCTTATTTTCTTCATTTTATGCTTTTTGTAGTTAGTTTTTCTTTTTCATGTCTTTTTCTAGTTTACTTGTTATTTTTCTCTTTTACTTGCTTTTTATCTTTTGCTTGTAGGTGGTAATTGATTGTCCAAGAATTCCCGGGCTTCCTCTCTACGAGTTTTCATTGCTTTTATGCCTAAAGAAGGTGCAAGAAGTTCCAAGTCAAAGGTGGATCCAAGTGGCAAGCTTCAAGGCTTTGTTTATGCCTTCCTCATGGCTTTTACTATTCAAGAAATTAAAGAAAGTTTCTGCCCACTTTGTCCTCCATCATCATCATCCTGGATGCATGCACCGCTTGAGCTAGGACGAAGAGAAGAAGGGGGAAAGACCCAGCAATGTGCAGGCGCACTAAGGGAGTGTGCGGCCGCACATTTGTCGTGCGCGGCCGCACACCAGGTGCGTGCGGGGCACCTGTCTGGGTGTGTCCCGTGCGCGCCATTCTCCCTCCTCCGAGCGCCCGCACTTACGAGGGTCTATTTTTGGGCGTCATTACCGACCTCCTCTTTGTATATATAGTTATTTCTACCTATTTTTAGGAAGTGAGTTTTTAGTTTTAGATTGAATTTGATAGTTAGTTATTGGGAGAATTTTAGAGAGAGAAACTCAAGAACTAGAGAGAGAAACTCATGATCTTTGGTGTTTGCTCAAGAATTCATCATTGCATTTGATCTTTTGATCAAAGTTTTGTAAGGATCTTCTTCTTGATTTCAATATAAGTTTGATTTTAGTTGATTTCATTAGTTTTCCATGTTATTGATGATTGATTTGGTTATTGATTGAATTTTGATTGATTTTGATTGATTGTTGGTTTAATCTTTGGTTTGAATTATGTTGATGATGAAATTGATGATTGTTGTAGTTTTGATCTCAATTCCTATGGCTAGTGAGTAGTTTCCTAGCTAGGGAAATGGTGAAGCATGTATGAATGATGGAATAGTGTAATTTGGGGATAATTGATGGAGTTGATGATATGATTAAATTTGGTTGATATTTCATGTGCATGTGTGTGATTAATTGAGGTTTGGCCATCTTTGATTAATACACTAGATTGCATTGTAAGCTTGCTATGATACGGACCATTGATTAGTAAACTTGCAATTTCACGATTGAGGTGCTTTGTGACGTTCCCTAGGTAGTGTTTAGCGTAGTTGACGCAAGTTAGACCTCTAGGTGAACCATCTTAGTATGCTCTTTTGGATACATGATGATTTTCCTACATATCGCTTGACTTAGTCGGTTTGACCTCCCAAATTACCGTTTCCATTATGATTGCATGTTGATCCATTGCCCTAGTGTCTTAGATTGATTTCATTCAAGTTTTGCAGTACCTAGTTTAGCCTTAGTTCTACTTCAAACCCCCTCTTGACTCCGAAATAGCTTGATTTAGGCATCGTGCATTTGATCTCCATTCCCTTGGGTTCGACCTTGACTTACCACTACGCTAAATAGGGGTTAGTTAAGTTACAAATTTTGTTTCATAGGGTGGGGTGGTAGCCCAACGACCTACCGTTCTCCTTCCCATCAACTAGATTGCATTATGACAAGGGAATAAACGTGTCGTCAAAAGTCTATCCCTAGATCAAATATAATTTATACACCTAAACAAACCTAATACAAGTATAAGGCAAGTATAGGGGTCGAACCACAAGGAGGCATGCATAAACACCACATTCACTACTTAATACTTAAGCTACCTCGGAACGAGAAGTGTGAAAAGGTAAGACATTAAACTAGAGATTAAGAATGATTAAAAATCAATATAACTAAGCACCAAGGGAAGTAGGTAGATGTAGTTGCCAATTGATCATGCAATAACACGGAAGCAAAGCAATGGTAAACTAAGCATGCAAGAATATCGAATTAAAGCTCAATCTAACCGCCTTCCGGTGTTAATCAAATTCTCCTAACATAGCCTCCATGTTTCCACAGTAGATACATATATTAGAAGGTGCAATCAAAAAACTATCGATAACAATGAACCTTAACTAAGTCAACTTCCGTTTCTTGTTAGCAAAGATTCACTTTTAATCAACTAACAATGTGCATTTGCAAGAAGATTAAAGAATATCAAACATACAAAGACTTTAATCACTATTAACAAAACCCCAACATCATAAGCATGAATCAATCAACAACTACACCATCCCCACACCCTTGGCTAGGTGACTACTCACAAATCATATTGAAAACAATATCAATCATCAAATCAATAAGCATCAACATGATCAATAAGCAATGAAGGAAAATCAAAATAAGCAAATAAAACTAAATACAAAAGTAAAGAAAGAGATTAAGAGATTGCTCATTAATTGAAGATGAAGATTTACAAAGATTCAATCAAGCTCCTTCTTCAATATCCAAGTTTATCAATTGAAATCCACACTTTCTCTCTCTACTAATGAAGTTTATCTCACTAGATTATGGTTAAATTGTTTCTAAGTAATGATAGATGATGCACTAAACTCCGTACGACCTATATATATAGGTCCCTTAAAAGATACAAAAAATATGAAATAAAAACACTGCAGCTCAGCGGTGCGCGCCCGCGCACATACACTGCGCGCCCGCACAGAAGTTGTGTGTGCGCCCTCGTAGATCTCCCTCCTCCTAAGTGAAGCATAAGAGTGGCCATCTCTCAATAACAACATAGGAATCTAACCTAAGCTTCAAATCACAACTTCCAATGCAAGATACATGACAATACTACTCTCTCTCTCTCTCTTTTTTGTTTTTTTTTTTTTTTGTCTCTTTTTTTTTTTTTTTTTTTTTTGCAAGATTTTCATTCAACTCAATTTTTTTTTGCTTCTCAATTTCTTTTCTTTCTTTCCTCATTATTATTATTTTTTTTTCTTCTTCTTTTTTTTTTTTTTGAATGATGCTTGGTTTTCATAGATTGCAACTTCCTTGCCAAACCTTTTTCACACTTTCTCATGAATAGACTTTCAAGACCTCAGTCGAACCGAATTGCACAACTTCCTTGCTTAAAATCAAGACTCTCAAACTCGAACCTCACAAGCCAATGCTTCACTAACTACAAGGGTTGGTAGAACATAGGCCACTAGGTTTGTAACGTGGTTTAACCAAGAAAGGGGAAATAAGGCTCAACATGGCTAGCAAGAAGGTACATGGAAAATAAAAACCAAATTTGTAACAAAACACAAGGAAAACAAAGAAAATTGAGAAGAGATGCCCTCTTCCTCCTCTAGAGTTATATGATCACGGTCCTGGGAGCTAGATACCAACACAAGGATTAAGACACGCATAGTTAAGGATCCAAAATGCCGCTCAACAAAAGTGATGGAGGCTTAAACAATAAACACTCACATGGGATATGAAAGTACGCAATTACCAACCAAGGGATTCCTATTCACTACGGAGTGCAACACCATCTTACCACTTTCCCGTGAACTAGGGGTTCAAACGTCCTCAAGAGTTCTAAACCGGGCTACCTTAGCTTAAAATGTGTCTAGTTCAACCCTAAGCACTCTCAAACCGTGAAGACCCTCTTCAACTAGGAAGGTAAGCATTCAAAAAATATGTCATAGCAAAAGCATATAGGTCCACATTTCCAAATGAACAAGCAAATTCTCAATTTCCAAAAATTTTTCTCTTGTCATGATTAGGAATGTCACATAAAGGAAAGAAGAAAAGCAACACACAAAGAAAAAGGAAGAAATCAAGAAGGTTCATAAATGAGGCATGCAAATTATATAAATCCCAATCGACATACAATGATCGTTGAATACAACATCAACGATCCCAGGTTCCTTAGAACCAAATCAATCAACCTCGAACCATTCAACTCCTTCCTAAACTAACCTAAGCTATGCAACCAATCAAATATTTAAAGAGTTGAGAAGGAGAATTTGTCACCCAATTACGCTTAGCAAACGCAAGTCCACAATCGTTGAAACTCCATTGCTCGGAAATATTCGGGGAATGCGCCCATAAGCCTTACAAAATGTCAAAGACCAAAACAACTCGGCAAATATTTGGTTAGTAGCAAGAGAAATATATACAAAGCAAAAACAACACAAGAAAATGTTTGGATTAAAGGGGAATTTGGATTTTCGAAAAGAACGGGAGCCAAAACAACACAAGGTTTCATTAAAACATCATCATCATCATTTTGTTGAAAAGAGGGGAAGGAACCTTTCAAAAAGACACCTATTGGCCCAAAATTGCGCCCCATAAGAACAAAGCCCTTGAATGAAACAATAAACAAGCACCCCCCCACACTTGAACGGAAAACCGTCCTCGGTTTGAACAAAGTGGAAAATGGGGTGGGAGGAAGGGCTAAACTCGGCCCAAGGGCCCTAGTCCTCCATGTGAGAACTAGAGCCCTCTCCATAAGGACGCCACTCGTAGTCGACATCGATAGGAGGGCCATGGGGGTCCCAACCACCGGTGCAACCCGGTGGAAAACCGCGGTTCCGGTATAACTCTTGCTGGTAGTCCGGAAGAGGGTCATAGGGAGGGGGCATCTCAAGGGGCTCGGATGTGTACATGGGGTAGTTGGGGTCCCCACGGTAATCACACCCCCCCGGTGCCTTGTAATCATACCCCTCATAGGTGGGGTAGTTCACTCGGGGGGTCCCTTGAGATGAAGGCCCGGACCAATAGGGCCAAACCGGTTGACGGGGAGTGCCGTCAGAATGCGGTTCCTCATGAGAAGGAACCGGCCCCTATTGGGGCGGAAAATACGGATAGTCCACCGGTGGGTCAAAATGTCCTTGGTTTACATGCCAATCATAAATGTTGGCATTGTAAACCGAGTACCCATCGGCGGCCTCCGTCAATCGGTTTACCTGCATTGACAGGTTTTGGAACGCTTGCTCAAGGTTAAAAGAAGAAGAGGAAGAGGCCATACCTCCCTCGCTAGAGGAGGGGACGCGCAAACCTTGGGATCCCTCCCCATACTGGAAACCTTGAAGTTGAAACCCTTGTTGTTGTTGTTGTTGTTGTTGTTGTTGAAACTGCTATTGCTGAAATTGCTGTTGCTGTTGGAATTGTTGTTGTTGTTCTTCTTGTTGTTCTTCTTCTTGTTGTTGATGTTGTTGCTGCCGAAGCCGCTCGCGGACGATCATATTTCGCTCACCTCCAAGAGCATTAGGAAGGACACCATTGTCCTTATGAACCTTCCACACATTCCTTGCGTTCCTCTCCAAGGAAGTGCGGCTCGGGAATGGAAGTATGCAATGGTGCTCCCTCTCAACACACCAATCATGGAAGTTGTTCACATCGTCGGTCGGTTGGATGAAGACCGACTTCCGCATGTAGGAGATGTCCACGAATATGTCTCTGTCTCTTCCCACCCTTGTACAAAAAGGGAAAAGAACCTCACCCCTTAGCTTCGAGGCGATCCTTGAAATCATCCCTCCTAAGGCAATCTCTCCCGTCTTGTTCCCATTCTTGATTGCCTCGCAACATAGCACAAACCAATACCCCATGTTGAGCCGCCCACTCAACTCCTCCTTTGTGGCGACCCAAAGAGTGAAAAGCTCTTCATGAGAGATCTTACTCAAGTCTTGCTTGCTAAACACCGCAAACCCCAAGATGCGGTGAAGGATGCGGAGTACTGGGTGGATAATTTGGCTTGCCACCGAGTACCGAATACTAAACTCATCCGAATCGGTAATTGTCCGCCACCAACGGAAAGCATCGTACTCGGGGAAGAGCTCGGTGGATGGGGCAAGAAGGTCGGCGTCGGGTTTAAAGTCTAGGAGTTCATTTAGACGCCGAAGAGAGACGACATGACGGGAATTGAAAAGTTGGAAGGAGATTTGGAATTCGTTGTTTCCAACGGGTTCCTTCTCAAAGGAAGCGAGGAACTCGTAGGTGGGTTCCTTGAAGGTGGGGTGTAGACACCCATTTGTGTCTCCCCAAAACCAAACCCAGTGATGAATGCCTTGCGCGTTGTGTTATTATCGAATTAGGTGAAAGTGATTCGAAAGTCAAATGTTGCGGTTTAGTTTTAATTAAATTCTTTTCTCTCTGTTTTGAAAATGACTTTATTTATTTGAAAACGTCCATTTCAGTTCATTTTGGTTCATGATAAGGGTCCAATAATGGTGTAGATGGATGGGGCTCGAAGAGACCTTTCCAACGATATATTATAAGCCCGATTCCGATGAATATTGAGGAAGTTATGGCCAAAATACTAAACTGGGTCCAGTTATTTATTTTAATACGGCCCAATGATCTAGAGTAGGGCCCGATATTAATTATTATTCCTAAAATTATTAGGATTAATTATAGTTTTCTAGAAGTTTCTAGAAAGTTCCTCTTAATTATAATATTGATAAGTTTAATAATTAATTACCTTTTAAAGATTTTTATTTGGAATAAAATATTGTTTTGTTATCTTAAAAATACGTATTTTATCTTCTGTACGGATTCCGTAGATCAAGTTGGTTAAAGATCGGATTCCGCGTGAAGAAAAACGCGCTAATACAGGCTGTCGGCAAACGACAAGTCTGTCGCCGCGCGACAGACATTGTCGCGTCGCGACAGAGTTAATTCCTGGCAACAGCGTGGAGTTTTATTCCTTATCAAATTCTGTGATTTTCCGGATTATTTTCATTATAAATAGCGTCCGAACTCCTGTTTTCAGAATCATCAATCATCATCAATTCTCACTTAATTCTCTCTTTTCTCTCTTGAGCAATATATGCTTTCTTTCTCTCTCTTTTTCTAAGCTAGTTTTCACAAACAATATTCCACGTACATTCGACTTAGAGTCATCTAGCCAAGTTCGAAGTTGCCTTCGCCCTAGACGTGAAAGGTTCGATATTTCTGAGGGTTTGGTCCAAAACTAGTCTAAACTTTATTTAATTTGATTTCAATTTAATTCTTTAATTATTCTTTATTATTTTCATTGAAGTTTACTAACTTGTGTATTTTGTTATTAGAAAGAGGTACGAGGCTTCAAAGTAAGTAGATTAGCTTACTCCCTATTTCTTTCATAATGTAGATTGCATGTTTATTATTGTTTTATAATTCCTAATATCATGTTAGGATGTTGTTTATGCTTCCTAGTATCATGTTAGGATGTTTAATTCCTAGTATCATGTTAGGATGTTATTTGTGCTTCCTAGTTTCATGTTGAGGGTGCCTTTTATGCCTTTATTCTTTCTAATATCATGTTAGTACCATGTTAGGTTTAAAGTTTTGATCTTTATTGCTTAGTGACATGCTAGGATTTGTTATTAATCTTGTTAGTATTATGCCTTATCATGCTATTATCGTTATTATTTATTGTTTATTATTATGTTGCTTGATATTTTTATTGTTATTGCTTGATCACACCTTTTATGATTGTTAAAGGGAATTTATATTTGGAATCACGCTTAATAAGATAATTAATAATTTGGTTTAGGCTAATGTGATTTTAATTCAAGTGATCGCCAATAATAGTTTTATTTGTGCATTAATTTCAACCAACATAGATAAACAGGTTAGGTTTAATATAATGTTTGTATGTTATTCGAAAAGCGCACATGAATACGAGTAGAACAAAGTAGAGGCCTATTTTATAGGGCGGGTCCTTTCTTTTGTAGATTGGATTCGTACCCTCATCCCCGGACCCTGTTTGGTTCAAGACCTTATGGAGTAGTTGATGGTCCTTTCGGATTGTCTTTTCGGTTTACAAGTTCCTAAAACTTGTAGTCTGGCGCCAAGTTCTTCCAATACCAAGCCAGGGGTCTGCCTTCTTGCTTTGACCATTTCTAGCATTGTTGGCTTGATTTTGCTTATTGATTGAGTCATTTTCTCACTTTTCTGAACCCATATGTGTTCTACATATGGATAAAACCCTCTGGGGGTTCCTGCTTCACTTGCCCAATGGAATATTCCACTATCATGTGCAAAGTTCAGATTTGGGTACGTGTAATGTTTGTGAATCCACCAAACCGTGGCGTCGAGTTCGATTTCATCACGAACTCGCGGAATCCTGTCCATTCACTCCAACCCTCCCGGTAGGCTTGTGTGCAATGCATATGGATTCATAACAATGGACCTTTTTGACTTAACCCATATCCTCGAACTTTAGAGAACTAGAGCCATGGTTAGGTTGCAAACTCATCATGTTGTGACTATGTGAACTACTTGTGCCTTTGCTTGTATATATTATATGTGTGTTAACCGTTTGTTTGACTTGTGTTAAAGACTAAATAAATTGACCAATGACTAAAAGGACTTTGTCCAATCGATTAATTAATTAATTTCGAATTAATTAAAGGATAATAATTTAATCAATTCGACTTAGTACGACTTTAGGCATGTCCATTTAGGGTAAAATTACTGGAAACGGTCCAGATTAATGTTCCAGCAATGGCGCAGGAATTTGGACTGTGGCGCTGCAGTCTAGTGTCTGTCGTCTGGCGACAGGCTTTAAACGGTGGCGACAGTCCTGCTGTTTTAGCGACAGTCCAGTTTTCTTGCTTGAGTCACCACGACGAGTCTAATTAACAGTCTACTAATCGGATTAATCAGTTTGTTAATATTTCAAACCATGTTCAAGTCTTTAATTGAGTTTAGGCGTTTAAAAGTCCCATGCTCATACACTACGAGTCAAAGACTTTGTTTAGTTAATTAATTAACTTGAACTAATAAAATTCCCTTAAATCGAGTCATAATTCCTTTTAGTCAACCCGGATTTTTATTCCCGTATACTGCACATGCATCAACTTGTTTTGGTCATAGCCAGAGTTCTAGGAAGAACAACGAGTCGTATAACCTATGGATCTGTAGCCCCGAGTTTTATCTTTAATTTGGCGTTGGTTTCATCCCAATCAGAGTCACAAATTAAAAGTTATGACTAAAATACCACAGTCTGTCCAGTTTAATGCACATACGTGAAGTCTTAACTTAGTCTTTACTTGAGTCTAGTCACATAGTCTAGCCACATGGTCATGACACAAGTCCTAACATGTCACCTACACTCATTAGTCTTAGCGCACACTTTGTACATGTCGCCATGACCATGTATTAGGTTCATGCATGAGTCGTTTTTTCCGTCATTTGAGTTGGGGGTCCATTCTTTTCCCAATTCTTCCATATTTCTTTATCCACATCTTCTTCCTACACTCCACATACTTTCTCCATACACATCATTCCCTTCATTCTTTCATAATCTGTTTCCATCTATTGCATGTTGAATAAAGCTTGAGTCTAAATAATTGGTATAAAACTTATCCCTAAATTCCCTTTCTACAGTACTTGGTCAAGGAGAGAAGGGCGTTTAATCAAGGACAACACTTTTGTTCAAGTTTTACTTTTCGACAAACCAATCGGTAGGAAAAGGAAAGCTAAGAAGGCAATGGCTAGTCAAGAAGAACTTAATGAAGTCAAGGGACAGGTAGCCAACTTGGCCGAGATGTTGCAAAACTTATCGCTGCAAATAAGTAATCCTGAAAAACAAAAACAAATGGACCTAGTCCAGGAAAGCTTGGGCAAGCTGTCCAACGACTTTAGATTCCAAGAGATTAGCTCCCAAGGGGTCTCGGTGGATAAGGACCTTCTTCCACAAAATTTCAATCCCAATGACATCCCTAAGTTCAAGGCTATGAATAATCCTTATTTTCATTTAAGAGCTTTTGAAACTATAATGAACATTAAAGGTATAGATAGAAAAGCATTTCACTATGTATTTTCTTTGTCTTTAGAAGCTATATGTCAACAATGGTACTTTTCTCTGGACAAAGAGAAGATCTCCAATTGGGAAGAAATAAAAAATGCTTTCATCAATAGATATAAATGTAACATTCAAGTTGAAACTGACCATAGACAGCTTGAGATGCTAAGACAAAAAGAAAATGAAAGCTTCACTTCCGTTTTCAACAAGTGGAGGGAAACTTCCGCTAATATGATTGAAGTCCCTACTGAGAAGGAGGCTGTGAGGTTGTTTATCAAGAATCTACAAGAGAAGTATTCGAAACATTTGAGATACCAACACAACTTGAACACTTTCAAGGCAGTCTACGACATAGGCATAGAGATTGAAGATGACCTTACAAAACAAAAAGCTACTAACAATAGTAACCACAGTGGCTGGAAGGGAAAGAAGAACGACAATCCTTCTTCTTCTGAAAACACCTACTCTAGTAACAATGTTAGTACCTTAGACCTCAATGAAGTCTTAGCCACGAATAACCAAGAATCTAAGAAAGAATTAAGGAAAGAATTCACTCCTATTGGGATGAGCTATGATATTGCCTTCGATCGACTCCATACTAAAGGGCTCATTACTCCCATTGGAACTATTCAAGATCCCGCACCTGAAAAGAGATTGCCTAGTTGGAATCCAGATGCACATTGTAAGTACCATCAAGGTAGGGGTCATACTACTGAGAGCTGTTGGAAGCTAAAGGAAGCCATTCAAGATTTGATCGACAATAACAAACTTCCTATACCTCCAGCCGGCAAGAAGACCGGGTGATGATAAAGCACAAGACAAGAGGCGAGCTTCAACGACAAGATTTCGTGACCTCTTTCTTCTATTTCTTTTTTTTTTCCTTCTTTACTTTCCCCAATAAAGTCTAGCATAGGCACCTTGCATTTTCCTTAGATTTACTTTGTAAGTTTTTTCTTTTTTCCCTTTTAATAAAATGAGCATTTTATTTCCTTGAATATGATCATTGCATTGCATTGTCAAAAAACAAAAAAAAAAATAGATAAAATCAAGGTCGAATTAAGCACAAGGTATATCAATGATTTGAGGCACCTCTTGTAGGCATATCATATCTTTCACCCTTCAAATATATAATCCTTTTCTTGATAAACCACTTTGAGCGTCGTCTAACGATAGACCTTTCATTTTTCAACCTACATTTACTAACCTTGGGATGGGATAGTGTGTAACTTATGCAAATTCTAAACACAAAAGCTTGAGTGATCACAAAATAAAAAAAATAATACAAAAAATAAATAAATAAAAGTGTACAAAAGGGCAAGTGTTCCAATGTCTTGGATATAAAAATATCTATGATAAGAACATGTCTCGGATTGCTTCTCTTATCGAGTGCTCGGTACCGTGCCTGAGAAACATGAATGCCAAGTGAGTGATAGACCGCATGATCGGGATTGCCCACACTTATAAAAAATACGAATATGAAAAAAATGCAAAAGCAAAAAAAAAAAAAAAAAAAGAGCAAAAAATAAAAAAATAAAAGATAGCTCAAAAGAGAGAAAACCTCAAGCATAAAAATAAAAAAATTCAAAAGCAAGGTTACACACCTTGGGGGCTTATCTAGGGTCTTGAGCCTTTATCCCCTTCTTTTTCAACCTTTAGCCTAACCACGTTACAACCCTTAAAAGACCTTTTTGAGGTATACATACACTTGTGCGAGGTTCGGCTAGAGCTACGTTTGGCCTGATTCCTAACGGATACGTAGGCAACCTCATATTGAGGTGCGGCCATAATAAAAATGCATTCATTTTCACATTCACACACTTACACCATGATCATATAAAGAGATTTCCAATGCTCATTCCTATTCACTTAGAGCTAGACTTGGGGGCTTGATCCTTACATCATTAGCCTACCTAGCCTAAGAGTCATCATTATTTGACTCTTATCAAATAATATTTTTCCATACACTTAGCCTTTGCAGCTTAACTTTAGTGTCACTTTCACACACATCACAGATACATGACCAAATAGACTTCCAACTAGGAACCTTTTGTCATGAAATCTTAACATAACGTTGAAGCATGGTTTGTCATATCACTCATCACTCATCACTTATAATCATCATTGTCTCAAAGTATGAAGTACTTAGCCTCCGTGCCTAAGTTACTTAAATTCTTTCATAATCGAGTCAACTAAGATAGTTTAGGATGAATTAATCCTTACACCTTGAGGGATAGTATCAAATGCATATACTGGATTATGCTCATTCAACATGCACCATCAAGCACTTCGATTCTTTTTCGCGTCTTTCCTTTTCGGGAGAAAGTCGATACCCTTCACAAAAATGACGGAAAATTTATTCTTTTTTTGCATTTTCGAGTCATGTACGTTGAGTCATGTTGTGTCATATCACATCGAGTGGAGGCTAACACATGTGTCAAACGATTTGAGTTAAGTCATGTCAAAACAATGAGTCAAGCAACACTAAGCCTTAGGTCAACCCTAAGATAATAAAAGATTAGCAAAGTCCTATAGTCTGAAATATAGATGCAGGTACATTCCAGCGAGCAAGAATATTCCCGGATTTTTTCGAAAAACCGCGAATATAGATATATGAGATTCTTCCAAGATGAGAGGAGTTTGAGCAAAAATTATATGGATCAGTAAATCATAGGTGAAGAGCCTTAATTTCCAAAAGATTTGAGCAGATTTGGTTGTAAGGAAACGACCAAATTGAAAGTTCGGAGCGAAACCGAGCAATGAACAGCAGCAGCGGTAGAAATGAAAAAGAAATCTGTCGCCAAACAACAAGGTTTGTCGCCTGGCGACAGAACGATATCGCGGCGACAGAAGATTCTGGCATGCGCCAGTGTGGCGACAGAATGTGAGGCCCCATATTGGATTATGCGGACTTTTTACAGAAATTTGGGTTCCTTGGTACGCCAGTTAGCCCCTTTAAGTAATTGACATGATTTAGTCAGCTTGATCAAAATGCACTGAGTGATCGACTTGATGAAAGATCGTCTCACTTTAGCTTAAAGCGCCTAAGTATTGGCTCATAACAAGGCACCGAAATAATGGTTCAAGCCACCGAAATATTGGTTCAATAAACGCACCAAAGTAATGGTTCACAAAGGCAAAAGCACCAAAGTACTGGCACAAATGTAAAAGCAATGATGAATAATAGTATTAAGGGTCAATAGGTAAAGTGATTCTTTGGCAATGTCTCAACATAAAGGGAAATTGTTTAGCGGCGAAGTACGGTCGTGACGAGGTAGTGTCACAAATGGTGGAGATGGCGAAGCAAGGCCACCTTCGGCGGTCCCTCAAGGTAAAGAAGAGATTGTCTATAGCGGCGACATACTGCTGCGGCGACATATGGCCACAACCTAGAAGATGACGACATACAGTTATTTTCGACGATGTTCCCGAAATACTGTGGAGGATTGTCACCAAGAATATTGAAGGCGACGACATATGGTTATCTTCAACGATGGCGTTCACGAGGCACAGTGGAGGTTGTCACAAACAACATATGAAGCAACACAAAACAATTACTCCAGAGACGTGTGCTCGACGGTGCAAGATACGCGTTTCTTAACTCGTTTATCTGTTTAACTAATGATTAGTTTTGCAGGTATCGGCGTTATAAGAATGATTTGGAATTGCAGAACATTTTGAATCATTCTCCGTCCCTATCGATACTTTGACTCTCGTTTTTCGAAACATAAGTTTCTTCAAACTCAGTCAAAGTGGGGGCTTCTGTAGACACCCATTTGTGTCTCCCCAAAACCAAACCCAGTGATGAATGCCTTGCGCGTTGTGTTATTATCGAATTAGGTGAAAGTGATTCGAAAGTCAAATGTTGCGGTTTAGTTTTAATTAAATTCTTTTCTCTTTGTTTTGAAAATGACTTTATTTATTCGAAAACGTCCATTTCAGTTCATTTTGGTCCATGATAAGGGTCCAATAATTGTGTACATGGATGGGGCTCGAAGAGACCTTTCCAACGATATATTATAAGCCCGATTCCGATGAATATTGAGGAAGTTAAGGCCAAAATACTAAACTGGGTCCAATTATTTATTTTAATACGGCCCAATGATCTAGAGGAGGGCCTGATATTAATTATAATTCCTAAAATTATTAGGATTAATTATAGTTTTCTAGAAGTTTCTAGAAAGTTCCTCTTAATTCTAATATTGATAAGTTTAATAATTAATTATCTTTTAAAGATTTTTATTTGGAATAAAATATTGTTTTGTTATCTTAAAAATACGTATTTTATCTTCTGTACGGATTCCGTAGATCAAGTTGGTTAAAGATCGGATTCCGCGTGAAGAAAAACGCGCTAATACAGGCTGTCGCCAAACGAGAAGTCTGTCACCTCGCGACAGACATTGTCGCGTCGCGACAGAGTTAATTCCTGGCGACAGCGTGGAGTTTTATTCCTTATCAAATTATGTGATTTTCCGGATTATTTTCATTATAAATAGCGTCCGAACTCCTGTTTTCAGAATCATCAATCATCATCAATTCTCACTTAATTCTCTCTTTTCTCTCTTGAGCAATATATGCTTTCTTTCTCTCTCTTTTTCTAAGCTAGTTTTCACAAACAATATTCCACATACATTCGACTTAGAGTCATCTAGCCAAGTTCGAAGTTGCCTTCGCCCTAGACGTGAAAGGTTCGATATTTCTGAGGGTTTGGTCCAAAACTAGTCTAAACTTTATTTAATTTGATTTCAATTTAATTCTTTAATTATTCTTTATTATTTTCATTGAAGTTTACTAACTTGTGTATTTTGTTATTAGAAAGAGGTACGAGGCTTCAAAGTAAGTAGATTAGCTTACTCCCTATTTCTTTCATAATGTAGATTGCATGTTTATTATTGTTTTATAATTCCTAATATCATGTTAGGATGTTGTTTATGCTTCCTAGTATCATGTTAGGATGTTTAATTCCTAGTATCATGTTAGGATGTTATTTGTGCTTCCTAGTTTCATGTTTAGGGTGCCTTTTATGCCTTTATTCTTTCTAATATCATGTTAGTACCATGTTAGGTTTAAAGTTTTGATCTTTATTGCTTAGTGACATGCTAGGATTTGTTATTAATCTTGTTAGTATTATGCCTTATCATGTGGAGAGGAGTAGAGAACTTTTGAGGCGGTTTTCTGAGCACTCATATGCCCACCACAAGGAGAGGAGTGGCACATGTGGAGAACACTTTGAAACTCATCGTCGGGAACGCATCTCCTCAACAACCCATCAACCCCTCTCTTCAACAAAATCGGCTCATCCCAAATATATCTCTTTGCCTCGTGCTTGAGCTTTCGACGTTGTTGTGAAGTGAAATCCGGAGGTATGGCACCACAAGCCAAGTAATTCACAATATCCGCATACCATGGAGCCGACTTCACCTCAAGAACGTATAGCACATCATCCCTTAGAGCATCCTCTATTGGCAAACCATCATCCTTGAACCTTGCACCGCCCAACCTTGAAAGGTGATCCGCCACCACATTCTCGGCTCCCTTTTTACCTTACATTTCATAATCAAAGTCTTGGAGAACTAAAACCCATCTCAACAACCTTTGTTTAGCTTCCTTCTTCCCTATCAAATATTTGAGAGCCGAATGGTCGGTGTACACAATTGTCCTAGAACCAATGAGGTAGGTTCTAAACTTCTCAAATGAGTGAATAACCGCTAAGAATTCCTTCTCGGTGGTTGTGTAGTTTTGTTGGGCGTCGTTGAGAGTTTTGGACAAATAATGTATGACATGAAGCTTTCCATCCTTTCGTTTCCCAAGAACCGAACCAATAGCCTCGTCGCTTGCATCGCACATGAGCTCAAATGGAAGAGACCAATCCGGGCCTTGGACAATAGGGGCAGTGCAAAGGGCCTCTTTCAACCTATAAAACGACTCTTGACAAGCATCATCAAATATAAACTCTTTATCTTGTTGCAATAGGGATGTGAGAGGCTTTGCAATCAAAGAAAAGTCTTTTATAAAGCGCCGATAGAACCCGGCATGGCCAAGAAAAGACCTCACTTCTCTCACGTTGGTGGGGGGAGGAAGTTTCTCAATGACCTCTACCTTGGCTCTATCAACCTCAATGCCGGCATGGGAAATTTTCTGCCCAAGAACGATCCCACTTTCTACCATAAAATGGCATTTTTCCCAATTAAACACGAGGTTAGCCCTCTCACATCTTTCTAAGCAACGAGATAAATTAGATAGACAATCTTCATAGGTGGCCCCTCCAACGGAGAAGTCAACCATAAAGACCTCTATCTCATCCTCAATCATATCACTAAAAATGGACATCATACAACGTTGGAATGTTGCGGGAGCATTACAAAGCCCAAAAGGCATCCTACGATACACATAAGTACCGTAGGGACAAGTGAAAGTCGTCTTCTTTTGATCCTTGGGGTCAATCGGGATTTGGAAAAATCCCGAATAACCATCAAGAAAACAATAGAAGGAATGCTTTGTAAGCCTCTCCAACATTTGATCAATGAACGGTAATGGAAAATGATCTTTGCATGTACTTGTGTTGAGTTGGCGATAGTCAATGCACATGCGCCAACCGGTTACAAGCCTAGTGGGGACTAGTTGATCCTGATCATTTTTCACTACCGTCATTCCCCCTTTCTTAGTCACAACTTGCTCGGGAGATACCCAATCACTATGAGAAATTGGGTATATAATTCCCGCATCAAGAAGCGTAGCCACTTCCTTCCGCACAACCTCTTGCATGGAAGGGTTAAGCTTCCTTTGCCTTTGCCTAACGGGTTTGGCATCTCCCTCTAGATCAATTTTGTGCATGCATAAAGAAGGACTTATACCTTTGATGTCATCAATGGTATAGCCTAAAGCTTTCTTGTGTTTTTTTAAAACATTGATCAAGAGGGAGGTTTGCTCCTTCGTTAGGTTGGAATTAACAATCACGGGGAAAGACTCATTAGAACCAAGAAATTCATACCTCAAGCCCAAAGGTAGAGGTTTCAAGTCTACCTTTGGTGCTCCCTAACCATTGGTGCTCTCCTCTCTTTCCTCAACATGAAAGAGGTCATGGGAGTGAAAAGCCTCCTCCTCCATGCTCTCATCCATACACTGGCTCTTGCTTTCCTCTAGCAAATCCTCATAGAATTGAATGTCGTCCTTCTGAACACCTAGCTTAGAATCATTCAACAATACACTTTCTAGGGGATCGTTAGAAGCATGCAAATGGGAACGAGAGAATTCACTAAGCATGGTATCTAGAACATCTACTCTAAAGCATTCACCACTTGAGGAAGGTTGTTGCATGACATTATTCAAATCAAACTCAATTGAATCATTGCCAATTTTCAAAGATATTTTGCCCTCCCTTACATCAATGATGGCCTTAGAGGTGGCTAAAAACGGCCTACCCAAGATAATAGGAATCCTTTCATCCTCATCCATCTATAGCACATAAAAATCCACGGGGAATGTGAACTTTCCTACCCTAAGGGGAATGTCCTCAACCTTACCCATGGGAAATTTAATGGACCGATCCGCTAGTTGGAGAGTAATGTAAGTGGGGGAAAGGGTTCCTACACTAAGCTTTTGGTAGACGGAGTAGGGCATGAGGCTCAAACTTGCTCCTAAATCACACAAAGCTTTGTCAAACTCAATGCCATTAATAGAACAAGGGATGGAAAAACTACCCGGATCCTTCAACTTGGCGGGAAGTTTGTTGGAAAGGATTGCACTACAATTGGCGGTCAAGCTCACCGTTTCACACTCCCTTCTCCCACTCAATAGATCTTTCAAAAACTTAGAGTAATGGGGCATTTGTTTCATAGCATCTACAAAACGAAGGGAAACATGCAAATTCTTGATCACATCCAAAAACTTCCCAAATTGAGCATCAAGCTTAGCTCTCACAAATCTTTGGGTAAAAGGTAGCCTCTCCTCTCTAGGTTGGAGATTTAGGGGCAAGGGGGTGGTCTCTTTTTCCTTTTGCACCTCAACATCCTTCTCCCTCTCAATATTAGAAGGTTCCTTGGTTCTCTCATCCCCCCTCTCTAACTCTACTTCATTTCGAGGTTCCTCCTCAACTAAGAAGTCACTACCTACTACCTTTCCACTCCTTGTTGTCACGGCATACAAAGGTTTTGGGTTGACTCCTTGACTAGGGATAGAGGAAGAGGAAGAAGAAGAGGAATTAGAAGCAAGTTGAGCAATTTGGGTTTCAAGCATTTTCATATGAGCATTGACTCGCCTTTTATCCTCCTCATTTCTTTTCTTTTCCTCCTCATTTCTTTTCTTTTCCTCCTCATGCATTTTCATGATGGCATCTAGCTTAGCCATCACGGGGTCATTAGGAGGGGCCTCAATTTGAAGAGGTTGTTTAGGTGGAGGAAGTTGGGCTTGATGGAAACCCGGAGGTCTATTGGTTTGGGCATAGTTAGAAACATTTTGGCCCCTATTGCCTCCGGTGCCTTGGTTGGGAACATTACTTTGTCGATTGTTTCCCATGTTACCTTGAGGTGAGAGACCTCCATAGAAAGTGTGGATGAGTTGATACTTGGGTATCCCAAGATGTGGGCATTGGCGTTGATGGTCCTTGTACCGGTCCCATGCCGCACTTAGAGTCTCACCACTCTTTTGGCGAAAGCCTTGAATCAAAGATCGAGCCTCGGCGGTCTTCCTATGGTTATAAAATCTCCTCAAGAAAGCCGTAGTCACTTGGTCCCAAGTTGTGAGAGAGTTAGGGGGCACCTCCTTCTCTAGCCATTCTAGACCTCTCCCAATTAAAGAAAATGGAAATATCTTGAGGCGGATGTACTCTTGAGTCACTTCGTTGGCTTTGACCGTGTCACAATACTTCTCAAATTCTTACAAATGCTCATGAGGGTTCTCAAATTTTCCACCCGAGAATTGTTTACTCTCGATTAAAGCAATCAAATTGGGCTTGATTTCGAAATTGTTGGCTTGAGTGGTAGGGGTTAGGATCCCACTTTGGGCTCTAAAGTCTTCGGGAGCCCCAAGACGACTCAAAGGTGTATTCTCTCCCATTTTAGAACCTTCTTCACTTTCGGACTAAAAGATTGAAAAGGGGTTGATTTCCGGACTTGATGGCGAATTAGGGCTATCTAAGTCTTCACTTGAGGGTGAAGATGGTGGAGTATCTTCCAATTCTCTTACTCCTTCTTTCGTTGGGGTGTGAGAATTTCTACTCCTCGCTCTCGCTTCTCTTCGAAGTAAGGACAAAGATCTTTCTAGCTCCAGATCAATGGGAATCAAAGACCTTGAGCGAGTTCATCCTCTGTTCATACAACAAAGCTAAAGAGAACGTAAGCAATGACAAGTAACAAGTAGTAACAAATACTAACAAACAAGGAATGAGATAGTCTCAAATAAAGTAATGAAAAAGCAATGGAAGTCGTCTCCCCGGCAACGACGCTAATTTGACAAGGGAATAAACGTGTCGTCAAAAGTCTATCCCTAGATCAAATATAATTTATACACCTAAACAAACCTAATACAAGTATAAGGCAAGTATAGGGGTCGAACCACAAGGAGACATGCATAAACACCACATTCACTACTTAATACTTAAGCTACCTCGGAACGAGAAGTGTGAAAAGCTAAGAAATTAAACTAGAGATTAAGAATGATTAAAAATCAATATAACTAAGCACCAAGGGAAGTAGGTAGATGTAGTTGCCAATTGATCATGCAATAACACGGAAGCAAAGCAATGGTAAACTAAGAATGCAAGAATATCGAATTAAAGCTCAATCTAACCGCCTTCCGGGGTTAATCAAATTCTCCTAACATAGCCTCCATGTTTCCACACTAGAACCATATATTAGAAGGTGCAATCAAAGAACTATCGATAACAATGAACCTTAACTAAGTCAACTTCCGTTTCTTGTTAGCAAAGATTCACCTTTAATCAACTAACAATGTGCACTTGCAAGAAGATTAAAGAATATGAAGCATACAAAGACTTTAATCACCATTAACAAAACCCCAACATCATAAGCATGAATCAATCAACAACTACACCATCCCCACACCCTTGGCTAGGTGACTACTCACAAATCATATTGAAAACAATATCAATCATCAAATCAATAAGCATCAACATGATCAATAAGCAATGAAGGAAAATCAAAATAAGCAAATAAAACTAAATACAAAAGTAAAGAAAGAGAGTAAGAGATTGCTCATTAATTGAAGATGAAGATTTACAGAGATTCAATCAAGCTCCTTCTTCAATATCCAAGTTCATCAATGGAAATCCACACTTTCTCTCTCTACTAATGAAGTTTCTCTCACTAGATTATGGTTAAATTGTTTCTAAGTAATGATAGATGATACACTAAACTCCCTACGACCTATAATATAGGTCCCTTAAAAGATACAAAAAATACGAAATAAAAACACTGTAGCTCAGCGGTGCGCGCCCGAGCAGAAGTTGTGTGTGCGCCCTCGCAGATCTTGCGCACCCGCAGATCTGTGGGTACGGAGAATGAAACCCATGGATGCGCGCCTTCTCTCAGCAACACTGCACGCCCGCGCTTGAGGAGTGTGCGCCCGCACACAAGGCGCACACATGGTGCACGCAACACTCTGCTTTGATTCTGCTTCTGATGCTGTTCTGTGCGGGTTCTCCCAGAGCTGCGCACCCGCACACATCAAGGTCGCGCGCCCGCACATAGGGGAGTTTGGGGTGAATTGCTCTTCTTCCAATGTCTTGATTCCTACAAAACAAAAACAAAGAAAACAAGGAGAAAGGCAAACAAAGAAAAGAGGAACAAAAAGGAGAGAAAAGGGGGAAAACAAGCTACAAATGGGTGGGAAAAACCCGTAAAGAGAACACTAAATTGTGGCATAAATGCCACTCATCACATTATGAGTTCACATTGATATGGACCATTGATTTGTGGCTTATATTTACTCGATTGAGATATCTTGTGACGTTTCCTAGTTAGTGTTTGATGTAGTTGGCGCTAATTAGACCTCTAGGAGAACAGCGTGATGTGCTCTTTTGGTTGCAATTTCGATTTTCCCTCACATTGCTTGTCTTTATTGATTGACCTCCCAAATTGATTGATTTTTATTGTTGATGCATGTGGATCCATTCCCCTAGTGTCTTTCCATTTGATTTAATTCAAGTTCATTGCATTGATTAGCTTTAGCTTTAGTTCTTACCATAAACCCCGCACTTGATTTCGGAGAAGCTTAACATTAGACAATAAGCATTCAATTTCCATTCCCTTGGGTTCGACCTCGACTTACTACTTGACGTGGGGAAAACTATGTCGTTGAACTAATCCTCCCTACGGTCAAACAAATTTATAATCACTCAACTACCTAAATACAAGTATAGAGGTAAGTCAAGGGTCGAACCACTAGGAACGGTTATGTTCAAGTATTTATAATTAACGCCTAAGCTAGGTCGAAGCCCAAGGTGAAAGTTAACGCTATTCTACTTTCTAAATCAAGAACCAAACAAATGAAACACTAGGGAATGGGGATCAACATGCATTCATGATAACCAAGGTAACTAGGGAGTCAAGCAATCCAAGCAATGCAAAGACAAATAGTTGGAGCAATTAGGGGCATTCAACTAATCATCCTCACACTCTCTAACATAGATTTCTCTAGTGCTAAACAATATGAAGAAACATAATCAAATACTCAACTAATTATGATCAAATCGATATCAAGTGGTCATGTCAATCAATTCAATCATGCAATCAATGCTAGCAATCATGGTTAGCTACTCCAATTAAACTTATGCAACATGCAAACCTCTATGAATCAATTTAATCACAACACAAGAACTACTCAAATTCCCAAATCAATCTCAATCCATCAATCACACATGTTTACCCAAACCCTAGCAAGTAAACTACTCAAGAAACATCATCATCAAATCTACTATCAACTATAGAGAACAAGAATCAACAAAGTATCAAGAACAATTATTCTAATCACACATCAAATATCAAAATCAAACCAAACAAACATCAAATTAAACAAAGCATCTAAATGAGATAGAGTTTAGAAATGCTCATTGATAATAGAGAAAATCTCAAACACAATTGTCACACTTGCATCTTCAATCTCTCAATCACCATTGAAATCTCTCACTTTCTCTCTCTAAAACTAATCCTAAAATAGCCTAATCTAGAGAGAGAATGTCTCAACCTAAGAGAGAGAAAACTAAGCTAAGCTAAAATCAGAAAAATAGAATAATAGTTGGTTCCTAATAATCCCCAAAAATGGGTATTTAAACTAACCTAAGAAAAAAAAATAAAAGAAGGGAAATAAAATAAATACACTAAGAAAAGGAAAATAAAAAATAAGAAAGGAAAATAAACCAAGAAAAGAGAAATAAAAATAAAAGGAAAAGGAAAAGTAAAAATAAAATATAAAGGAAAAAGAAAACAAAAATAAAACAAAAGAAGTTAGCTTCGATATTTTTTTGCTGCTTAATCTCCATGGAAGCGCAACACCACCATCACCGTCCATCAATCATCATCAACTCCAATCATCACCGCTCATCCTCATCATTTATCATCGGGGATCGATCAAGGCCGTTGGTCTTTATTAAAACCACGTGAGGAGCTTGTGATACGGGTTCAAATTGAACCTAGAAAGCCGCCCCCGCGGTGGTCTAAGCTGCGCCCTCTCCATAGCCACCGCGTCCGTGGGAGGACCTCGGGACAACCGCGGCTACTTACTGCCTGATTTATGGCATCGAGCCCGCGTCCGCTCCTATCACACCCGCGTCCTCGGGGAATTTCAATTGAATTGGGGGAAATGAAGGAGGTTGCGAGAGTGGTGAATGAAATTGATGAAAGATAAAGGGGCTGCAGGGGTTGCTAGCTGCGGGTTTGAAAGTGGTGATGGTGGCTGGTTGTGTTGCTGCAGTTGGTGGCGTGATGGTGGCGGATTTGGGCTGGTTGTTTCGGTGGTGAATGGAGGTTGAAGGTGCGGCTGGTGGCTGCGGTATTTGGTGGACCGAAGGTGGTAATTAGTGGTTGATTTTGGGTGTTCTTGCTGGTGGTGGAGTGTGCGTGAGGGGGGCAGCAGCTGTGTGAGTTGGAGGCAATTGTTTGGAGGAGCAGGGAACACGGGATGTTGTTGTAGGAGGTTGCGTGGAGTGTGAGTTGGTGGCTGGTTTGATGGAGGAGCAGGGGAATTGAACAGGGGAGAAGGAGTGTTGGTGTGTGTGAGGCTGTTTTGCGTGAGGGAGAGCAGGGAGCAGGGGAGATGGGTGCGTGAGGTGTGGTGGAGGTTAAGGTGTGGGGTGGTGATGTTTAAATGTGTTGCAGGGGTAGAGCAGCTTGTGCCTCCATGTTTGGCTCGAATCATGTGACTCGAATATTGGACTTTGAACTCGAACACAATCCTACACAAACCAAGAAAACCGAGGAGAGGATTGGGACATAAAATAAAATAAAAATAAATAAAATAAAAATAAATAAAGTAAAATAGAATATAAAGGAAATAAAACTAAAACTACGAATTAAGGACTAAAATAAAGAAAAACACATAAAAACTAGACAAAACTCAAAATGAGTTATTAAAATGGAAAACCAAATAAAACTAAGAAAAATATAGGAAAATAATGAAAGAAAATCGAGAAAAAGAACCTAAATCTTATTTTTGAGCCCCATAAATGACGCTCATCAAATTCCCCCAAGCTAAACTTTTGCTCGTCCTCGAGCAAAATAAAATCCAACCCAAGGAAAAATGATGAAATTATTCAAGCAAGGAAAGAAACAAGAAAAACTAGAGAAGATGGGAATATACACTAACTCACTTTCGTAGGAATCACGGTCAATTTTAGCAACTAAAGACAAGCCATTTAAACCCTTAGATCGCTCTAGAGGACGAGTGATGCTCTCGTAAGGGTATCCTAAGAGTTTACCCATAACTCTCATAATCATACAAACAAGACAAAGCATGAAAAAGAAAACCAAATACAAGAAAAGCAAACAAATGTTCATGAGAGGACTTTTGCAAATTCACAAGCACAAGAGGATCCAAATCTTTCTAAATAAGTAAGGGAGTGCACGTTCCAAGATACCCAAGGTTAATTGAAACATAAATATGCTAAGCATAGGAACTAGCTTTCACAATCCACTTTCATCCCAAACAATCTTACCGCGTTCTTCCTAATAGCTTCAAATCAACCTCTAATGAGCATCCCAATGATTCCACGAAGGAACCGGAAAAAGAGAATTTTTAGGCTACTCGACATCTTGACTTTTGCATCCCCTCTCCCTATTCCTAAAACTCACATTCCTCTCCACCGATGAATGACTCAACCATTTAGGTCAAAAGGTCTTTCCCCAAGGTTGTAGCGTAAGGCAATAAGGGTGAAGGTAGGCTAAAAATTTGAAATTTGGTGGTTTTCCTTATAGTGAAGCAAAGAACGGGCCCTTTCTTAGAATCACAATCAAGTAAACACCAATCTAAACAAAAATACTCACACCCCCAAGCTTATTCAAAGCTATAAACCACAAACATAAACACAAAAAGCGTGAGAACGCTTCCCCCCAAGCTTAAATGGAGCATTGTCCTCAATGCTCAAAAAGGGAGAAAACTCACAACAAAATATTTTGGAATTTTTTCATTTTTCACTTTTTTTTTTCTTTTTTTTAAAAATAATGCTTTGTCCTTGCCTCTTTTAACTTTGGACGACTTTTTCGAATTTGCACTTATTTGTCCATGCCTTTTGTAACGTAGGACGGCTCTTACTCATACTCATTTGCCATTATTCACAAGGAAACCATAACACAATCTTGATATCATAAAAACCAACCATTCCAACCTCTCCACCACAAACTTCATCAAATATGATCAATTGCTTCACAAAAACCAAGAAAAGAAAGAAAATTAAACAAAAGGCCAAAGATCTAAAGATGTGGCTTGAAAAGAAAGGATAAGGCTCAAATGGTTGCAAGACGGCAAATGTAAACCCAAAAATAAAGATGAAACAAACTATCGTAAAAATGAAAAATACCACCCCGGAAAAGGTGCCTTTTTCCTCCCTAAATGGTTCGGTCTCGGATTCGAGATCTATGAGTCGAGTTTCAAGATTTGGTTTGCAAAAAGTCAAGGATCCATGTCGCTCATGCAAGTATAGGTAGAAGGCTTATAAACAAAGAACTCACACGGATGTAGCAAAAACTCAATATTGGCGTCAAATCGACTATAGGAAGCAACTACCAAACATGCCACAATCAAGTAGAATCCGGCTTCATGTTCCCACTAGTTCTAACCAACTACCTTAGCATGCTTTATCCTAGAATCAACCAAGCGTACTCTCAAACCGTGCACATCGTTACCATTTAGGAAGAAAAGCATTCAATTATACAAGTCCTAATGTTATTATGTCCAAAGCAAGAACAAAACAAAACACATTGCAAATTTGCCTTGGTAGAAAGGAAAATCTTTTTGGAGTTTTTCAAAATAAAAGAAACATGGAAAAGCATATACAAAGGTGCAAAGAATATATGAATCGAAATCCCACCAAACATGATAGAATACCCTCCCCCAAGCTTGAATGAGACAATACACTCAAACATAAATCATATAATCCATGGGAGGGGAAAACAAGGAGATCAATCCAACAAACCAATAATTGTCCAACATGGCATCATCCACTAGAGAAAGAGCAAGGAAAGATATTACCGGATTTGAGGTGGGTGTAAATACCCGCAAATGACCCAATTAAACCTTTCATAGCTAATTTCTCAAGAATTGAACCTTGTTTCCATGTGCTAGTAAAAATAGGAGTCAACCTTCCTTGATTCTTGATCCAAATCGAAGCACCAAAGTATATCAAGTCATGTACCTAGCAAAAGGCACACAAACATTTCCATGAGAGAAAATCTATTCTAAAAAGAGAAGGAAAATATGATCTAAAACATGGGTTACTTCCCAAGAAAGGCTTGCTTAAGGTCCAAGCTTGACCGCTCTAGTAAAATAATATTGCAACGATCGCAAGAGCTTGTCAAATGCACTATTACACATTTCATATGAGATCAAGTATGCAGATGACAAAAATAAGGACTGCAACAAGCATAGTTCACACCTATGGGGTTGAGAAGAAGTATGCCAAGAAGAAGAAGGAGAGAAGGGAAAAACAAGAATATAAGAAAAAGGAAGAGAAATTAAAGAAAAAGAAGAAGGCATACTCTTCCCAAAATATTTTTGGTTGAAAATCCCACCATCATCCTCAAAAGTCATCAAATGAGGCACTTGAGGGACTAAAGGCTTTTCAAGAGGAAGGGATATGAGAAAAGAAGGTGATGACGTGGGATAAGAGGGAACAAGATCAAGCTTTCTTGAAAATGAGGTGTAAGGTGAAGGAATAGGAATTGGTTGCTCACTTACACCACTATCCATTGAAACACAAGCTCTCTCATCCAATGAACTCACATCCAAAGGGCTCTCCTCCAACTCATCATCATTCAAATCAAGCTCATTCTCAATCACATCCTCCTCACAAACTTCACACCCAAAGAGAGCTCTCAAAAGCTTTAAATCATGATCAAGGTTTAAAGGAAGCTCATCAAAGGGTTGAGGGTCAAACTTGGGAGGTAGCTCAAAATAATCATTTGAAGTACAATCTCCCTCTAAAAAGGCCTCATCCATCTCAATGGTGGAAAATGTAGAAGAGAAAGGGTCATCAAAGGTTAAAGAGGAGGGCAATGGTTGAAAATTTGAGATAGGAGTTGGAGATTCAACCTCACCAAACACTTCACTCTCATCTTCATAATCATCTAAAGTAGGTTCTACCTCCTCAACCTTATCACATGGAACCTCTTCTTCATCGAAATCATCTAAGCTCAAGGCCTCACCTTCAAAGAAACCATGGTCATCATACAAAGGAGATGGGGTGGAAGAAGGTCGGTCTTCAAAATTGAGGAATGGGGGAATGAAATTGCAATCAAGGGAGGTGGGTGGGGAAATGGACTCTTCAATTGGTTTTTCAACACTCAAAACCTCTTGGTTCTCATCACCATCAAACATCCAATCTCCCATGGAAACTACTTCATCCTTCTCATCCTCACTCTCTCTCCTCACAACTTCTCCACGCTTCCAAAATTGCAATGTCCCATCCTTCTTAACTTGAATTAATGTTTCCTCAAAATTAAGAGAAGTCAACCATTTTAATTTCTCTTCAACTCCATGTAAAGGGTCAATGGAACAAAATTCAAATTGGGAAGGAGGTTCAAAATGCAAACTCTCTTTTGGAACATCCATCTCTACACCCTTTTCCTCACTCATAGGCTCTCTAATGTCCTCCTCACACACCTTAGGCCTCTCAAAACAATCATTATCATCATCTTCCACATCTACCAAAGTAGTAGAAACTTCATTTACATTCAATATTGATGACAATTGACTCTCCATCTCCTCATCCTTTCTAAAAACAACCTCATTGCTCCCTTCCAACTTTTTCAACAATTCCATTTGGCTTTTTACAATCTCCAAATATCTCATCTCATTTGGTTGCAAATTAGAATTCATCTCCAATTTTCTCAAAGAACCACCAATTTGATTATAAGAAGACTCAATGCTAGGCTCCAAGGTTGTCAAAGGTGAAGAGAGTTGAGGAGCATAATTAGGAAAAGAATTATGAGAAAGCATGTGATGAGGATCAACACTAGAGATATGAGTGGCATCATTAATATGGGGGATGGGGCACAAGAAGGCATGCAAGATTCATTATTCATGGAACATGGACCATAACAATCATCAATAGAAGCATTTGAACAACCATGACCACGATTATAACTATCTCTAGCAAACCATACATAAAAATCCCAAGCATCATCAATTGACAATGCCCGAAATCTACCATTAAACATGCTTTCAACAATGTCTCTAGTTTTCTTAGTCAAATTATGATAACAAATCTCACAAGCATTCCAAAGATCATAACCATGGTAACTAATAAAGTCCTCTAGTCTATTAAAGTACACCCGAAATGGCTCATTCTCAAATTGAGGAAACGAGGTATTTTCCATTTTTATACAAAACAAGCAAAAATCAATTAAAAGAAAAGTATAAACAAAGACCTAGACTCAAGCAATCAAAAACACTCAAACATAGACACCGTTCCCCGGCAACGGCGCCATTTTGACGTGGGGAAAACTATATCGTTGAACTAATCCTCCCTACGGTCAAACAAATTTATAATCACTCAACTACCTAAATACAAGTATAGAGGTAAGTCAAGGGTCGAACCACTAGGAACGATTATGTTCAAGTATTTCTAATTAACGCCTAAGCTAGGTCGAAGCCCAAGGTGAAAGTTAACGCTATTCTACTTTCTAAATCAAGAACCAAACAAATGAAACACTAGGGAATGGGGATCAACATGCATTCATGATAACCAAGGTAATTAGGGAGTCAAGCAATCCAAGCAATGCAAAGACAAATAGTAGGAGCAATTAGGGGCATTCAACTAATCATCCTCACACTCTCTAACATAGATTTCTCTAGTGCTAAACAATATGAAGAAACATAACCAAATACTCAACTAATTATGATCAAATCGATATCAAGTGGTCATGTCAATCAATTCAATCATGCAATCAATGCTAGCAATCATGGTTAGCTACTCCAATCAAACTTATGCAACATGCAAACCTCTATGAATCAATTTAATCACAACACAAGAACTACTCATATTCCCAAATCAATCTCAATCCATCAATCACACATGTTTACCCAAACCCTAGCAAGTAAACTACTCAAGAAACATCATCATCAAATCTACTATCAACTATAGAGAACAAAAATCAACAAAGTATCAAGAACAATTACTCTAATCAAACATCAAATATCAAAATCAAACCAAACAAACATCAAATAAAACAAAGCAATTAAATGAGATAGAGTTTAGAAATGCTCATTGATAATAGAGAAAATCTCAAACACAATTGTCACACTTGCATCTTCAATCTCTCAATCACCATTGAAATCTCTCACTTTCTCTCTCTAAAACTACTCCTAAAATAGCCTAATCTAGAGAGAGAAGCTCTCAACCTAAGAGAGAGAAAACTAAGCTAAGCTAAAATCAGAAAAATAGAATAATAGTTGGTTCCTAATAATCCCCAAAAATGGGTATTTAAACTAACCTAAGAAAAAAAAATAAAAGAAGGGAAATAAAATAAATACACTAAGAAAAGGAAAATAAAAAATAAGAAAGGAAAATAAACTAAGAAAAGAGAAATAAAAATAAAAGGAAAAGGAAAAGTAAAAACAAAAGATAAAAGAAAAAGAAAACAAAAATAAAACAAAAGAAGTCAGCTTCGATATTTTTTTGCTGCTTAATCTCCATGGAAGCGCAACACCACCATCACCGTCCATCAATCATCATCAACTCCAATCATCACCGCTCATCCTCATCATTTATCATCGGGGATCGATCAAGGCCATTGGTCTTTATTAAAACAACGTGAGGAGCTTGTGATACGGGTTAAAATTGAACCCAGAAAGCCGCCCCCGCGGTGGTCTAAGCTGCGCCCTCTCCATAGCCACCGCGTCCGCGGGAGGACCTTGGGACAACCGCGGCTACTTACTGCCTGATTTATGGCATCGAGCCCGCGTCCGCTCCTATCACACCCGCGTCCTCGGGGAATTTCAATTGAATTGGGGGAAATGAAGGAGGTTGCGAGAGTGGTGAATGAAATTGATGAAAGATAAAGGGGCTGCAGGGGTTGCTAGCTGCGGGTTTGAAAGTGGTGATGGTGGCTGGTTGTGTTGCTGCAGTTGGTGGCGTGATGGTGGCGGATTTGGGCTGGTTGTTTCGGTGGTGAATGGAGGTGGAAGGTGCGGCTGGTGGCTGCGGTATTTGGTGGACCGAAGGTGGTAATTAGTGGTTGATTTTGGGTGGTCTTGCTGGTGGTGGAGTGTGCGTGAGGGGGGCAGCAGCTGTGTGAGTTGGAGGCAATTGTGTGGAGGAGCAGGGAACACTGGATTCTGTTGTTGGAGGTTGCGTGGAGTGTGAGTTGGTGGCTGGTTTGATGGAGGAGCAGGGGAATTGAACAGGGGAGAAGGAGTGTTGGTGTGTGTGAGGCTGTTTTGCATGAGGGAGAGTAGGGAGCAGGGGAGATGGGTGCGTGAGGTGTGGTGGAGGTTAAGGTGTGGGGTGGTGATGTTTAAATATGTAGCAGGGGTAGAGCAGCTTGTGCGTCCATGTTTGGCTCGAATCATGTGACTCGAATATTGGACTTTGAACTCGAACACAATCCTACACAAACCAAGAAAACCGAGGAGAGGATTGGGACATAAAATAAAATAAAAATAAATAAAATAAAAATAAATAAAGTAAAAAAGAATATAAAGGAAATAAAACTAAAACTACGAATTAAGGACTAAAATAAAGAAAAACACATAAAAACTAGACAAAACTCAAAATGAGATTAAAATGGAAAACCAAATAAAACTAAGAAAAATATAGGAAAATAATGAAAGAAAATAGAGAAAAAGAACCTAAATCTTATTCTGTTGAGCCCCATAAATGACGCTCATCACTACTATACTCCTATAGGGGTTTGTTGAGTTATAAGTATTGTTTGATTGGGTGGGGAGGTAGCGCAACGACCTACCGTTTCCGCGCCCATCAAAATGAGAAGCGCATACGCTTTTTGTGTATATCTTTGTGATTTATAGCTTTGAATAAGCTTGGGGGTGTGAGTATTTTTGTTTGGATTGGTGATTACTTGATTGTGGTTTCTAAAGAAAGGCGCCTTCTTTGCTTCACTTTTAGGAAAACCACTAAATTTCAAATTTTTAGCCTACCTTCACCCTTTATGCCTTACGTTACAACCTTGGGGAAAGACCTTTCGACCTAGATAGTTGAGTCACTATTCGGGGGAGGGCATCATGGGTCATTGCCTAAGGAAAGGGGATGCATAGTCGAGATTGTCGAGTAGCCTAAATAAATCTCTTTTTCCGGTTCCTTCGAGGAATCATTGGGACACTTGGAGTAAATCATGGTAAGGGTAATTGGAGTAATCAAGGTAGGGGAGATTTTCAAAATGATGTTTAAAGAGATACCCCACCCCAAATTACTCCAAAGACTCAAAGCCAAGGTGCTGATTTCTTTACTCAACAATCCCAATTGAATAGGCTAGAAAATTTCATGATGGATTAATCTAAGATGTTGAATGAATTCACATTGTCTTGTAATAAAATGTTTGAGGTCCTATTTACTCATGGAAAGCTACTTGAGAACCAAAATTTTCAACTAGCTAACCCTTTGAAAGATTGTGCTAGTCCATCTTGTTTACCTTCAAAAGAAGTTGATTCTAGGGAACCGATATGTGCTATGACCACTAAGAGTGGTTAGGTCCTTAAAGAGAGTGCTCCTAGGAAGAGTAAGGAGAGTGAAAAGGAGAATGATTCGAGTGAAGAGAATAAGAATGAAGAGCCTAGCAAGATGAGTGAGGATTCCAATGATAAGCCTAAGGAGAAAGATCAGAAGCAAGATGAGGTTTGCAAACCTAGACTTACTTACCCCTAAAAGCACAATAGGCATAAATTGGATGAGCAATTTGGGAAATTCATCGACATGCTTAAGCAACTTCATCTTACTCTTCCTTTTACCGCTGTTGTAGAACAAATGCCAAACTATGCTAAGTTTCTTAAGGAAATTCTGAGCGGTAAAAGAGATTGCAATATGGTGGAACCGGTGAATCTAGGAGAGTGTTTTAGTGCCTTTATTCAAAATGACCTACTCCAAAAGTTGAAGGATCTCGGAAATTTCTCCGTACCTTGCAAAATCAAAGGAAAATTGTTCCAAAATGCTCTTTGTGATCTTGGTGCTAGTGTTAGTATCATGCCTTATTCTGTTTTTAAGAAACTTAAACTAGGTGAACTCCTTCCATCCAACATGACCCTTCATTTGGCCGATCGGTCTATTAAGTTTCCAAAGGGGAGAGTTGCGGATGTTCCTCTCAAGATAGGAGAGTTCACCATTCCCGTTGATATCATTGTGCTTGAGATTACGGAAGATGACCATATCCCAATCGTCTTAGGAAGACCTTTCTTAGCCACCTCGGGAGCCTTGATAGATTTTAAGAGAGGTCGTATAACCTTGAGAATTGGTAAGAATGGGGAAAGTTTTGATTTGAAACCAACACATGAGTGTTTGTCTTTTGTAAAAGGAATTTTTTGTGTTAATCCCCTCGCCCTATTGATGATGTATGTGTAGACACCTAAAAATGTCTCCCCAAATCCAAACCCTCATTTAATTCTACCTTTTACACCTTGGTTTAAGTATAGAACTTCAGGTATCGCATGGACTACTTAGATTGCTTAAGGGATATAAAATGAGAGAATAGGGTGGCTAGAATTTAGGCTAGAGCAAGAGAATGAATTTTGGTGTAGGGAAAGAGAATGATTTTTGGTGTAGAAGAGAGGAAGAGAGAACGATTTGGCGATCAAGCTTGTTGATGATTGAAAAACGGGAGATATGACCTCTGTTTATAGGTAAAAAAGAGGGGTCGAATCAAGACAAGATAAAAATTTGAATCGGATAAAACTCTTGCGATAGACAGCAGTTTTTACGGTTTTTGTTTTTATCATCTCTTTTGATCCAAGAATCGGAATAAGATGAATAAGATATTGTTGGAAAGATCTTGAAGTCTAATTTTTAACCCAATTAGAATGAGATTAAAATATTTTGTAGAATAAAATATATGGCCGAAATAGTGGGACGGTGTCAGTTTTGGATAGAGTTTCGTATTTCTTTTATATCATTTTCGTTATAGCTCGGAATTAATATTATAATATATCATTGGAAAGATAATTTCAAGATCTATCAAGCCATATAAGAAACAGATAAAAACTATGAAGCACGAAAATAAAATAATATCTGACAATCTTTGAACGTCTTTCAATTCGAATAGAATTAGGACTTTCAAAAAGAAAAGTTTTATTCAATTTCAAACTCTTTAATCTTATCTTTTCAAAAAGGATAATCAAGATCTTTTATAAGCTTATAGAAGCTTTCAATTAATCCTAATTGGATTAGGAATGGGATTTAAGCTTTTGGACCCTCCACATGATTATTGGGTCGTAGGTAAGGTGGGCTTAGGTTCGGTTTAGATCCAATTTAGTGTTTTGGTCATAACTTATTCGTTATAACTCGGATTTGGGCTTATAATATATCGTTGGAAAGCTCTTTTAAAGCTCTTTTACTCCCTGTTTGCCTAATTGCCTTGGTTGAGTGGATCCCATTCCCTAGTGTCTTTAATCCATTGATTTAGAACCATAGTTTGTTTGTCTACTTGACGAAACCCAATTCACCATTGACTTCGAATTAGCTTAAGCGTTAAGATCTTTAGCAACCATTTCCCGTTCCTTGTGGACCGAACTCTTACTTGTCATTATGCTTGGTTTGTAAGGTGTTTGTTAATAAATGTGTTTGATTGAGTGTGGAATGAGCGACCGTTCTAACGCCCATCACTATCCTAATAGTGAAGCAAAGAACGGCCAATTCTTAGGATCACAATCAAGTAGTCACCAAAAAAAACAAACTAACACCCCCAAGCTTATTCAAAGCTATAAATCACAAACATATTCACAAAAAGCGTGAGAACGCTTCCCCCCAAGCTTAAATGGAGCATTGTCCTCAATTCTCAAAAAGGGAGAAAACTCACATCAAAATATTTTTGAATTTTTTCATTTTTCACTTTTTTTTCCCTTTTTTATGTCCTCGCCTCTTTTAACTTTGGACGGCTTTTTAAACTTTTGCACTTATTTGTCCATGCCTTTTATAATGAAGGACGGCTTTTACTCATACTCATTTGCCATTATTCAAAAAGAAAACATAACACAATCTTGCTTTTATAAGAACCAAACATTTTAACTTCTCCACCACAAACTCCATCAAGTATGATCAATTGCTTCACAAAAACCAAGAAAAGAAAGAAAACGAAACAAAAGGCCAAAGATCTAAAGATGTGGCTTGAACAGAAGGTGTAAGGCTCAAATGGTTGCAAGAAGGAAAATGTAAACCCAAAAATAACAAGAATAAAACAAACTATCCTAAAAATAGAAAAATACCATCCCGAAAAAGGTGGCTTAGTCCTCCCTAAACGGTTCGGTCTCGGATTCAAGATCTATGAGTCAAGTTCCAAGATTAGGTTTGCAAGAAGTCAAGGATCCATGCCGCTCATACAAGTAAGGTAGAAGGCTTGAAAAACATAGAACTCACATGGTTGTAGCAAAAACACACTATTAGCGTCAAATCGACTATAGGAAGTAACTACCAAACATGCCACAAACAAGTAGAATCCGGCTTCATGTTCCCACTAGTTCTAACCAACTATCTTAGAATGCTTTATCCTAGAATCAACCAAGCGTAATCTCAAACCGTGCACACCACTACCATTTAGGAAGAAAAGCATTCAATTATACAAGTCCAAATGTAATTATGTCCAAAACAAGAACAAAACAAAACACATTGCAAATTTGCCTTGATAGAAACAAAAATCTTTTTTGGAGTTTATCAAAATATAGGAAACATGGAAAAGCATATACAAAGGTGCATAACACATAAGGATCAACATCCCACCAAACATGATAGGATACCCTCCCCCAAGCTTGAATGAGACAATACACTCAAACATAAATCATATAATCCATGGTAGGGGAAAACAAGGAGATCAATCCAACAAACCAATATATGTCCAACATGGCATCATCCACTAGAGAAAGAGCAAGGAAAGATATTAACGGATTTGAGGTGGGTGGAAATACCCGTAAATGACCAAATTAAACCTTTCAAAGCTAATTTCTCAAGAATTGAACCTTGTCTCCATATGCTCGCAAAGATAGGAGTCAACCTTCCTTGATTCTTGATCCAAATCGTAGCACCAAAGTATATCAAGTCATGTACCTAGCAAAAGGCACACAAACATTTCCATGTGAGAAAAATCTAATCTAAAAAGAAAAGAAAAATCTAATCTAAAACACGGGTTACTTCCCGAGAAAGGCTTGCTTAAGGTCCAAGCTTGACCGCTCTAGTAAAATAATATTGCAACGATCGCAAGAGCTTGTCAAATGCACTACTACACAATTCATAAGAAAGTAAGTGTGCACATGACAAAAATAAGGCATGCAACAAGCATAGTAGACATCTATGAGGAGAGATAAGCCAAGAGAAGGAAGAAGAATCAAAAGAAGACTCGACAAAATAAGAAGAAAAAGAAAAAGAAGAAGAAAAGGAAAACGAAGGCAAACTCTCCTCAAAATATTTTTTGGGTGGCTACATCACCCTTTTCCCAAATTGGAGACAAATGAGCCACATTCAAATCTTCATAGACATAGGGGTCCCTAATAGGCTTACCAACAAAGGAAGGGAGAAAAATAGGGCAATAAGGGATGTGATTAAACTTTTGAGAGAAACGGGTATGAGAAAAAGGCAAAGGGTTAGCTACTCCCTCAACACAAGGTCTCACATCGCCAATGAGGGCATGAAAATCAATCATAGAATCCTCAAAAGAAGAACGCTCATGATAACAATCTCCCTCAAACATCCAACTCCCAAGAGGAACCATATAATCTCCTCCATTACCTTCATGAACAATAGCTCCCTCAACTTCCTTAAAGCCTAGAGTCTCAAAACCATGCATGAATGGAGGCAAATATAACTCAAAATCATCTCTCTCCCATGAAGCATCATCAATGAACTTGCTTAAAAGGCTATGGCTATTCCTTATGCACTAAACAAACACATTTTACATAACCTCAAACGAGTCCAAATACTCATGGATAGAAGAGTCACATTCACACACTTGGGACTCATCACAATCAACAAAGGAAGAGATTTCTAAACTTAAAATTTCATCAAACTCATCATCACTCTCGACTCTCTCTCCTTCACTCTTATGCTCAACAATAGGATCCTCACACATTCCTGGTTGCTCGAAATAACCATCATCACCCTCAACACACACATTGGATTTGTAACTTTCACACACAACCATCAAGGATGACAATTGGCTACCTAGCTCTTCATTTCTCCTTCTTCCCTCCTTGAGACGCTCCTCACTCTTTCTCATCATCTCCAATTGACTTCTTAAACAATTAAGAGTCGACTCTTTGTTAGGCCCAAGATCATCACGAAGCTCAACATGCCTAATTTGAGTTTCCAAGGTAGCAATAAGAGATTCAAAAGGGGTAGGAGATTGAGGCTCAACAAGAGAAGAAGAAGTACAATCAAAGGTGGGATCATCATCATTACAAACATGAGCACGTTCATCAAATAGGGGGTTGGGAGCATTTTCAAATGTATGAGATTTGTGAGCTTGAACATGCAACACATTATCATGAACAAATGAGGAAATAGAATTGGAAGCATTTGTTCTAGGTTCAACTATGGGGTCATGTGACACATCATGGTAAATCATGCTAGCATTGAAAGAATTTACACATTGCACATCAAAAATGGAAGCACGTTTACCCTTATTATAGACTTCCCAAGCAAACCAAACATAAAATTTCCAAGCATCCTCAATATAAAATGCTCTAAAATCACCATTGTGGATTCCTTCAACTATATCCCTAGTTTGCTCATTCAAACCATGATAACAAATCTCACAAGCTTCCCAAAGACTACAACAATTATAGTCAAGAAATTCCTTAAGTCTATTGGAATATTCACAAAAAGGCTCATCATCATGTTGAGAAAAAGATAGACATGCCATTTTTACAAAGAAAACAAAAACAAATAAAAGAAAAATTATACAAAAAGACCTAGACTCAAACAATAAAAAACAATCAAACAAAGACACCGTTACCCGGCAACGGCGCCATTTTGACGTGGGAAAATTAGGTCGTTGGACTAATCCTCCTAAGCCAAACAAAATTTATAAACACTCAACAAACCTAAATACAAGTATAGAGGTAAGTCAAGGGTTGAACCCAAAGAAACGGTAATGTCTAAGTGCTTCCAATTATGTGCTTAAGCTAGGTCGAAGACAAAGGGTAAAAGAGGACACTAACAACTACTAAGACAAAGAAACAAAACAAGTAAAATGCTAGGGATTAGGATTCACTTATAATATCAATGAACAATGCAAATTGGTTTAGGAAGTTGACTAAGTCAAGCAATGTGAGGGAAGATCAATTATGCAACCAAAAGAGCATATCAAGCTATTATCCTAGAGGTCTAATTAGCGTCAACTACGATAAACTCTAGCTAGGAAACATCACAAGACACCTCAGTCATGTAAATGCAAGCCACAAATCAATGGTCCGTATCAATGTGAACTTACAATGCAATCTAGTGTGAATAACTAGGGTGATCAAGCCTAAATCAAACACACACATGCACATAATCAATTAACCAATTTAATCACATCATCAACTCCATCAAAATCCCCAATCTACATCAATCCATTACATAGTATAAGCTTCACCAAATCCCTAATTAAACAACTACTCTAGCAACATCATCAATTCAACAAACAACTAAGAAATCAACAATCTACAATCAAAGAATCAACAATCAAAGAAGAACAATTACTCTAATCAAACATCAATCATCAAATCATCAAAATCTAATCAAAATCAAACAATCCAAACATGAATACTAAGCAAAACAATAAATGAGATAGAGTTTAGAAAAGCTCATTGACAATAGAGTAGATCTCAAATACAATTGTCACCATTGAATCTTCAATCTCTCAATCACCATTGAAATTCTTCACTTTCTCTCTTTAAAATCTACTCCTAAAACTAACCCCTAAATCTAGAGAGAGAAGCTCTCAACTAAGCTAAGAATATGATCTAATTCTATTATGAAAACTTCCTACTACAAAAATAGAAGGAAATAACTATATATACAAAGGAGAAGGTCGGTTTTGACGCCCAAGAATAGACCCACGCAGGTGCGGGCGCTTGGAGGAGAGAGAGAAGTACGCACGGGACACACCCAGAAAGGTGCGCCCGCACACACCCCATGTGCGGCCGCACACTCCCCGAGTGCGCCCGCACATATCTGGCAACCTCCTCTTCTTCTCTTCGTCCTAGCTCATGGGGTGCACACATCCTAGATGATGATGATGGAGGACAAAGTAGGCAGAAACTTCCTTGGAAATCTTGAAGAAAATGAGCCATGAGAAAGGCATATACAAGGCCTTGAAGCATGCCCCTTGGATCCCCCCTTTGACTTGAAACTTCTTGCACAAGCTTTAGGCATGAAAACAATGAAAGTTCATGGAGAGGAAGCTCGGGAATTCTTGGACAATCAATCACAACCTACAAACAAAGGATAAAAAGCAAGTAAAGTAGAAAAATAACAAGTAAACTAGAAAAGGCATAAAATAGAGAAACTAACTACAAAAAGCATAAAATGAAGAAAACAAGAATAAAACAAAGGAAAACTAAAGAAAGGAGTAATAAAATGGAATGAAATTCATCCAAAAAGGGACCAAATGAGTGCCATAAATGTCACTCATCAATCTCATCTTGAAGTTCTTCAATGGTAGACATCATTATTGGACTAGGACTAGTTGTCGAAGGAGAATGGTTTGAAAGGATTGGATCTTTAGGTAGTAAACGTAGAAGGCGAGCTCCCGGGGTTCTTCTTTCCCAAGATTGGAAATCGGCCCTAAAGAAGTACGAAAGGATGAGTAAACCAATATGCTTGCTTAGAAGGGGAAGAAGGAAAAGATAAAGAAAAAAAATGACGCAAGATATATTCGAGCGGATAACATGGCCCCCAATAATTCTTGAATAAAGATATCGTTTTAACAAATCAACTTATTTTTTGCAAAATCAAAACTGACTCGTACAATGGGTGCGCTCAAGTAATTGAGTTGCGCGAGGATGTCGCGCGCAACTTATCTTGCACCGTCGAGCACACGTCTCTAGAGGTAACCGATTTGTTGTTGCATTTTATCTTGACGACCTTCTACAAGCTATAAAACACCATCTTTGAAGGTAACATTGCGTCGTCATCTTCAACATCTCTTGGTGACAATCATCCATGGTATCTCGGGAATATCATCGAAAATAACTGTACATTGTTATCTTCAGGGTTGTGGTCGTACGTCGCCACGAAAGTGCGTCGCCGCTATAGACAATCTCTTCTTTATCTTGAGGTACCGTCGAAGGTTACCATATCTTGTCATCTTCAGAATTTGTGACATTATCTCGCCATGGCAGTATCTCGCCACTAAACAACTTCCTCTCTACGTTGGGACATCGTCGAAGATCACTCTATCTATTGATCTTTAATATTACTCATATACCAATACGTCGGTGCTTCTACTGTTTTGTGAACCATTACGCTGGTGCTTTTATTGCTTATGAACCATTATTTCGGTGCCTTGTTATGAGCCAATACTTAGGCGCCTAAAGCTAAGTGAGACAATCTTTTATCAGGTCGATTAATTAATGTGATTGTAATCGAGCTGATTACTAAATCATGTCAATTTGCTTAGAGGGGCTAACTGGCATACCAAGGAACCCAAACTGCTGCACTAGGTCCACATAACTATAATATAGGGCCCAACATGTTGTCACCGCTCCAACGCCAGCCAGAAACAGCTGTCGCCAGCATTTGCGTCTGTCGCCAAGCGACTGAGTCTGTCGCCTCGCGACAAACCTGTCTTTTGGCGACAGAATCGAATTTTTTAAATACCCGTATTCTTCTTCATTTCGCTGCTGCTCTGCTTCGTTCATTTTCGCAAAAACTTCAAATCATCCATTCTTGCTCATTTCTTGTCCGAATTCTCTCAAACTTGTTGCAAATCTCATCTAATTTCCCGATCTATGTAAGTTTTACTCAAAATCAACTCGGTTTTTGATGATTTTCATATTCTTGTTCACGAATTTTTGAAAAATTCGAATATGTTCATGCTTAATTTGCCTTGTTTGTTAAATTTTATGCCTTGAATTTACTAGATTATATTTGTATATTGCCTTGGGAGCATTTTGAGACTTGTTTGACTCAATTTGGTGAAGAAACGAGCAATTAACCATTGTTGGACCTCTTAAGGTCATGAAGAACAATGTGACTCGTTATTTGTGTCTTTTCGTCTTTTCTTGTACAATTTCTCACAATATTTGCTATATTATTGCAATAAATTGTTTGTTTGCTTGAAAATGCTAATTATGCTTAGTTGAATTCTTGTTCTGTTTTAGTACTACGTACTCTGTTTTTTTGCGAACATAGTATCATGCGGCTTAGGCCAACCTTAGATACTATGCAGCCTTAAATTTAACTATTTTTACATAATTTAACATGGCTAGAGGACGTGGTTCTGGTTCTCGATCCAGAGACCCGCGCCGGGAGGACGAGCCTGCCAGCGAGAGCAAGGATGCTCCGTCTATGTTCAGACTTGGACTTCTTCCAGATTGGGACGAGCGCACTTTGTTCCATCCACCAGTGCACCATTTGTCGGAGCGAGTCCGACGCGGTCTTGCGAGTGGGAGGACCTGTAGCCACGGCTCGGGTAACTCAACCATCGGCATGCTCTAAGACACCTTCATCAGTAGAGATGAGGGTTTACGGCAGCTTTGGGAGTAATGTGGGTTCACTCCTCTTCTTCTGGCCACCCGGGCCATGCTTTCATACGATGGGGGTAACCTCGTCGTCCAAGCTTTGGTGGAGTGCTTTTGGGACACCACCAACAGTTTTCACTTTCCCTGGGGTGACATGACAGTAACTCTAGCTGACTTCAGTCTCATCAGGGCGCTAGAGTTTCACTATGCTCCTCTGCCATTCGACAGCGATATTACGGTCTATTCACCGCTCGTTTTGGAGCTGTTGGGTCCGATCGCTATTCGGGCCCAAGCTGAGGATCAGTTTGGACAGATGAGCTCCCAATACATTCGCCGCAGCACAATGGTTGCGGCTTTCAAGGATGATGCTACCACTCGCGAGCAGCGGTTGCGCATCTTTGTGCTGATCCTGTTCGCGACCTTCACTTGGTCGGGACATATGATGGGCCAGCTTGGCCTATGCGGACTTTCTATTGAGCCTGCGACGTTCTTGCCGCCACAGGGCCTTGTCTGGAGAGGTTGGGCTTTCCAGCTTCTAGAGGGTCGTAGAGGTACATCTCTTTCCTCTTTTGAGATTTAGCTCTAGATTTAGTATAAAACTTTACTGACCTTTGCCATTTATGTAGATCTGGTTCTACGAGTACTTCCCCTCACTTGTGCCTGCGAAACCTTTGCCTCGCGTGCTCCCTGTTGCTGCTAGTTGGGGAGGCCGTAGAGGTCCGCCTGAGGTGCTCCGTATTCAAGAGATGATCCTTTCAGTAGGTTTTCGTAAACACTACTTTTTATTTATCATTTCTTGAGTTAGCTTTTGTCTTACATAGTTGTTTTGTAGGAGCCTGGTCCGGTCTATCGACCTTGGGCCAACTTCACTGTACCTGTGCTAGCTGTACAATATACTGCTGAGCGTCGGTATTTTCTGGGGACATACGACGTAGTGGTCTGCCTAGGAGAGAGGGTGGCCATTCAGCACTCCTCAGATATTTTCGTCGTCACCACTCCTCCACCTCGGCACATGTTCCATGATGCCTTGCAGCGGGACCGAGCGAGCGGATCGTCTGGGGTACTGCTTGGATATCCTACATTCTCCTCGAGTAGAGCTACGAGGATGATCTGCTGCCGTTGCTAGCGCAGGCTCCTGTTCTTTCGGAGGAGGCAACAATATGCTTTTTACTTTGTCTTATTTGCTTTCTACTAGGTAGCCCCCATGTGATTTCTGACCATTTGTCTTTACCTCTATCAGGCCGAACCTAGGGAGTTCATTCCCCCGAGGATGTCCATACGCTATCAGGAAATGTGGGGCCGATCGATGAGCTGATTCCGCCAGCTCCAGAGGAGGAGCGGTTCGTGGAGCGCTCCATTCCCCGTCACCAAACTTAGGTAAGCATGTTTGTACATTTAACTTTTGTATTTGATCATATACTGCTACTTACTTTGTTGTTTTGACAGTTTTCTCGCGAGGTGGTGACAGCTATGGCGAGGTGCATAGACGCCTTTCGCAGCCAGCTCGTGAGGTTGCGGAACCGTGCTACCTGTCGTAGCAACGATGCTGAGGAGGTATTACTTTGATTTTTAGCATTATTTCTCTATTTTATCTTTACTTGCTTTCTGATTTGATTTACTCTTGCAGGGACTGCCTATTCCTTCTCCACGCGTTCGGTCGAGACCCGAGTCTAGGAGGAAGACTACTAGGTCCGACTCAAGGCGTCCCCGGACTACTTTGAATGGTCGAGGTGGTCGTTCTGAGGCCGCCCCTATAGAGGATTCAACCTCATCTCCTAAGGATGCTCCGGTCGGGCCGACTAGTCGAGGAGGGATGACAGGGGCTCCTTTCGTGGGTGGTGGGACGTACAAGGTTGGCTCGTCGTCGCAGCAGCCCTTGCAGCCTCAGCCACTATCTATTGGATATCAGGGTGAGCCGAGTTCGGCAGGCCCTGAGTTGCGATTTCCACCGGTTGGCGGCTCGGGAGATGGTGAGGGACACACTCCCCGTACTACGGCGTTTTTGATGCGATGGGTGTACCCCATGATTTGCGGCCTCCCGCACCGTAGTTGTAAATGTGCTTATTTTTTATTTTGACTTTGTAGGACTTTGTGTATCTTGTATTATATAACTCATCTATTAGACACTTGTATATATATTAATATTAAACTCATTAAATACCTTGCATTTTATTTTTCACTTTATTTATGTGCGTGTACATGTGTGAAATAATTGTGATTTTTGCGCAAAAAATTCCATCATTTTTATTATTAATGGAGGGTACTGACTTTCTCCCCCAAAAAGGAAAAAATGAAAAAATAAAATGAAGTAAAATATCTCGACTAAAAATAAGCCTAAAATCTAATAAACTTAATTTAATCAAGAGAAAAAAGAATAGAGATGAAAAAACGTGGGTTTGATTAGTCAAATCAAAGTCGAATTTGAGTTAGGAAAAACGCGGTTTACGAAGCGCGTGGCTGTCGCTGCTAAAAATAAACTGGCGCCACGTGTTTAAGTCTATCGCCACGCGACAGACTTGTCGCCACGCGACAAACTTGTCGCTTGGCGACAGCGTTGATTTTCCGAATCCTTTCAGAAATTGAATTCTGAAAAGAAAAAACTTATAAATAGCCCTCAGATCCGAAGTTTTCTGCATAATTCGAACTGATTAATAATTAAACAAATTAACAATTAATCATGTCCTTAATTAAGAAAAACAATTGTGATTTCACACGTGAGTGGTGTCGTTCTTTAACTGCTAAAGAGAGAAAAGAGCTAGACTTTTTTCACATGGGGGGTATTTATGGCATAAAGGGGGTACATCTTGACATAGATTTTATTCATACCGCCTTAGAATATTGGGATGCTAATTCTCACTGTTTTAAATTATTTTATGATGAGATTTTCCCTTTACCGGAAGAATTTGGAGCCATTCTAGGCTTCCCCTCCACAAATCTTGCGGTAATGCCTAGGATAATTGAGTATTATTATAAAGATTATGAGCGTTTCTTTGATCTAAGGGGTAAAGATCTAAGAAAACATAGTGCATGGTAATGTTATTGATTTAAAGGAATTTGCACGTTTTTATTTTGATAGACCACGCTCCGAATCTTTTCATGTTTATATAAGAAGAGCCTTCCTCTTTTGTATGCTTAGCCAATATCTCCTTACTAGTGGTAAAAATAATGAGGGCCAAGCAATAATTATGTCTGTCTTAGAACAAATTGAAGTAGGGAGAAATCCAATGCCATTAATTGTTGGAGAGACAATGCTGGGTCTAGATGAATTGAAAAAGAATCCAAAAGCACCCCTTCGAGGTTCTCCGGTTTTATTACAGGTAGAAAGATAATATCCTTAATTACAGAAATTAAAAAATTATTTTTGTATTGTAATACTAATCAAGTGCTTTATTACAGGTATGGCTTATGGAGAGACTAGGATTAATTAGTCCTCCTGATGATATTGACAAGTACACTCCCAACTGCTTAGTTCGGCGAAAGAAACATTTTTCTTTAAAGATGGGCCGCCGTGAGTGGGGCAAGGTGTTTGCTGCTGGTGATTTTTCCATAAAATGGGTCGTCCCATGGTGGATGATTGAGAAGATGATCGGTTGTAATAACCAACCTTTTTGCCGTTTCCCTAGTTTATCAAAATTAACCTTTTGTTATCCCTACAGAGTTAAGAGACAATATAGCATCGCACAAACCATCCCTACGGGAGATTTCCGCCGTCCTTATGAATTCCCTGTTTCACAAGAAGTTGAGCGCTTTGATAGATATTGGTGCCTTAGGCCTTTATGGGAAGTGATTACCCATAAGGTTCCACCCTCTTTGTCCAATAGTGTGAAGCAATGGCTTGATGGAAGATCTGAGAAGGACCAAGTCAAAATTGAGAAGACCAATGTGAAGACTCGTCTAGGAGACAAGAAAGCTCCTATTAAGGAACTCCTAGGTGAGTTTAAGACTCCTATTATGCTTAAAAAGAAGAGTTCTAAAAAGGACAAAGGGAAAAGAAAAGTTAACTCTACAGAGAAGAAAGTTTGGGTGGAGAAGAAGCATGAGGAGGGAGAGACTACCAAAATAGAATGTAGATCTTCTAATGGGTGTTTTCAAGCAATGATGGTGGATGAGGAAGAAGAAGATGCGGATAAAAATTGGAAAATGATTAAGAAAGAAAAGAAAGATTAGAGCATTGCCTTTCTTTTGATTTATTAGACAATTTGAATTTGTTTTAAGTTAATTTCTTTAAGCTTTATTTCATCAGTAATGTAATTTTTAATTGATCAATACAATTTCAGCTTATTATTTAAATTAACTTTACATTTAAAGCAATGAAAACAATTAAAAATATTTATTTTCGGAAGATTTCTTCGAGTACGGAATTCGAAAAAATTTCCCAAATGCACCAAATTTGTCCAAATACTCGCAGAAAGTTAGCGCTTCAGGTTTTGATTCTGTCGCCGAAATTTTCTTCATGTCGCCTATCGACAGAGGCTTTTTTTGGCGCCAGTGTTGTTTCTTTGCAGTCATAAATATTTCAATTTTGGAATGCGAGAATTTGAAAAATTAAAGTGGCCGCACCCTTTTAAAGGTTGCCTACGTATCCTTTGCTAAGGAATCAGGCCAAACGTAGCTCTCTTTAGTTTTTTACTCAAGTAATTATGGGTTGTACTTTTTAAGTTGGTCAAGATTTGTCATTTTTGAATACTCATTGCCATCCATGTCAGTTACTTTAGCTGCGCCTCCTGACAGAATTGTTTTGACAATGTATGGTCAAGACCAATTAGGCCTGAACATGCCTCTTTGATCCAAAACATTTTTTCTTAGTGCCTTTAATACCAAATCCCCAACTTTGATACTTCTAGTCTTAACCTTTTTGTTGAAGTTTCTAGCCATACGAGTCTGGTAGCATTGGGTATAATGTAGAGCTTCTAGTCGTTTTTCATCAAGTAGAATTAGCTCTTCATACCGTGCTCTAGTCCATTCAACTTCATCAAGTTTACTTTCTAACACGATGCGTAGAGAAGGTATTTCTAATTCCACAGGTTGTACGGCATCCTAACATACACCAAGTTGAATGGCGTATTCCCTATTAATGTTCGGATTGAGGTGCGATAACCCCACAGTGCAAAGTGGAGTTTGTCAGGCTAATCTTTGGAATTCTCATTCAATTTTTCGATAGTAGTCTTTAAATTCTTATTGGCGGCCTCAACTGCTCCATTTGCTTCAGGTCTATAAGGAGAAGAATGGTGATGTTGAATACCATACTTTTGTAGCAATTCTTCACATTCGGCTTGAAAGTGAGTTCCATTGTCACTTATCATTTCATGCGGGACTCCGTATCGAAAAATTGTGTTTCTTTCAATAAAGAGTGCTACATGTTTTGTAGTGAGTTTAGCATATGATTGTGCTTCAACCCACTTTGTGAAGTAATCTATTACGACTAAAATGTATTCATGACCACCTGTCTCGGGAGGTGTAATTTTTCGAATTATGTCAATCCCCCATGTTGAGAAAGGCCATGTTAAAGTGTATGTGTAGAGTAGAGATGGAGGAACATGTTGCAAATTTGCATACATTTGTCATTTAGGACATCTTTTTACATATTTATGACAGTCCCTATTCAAGGTAGGCCAATAGTATCCTACTCGCATTATCTTTTGGACTAGAATCTTGCCATTAACATGTGTTCCACATATTCCTTCATGGACAACTATCATAGCTCTTTGAGCATCCTTTTTGCCTACACATAATAAAGCTCGACCTTTAGGTACCCTTTTGTGTAACTCATTTCCTATTAGCACAAACTGGGAAGCCAAAAGTCTTAAGGCCCTTTTGTCAGCATGAGGAGGGTACTCTCCTTTGGTGACATAATTAAGTATATCGGTGTACCATGGTTCTTCTTCTTCTTGTTCTTCCTCTTGGAGTACCTCCAAGTATGTTTGGTAAGGAGCTAAGCTTTCGCTCCTAACCTTCCGTCTTTTAGAGATTTGATTGATGATTAAAGAGGAATCTCCAAAAATTCGGAGTTTCTTTACACCTAAGGATAGAGCCGTTTCGTGGCCTACCACACATGCTTCATATTCAGCCGTGTTGTTGGTAACGTCGAAATCTAACTTTATGGAGAGAGGAACGTGTCCCTCTTTGGGTGATACTAATAGGACTCCTACGCCACATCCCTTTTGGTTTAAGGCTCCGTTAAAGTATAGGGTCCATGTATCATCTTCTGTCATCATTAAATCCTCGTCTGGAAATTTGTTATCTTCTATTGGCGTCAAATCTTCCATTGGGAAGTCTGCTAGAAAATCCGAGACCGCTGATCCTTTGATTGCCTTTTGAGGCATGAACCTTATATCAAACTAGGCTAAGTAAACTTTCCACCTTGAAATGTGTCCATTAAGTGTTGATCTCTTGAATAAATACTTGAGAGGATCCATTCGTGACACTACATAAACAGTGTGTACGAGCATGTAGTGTCTTAACTTGGTTGTGGCCCAAACCAATGTGAGGCACAACTTCTCAAGGGGTGTATAGCTTGTTTCATATTCGAGTATCCATTTACTTAGGTAGTAGATAGCATTTTCTTTGTCTTCTACCTCTTGCCCAAGCATAGCTCCCACTGTTTCTTTAGTAATTGTCAAATATAACCTTGGAGGTATCCCTAGAAGTGCTGGAGCTAATATAGGAGGATTTGCAAGATAGGCTGATCAAAGGCTTTTTGACACTCATCGTCCCATATGACTGGCACATTCTTCTTGAATTTTTTGAATATTGGTTCACATATTGTGGTTGACTTGGATATGAACCTACTTATGTATTGCAACCGGCCAATGAATCCTCGAATTTGCTTTTCCATTTTGGGCGGTGGCATGGACATGATTTCTTTAATCGTGGTTAGGTCTATCTCTATTCCTCTAGAGCTAATGACATATCTCAAGAGTTTTCCTGAGATTACTCCAAAAGCACATTTGGAGGGGTTCAACCTCATGTTGTATTTTCTTAAACTTTCGAAGGATTTTCTTAAGGCTACTTGATGTCCTTGACGGTCCTTAGATTTTACAATCATGTCATCTACATAGACCTCCACTTCTTTGTGCATCATGTCATGGAGTAGGGCAGTCGCTGCTCGTTGGTAAGTAGCACCCACGTTTTTCAACCCGAATGCCATTACCGTGTAACAGTAAGTACCCCAAGGTGTTAAGAATGTGGTTTCCTCCATGTCTTCTTCGGCCATGACAATTTGGTTGTACCCTGCGTATCCATCCATAAACGAGAGAAGTGCGTGATTTGCTATATTATCCACCAAAATATCGATGTGTGGTATAGGGAAGTCGTCCTTTGGAGTTGCCTTGTTTAGATCTCGATAGTCGACACACATTCAAACCCTACCATCTTTTTTCGGAACTGGGACCACATTTGCGACCCATTCGGGGTATTTGTATACCCCAATAAAACCTGCAGTTATTTGTTTTTGAACTTCTTCTTTTAGTTTAGGAGCTATGTCGGGTTTCATTCGACGTAACTTTTGTTTTACAGGTTTCATTCCTGTAATTAATGGTATTTTATGTTGAGCTATTTGTCTATTAATGCCTGGCATATCTTCATATGACCAAGCAAATACATCGATAAATTCTTTAAATAGATTTATTAGATCGGTTCATTCATCTTTGCTCAGTTTAATTCCGATTTTTACATCTCTTTTAATGGTTGGATCTTTTGAGATATCAACCATTTCTGTAACTTCAATTATTGGTGTTTTATTTTCAAGTGTTTCCATTGTTTTAATAGTTTCTTTGTCATTTTCATCATTAGTTAAGCAATGCTCGTCATCTTTGGTTAAATAAAATGAAAGGAATGGTGTCCTTCGAACAAGTGTACTATTCCGTTAGCGGGTTCAGAATTATTAGAAAGCTAATATATTCAGTAAGGTCAAGTGATCGGAATGCCTGGGTGGAGGCCGCTTCCGATCAGTAATATTAATGGATAATTAATGTTACAGCTTAATCTTGACTGAACCCTTCGGGTCACACCCAAGCATTCAACAAACCGAAACGACGAATTAATTCGGAAGGAATTAATGAGTCGACCGAGTAATATTTATTTAGACGTCGGAAATTCGAGCTTAGAGCGTCGAAACCGAGCGTCGGAAGTCGAGTCAAAAAAATAGTGAAAGACGAGACGAGAAATAGTTATAAATCAACAAAAGACCAAAATACCCCTAGCATCGGAATGCCCAAGCAAACCGAGTGCTAAGGGCGTATAGCCTAGCATGGTGGCTAGCATGCGCACCAAGCCGAGCCTAGGCTGGCTCGGTTTTTTGCCAGAAAACGACAAGAAATGCATTTTTCGAGGGATTTTTCGTTTTGACGAAAAATTTTAAGTCTTTCTAACCTTGAAAATTGATTGCATATTTATGGTGGTTATGTAAATGGTTCTTTCCTTATTTTATATGCAATTTTAGACCACTTTAAGCATGCTTACTTGGTAGTAATTGGTGCTTGAAAGTTTGGTTTTATTTTTCACATAATTGCAAATAAATTGCATTAAGTATGAAATAGTTGTTCTTTGTTGCTTCCAAGTATTAAAGATTCAATCTTTACTTATGATAAGTGATTGAAACTTTGAGTTACTAAATTCCATGAATTTTGATTAAACTTTGTTGATTTAATCATTTTTTAGTTGATTGGAATCATAAAGTTTAAAACTTGTGATAGAAATTGGTTTATCTTCATATTGGAAGATATAATTTTTCATGGAGTCACAAGTATTAAAGTTGGAGTCTTTATTGAACTTATGTTCATTTTTCAAACTCCCTTTTATTTTGTCAAAATCTCAAGATTAATTTAAAGTGATTAAATTAATAGTGAGAAATGCCCTAATTTATTTTATTACACCAAGTTAAACCAATTTTATTAAAGAATGATTCTTGGTAATAAATTTGGTTAATTGCTTTGGATGAATTATTTAAGTTGGACTTGTTATTTTTCATTTTTCCTCAAAATTGATTCTAAAATTAATTTAGAATTGATTTATAATGTCACACACAAAATTCGATAATTTTCGAAGCATTAGCACGCAACACGAGGCCTAAGAGCCCCGAGCTAGCTCTCGGCCAGCTGGGCTGCTCACGCAACCCATATGTGGCTGCCGAGGCTGCTGGGTGTTTCGTTCTTAGGTGCGCGGTGCTGTGCGTCTGTGTGTGCGAGGAAGGGCATGGGCTGCTGCTCGCGGCCAGCAACATAGCGCACCAGCCAGCAGCAGGCAGCAGCAGCATAGTGCTGTGCGCGCTGTGCGTGCTGCTACGCTTGGCTCGGCTGGGCGTGGCGTGTGCGAGCACAAGCAGCCCATGGGCATGCTTGGTGTTGCGGGGGTGCGAATGGGTATGTTACGAGCTTGTTGTACGGTGCGTACGATCCCATAATTGGCACAATAACCCCGGGTTATTAAGGCGATGCTATTTTAAAGTTAATTTTAGAGTTGCTTAATATGTAAATAAGGGTAATTTTGGGTTCCAAGTCTTAGTGCTAGGCACTTAGACATTATGGAATACGTAATTTTGCTTAGATTGTCGTTTTAATTATTTTAATTATTTTGTTTATTTAATTAAAATTTTGGAGGCTAGGCCTCGGGTTTTTGAGCGACATTTGCAAAATTAATTTTGACAAATATTTGGGTTCACCGACTTAATTAATTGGATTAGTTAAAATTGGATGCGGAATTTAGTGGGAGCGTCTCTTAGTTATTACCATAACCGGTTAAAACAACTTTGACTAGTTTAATTAGGCGTGTTAATTGGATTAACCACCTAGATTAATTACTAGTTCTCGCGCGGTTTTATGCATTGTTACTTGTTTGATCGTTGTAAAATGCATGGGCCATTCACAGATAGTGAATGGATGAATCGAATGTAAAATTCTCTCACAGGTTTTATGAAATGGCAACTAGTGGGGCCCGATTAGGATAGAAAATACGGACTGTGATCCGTGATGTATTTTTGTAAATCTAAATATGGTCTGCGAACCGTTTGAGTATTTTTGTACCTTAATATTTAGATTAGTCCTAATCGTAGATATTAGCAATTATATTATTTGGTCATGTCTTGAAGACGGGGTTCTTAGAAGACGAAGCCATGAAGTTGCAAATGAAGACCTTTTGAAGACTTGAAGATCTCAAGGGGTCATGCTAGTTGCCAAATGCATCTCTATTTATGTTTTCGATATATATTTATGTTTATTATATGTTAGATGCATGGTTAGGATTTCGAATGTTGAGATGTTTAATTAAGTTCACTTAAATCAACCAACATAGAAACCCTAGGTCCCTTAAAATTGAGTAAAACTTGCCATTCCAAAACACACTTACCAACCGAACGAGGGTAGTGGTGGGCTACGCCAAAGCGAGGCATCACTACTTCTCCAAGGAACGTAAGGCATACTGGGTATGCAAGTGGTTTTGGTTATACTCAACGATATGAGTGATGGAGTCCTAACATGTCGTGGCAAAGTGAATAAATTGTTTAGAGAGCATTGGATGCGACGATTTATTCAACCAAGAATGGCTTGGAGCCATTAGCAAAGCGTTGCTTACCTTAGGAGATTGAGTGTTAAGACAAGCCAAAGCATGCTTAACCACTCTTTGTTTCTTTGGATCTTGGAATCGACTTATTCTCACCAAAATTGGGGACAATCTTTAATGTGTGAATAAGACGTTTTAAATAAGTTTGATTAAAATGCATGATTTCAATCTTATTTAAGTATAATGAATGGTTTTTCATTACAAATTTTTCCAATTGTAGAATCATGTCTTCAACTAATGACAACGACCTTATGCTCCCGGAATTGCCCAAAAAGTTGCCAATTTCTCTGAACTTGGTAAACTTTAAGGAATGGGAAGAGGAACTCCGAAAGACCCTCCGAAATTGCTACCTAGAGCACATTCTGGACACTCAAATCCCGAGTTTCTACTCAAAGGGGATTATGAGTGATGGGGCACATGAGGAATGGAGTGAGGATTGCAAAAGAGTTTCCAGACTCATGGCAAACTCCATCCCGGTACAATGGAAGGGGAAGTTCTCCAACTATTTTCCGGACATGATGCTCAAAGCTCTAGAAGACGTAGTCAATTTGAGAGTCACCAAGAGTACCAGAGGCAACTATGATGGACTTGTGGAAGATGTGACTAGGTCACTCTCGAACATGAGGATCAAGCCACCGCAAGATGGATGTCTCACCAAAGAGAGACAAGAAGTATGGGCTAAGGTCTATAATGCAAGACTTAGACCCGGGATGCCACTTCAAGCTCATGTGCTCAACATGACAAGGCTATTCACCCATCTGGAGCTAATTGGCAAACCAGTGGAAGATGAGCAAGCAGCTCTCATGCTACTAAGCTCACTCCACTCGGGGTATGTTGCATTAAAGATGCAACTTACGGCCAAGCGGAACAAACTTTCCTTGATGGAAGTTGTTCAAGAGCTCCAGAAAACCTATTCTTGCAAGAAGGCTAAGGTTGCACTGAGACCAAAGCAGAAGTAATTCAAGAACAAAGCTAAGATGCGCTGCTTCTATTGTAGTAGACCCGGACACTACAAAAGAGAATGTAGCATGTATCTAGCAGATGAGGCGAAAGGAAAAGTAACCTCGATCTCAAGTATCATATTTACACTTGAACATAAGCAATTTATGAGGTATTAGATACCGGAAAATTGGCTCACTATATGCTCCTATTTCAGGAACAAAGTGAGCGGTGCTATTCAAGTGGATATGAGTACAAGTGGAAGAAGAAGATAATCTTTCAAAGAAAGCTTGTAATCTCATATTTTGTCTAGATTTAAAACTTGTTTAGTTTTATCTACCATATTTTGATCTTGTGGCGTTGGACGTCATTGTAAACTTGATCACAAGACATATCATCTTGTTTATATTTATGGAATGACACGTTTGTATCTTTGGACAAATTGTTTATAATGATACCAAAAGAGCTAAGACCATGGAGTCAAATCAGACTTTCTTGTGGCATTGTCGTCTTGGCCACATTAACATCAAACGCATCAAGAAACTTCTTCAAGAAGGTGTTCTTGACTCTTTCGATTTAGAATCGTTTGAGAATTGCGAAGGATGTCTATTAGGCAAGATGATTAAACAGCCATTCTCCAAGTTGGGAGAAAGGGCAAGTGACTTATTGGGTCTTATACATACCGATGTATGTGGACCAATGAGCTCAACCACAAGAAATGGACATCAATATTTCATCACTTTCACAGACGACTATAGTAGATATGGCTATGTCTACCTCATGTCGCACAAATCTGAATCATTTGAAAAGTTCAAAGAATTTCAGAGTGAAGTTGAAAATCAGCTTGGCAAGAAAATCAAAGCCCTTCGATCGGATCGAGGAGGTGAATACTTGAGCCAAGAATTCGATGACCATCTGAAAGAAAAGGGTATACTTTCAGAATTGACACCTCCAGGAACTCCACAATGGAACGGAGTATCCGAAAGGAGAAATCGGACCTTGTTAGACATGGTACGATCAACAATGGGTCTTAGTGATCTTCCTATCTCTTTCTGGGGACACGCACTTCTAACTGCGGCACTAACACTGAACCGTGCTCCATCAAAAGCTGTAGAAAAGACTCCATATGAATTATGGACGAAGAAACCTCCTAGGTTATCTTTTCTAAAGATATGGGGATGCGAAGCATATGTCAAGAAATTGATCTCTGACAAACTTCATCCCAAATCTGACAAGGTTTACTTTGTGGGCTACCCAAAAGAAACCAAAGGGTATTACTTCTACAACAAATCGGAGAACAAAGTGTTTGTTGCTCGCGATGGTGTCTTTTTGGAGAAGGAACACCTTTCCAAAATGACAAGTGGGAGGAAAATCGAACTCGACGAAGTTCGTAAGGATGAGCAACAAAATCATTATGACAGTCAAAGTGCTCAAACAGCATCTGTTGACGCAGGTCAAAATGATCAAAATGTGCAAAGTCGAACCGACAATGCAAATGCTCAATCCATTACCCTACGTAGGTCTCTGAGGCCGAGATCTCAACCTGATAGATATCTTGGTTTAGTATTAACCGAGAATCAGGACATCCTGATTATGGATGGAGATGAACCAGCAACCTACAAGCAAGCGATGGCAAGCACCGACTCTGCTAAATGGCAAGAGGCCATGAGATCTGAAATGGATTCCATGTTTGAAAATCAAGTCTGGGACTTGGTTGACTTACCCGAAGGTTATACACCGATCGGATGTAAGTGGATTTTCAAGTTGAAAACCGACAGAGATGGAAATGTATTCATTTACAAAGCTAGATTGGTGGCAAAAGGTTATAGACAAGTTCATGGTATTGATTACGATGAAACCTTTTCACTAGTCGCAATGCTTAAATCCGTTCGGATCCTCCTAGCGATTGCTGCATATTACGACTATGAAATATGGCAGATGGACGTCAAAACCGCCTTCCTTAATGGTTATTTGGAAGAAATTGTGTATATGACACAGCCTGAAGGTTTTGTCGACCAAAACAATGCTGGGAAAGTTTGTAAGCTTAAGAAGTCCATTTATGGATTAGAGCAAGCAAGCAGAAGTTGGAATCTGCGTTTCGATGAAGCCATCAGTAAGTTTGGTTTTATCAAGAATCCAGATGAATCTTGTGTTTACAAGAAGGTCAGTGGGAGTGACATCGCCTCCCTAGTCTTATATGTCGATGACATATTGCTCATTGGAAACAGCATTCCGTTGTTAGAGTCTGTAAAGGCCTGGCTTGGAAAGTGCTTCTCAATGAAAGACTTGGGAGAGGCTCAGTACATACTAGGCATCAAGATCTATAGGGATAGATCAAAAAGGATGATTGGATTGAGTCAAAGTACTTATATTGATAAGGTACTAGCTCGATTTGGCATGGAGGGGGCCAAAAGAGGTCACCTGCCAATGTCACATGGCATAACCCTAAGCAAGAAGCAGTGTCCACAGACACCTGATGAGCGGGTAAGAATGAATCAGATTCCATATGCTTCGCTTATTGGATCTATCATGTATGCCATGATATGTACTAGGCCAGATGTGTCGTATGCCTTGAGTGCTACGAGCCGTTACCAATCAGACCCAGGAGAGGCGCATTGGACTGCGGCCAAAAATATCCTAAAGTACCTGAAAAGGAACAAGGATAAATTCCTGGTGTATGGTGGTACAAAGGATTTAGTTGTGGAAGGTTATACCGACGCAAGCTTCCAGACAGACAGAGACGATTTCAAATCGCAATCTGGATATGTGTTCTGTCTGAATGGAGGGGCGTTTAGTTGGAAGAGCGCAAAGCAGAGTACAACTGCAGATTCTACAACTGAAGCCGAATACTTGGCAGCTGCTGAAGCAGCTAAGGAGGCTGTTTGGATTCGTAAGTTCGTTGGCGAACGATGTTGTACCCTCTATAAAGGGTCCAATAGCCCTCTATTGTGACAACAATGGAGCTATTGCTGAGGCCAGAGAGCCTAGGGAACATCAGAAGGTCAAACATGTCAAGCGGCGATTTCACATGATTCGAGAATGGAAATCAGAGGGTGAAATCGGAATTTGCAAAGTTGGAACGGATGACAATGTAGCCGATCCACTTACTAAACCTTTGCCTCAAGTGAAGCACAACAAGCACGTTGAGGCAATGGGAATCAAGCATGTAGGAGACTGGCTTTGATTTCCTTGTTTAGTGTTTTAGTTAATTTTGAGAAAAGTTAATGTAAGACACTAAGGAAAACCATTCATGTTTTGGAGTAATATAAAATTTCATGCAACATTTTATTACTCCGTCATGCTATTTAATTGTGGTTTAGGATTAAATAATGAGTCCATTCGATTCTGAGAATATTCAAAATAGGGTATCAAGACCAGTCTTGGTAAGGAAACACCTATTAAGTGAACATTGAATATTATAATCGAAAATTATCCCTAATCAAGGTCATTTAAACGATGGACGATTAATGACCAATTGAGATTAGTGTGTAGTCTGATTTATAGCACCGTTTCATGTGCTACGAGGACATGAGTGTCATAAATCATTTGCACAGGTATTGGTTTAGAACCATACTGGATCGACCTATGAGAATACTTTAAGAAATTAAAAATTTGTCATAAGTATACTTCTCATTATGGCTATCGGAACCTATTTCCTCGACCATGAGTAGTGTGAGTTCTCTTGTTTGAGTACTAGTTCGCTTTGATGTTGTCAAACGTCTGCCGTAATAGGGGATTATAACGGCAACACTCGGGCGGCTAGGTCCTCTCAGTAAGAGGAGCTACATTACAAGACTGGGAATGTCCCCCTAGTAAAATAGGGAAGATGTCTTTGTTGTATACAAGGCCTCTCGTAGAGCGAGACTGTAAAATGCATGGCCGTGCTCGGATGGATTTTAGAAATCATCTGTTTATTGACAGTCGGACTCGGAATCGGGAAACACTTCTGGACGTAATAAGGATGACAAAAATAAATCTTACCTTATAGTTCATGAAGAGACATTAAGCGACATAGGAAAAGGCTGTACACAAAATGAGCACTTGTCCGGAAGGACAAGTGGGAGATTGAAAGGAATGGTGTCCTTCAAACAAGTGTACTATTCCGTTAGCGGGTTCAGAATTATTAGAAAGCTAATATATTCAGTAAGGTCAAGTGATCGGAATGCCTGGGTGGAGGCCGCTTCCGATTAGTAATATTAATGGATAATTAATGTTACAGCTTAATCTTGACTGAACCCTTCGGGTCACACCCAAGCATTCAACAAACCGAAACGACGAATTAATTCGGAAGGAATTAATGAGTCGACCGAGTAATATTTATTTAGACGTCGGAAATTCGAGCTTAGAGCGTCGAAACCGAGCGTCGGAAGTCGAGTCAAAAAAATAGTGAAAGACGAGACGAGAAATAGTAATAAATCAACAAAAGACCAAAATACCCCTAGCATCGGAATGCCCAAGCAAACCGAGTGCTAAGGGCGTATAGCCTAGCATGGTGGCTAGCATGCGCACCAAGCCGAGCCTAGGCTGGCTCGGTTTTTAGCCAGAAAACGACAAGAAATGCATTTTTCGAGGGATTTTTCGTTTTGACGAAAAATTTTAAGTCTTTCTAACCTTGAAAATTGATTGCATATTTATGGTGGTTATGTAAATGGTTCTTTCCTTATTTTATATGCAATTTTAGACCACTTTAAGCATGCTTACTTGGTAGTAATTGGTGCTTGAAAGTTTGGTTTTATTTTTCACATAATTGCAAATTAATTGCATTAAGTATGAAATAGTTGTTCTTTGTTGCTTCCAAGTATTAAAGATTCAATCTTTACTTATGATAAGTGATTGAAACTTTGAGTTACTAAATTCCATGAATTTTGATTAAACTTTGTTGATTTAATCATTTTTTAGTTGATTGGAATCATAAAGTTTAAAACTTGTGATAGAAATTGGTTTATCTTCATATTGGAAGATATAATTTTTCATGGAGTCACAAGTATTAAAGTTGGAGTCTTTATTGAACTTATGTTCATTTTTCAAACTCCCTTTTATTTTGTCAAAATCTCAAGATTAATTTAAAGTGATTAAATTAATAGTGAGAAATGCCCTAATTTATTTTATTACACCAAGTTAAACCAATTTTATTAAAGAATGATTCTTGGTAATAAATTTGGTTAATTGCTTTGGATGAATTATTTAAGTTGGACTTGTTATTTTTCATTTTTCCTCAAAATTGATTCTAAAATTAATTTAGAATTGATTTATAATGTCACACACAAAATTCGATAATTTTCGAAGCATTAGCACGCAACACGAGGCCTAAGAGCCCCGAGCTAGCTCTCGGCCAGCTGGGCTGCTCACGCAACCCATATGTGGCTGCCGAGGCTGCTGGGTGTTTCGTTCTTAGGTGCGCGGTGCTGTGCGTCTGTGTGTGCGAGGAAGGGCATGGGCTGCTGCTCGCGGCCAGCAACATAGCGCACCAGCCAGCAGCAGGCAGCAGCAGCATAGTGCTGTGCGCGCTGTGCGTGCTGCTACGCTTGGCTCGGCTGGGCGTGGCGTGTGCGAGCACAAGCAGCCCATGGGCATGCTTGGTGTTGCGGGGGTGCGAATGGGTATGTTACGAGCTTGTTGTACGGTGCGTACGATCCCATAATTGGCACAATAACCCCGGGTTATTAAGGCGATGCTATTTTAAAGTTAATTTTAGAGTTGCTTAATATGTAAATAAGGGTAATTTTGGGTTCCAAGTCTTAGTGCTAGGCACTTAGACATTATGGAATACGTAATTTTGCTTAGATTGTCGTTTTAATTATTTTAATTATTTTGTTTATTTAATTAAAATTTTGGAGGCTAGGCCTCGGGTTTTTGAGCGACATTTGCAAAATTAATTTTGACAAATATTTGGGTTCACCGACTTAATTAATTGGATTAGTTAAAATTGGATGCGGAATTTAGTGGGAGCGTCTCTTAGTTATTACCATAACCGGTTAAAACAACTTTGACTAGTTTAATTAGGCGTGTTAATTGGATTAACCACCTAGATTAATTACTAGTTCTCGCGCGGTTTTATGCATTGTTACTTGTTTGATCGTTGTAAAATGCATGGGCCATTCACAGATAGTGAATGGATGAATCGAATGTAAAATTCTCTCACAGGTTTTATGAAATGGCAACTAGTGGGGCCCGATTAGGATAGAAAATACGGACTGTGATCCGTGATGTATTTTTGTAAATCTAAATATGGTCTGCGAACCGTTGAGTATTTTTGTACCTTAATATTTAGATTAGTCCTAATCGTAGATATTAGCAATTATATTATTTGGTCATGTCTTGAAGACGGGGTTCTTAGAAGACGAAGCCATGAAGTTGCAAATGAAGACCTTTTGAAGACTTGAAGATCTCAAGGGGTCATGCTAGTTGCCAAATGCATCTCTATTTATGTTTTCGATATATATTTATGTTTATTATATGTTAGATGCATGGTTAGGATTTCGAATGTTGAGATGTTTAATTAAGTTCACTTAAATCAACCAACATAGAAACCCTAGGTCCCTTAAAATTGAGTAAAACTTGCCATTCCAAAACACACTTACCAACCGAACGAGGGTAGTGGTGGGCTACGCCAAAGCGAGGCATCACTACTTCTCCAAGGAACGTAAGGCATACTGGGTATGCAAGTGGTTTTGGTTATACTCAACGATATGAGTGATGGAGTCCTAACATGTCGTGGCAAAGTGAATAAATTGTTTAGAGAGCATTGGATGCGACGATTTATTCAACCAAGAATGGCTTGGAGCCATTAGCAAAGCGTTGCTTACCTTAGGAGATTGAGTGTTAAGACAAGCCAAAGCATGCTTAACCACTCTTTGTTTCTTTGGATCTTGGAATCGACTTATTCTCACCAAAATTGGGGACAATCTTTAATGTGTGAATAAGACGTTTTAAATAAGTTTGATTAAAATGCATGATTTCAATCTTATTTAAGTATAATGAATGGTTTTTCATTACAAATTTTTCCAATTGTAGAATCATGTCTTCAACTAATGACAACGACCTTATGCTCCCGGAATTGCCCAAAAAGTTGCCAATTTCTCTGAACTTGGTAAACTTTAAGGAATGGGAAGAGGAACTCCGAAAGACCCTCCGAAATTGCTACCTAGAGCACATTCTGGACACTCAAATCCCGAGTTTCTACTCAAAGGGGATTATGAGTGATGGGGCACATGAGGAATGGAGTGAGGATTGCAAAAGAGTTTCCAGACTCATGGCAAACTCCATCCCGGTACAATGGAAGGGGAAGTTCTCCAACTATTTTCCGGACATGATGCTCAAAGCTCTAGAAGACGTAGTCAATTTGAGAGTCACCAAGAGTACCAGAGGCAACTATGATGGACTTGTGGAAGATGTGACTAGGTCACTCTCGAACATGAGGATCAAGCCACCGCAAGATGGATGTCTCACCAAAGAGAGACAAGAAGTATGGGCTAAGGTCTATAATGCAAGACTTAGACCCGGGATGCCACTTCAAGCTCATGTGCTCAACATGACAAGGCTATTCACCCATCTGGAGCTAATTGGCAAACCAGTGGAAGATGAGCAAGCAGCTCTCATGCTACTAAGCTCACTCCACTCGGGGTATGTTGCATTAAAGATGCAACTTACGGCCAAGCGGAACAAACTTTCCTTGATGGAAGTTGTTCAAGAGCTCCAGAAAACCTATTCTTGCAAGAAGGCTAAGGTTGCACTGAGACCAAAGCAGAAGTAATTCAAGAACAAAGCTAAGATGCGCTGCTTCTATTGTAGTAGACCCGGACACTACAAAAGAGAATGTAGCATGTATCTAGCAGATGAGGCCAAAGGAAAAGTAACCTCGATCTCAAGTATCATATTTACACTTGAACATAAGCAATTTATGAGGTATTAGATACCGGAAAATTGGCTCACTATATGCTCCTATTTCAGGAACAAAGTGAGCGGTGCTTTTCAAGTGGATATGAGTACAAGTGGAAGAAGAAGATAATCTTTCAAAGAAAGCTTGTAATCTCATATTTTGTCTAGATTTAAAACTTGTTTAGTTTTATCTACCATATTTTGATCTTGTGGCGTTGGACGTCATTGTAAACTTGATCACAAGACATATCATCTTGTTTATATTTATGGAATGACACGTTTGTATCTTTGGACAAATTGTTTATAATGATACCAAAAAAGCTAAGACCATGGAGTCAAATCAGACTTTCTTGTGGCATTGTCGTCTTGGCCACATTAACATCAAACGCATCAAGAAACTTCTTCAAGAAGGTGTTCTTGACTCTTTCGATTTAGAATCGTTTGAGAATTGCGAAGGATGTCTATTAGGCAAGATGATTAAACAGCCATTCTCCAAGTTGGGAGAAAGGGCAAGTGACTTATTGGGTCTTATACATACCGATGTATGTGGACCAATGAGCTCAACCACAAGAAATGGACATCAATATTTCATCACTTTCACAGACGACTATAGTAGATATGGCTATGTCTACCTCATGTCGCACAAATCTGAATCATTTGAAAAGTTCAAAGAATTTCAGAGTGAAGTTGAAAATCAGCTTGGCAAGAAAATCAAAGCCCTTCGATCGGATCGAGGAGGTGAATACTTGAGCCAAGAATTCGATGACCATCTGAAAGAAAAGGGTATACTTTCAGAATTGACACCTCCAGGAACTCCACAATGGAACGGAGTATCCGAAAGGAGAAATCGGACCTTGTTAGACATGGTACGATCAACAATGGGTCTTAGTGATCTTCCTATCTCTTTCTGGGGACACGCACTTCTAACTGCGGCACTAACACTGAACCGTGCTCCATCAAAAGCTGTAGAAAAGACTCCATATGAATTATGGACGAAGAAACCTCCTAGGTTATCTTTTCTAAAGATATGGGGATGCGAAGCATATGTCAAGAAATTGATCTCTGACAAACTTCATCCCAAATCTGACAAGGTTTACTTTGTGGGCTACCCAAAAGAAACCAAAGGGTATTACTTCTACAACAAATCGGAGAACAAAGTGTTTGTTGCTCGCGATGGTGTCTTTTTGGAGAAGGAACACCTTTCCAAAATGACAAGTGGGAGGAAAATCGAACTCGACGAAGTTCGTAAGGATGAGCAACAAAATCATTATGACAGTCAAAGTGCTCAAACAGCATCTGTTGACGCAGGTCAAAATGATCAAAATGTGCAAAGTCGAACCGACAATGCAAATGCTCAATCCATTACCCTACGTAGGTCTCTGAGGCCGAGATCTCAACCTGATAGATATCTTGGTTTAGTATTAACCGAGAATCAGGACATCCTGATTATGGATGGAGATGAACCAGCAACCTACAAGCAAGCGATGGCAAGCACCGACTCTGCTAAATGGCAAGAGGCCATGAGATCTGAAATGGATTCCATGTTTGAAAATCAAGTCTGGGACTTGGTTGACTTACCCGAAGGTTATACACCGATCGGATGTAAGTGGATTTTCAAGTTGAAAACCGACAGAGATGGAAATGTATTCATTTACAAAGCTAGATTGGTGGCAAAAGGTTACAGACAAGTTCATGGTATTGATTACGATGAAACCTTTTCACTAGTCGCAATGCTTAAATCCGTTCGGATCCTCCTAGCGATTGCTGCATATTACGACTATGAAATATGGCAGATGGACGTCAAAACCGCCTTCCTTAATGGTTATTTGGAAGAAATTGTGTATATGACACAGCCTGAAGGTTTTGTCGACCAAAACAATGCTGGGAAAGTTTGTAAGCTTAAGAAGTCCATTTATGGATTAGAGCAAGCAAGCAGAAGTTGGAATCTGCGTTTCGATGAAGCCATCAGTAAGTTTGGTTTTATCAAGAATCCAGATGAATCTTGTGTTTACAAGAAGGTCAGTGGGAGTGACATCGCCTCCCTAGTCTTATATGTCGATGACATATTGCTCATTGGAAACAGCATTCCGTTGTTAGAGTCTGTAAAGGCCTGGCTTGGAAAGTGCTTCTCAATGAAAGACTTGGGAGAGGCTCAGTACATACTAGGCATCAAGATCTATAGGGATAGATCAAAAAGGATGATTGGATTGAGTCAAAGTACTTATATTGATAAGGTACTAGCTCGATTTGGCATGGAGGGGGCCAAAAGAGGTCACCTGCCAATGTCACATGGCATAACCCTAAGCAAGAAGCAGTGTCCACAGACACCTGATGAGCGGGTAAGAATGAATCAGATTCCATATGCTTCGCTTATTGGATCTATCATGTATGCCATGATATGTACTAGGCCAGATGTGTCGTATGCCTTGAGTGCTACGAGCCGTTACCAATCAGACCCAGGAGAGGCGCATTGGACTGCGGCCAAAAATATCCTAAAGTACCTGAAAAGGAACAAGGATAAATTCCTGGTGTATGGTGGTACAAAGGATTTAGTTGTGGAAGGTTATACCGACGCAAGCTTCCAGACAGACAGAGACGATTTCAAATCGCAATCTGGATATGTGTTCTGTCTGAATGGAGGGGCGTTTAGTTGGAAGAGCGCAAAGCAGAGTACAACTGCAGATTCTACAACTGAAGCCGAATACTTGGCAGCTGCTGAAGCAGCTAAGGAGGCTGTTTGGATTCGTAAGTTCGTTGGCGAACGATGTTGTACCCTCTATAAAGGGTCCAATAGCCCTCTATTGTGACAACAATGGAGCTATTGCTGAGGCCAGAGAGCCTAGGGAACATCAGAAGGTCAAACATGTCAAGCGGCGATTTCACATGATTCGAGAATGGAAATCAGAGGGTGAAATCGGAATTTGCAAAGTTGGAACGGATGACAATGTAGCCGATCCACTTACTAAACCTTTGCCTCAAGTGAAGCACAACAAGCACGTTGAGGCAATGGGAATCAAGCATGTAGGAGACTGGCTTTGATTTCCTTGTTTAGTGTTTTAGTTAATTTTGAGAAAAGTTAATGTAAGACACTAAGGAAAACCATTCATGTTTTGGAGTAATATAAAATTTCATGCAACATTTTATTACTCCGTCATGCTATTTAATTGTGGTTTAGGATTAAATAATGAGTCCATTCGATTCTGAGAATATTCAAAATAGGGTATCAAGACCAGTCTTGGTAAGGAAACACCTATTAAGTGAACATTGAATATTATAATCGAAAATTATCCCTAATCAAGGTCATTTAAACGATGGACGATTAATGACCAATTGAGATTAGTGTGTAGTCTGATTTATAGCACCGTTTCATGTGCTACGAGGACATGAGTGTCATAAATCATTTGCACAGGTATTGGTTTAGAACCATACTGGATCGACCTATGAGAATACTTTAAGAAATTAAAAATTTGTCATAAGTATACTTCTCATTATGGCTATCGGAACCTATTTCCTCGACCATGAGTAGTGTGAGTTCTCTTGTTTGAGTACTAGTTCGCTTTGATGTTGTCAAACGTCTGCCGTAATAGGGGATTATAACGGCAACACTCGGGCGGCTAGGTCCTCTCAGTAAGAGGAGCTACATTACAAGACTGGGAATGTCCCCCTAGTAAAATAGGGAAGATGTCTTTGTTGTATACAAGGCCTCTCGTAGAGCGAGACTGTAAAATGCATGGCCGTGCTCGGATGGATTTTAGAAATCATCTGTTTATTGACAGTCGGACTCGGAATCGGGAAACACTTCTGGACGTAATAAGGATGACAAAAATAAATCTTACCTTATAGTTCATGAAGAGACATTAAGCGACATAGGAAAAGGCTGTACACAAAATGAGCACTTGTCCGGAAGGACAAGTGGGAGATTGAAAGGAATGGTGTCCTTCAAACAAGTGTACTATTCCGTTAGCGGGTTCAGAATTATTAGAAAGCTAATATATTCAGTAAGGTCAAGTGATCGGAATGCCTGGGTGGAGGCCGCTTCCGATTAGTAATATTAATGGATAATTAATGTTACAGCTTAATCTTGACTGAACCCTTCGGGTCACACCCAAGCATTCAACAAACCGAAACGACGAATTAATTCGGAAGGAATTAATGAGTCGACCGAGTAATATTTATTTAGACGTCGGAAATTCGAGCTTAGAGCGTCGAAACCGAGCGTCGGAAGTCGAGTCAAAAAAATAGTGAAAGACGAGACGAGAAATAGTAATAAATCAACAAAAGACCAAAATACCCCTAGCATCGGAATGCCCAAGCAAACCGAGTGCTAAGGGCGTATAGCCTAGCATGGTGGCTAGCATGCGCACCAAGCCGAGCCTAGGCTGGCTCGGTTTTTAGCCAGAAAACGACAAGAAATGCATTTTTCGAGGGATTTTTCGTTTTGACGAAAAATTTTAAGTCTTTCTAACCTTGAAAATTGATTGCATATTTATGGTGGTTATGTAAATGGTTCTTTCCTTATTTTATATGCAATTTTAGACCACTTTAAGCATGCTTACTTGGTAGTAATTGGTGCTTGAAAGTTTGGTTTTATTTTTCACATAATTGCAAATTAATTGCATTAAGTATGAAATAGTTGTTCTTTGTTGCTTCCAAGTATTAAAGATTCAATCTTTACTTATGATAAGTGATTGAAACTTTGAGTTACTAAATTCCATGAATTTTGATTAAACTTTGTTGATTTAATCATTTTTTAGTTGATTGGAATCATAAAGTTTAAAACTTGTGATAGAAATTGGTTTATCTTCATATTGGAAGATATAATTTTTCATGGAGTCACAAGTATTAAAGTTGGAGTCTTTATTGAACTTATGTTCATTTTTCAAACTCCCTTTTATTTTGTCAAAATCTCAAGATTAATTTAAAGTGATTAAATTAATAGTGAGAAATGCCCTAATTTATTTTATTACACCAAGTTAAACCAATTTTATTAAAGAATGATTCTTGGTAATAAATTTGGTTAATTGCTTTGGATGAATTATTTAAGTTGGACTTGTTATTTTTCATTTTTCCTCAAAATTGATTCTAAAATTAATTTAGAATTGATTTATAATGTCACACACAAAATTCGATAATTTTCGAAGCATTAGCACGCAACACGAGGCCTAAGAGCCCCGAGCTAGCTCTCGGCCAGCTGGGCTGCTCACGCAACCCATATGTGGCTGCCGAGGCTGCTGGATGTTTCGTTATTAGGTGCGCGGTGCTGTGCGTCTGTGTGTGCGAGGAAGGGCATGGGCTGCTGCTCGCGGCCAGCAACATAGCGCACCAGCCAGCAGCAGGCAGCAGCAGCATAGTGCTGTGCGCGCTGTGCGTGCTGCTACGCTTGGCTCGGCTGGGCGTGGCGTGTGCGAGCACAAGCAGCCCATGGGCATGCTTGGTGTTGCGGGGGTGCGAATGGGTATGTTACGAGCTTGTTGTACGGTGCGTACGATCCCATAATTGGCACAATAACCCCGGGTTATTAAGGCGATGCTATTTTAAAGTTAATTTTAGAGTTGCTTAATATGTAAATAAGGGTAATTTTGGGTTCCAAGTCTTAGTGCTAGGCACTTAGACATTATGGAATACGTAATTTTGCTTAGATTGTCGTTTTAATTATTTTAATTATTTTGTTAATTTAATTAAAATTTTGGAGGCTAGGCCTCGGGTTTTTGAGCGACATTTGCAAAATTAATTTTGACAAATATTTGGGTTCACCGACTTAATTAATTGGATTAGTTAAAATTGGATGCGGAATTTAGTGGGAGCGTCTCTTAGTTATTACCATAACCGGTTAAAACAACTTTGACTAGTTTAATTAGGCGTGTTAATTGGATTAACCACCTAGATTAATTACTAGTTCTCGCGCGGTTTTATGCATTGTTACTTGTTTGATCGTTGTAAAATGCATGGGCCATTCACAGATAGTGAATGGATGAATCGAATGTAAAATTCTCTCACAGGTTTTATGAAATGGCAACTAGTGGGGCCCGATTAGGATAGAAAATACGGACTGTGATCCGTGATGTATTTTTGTAAATCTAAATATGGTCTGCGAACCGTTGAGTATTTTTGTACCTTAATATTTAGATTAGTCCTAATCGTAGATATTAGCAATTATATTATTTGGTCAAGTCTTGAAGACGGGGTTCTTAGAAGACGAAGCCATGAAGTTGAAAATGAAGACCTTTTGAAGACTTGAAGATCTCAAGGGGTCATGCTAGTTGCCAAATGCATCTCTTTTTATGTTTTCGATGTATATTTATGTTTATTATATGTTAGATGCATGGTTAGGATTTCGAATGTTGAGATTTTTAATTAAGTTCACTTAAATCAACCAACATAGAAACCCTAGGTCCCTTAAAATTGAGTAAAACTTGTCATTCCAAAACACACTTACCAACCGAACGAGGGTAGTGGTGGGCTACGCCAAAGCGAGGCATCACTACTTCTCCAAGGAACGTAAGGCATACTGGGTATGCAAGTGGTTTTGGTTATACTCAACGATATGAGTGATGGAGTCCTAACATGTCGTGGCAAAGTGAATAAATTGTTTAGAGAGCATTGGATGCGACGATTTATTCAACCAAGAATGGCTTGGAGCCATTAGCAAAGCGTTGCTTACCTTAGGAGATTGAGTGTTAAGACAAGCCAAAGCATGCTTAACCACTCTTTGTTTCTTTGGATCTTGGAATCGACTTATTCTCACCAAAATTGGGGACAATCTTTAATGTGTGAATAAGTCGTTTTAAATAAGTTTGATTAAAATGCATGATTTCAATCTTATTTAAGTATAATGAATGGTTTTTCATTACAAATTTTTCCAATTGTAGAATCATGTCTTCAACTAATGACAACGACCTTATGCTCCCGGAATTGCCCAAAAAGTTGCCAATTTCTCTGAACTTGGTAAACTTTAAGGAATGGGAAGAGGAACTCCGAAAGACCCTCCGAAATTGCTACCTAGAGCACATTCTGGACACTCAAATCCCGAGTTTATACTCAAAGGGGATTATGAGTGATGGGGCACATGAGGAATGGAGTGAGGATTGCAAAAGAGTTTCCAGACTCATGGCAAACTCCATCCCGGTACAATGGAAGGGGAAGTTCTCCAACTATTTTCCGGACATGATGCTCAAAGCTCTAGAAGACGTAGTCAATTTGAGAGTCACCAAGAGTACCAGAGGCAACTATGATGGACTTGTGGAAGATGTGACTAGGTCACTCTCGAACATGAGGATCAAGCCACCGCAAGATGGATGTCTCACCAAAGAGAGACAAGAAGTATGGGCTAAGGTCTATAATGCAAGACTTAGACCCGGGATGCCACTTCAAGCTCATGTGCTCAACATGACAAGGCTATTCACCCATCTGGAGCTAATTGGCAAACCAGTGGAAGATGAGCAAGCTGCTCTCATGCTACTAAGCTCACTCCACTCGGGGTATGTTGCATTAAAGATGCAACTTACGGCCAAGCGGAACAAACTTTCCTTGATGGAAGTTGTTCAAGAGCTCCAGAAAACCTATTCTTGCAAGAAGGCTAAGGTTGCACTGAGACCAAAGAAGAAGTAATTCAAGAACAAAGCTAAGATGCGCTGCTTCTATTGTAGTAGACCCGGACACTACAAAAGAGAATGTAGCATGTATCTAGCAGATGAGGCGAAAGGAAAAGTAACCTCGATCTCAAGTATCATATTTACACTTGAACATAAGCAATTTATGAGGTATTAGATACCGGAAAATTGGCTCACTATATGCTCCTATTTCAGGAACAAAGTGAGCGGTGCTTTTCAAGTGGATATGAGTACAAGTGGAAGAAGAAGATAATCTTTCAAAGAAAGCTTGTAATCTCATATTTTGTCTAGATTTAAAACTTGTTTAGTTTTATCTGCCATATTTTGATCTTGTGGCGTTGGACGTCATTGTAAACTTGATCACAAGACATATCATCTTGTTTATATTTATGGAATGACACGTTTGTATCTTTGGACAAATTGTTTATAATGATACCAAAAGAGCTAAGACCATGGAGTCAAATCAGACTTACTTGTGGCATTGTCGTCTTGGCCACATTAACATCAAACGCATCAAGAAACTTCTTCAAGAAGGTGTTCTTGACTCTTTCGATTTAGAATCGTTTGAGAATTGCGAAGGATGTCTATTAGGCAAGATGATTAAACAGCCATTCTCCAAGTTGGGAGAAAGGGCAAGTGACTTATTAGGTCTTATACATACCGATGTATGTGGACCAATGAGCTCAACCACAAGAAATGGACATCGATATTTCATCACTTTCACAGACGACTATAGTAGATATGGCTATGTCTACCTCATGTCGCACAAATCTGAATCATTTGAAAAGTTAAAAGAATTTCAGAGTGAAGTTGAAAATCAGCTTGGCAAGAAAATCAAAGCCCTTCGATCGGATCGAGGAGGTGAATACTTGAGCCAAGAATTCGATGACCATCTGAAAGAAAAGGGTATACTTTCAGAATTGACACCTCCAGGAACTCCACAATGGAACGGAGTATCCGAAAGGAGAAATCGGACCTTGTTAGACATGGTACGATCAACAATGGGTCTTAGTGATCTTCCTATCTCTTTCTGGGGACACGCACTTCTAACTGCGGCACTAACACTGAACCGTGCTCCATCAAAAGCTGTAGAAAAGACTCCATATGAATTATGGACGAAGAAACCTCCTAGGTTATCTTTTCTAAAGATATGGGGATGCGAAGCATATGTCAAGAAATTGATCTCTGACAAACTTCATCCCAAATCTGACAAGGTTTACTTTGTGGGCTACCCAAAAGAAACCAAAGGGTATTACTTCTACAACAAATCGGAGAACAAAGTGTTTGTTGCTCGCGATGGTGTCTTTTTGGAGAAGGAGCACCTTTCCAAAATGACAAGTGGGAGGAAAATCGAACTCGACGAAGTTCGTAAGGATGAGCAACAAAATCATTATGACAGTCAAAGTGCTCAAACAGCATCTGTTGACGCAGGTCAAAATGATCAAAATGTGCAAAGTCGAACCGACAATGCAAATGCTCAATCCATTACCCTACGTAGGTCTCTGAGGCCGAGATCTCAACCTGATAGATATCTTGGTTTAGTATTAACCGAGAATCAGGACATCCTGATTATGGATGGAGATGAACCAGCAACCTACAAGCAAGCGATGGCAAGCACCGACTCTGCTAAATGGCAAGAGGCCATGAGATCTGAAATGGATTCCATGTTTGAAAATCAAGTCTGGGACTTGGTTGACTTACCCGAAGGTTATACACCGATCGGATGTAAGTGGATTTTCAAGTTGAAAACCGACAGAGATGGAAATGTATTCATTTACAAAGCTAGATTGGTGGCAAAAGGTTACAGACAAGTTCATGGTATTGATTATGATGAAACCTTATCACCAGTCGCAATGCTTAAATCCGTTCGGATCCTCCTAGCGATTGCTGCATATTACGACTATGAAATATGGCAGATGGACGTCAAAACCGCCTTCCTTAATGGTTATTTGGAAGAAACTGTGTATATGACACAGCCTGAAGGTTTTGTCGACCAAAACAATGCTGGGAAAGTTTGTAAGCTTAAGAAGTCCATTTATGGATTAGAGCAAGCAAGCAGAAGTTTGAATCTGCGTTTCGATGAAGCCATCAGTAAGTTTGGTTTTATCAAGAATCCAGATGAATCTTGTGTTTACAAGAAGGTCAGTGGGAGTGACATCGCCTCCCTAGTCTTATATGTCGATGACATATTGCTCATTGGAAACAGCATTCCGTTGTTAGAGTCTGTAAAGGCCTGGCTTGGAAAGTTCTTCTCAATGAAAGACTTGGGAGAGGCTCAGTACATACTAGGCATCAAGATCTATAGGGATAGATCGAAAAGGATGATTGGATTGAGTCAAAGTACTTATATTGATAAGGTACTAGCTCGATTTGGCATGGAGGGGGCCAAAAGAGGTCACCTGCCAATGTCACATGGCATAACCCTAAGCAAGAAGCAGTGTCCACAGACACCTGATGAGCGGGTAAGAATGAATCAGATTCCATATGCTTCGCTTATTGGATCTATCATGTATGCCATGATATGTACTAGGCCAGATGTGTCGTATGCCTTAAGTGCTACGAGCCGTTACCAATCAGACCCAGGAGAGGCGCATTGGACTGCGGCCAAAAATATCCTAAAGTACCTGAAAAGGAACAAGGATAAATTCCTGGTGTATGGTGGTACAAAGGATTTAGTTGTGGAAGGTTATACCGACGCAAGCTTCCAGACAGACAGAGACGATTTCAAATCGCAATCTGGATATGTGTTCTGTTTGAATGGAGGGGCGTTTAGTTGGAAGAGCGCAAAGCAGAGTACAACTGCAGATTCTACAACTGAAGCCGAATACTTGGCAGCTGCTGAAGCAGCTAAGGAGGCTGTTTGGATTCGTAAGTTCGTTGGCGAACTTGATGTTGTACCCTCTATAAAGGGTCCAATAGCCCTCTATTGTGACAACAATGGAGCTATTGCTCAGGCCAGAGAGCCTAGGGAACATCAGAAGGTCAAACATGTCAAGCGACGATTTCACATGATTCGAGAATGGAAATCAGAGGGTGAAATCGGAATTTGCAAAGTTGGAACGGATGACAATGTAGCCGATCCACTTACTAAACCTTTGCCTCAAGTGAAGCACAACAAGCACGTTGAGGCAATGGGAATCAAGCATGTAGGAGACTGGCTTTGATTTCCTTGTTTAGTGTTTTAGTTAATTTTGAGAAAAGTTAATGTAAGACACTAAGGAAAACCATTCATGTTTTGGAGTAATATAAAATTTCATGCAACATTTTTTTACTCCGTCATGCTATTTAATTGTGGTTTAGGATTAAATAATGAGTCCATTCGATTCTGAGAATATTCAAAATAGGGTATCAAGACCAGTCTTGGTAAGGAAACACCTATTAAGTGAACATTGAATATTATAATCGAAAATTATCCCTAATCAAGGTCATTTAAACGATGGACGATTAATGACCAATTGAGATTAGTGTGTAGTCTGATTTATAGCACCGTTTCATGTGCTACGAGGACATGAGTGTCATAAATCATTTGCACAGGTATTGGTTTAGAACCATACTGGATCGACCTATGAGAATACTTTAAGAAATTAAAAATTTGTCATAAGTATACTTCTCATTATGGCTATCGGAACCTATTTCCTTGACCATGAGTAGTGTGAGTTCTCTTGTTTGAGTACTAGTTCGCTTTGATGTTGTCAAACGTCTGCCGTAATAGGGGATTATAACGGCAACACTCGGGCGGCTAGGTCCTCTCAGTAAGAGGAGCTACATTACAAGACTGGGAATGTCCCCCTAGTAAAATAGGGAAGATGTCTTTGTTGTATACAAGGCCTCTCGTAGAGCGAGACTGTAAAATGCATGGCCGTGCTCGGATGGATTTTAGAAATCATCTGTTTATTGACAGTCAGACTCGGAATCGGGAAACACTTCTGGACGTAATAAGGATGACAAAAATAAATCTTACCTTATAGTTCATGAAGAGACATTAAGCGACATAGGAAAAGGCTGTACACAAAATGAGCACTTGTCCGGAAGGACAAGTGGGAGATTGAAAGGAATGGTGTCCTTCAAACAAGTGTACTATTCCGTTAGCGGGTTCAGAATTATTAGAAAGCTAATATATTCAGTAAGGTCAAGTGATCGGAATGCCTGGGTGGAGGCCGCTTCCGATTAGTAATATTAATGGATAATTAATGTTACAGCTTAATCTTGACTGAACCCTTCGGGTCACACCCAAGCATTCAACAAACCGAAACGACGAATTAATTCGGAAGGAATTAATGAGTCGACCGAGTAATATTTATTTAGACGTCGGAAATTCGAGCTTAGAGCGTCGAAACCGAGCGTCGGAAGTCGAGTCAAAAAAATAGTGAAAGACGAGACGAGAAATAGTAATAAATCAACAAAAGACCAAAATACCCCTAGCATCGGAATGCCCAAGCAAACCGAGTGCTAAGGGCGTATAGCCTAGCATGGTGGCTAGCATGCGCACCAAGCCGAGCCTAGGCTGGCTGGTGCGTGCTAGCGCACTCATGCTAGCATCGCAAGGCTAGGCGCTGCCTAGTGCGTGCTAGCATGCTAGGCGCAGCCTTGTGCGCGCAATGGCTAGCAAGCCATGCCGCAACAAGCTGCTGGAGCTAGCACGCTAGGCGCGCCAGCTCGCCACAGCTAGCAGCAGCATGGCTAGGCCATTGCTTGATGCCTAGCAGCGCTGGCCAAGGCACAAGGCCAGCAGCAGCAGCCCGCACAAGCATGCTGGGCGTGCTGGCCAGCAGCGGCTGGCAGCCCGCATGCGAGTGCTGGGCTTGCTGGGCTTGCTGGGCGTGGCTGCCACGGACAGCAACACATGGCAGCCCACCTTGGCTGCCTTGGTGCCCAAGGGTGGGTGCCATGTGGCTTGTGGTCCTTGAGTGTGTGGGGAGTGAGGTGGCCGGTTATGGGAGAGGGAGTGGGGAGCAAGTTTGGTCCCCCCCTTCTCCAAGTGGTCCTCACCTAACCACTCACATGAGCTTGCCACTTGTTGATTTATTACTAGCTTGATTATTGATTTTATTTTAGCTTTAAAATAAAATGGAAAAATCATTCTATCCCACATTGATGGGAGAGTAAATGATACTCCCATCATTTCCTATAAATACCCAAGTATGGGCATTGGGAAAGATGCTTGAGTAAGAGTTGGAAAAGGCATCACAATTAGTGAAAACCTTTGAACTCAATATAATTACTCGGGTTTTGTTGGTCGGGTCTTGCTAACCCCAAGACATTGGACCTAGTCGGTTTTGTTGGTGCGGGTGGACTTCGTTGGAGGTCTCCGTGCGAGCGGGACTTGAAGCTTTCAAGTAAGAGCTCATTTGGAGCGAAGCACGCGTCAAGGGTAATTAGCTTATCTTAATCTTGTGATTAATTTAATTATGTTTATGGTTTTATTTATTGCGAGTGCGGTCTTGGTTTTGGGTTTGTTTCCGCGGTGAGTCGGACTCACCAAACCTCAACATAAAAACACGAGTAAGGGGAAGAAGACATGTTATTAAATTCAGAAATCATTACATCGAATAAAGAGATGTCCGTTGAGACTTAACTATTGACTATCCTAGGAGTAGAAATTGAACATGGAGGTGCTACAACTAGAGATTTGGAAGACTCAATAGGGGAAGACTCTGACTCGGACCCTGACTCAGACGATTATTCAAACATTGGCCCTTGTCCTGTGGTTACGGAGATCTTCCTTCCACTTGTAGTGGTCACCTTTACCGTTTTGTGCCATCCTCGCTCTTGGTCTTCTATTGGAGTAATGAACTTTGATGGATCAAAGTTTTTACTTTGTAGGACTGTCTGAATGAGTGAAGAGTTGTCCCCCACGTATCTTGGCTCATTCTTTTCTCGCCCAAAGAAGAGTCCCATGACATTAAATTCAAAGCAAGGGGGTGATTTCTCCTTATGGTTAGGAGTTGGTATCTCATCTAGAAAGTAACAGTCCAGAAATATTTCAAACCCTAATTGTCTTATGCCATTTACAACAAAGGTTTCAGGAAATTCATAACATGGATAATCCTCTCCTTCTCTTATGAATTGTCCATTTAGGGTGAGAGGTTATTGATCCATTGGTATTTCTTTCTTTTGTGTGCGAGCATTCATACATGCTTTTGATTTTTCCTGGGCTCGCTTAAGGTCTTCGAGAGTTGCTTCAAAACAAAGTCTGAAAGTGTCCAACTTAGGGAGGCCAGGTAATCTCATGTGCTTAGCTATCTCTTTATTCTTTCCTAGAGTCATTCCAAAAAAATGTCCTTGCTTTCTTAAGATAGCATTAGTCACCATGTTTGAGTGGAAGTCGTAGTGAAGAGGGGTCCTTTCATCTTCCTCTATCAAGGAGACCTCTTCGTTAAAGCCCCACAAGTCTTCATCGTCTTCATCATGTTCCACATTTACTAGTGGGTTTTCCACTGTTTTAATTCATATAGGTGAAGCATCGATGGTAATTGGTATTCCTCCAATTATGGCTTTCACCTGTTGATGAAGAGATGAAGGGACGACCTTTAGGTCATGAAGCCAAGGGCGTCCCAATAGTAAGTTAAAGGATGCTTTAATATCTACTACTTGAAATGTGGTAGCATGCTCGATTTCTCCCGCCGTTATGTTCATGGTAATTGTACCTAATGCTTGACGGCGTGAGTTATCGTAGGCTCTTATTCCTTGTGTTGATGGGGATAAATGCTCATCTCTTATGCCTAACATCCTTGCAGTTTTAAGTGGGCAAACATTGATTGCCGATCCGTTATCTACAAGGGTCATAGGAACATTCATTCTTTTACATCTCACTGATAGAGTCGTAAAAGTGTATTATTTTTATAGATTAAACTCTTGATTTTATATCGACATTTGATGATTTAAGAGTATTATAAATATTTTCTTTCCCGGATACGAGATACTACTATTTTTATTTATTTGTTTGTAGGAAAGAAGAGTATGGTAGCAAAAAGCATTTAGCCACTACTTGGAGCAAAAGAAGCGGAGCTCATAAGACTAAATTAAGTCACATAATTTAAGCCCAACAATATTTGAGTGCAACTAGACACATGGGCCTTGAGGTACTCCAAGGTTTCACTCAGCAAAGCAAAAGAAAATTGAGTGGGAAACTAAGAGTTTCATTCACTCGTAAACCATGGAGCGATTTGTGCGAGTATCAATCATAACAATAGAGAAGATAGAGATGGAATTGGATAATTATTGGAGCAAGATACCCGGAGCTGCTGAGAAGAATTGAAGACTAGTATCTTATCTTTCGGAGGGAAGTTCTTGAGTGTTATCAGATCCGTAATTTTGGGGAGCAAAATTGAGGGAATATAATCTGAATTTCGGCCGAGAGTTGCGACATCCAACGGTGAACAGAGGTGGTAGACGAGTGAACAGAGGTGGCTTGGTTCTGTGCATGGTTACTCTGATCATCTACTGGAAGCTTTTGGTATTTTATATTTTTTTTACATTCACTTGTCAGCTACTTGTTTTTACTTTGGATTAGCAGTAGAAGTTTTGTTTAGAAAACGGAAATAATAAAGTTAGTGCTTCCTTAATTTGTTCTTGAATGCATCAGTTACTCCTAGGAATTATACTTTGATTGCTTAATATAATTTCTAGTATCTATTTCTATTTTGCTTTGTTAACTAGTTTGACTATGAATTCTATATGTTCTAGTATGATAACCTCAATATTTGTTATGTTAGGATAAATTATTAGGGGGGTAGGGAGATCAATTATGCATTGGATTATTGGATTGTGAGAATTGATATGTTGTAGTCCTTGGGTATTATGTATATTCTTAATTGGTTTGATAATCCGCTTGAATTACGAACTAGTTGATTATGTTTGAGACCGGCCATCTTTAGTATAATTTGTTAGTTTGACGACTAGAATTTTAGCTTGTGATCCGTAATTGTCCTAGCTAATACCATTAGTAGTGATTAGGTGTTTGATTGGTGACTAAAACTTGTCTCACACCTATGATTATCAACCCTTTGAGTTGCACAAGTCCGAGCTTGTGAGACTCGTGGCTTAAGTTAACTACTTCTTTGTTATTAATGCGGCTAATTAATCGAGTCTAGAGATCTTGTTCTAGATTATTAGTTAGTTAGACAATATTCCGAGAGCTTGTTTGGTATATTTGCAATTAAGGGAAGTTATGAATGCTTGTTTGTGTTCCTTGGTTAACATTAAGATATAAATGTAATTCGTATAATTCGATGACCAATAATTGATACTCCAATTCTATAATACATCTCCCGATTCCCTATTTCATTATTTTTGATCTTATCGTATTTTAATTTTTATTAGTTTACTTCTCCGTGCTTTATTTGTTATTTAGTCAGTAGTTTATTTATTAGATAATATCATTGTTTCTTCAAAACAGGGGTTTCTAACTTACACAAGTAATAATTTGATAATCCAATTCTTTGTGGGATCGACCCTAGCTTACCCTACTACATTTTAGGAGGTTTTAGTTAGGTTTATATTTGGTAGACACGCGACAGTCGTATCAAATTTTGGCGCCGTTGCCGGGGATTTGGCGTTTTATTTCATTATTTCTTGTGTTTTTTTTTTCTTTTCTAACTTTTCCTACTAACTTGTCACCTAGTTTTTTGTTTTTTGTATGTGTGACAGAAACTTGAAGCATCAAAGATTAAGAAACTTTGCAGCAAGGAATCAGGGACTGATAATTTATCCTTTTTCTACTCTTCCAGTAGCTAAAAGGACTCGTGCTCAAATACTGGAGCAAGCTTGTCACATTCTGTTGCCTCTAAGCGAAAGCTCGTCCTCAGACGAGGAAAGTGAAGAGATTTTTGAGATGGGTGACCGTACCTTAAAGCAGCTTGCTGTACCTACGTTTGATCCTAATTTGCTATGCATATTAGATGGCGAGACAGAATGTGAGATCAAGCCTGGACTGATCAGAGCATTACCTACATTTTCAGGCTTCCGCAATACTAGCTCCTTGGGTTCAGTTTACATGAATGAAGCGAACAGATTCTTGAAGGAATTTCACATAGCATGTGCGGGGATGAAACCTGCCGGTGTAACCCTCGATCAGCTCAAGTTAAAGGCATTTCCTTTTGCCTTGTCTGATGCTGCCAAGGAGTGGCTGTTCGGACTGCCTGCAGGAACCATCACAACCTGGGCTCAAATGCAAGAAAAATTCATAGAAAAATATTTTCCGGCATCTTTAGCAGCAAACATTAGAAAAGAAATATGTGGGATTCGACAAGAAGATGCAGAGACACTTCATGAGTATTGGGAGAGGTTCAAAAAGCTATGTGACAGCTGTCCTAACCATCAGATTAGTGAGCAGTTGTTAGTGCAATACTTTTATGAAGGGCTCACGGAATCAGATCGGAACCTAATTGATGCTGCAAGTGGCGGAGCATTGGTTGATAAGACACCCGCGGAGGCGAAGACACTGATAGCAAACATGGCAGCAAACTCTCAGTATCATGGAGGTCGAAATATCAAGTCCAGTTCTGTCCGTCAAGTTAATGAAGTGGTGAATTCTACCCTCGAGCAACAATTAGCTAAACTCACTTCCTTAGTGGAGCGAGTGATGATTGAGAAAGGGCAAGAAAAAGTTTGTGGCATATGTTCGACAGTAGGGCACCCAACTGATATGTGCCCTACTATGCAAGAAGAACAAGTGAATTCTGTTGGTGGTGTTCAGGGGCAACAAAGACGTTATGATCCGTTCTCCCAGACTTATAATCCAGGGTGGAGAGATCATCAAAACCTGAGATATGGCAATGTTCAGCAGCAGGCAAGCAACTCCAACCTCAGACAACCAGCTTTCCAGCAACAACAAGCATCTAATCCTCCACCTGGTTTTCACCAACAACCGCAATATCAGCCGCGACCTCAAAATCAGCTAGTTTCCCAGCCACAATCTGGTAGCATGTCTCTAGAAGAAATCGTGAAGGCAATGGCTGACAACACTTTGAATTTTTAGCAAGAAACAAGAAGTGGACTAAAGAACTTAGAGAACCAAGTTTCTCAGTTAGCTAACACAGTGGGAAAACTCCAAGCTCAGAATTCTAACAAGTTGCCTAGCCAACCAGAGAGAAATCCGAAGGAGAATGCAAGCACCATATCACTTAGAAGTGGCAAGCAGCTGGAGGTTCCAGAAAAAAGCAGGAGTGAAACGCTAGCAGAACACCAAGAGGAACAGGAGACTGTTGTTCCAGAAAAAAATGAGCAGCCCTCTAAGGTAAGTGATGTTGTTTCATCCAAAACTGACCATTTTTCTTCTTCTGTTCCTTTCCCTAGCAGGTTAACTTCTAAGGATAAGAAGAAAGAGATGGAAAAGGAGGTGCTAGATGTATTTCGCAAGGTAGAGGTGAACATACCTTTACTGGAAGCCATTAGACAAGTGCCGCGTTATGCAAAGTTTCTGAAGGATTTGTGCACTAACAAGCGAAAACTGAATGGAGATGAGAAGGTCAGTGTAAGTGAGAATGTATCTGCAGTTTTACAGAGGAAAATTCCTCCCAAGTGCAAGGATCCAAGTATTTTTACTATACCTTGTAGAATAGGTAACACGAGATATGAGAGATGCATGTTAGACTTAGGAGCTTCTATTAATGTGATGCCTTTATCTATTTATAAAGCTCTGAACTTAGGACCTTTAAAAGATACTCGTGTGATTATTCAACTTGCTGACCGTTCTAATACTTATCCCTTAGGAGTGATTGAGGATGTCTTAGTACAAGTAAATGAACTTGTGTTTCCTGCTGATTTTAATGTGTTAAATATGCCAAATGATGAATCCTCTAATGCAACGCCAATCTTATTAGGGAGACCTTTTCTAAAAACATCTAGAACCAAGATTGATGTTCATAGTGGGATTTTGACCATGGAATTTGATAGGGAGGTTATCCGATTTAATTTATTTGATGCCATGAGATACCCCTCTGATTGTGAATCTGTTTCTAGTATAGATGTTATTGATACACTAACTGAGCAAGTATTTTTTCTCTCTGGTCATGATGCATTAGATGTTGTTTTGACTGAACCTGTGGAAAAAGTGCAATACACTAACCTGCAGGAACATTTTGAGCTTGAAAATGATGTCAAGGAAGCTTTATCCTCCTTGGAAGTGCTTCCAAATAAGCAAGGAAGGTATGCAGATAAATTTATGAAATTGCCTGTCACATCTAACAGACTTTTACCTTCTGTTGTACAGCCACCTGAAGTGGAGTTAAAACCTCTGCCTGACCACTTGAAGTATGCATTTTTGGGAGAGAATGACACTCTTCCAGTCATAATCGCGAGTAACCTAACTCCGACTCAAGAGCAAAAGCTGGTGCAAGTTCTCAAGGAGCACAAAACAGCTTTAGGGTGGACAGTTGCGGATATTAAAGGGATTAGCCCTTCTATGTGCCAACATAGAATTTTATTAGAAGAGGGAGCTAAACCTGTGAGACAAGTGCAGCGACGACTTAATCCACCTATGATGGAAGTAGTAAAGAAAGAAGTATTGAAGCTTCTTGAAGTAGGGGTGATATATCCTATATCAGATAGCCCTTGGGTCAGTCCCTTGCAAGTGGTCCCGAAAAAGTCAGGAGTTACGGTGGTGGAGAATGATAAGGGAGAAATGGTTCCTACTCGAGTGCAAAATGGGTGGAGAGTTTGTGTAGATTACAGGAAACTTAATTCTATGACTCGAAAAGATCATTTTCCCTTACCCTTTATTGATCAAATGGTAGAACGTCTTGCTGGTCATGCTTATTACTGTTTTCTTGACGGATATTCAGGTTATGTGCAGGTTTCTATAGCTCCGGAGGATCAAGAAAAAACGACGTTCACATGCCCGTATGGCACATTTGCGTATCGTCGTATGCCATTTGGATTGTGTAATGCTCCAGCGACTTTCCAGAGATGTATGGTAAGCATTTTTTCAGATTACCTTGAAAACTTTATAGAAGTTTTCATGGATGATTTCACTGTACATGGCGATTCTTTTGATAGTTGCTTAGAGCATCTCACTTTAGTTCTTAAACGTTGTCTTGAAACAAACCTTGTGCTTAATTCTGAAAAATGTCATTTCATGGTCCAACAAGGTATAGTTTTAGGCCATATTGTGTCTTCTGAAGGAATAAAAGTTGATAAAGCTAAAATAGACCTTATTTCTTCTCTGCCTTACCCCGCCTCTGTGCGGGAAGTTCGTTCTTTTCTTGGCCATGCAGGTTTCTATCGCAGGTTTATTGAAGGATTCTCTAAGATTGCGCAGCCACTATGCAGACTACTCCAAAAGGATGTGGAGTTCCATTTTGATGAGGCCTGTAAGCAAGCATTTGACACGCTGAAAGACAAGTTGGTCACTGCTCCTATTCTACAACCTCCTAATTGGGAGCTTCCGTTCGAGCTGATGTGCGATGCTTCTAACTATGCTGTAGGGGCAGTGCTAGGTCAGCGAGTTGGAAAAGTTCCCCATGCTATCTAATATGCTTCGAAGACTTTGGATGCGGCTCAAGTTAATTATACTACAACTGAGAAAGAACTTTTAGCTGTAGTTTTTGCTTTAGACAAATTCAGGTCTTATTTATTGGGTACTAAAATTGTTGTGTTTACAGATCATGCAGCGCTAAAATATTTATGGTCAAAGGATGTATCAAAACCTAGGCTAATACGTTGGATTTTATTGCTTCAGCAATTTAATGTTGAAATAAAAGATAAAAAAGGTTCTGACAATAGTGTTGCTGATCATTTGAGCAGGTTAATTGTTGTAGAAGATGAAGGTAAAGCTCCAATTAATGAAGAGTTCCCCGACGAGCAACTTCATGCTTTGATCTCAGGAACTCCGTGGTATGCTGATTTAGTGAATTTTCTTGTATCCGGGAAATTTCCCGTCAGCTACATTAAAGCACAAAAGGACCGGATGCGAAGCATAGCAAAATACTACATATGGGATGACCCGTATCTCTGGAAGTATTGTGCTGACCAATTGATCAGAAGGTGCGTACCTGACTCTGAGTTTCTTTCGATACTAACTTTCTATCATTCTTATGCATGTGGTGGACATTTCGGGCCTAAGAGAACTGCACGCAAGGTTTTAGAGAGTGGATTCTACTGGCCATCTATATTCAAAGATGCATATGAAATTTGTAAGACTTGTGATAATTGTCAAAGAACAGGTACACTAGGTCCTAGGAATGAAATGCCCCAAACCCCCATTTTAATATGTGAAATTTTCGACGTTTGGGGTATGGATTTCATGGGACCCTTCCCCTCTTCTTTTGGTTTTCAATATATTTTGCTAGCTGTAAACTATGTCTCAAAATGGGTGGAAGCTATAGCCACCCGTACTGATGATTCTAAAGTTGTTGCAGAATTTTTGAAATCAAATATCTTTGCTAGATACGGATTTCCAAGGGCCATCATCAATGACAAGGGTACACACTTCTGCAACAAAACAGTAGGAGCTCTGTTAAAGAAGTATAATGTGTTTCATCGAGTGTCCACTGCGTATCACCCACAAACAAATGGACAGGCAGAGGTTTCCAATCGGGAAATCAAGTCCATTCTCGAGAAAACTGTGAATCCAAACAGGAAAGATTGGAGCCTCCGCCTTAACGATGCTTTGTGGGCGTATAGAACAGCTTATAAGACACCAATTGGGATGTCCCCTTACAGGTTAGTGTTCGGCAAACCTTGTCATCTTCCAGTAGAATTGGAACACAAAGCCTGTTGGGCTGTGAAGCAATGCAATATGGAGATGGATGCAGCTGGTGAGCAAAGGAAACTTCAGTTGCAAGAGCTAGAGGAAATCCGAAATGATGCTTTTGAGAACACGAGAATTTATAAGGAGAAAACTAAGGCATTCCATGATGAGCACATCACAAGAAAAACATTTACAGTGGGGCAGAAAGTTCTCTTGTACCATTCTCGGCTCAAACTTTTTCCTGGTAAACTCCGTTCTCGATGGGTGGGGCCGTTTGTTGTTACCAAGGTGTATGACCATGGTGCGGTGGAGATTCGTAGTGAGGACACGGGGAAGGAATTCAAGGTGAACGGTCATCGACTCAAGCCGTACTATGAGGGTTATCAGGTCCAAAACGTTGAAGTGATGGAGCTAGAAGTTCCAAATTATGACAACTAGCATGCAGAAAAGGCGTCGAGCTAACGACGATAAATAAAGCGCTATTGGGAGGCAGCCCAAATTTATTTTGTTTGTTTTTGTCATTTTATTTTCAAGTTTATATTTCTGTTTTCTTCCATCAACTTCTAATTTTTTTTAAAGCCCTTTATATTCTAGAAACTAATTCTACTCTGATTTTGTTTTTGCATGATAGTGAAATTGACTGGAACACAACCAACTGCTGGTGGAGTCAAGTTGAGCTGAAACAACACCTGTCCATATCCGAAAGTGTTTGCAGCATGATACTGTGGGCAGACCAAGCTTGGGGGATACCATCAGGCCAGGCTAGCTACACAATCAATGTTCATAGTTTGCCAACTGCATCCGGTGAGCTCGTTTCCTTCTCTCTATCTATTTCTCCCCTTTATTCATCCTGTTCTTATATTCTTTAAGTCACCCATTGAGGGCAATGTGTGAATTAAGCTTGGGGGGAGTGCATTCAGCTTTGTTTCTTGGTATGGTATTGAGTCTGGCAGTTTGTATTTGGACAATGCTTTGCATATATGATTCCATATCCACTCTACAATGCTTAACTTTGGCTTATAGACTTGTATGTATGCAGGAAAAAAAAAAAATTTGAAAAAAAAATGATTTCTTTGAGCAGTCACCAGCCTGATGGAAGTCAATATTGTGGTGTTATAATAAGAAAGAAATGATTTAGGCATTAAGCTCTTTGCACCACATAAGCTAGCCGGAAAAGCTTACAAATGACATGAGCCATTAGTAAAACCGATTTGAACTGTATTAGCCTACTCTATTGATTACCTATATGAGTCATGTTCTGAAAAATAAAATGAATCTTTTCCCTGCGTTCAGTAGAGCACATTGAAGGATTGCAGTGGACTGTTGCTATTATAATGATGATTTGATCAGGTGGTGTTCATTTATTCAAAAAGTTTCATATTGAAGGCTCTGCGTACCAATGTACGGGCTTAAAAAAAATAATAATAATAATAAAAAAAAATTAAAAAAAAAAATAAATGAATAAATAAATAAATAAAGCCCATATATGTACGTGTGATGTTTATGTATCATGATTGAGTAACTCGAGTTAGTAAATCCGTAGGGGTATCTTAAAACCTGGTGCCTTGGGCCAACTGGACCGGGAGTCACTAGTTGAAAGCTCATTACATGGGTTGCTTGACAGATACATGGCATTAAGAGTCATGAAACGCAAAAAAAAAAAAAAAGCTCATTTATTCTGTATACATGATGATTATTATTGCTCTACTATTCTTACTCTGCAAACCGCACTTTACCTTTTCCCCATTTCCGTGAATCAAGTCCTAATGATCTTTTGAGTTATTCAGCTACCTTGTTGATGGAAACTAGGCTGTGATTGTTTTAAGAGTTCGTATGTTGGTTCATGAATTCTTGAAATTAATTTTCTACCTGCATATATACTTGACTTGAAGTTGTTATTGAGCAAAGTGGATTGATTGGAACATGTCAGGTTGCCAATTGTTATATCATCAAGAGTCTAGCTCCTTTGTAATTTCATATTTTTGCTCGAGGGCAAGCAAAATTATAAGCTTGGGGGAGTTTGATAGAGTCGTAAAAGTGTATTATTTTTATAGATTAAACTCTTGATTTTATATCGACATTTGATGATTTAAGAGTATTATAAATATTTTCTTTCCCGGATACGAGATACTACTATTTTTATTTATTTGTTTGTAGGAAAGAAGAGTATGGTAGCAAAAAGCATTTAGCCACTACTTGGAGCAAAAGAAAGCGGAGCTCATAAGACTAAATTAAGTCACATAATTTAAGCCCAACAATATTTGAGTGCAACTAGACACATGGGCCTTGAGGTACTCCAAGGTTTCACTCAGCAAAGCAAAAGAAAATTGAGTGGGAAACTAAGAGTTTCATTCACTCGTAAACCATGGAGCGATTTGTGCGAGTATCAATCATAACAATAGAGAAGATAGAGATGGAATTGGATAATTATTGGAGCAAGATACCCGGAGCTGCTGAGAAGAATTGAAGACTAGTATCTTATCTTTCGGAGGGAAGTTCTTGAGTGTTATCAGATCCGTAATTTTGGGGAGCAAAATTGAGGGAATATAATCTGAATTTCGGCCGAGAGTTGCGACATCCAACGGTGAACAGAGGTGGTAGACGAGTGAATAGAGGTGGCTTGGTTCTGTGCATGGTTACTCTGATCATCTACTGGAAGCTTTTGGTATTTTATATTTTTTTTACATTCAATTGTCAGCTACTTGTTTTTACTTTGGATTAGCAGTAGAAGTTTTGTTTAGAAAACGGAAATAATAAAGTTAGTGCTTCCTTAATTTGTTCTTGAATGCGTCAGTTACTCCTAGGAATTATACTTTGATTGCTTAATATAATTTCTAGTATCTATTTCTATTTTGCTTTGTTAACTAGTTTGACTATGAATTCTATATGTTCTAGTATGATAACCTCAATATTTGTTATGTTAGGCTAAATTATTAGGGGGGTAGGGAGATCAATTATGCATTGGATTATTGGATTGTGAGAATTGATATGTTGTAGTCCTTGGGTATTATGTTTATATTCTTAATTGGTTTGATAATCCGCTTGAATTACGAACTAGTTGATTATGTTTGAGACCGGCCATCTTTAGTATAATTTGTTAGTTTGACGACTAGAATTTTAGCTTGTGATCCGTAATTGTCCTAGCTAATACCATTAGTAGTGATTAGGTGTTTGATTGGTGACTAAAACTTGTCTCACACCTAAGATTATCAACCCTTTGAGTTGCACAAGTCCGAGCTTGTGAGACTCGTGGCTTAAGTTAACTACTTCTTTGTTATTAATGCGGCTAATTAATCGAGTCTAGAGATCTTGTTCTAGATTATTAGTTAGTTAGACAATATTCCGAGAGCTTGTTTGGTATATTTGCAAT